>NC_140488.1:89563347-90763347 GCF_964271855.1 Acomys minous | reverse complement strand
AGTCCTATAATGCATAAGGCAACAGAGGTAGTCATCAAAAGTCTTCCTACAACAACAGCAAACAAACAAACAAACAAACAAACAAAACCAGGACCAGATTGATTCAGCACAGAATTCTAAGAGACCTTCAGAGAAGAGACAATACCAACTCTCTTCAAACTATTCCATAAAATAGAAACAGAAAGAACATTACCAAACTCATTCTATGAGGCCACAGTCACCTTGATACCTAATCCAGAGAAGGACTCAACAAAGGAAAAGAGTTTCAGATCAATTTCTTTTGTGAACATTGATACTAAAATATTCAGTAAAATACTCTCAAATCAAATTCAAGAACACATCAAAACTATCATTCACCATGACCAACTAGGCTTCGTCCCAAGCATGCAAGGGTGGCTCATTATGCAGAAATCCATCAATATAAACTAACTTAAGGAAAAAAAAATAGGATCATCTTAGATGCTGAAAAAGCATTCAACAAAATCCAACACCTATTAAAATTAAAATTTCTGGAGACAGCAGGAATACAAAGCACATTCCTAGACATAATAAAGTCAATATACAGCAAGTCGATAGTCAACATCAAAATAAATAGAGATAAACTTAAATCAATGATACTGAAATCAGAGAAAAGACAAGGCTGGCAATGCTCTCTATATCTCTTCAATATAGTACTAGTTCTAGCTAGAGCAAGAAGACAAATAAAGTAGACTAATGAGCTACAAATCAGAAAAGAAGAAATCAAACTATCACTATTTGCATATGGTATGATACTATATAATAAGTGACACCAAAAATTCGTTCAAGGAATTCCTGCAGCTAATAAACACCTTCAGCAAAGTGGCTGGAAACAAATTCCACTCTAAAAATTAGTAGCCATCCTGTATACAAGTGACAAACATGATGAGAAAAAAGTTAGGGAAACTACACCCATTGCAATAGCACCAAATAATACAAAGTATCTTGGTGCAACTCTAACAAAGAAAGTGAAATATTTGTATGAAAATAAACTTCAAATCTCTGAAGAAAGAATTTGAAGATTTCAGAAGACAAAAAGATCTCCCATGCTCATGGATTGGGAGAAGCAACATAGTAATAATGGCCATCTTACCAAAAGCAATCTACAGATTCAATGAAATTTGCATCAAAATACCCACACAATTCTTTACCAACCTTGAAAGATCATTTCTTAACTGGTTCAAAATGGTTTTTAAAAACCATTTCCCTAATTTCATTCGGGCCTGTAAAAAGGTATTCTTCATCCCATATAGCCAGAAGAAACCTTAAGAGAACGATTCCCCATTTCCTTTAAGGGAGGTTGGGTAGGTTTTTGCATCCTTTCTTGTGCTATAGAGGGTTACTATCAATGGGAGTTGGTTACAATTATTATATTTCTTACTTAGAGAGAAAACAATGTTAGACTCAGAGATGTCTCTCTTTATCTTACATTCTTAGGTTTGGAAATAGGGGTTAAAAAAAAGGAAGTGGGAATATAGAAATATATAGGGAAGATAGAACAAAAAAGTAGGTTAGTGAATCTACTCCTCAGCTTAATGGCTTAATGCCATCTCACTCACAAGGTTATTTGAAATTTTATATATATATATATATATATATATATATATATATATATATATATATATATGTGTGTGTGTGTGTGTGTGTGTGTGTGTGTGTGTGTGTGTGTGTGTGTGTGAAATAAGTTTAATTTTAGGTACAGTGGTTTATAATTCAAATGTAAGATCATTATTAACACATATATTTCTACTCTAATATTAGTTATTATACCCGTATAATTCAATTATAATACAAGGTTTACTTCCAATACTTTGAAAGTGCTATTACAGGCTGATTAGGATAAATGTTATACAAGTTAATTGTTAGTCGATCAAATCATGGTCATATCGATTATTAGTCAATTTTATCACAAGAATATACATCTTAGTTGCAACAGATAGATATGACTCTATAGAAAGTTAAGGTAAAATAGATAAGGTCTTCAAATACCTCACAGACATACAGAATATGGCATTTAAAAATGTTTTTATTGTTTTACAGATTCACTGACAATGAGACAGATCAAATCCTGGCAACACCCAGCCTACCTCAAATAAGGGTGATGAACATCAAGAGCCTCCTTATGGAGATGGCTTCAAATGTGGCAAAGAAGCCACTGGGAAAAATGCCTTGATATCTTCCACAGACAGAAGTCTGCCTAAAAAGGGGCAAGCTTGGATGCAGGCAGAGTCACTGGAGAACTATGCCAAGGCAAGGTAAGCAAGTCCTCAATAGTTCCTGCCTCACAAATATGTTTGTCAGATATATTGGGCCAGAAGGTTGAAGATTATCCTCCAATGTTATAGAGAATTTTCAGTGACTATTCAGGTAGCAAACTGTCTCTGTCATCTTCTAATTTGGAAAGCTACTAATATGTACTCCTGTCATACTCAGGTAATCAATTTATTCCCTCTTAAGTCTCTGATGGGGTTGAAGACCAGGTGTTTTAGTTTTGCAATGAAGCTTACTTATTTAGTGGTTAAGATATTTTTACATCTAGATAGTTGTTTTAAGTTGATAATGACAAGATGTGATAGATATTGATTTACATTCAGAATTTTAGATGCACCTAGATAGGAAACACATTTTTTTCAAGGCTGTCAAATACAAATAGTCAAAATACCAAGAATGTAATATTTATATAAGCATGATTGTGTCATGTTTCTTCTTGATATAAGTAGTTTATTGTATATATGTGTAATAATATAGATGTATATATAAAAAATAACAAAATTATATAAAAATAAAAAGATTGAATGAAAATCAAAAACAGTAAAACAATGTAATTGGTGTTTAATTATTATAAATAGATAGAAACCCCATATTGCAATTGATTTTTACTTAGTATGTATTATGGAGTTATGATCAGCAATATGATTATTCAGAAGTTTATTTTCTCCATAATAATATGTCTTATCTACCATGCTTTGTACTAATATTCCATGATAAAAATGGATCAAACATGATTCACCAGAACATTCCTGTATAAATCACTTTTCTATTGCTGAGACAAAGTATTATAATCAAGGTAACTTATAAAGAAAGCATTCAATTGGGTTTAAGGTTCCAGTTAGTTAGAGCCCATAATGGTGCTGTATCCAGATCGTGAGAACCCCCAACAAGCCATCTAGACTCGATCCGATGCAATATACATGAGGACTTTTAATTGACTCAGAGTCAGCCTCTGACTGGACACCAACACAGTGATATCCAAAAAAAGCCGTGATCTCTAGACTGAGGGTAATTTATAGGCTCCTATCCCTCCTAGTGGCCCAAAGTAGGGGAGTTCCAACCTGACAAGCATCTATTTGTTGAGTAACATAAAGAGGGCTAATGTCTATAATGGTGACAATCTACAGAAAAGGGCTCCAAGACCGCCCATGGCTGAGCTTTCTTTGTTCTCTTTGTTTACTACCTTATCCAAGGAAGTGTCTGGTTTCTTAGTAACCCTATCTCCAGTGGACAGGAAGGAATGTGGCCATAAAACTGAGTCTCTTATCAACTCTATCTCCAGTGAGACTCTTTGGATCAGTCACTAGGCAACGCTATCTCTAGTGGGGCTGCTGTAAGTTTAGCAAGCTTTCCCAAGTACTAAAATCTAAAGAATGTATTTTTATATGCTTTCTTTTTATCTTTTGACATTGAGTTGCTTTATGAATTCAAAGGTTGTTAATCATATAAAAATATGCTTTCTTGGAATTTCTATAGATACTAGAGCATTCAGAGAATTTCTTTTTCTCTTTGGTATTTTATTTTTATTACAGCCTTTATATTTTCCCTTACATATCTCAAAACAGTCCCATATATGCCTCCCCCTTCTCCTTCAAAATCATGGCCTTTTAAAAAACTAAGTCTTGCATATAACCTGTTTGTTTGTGGATATATAGATATAGATATAGATATATAATCTTTTGAGTCCATATAATGTTACTTGTATTTTTGTTTATGTGATTTTAGGGCTGTCTGTGTAGCATTGGTCAACTAACTGTATTCTTACTGAATGGCCACATTTCCTGGCCCCAGCTGTAGTTAGTTTCCTAGAGTACTTTGTGTAAGCTCAAAACCTTGTGGGATTTTACCCTTTCAATTTCATCTGTTTAGAAGACTCAAGGATCAGGGGCATTACTGTGAGAAGGTGTCATTAAGTAACACCAGAAGCTATACCCATAAAGTCTCTTTTTCTTTTTTCCTTCCTTCCTTCCTTCCTTCCTTCCTTCCTTCCTTCCTTTCATTTTTCTTTTTTCTTTCTTTTTTCTTTCTTTCTATCCTTTCCTTCTTTTTTATTTTGAGAACTGATATTTCTAGGAAGCACAGACTGGAACTGAAGTATTTTTATAGCCTAGGGTGGTCATGAATAGGTGATCCTTAAATTTCAATCTCTGCTTTCAGGAATTATATGTGTATTCTCATCTGTCTGCTGTTTTTAAAGGTTTAGTGTTGCATATAACTTTATGAACTTCGGAAAGTTAGTTAGATACTTCATTTTTTGGTATTTATAAAAGAATCTAGCCTCTGTGTATCATGGTTGTATTTGTCAAGATTCAATATGTTAAAACTTAATTGAAATATTCCCTGGCTCTATAACTGTGAGACATTAATTTTATGCATTTTCATATAAATTAATAATACTTTGAGAATTTCATATTTGGTATTTTGATCATCTTCACCAATTCCTGTGATTCTACACACACACACACACACACACACACACACACACACACACACACACAGTTTTTTTATGTTTATGAGTGATATTACAACTATCAGAGACTGTCCTCCTAAAGAAAACTAACTCTCCTGGCAGGTGTCACTTGCCAATAGCACTGGAGCTAATGTGGGACCTTGCTCAACTAAAGCATGGGAGATGAAAGGCTGCTCATTTTTCAGACCCAGGACATAAGTACTGAATTGCTTTGTATATGAACATGAAGTAGTTAGAAGAAAATTCTAGGAACATGAAATTAAGATAAAATTATCTGATTCTTTGACCCTTATAATAACAGTTATTGGTTAACAATTAGACCATATCTAGAAGTAACAAAAATCTAAGAAACTTGGGAGAACTGTGAGTTTTTTTTCCTTAATTAAACCTTTTGAAGTGGAAAGAATATATTGTCATTGTTGATTTCTTTTATTTTTAGTAATATAGAGCTGTGTGCAGGTGCTCATAGAGGTCAGAGGTGCTGGATCCTCTTGGAAACAGAGACTCAAAACCCCTTCAGTGAATGTATAGACAGGTGCACCTGAGGGAGGACTTGATAAAATGCCTATGAGTTTTACTGTTAACATTTCTCCAATCCTTCCCCAAGTGGAAACCATGGCCTTTTATAAAGATAACTATACTTGGAGAAATGAAAAAGAAGATACTTTCTGGGATCTATTGGATATTGGTTCTGAATTCATCCTGATTCTAGGAGACCCAAAGAAATATTGTGGCCCTCCAATTAAAATACAAGCTTATGGAGTTCAAGTAATTAATTGAGATTTTGCTAAAGTCTGAATCACAGTAGGTCCAGTGGGTCCCTGCACTCACCCTGTGTTTATCATCCCACTATTAGAATGTAAAATTGATATATTTAGATATATTTTGAAGTTGGCAGAATTATCACTCTGGTTCCCCGGACTGTGGAGTGAAGGACATTAGGGTTAAAAAAGCTAAATGGAAACCTTTATAGCTGCCCCTGTCAGGGGAAATAGTGAGTCAAAAACAGTATTGTATCCCTGGGAGAATTGCAGCAATTAGTATCTCCATCAACTAGGAGAAAGATATAGGGGTGTTGGGGCTGGAGAGATGGCTCAGTGGTTAAGAGCACCACCTGCTCTTCCAAAGGTCCCGAGTTCAATTCCCAGCAACCACATGGTGGCTCACAACCATCTATAATGTAACCTGATGACCTCTTCTGGCCTGCAGGTGTACAAGCAGACAACACTGTATACATAATAATAAATAAATCTTTTAAAAAAAGGTATAGGGGTGGTGGTTCCCAGTACATAGCATTTTAACATTCTATCTGTCCAATGTGGAAGATAGGTGGATCATGGAGAATAACAGTTGACTATCAGAAGCTTAATAATGAAACTCCAACAGGAGCTGCTAAACGGGATGTGATATCCTTACTTGAACAGATAACACATCTCCTGGTACATGTGGTATAGCTGTTAATCTAGAAAATGTCTTTTTATCAAGATCTGTTAAAAGGACAACCAGAAGCAATTTACTTCTGAAAGATAAGGTAATGCATCTGGCCTATCATAAAGAAAGAAAGAAAGAAAGAAAGAAAGAAAGAAAGAAAGAAAGAAAGAAAGAAAGAAAATATAACATTATGTGGGCCTATTGAAAATCTTAGAGACAGCACATTCCTCAACTTGGTGGTAGCTTACTCCAGGTTACATATCAAGTAACTCATAACTCTTTAGTTTTGAGTGAGGCCTGGAACTTGAGAATCCTATTCTGCAGGCTGAACACCTACCACTTGGACATTATTTGGACAATATGAACCAACAGACCTGATGGGGTTTAAAGTTTCAGTGGAATATAGAGATACTGTTTGGAGACATTTATCAGCTCCTATTAGAGACCTTTGGGGTTTTTGAGCAAGGCTTTACCTTCATTTGAAGATAACTATTCCCCTTTGAGAAACAGCTATTAGCCTGCTATTGGTCCTTAGTGGATTCTGAAGAATTGACAAGGAACCATCAAGTTACTCTGTGACCCGAGTTTCCCATCACGAGCTACATGTTACATGGCATGCCAAGTCACAATGTCGGACATGTATAGAAACAATCCATTATCAAATGGAAGTAGTATATACATGTTCGACTCTAGCATGTTACATGCAAATTACATGAAGAAGTTGCCCAATTGCTTATCATTTTGATGCCCATTACAATGTCTTCTGATGCCAAATATGAACTTATTCCCTCATGGGATGTAGCCTATTGCCTTAATAAGAGGGTCCAGTTAACTGATGGCCCTGTAAATTATGACACCATCTATAATAGACAGATGTATCTTTACAACTGCTTTCTGGAACAATTCTGAAACACAGTGTCAAAGGGAAATCTTTAGGGTGGGCAGAACTTTGGGTAGTACATATGGTCATTTGTTCAGAAGATACTTGCATCCTTTGCAAATGTTCATCAAAAGGTGTCTTCAACAGAGGTGGAGTTTAATAATCAAGTATATAGGATGACTATTTCTATGGACAGTCAGCCTCTTTCCCTAACCACTCTCATTATTTCCCAATGTGTCTGTGAAAAAAAAAAGTAGCCATGATGGCAGAGATTGGAATTATGCATAGGCTCAACACCCTGGATTTTCACTTTCCAAGCCTGACCTGGCTACAGCTGCTGTAGACCAACACCAAGCCCCAGATATAGCACCATTACCCCAGACACCGAGCCAGCAACCTGGTGGCTAGTTGTCTACATTACACCACTTCCTCCATGGAAAGGACAATGGTTTAACCTTAATGAGGTAGATACTTATTCTGGTTATGTATCTGCATTTCCTGCCTGAAATTCTTTTGCCAAAATCACCATATGTGTACTTACAGAATGCCTTATCCACCTTATCCCACACAGTACTGCCTTTGAGAAAGTAAACCACTTTACACTGAGAGACTTGTGACAGTGAGCCTGCTATCATGGATTCCACTGGTTTTATCATGTAAATCATGTATTATGAACTAGATGGACTATTTCAGTATTATGGGGAAAGATGGAATGGCCTTTTGAAGACACATTTACAGATGAGGGTGTGGCCCTGCTAGGAGAGACAACAAACATTCCATTGAACTAGAATCCCAGAACTCCCCCTAACCACTCTGGGCTTCTGATGCCCTTAAAGCCAACAGGCTGAGAAAGGAATAGCAGTATTGGGAGGGAAGATTGATCCAGATTACTAAGGGATAATTGGACTGCATTTACACAATGGATGTTATATTATGTCTGGAGTGCAGGAGCTCCTATAGAGTGTTTCTTGGCATGGCCATATACTGCAGTTAAAGTAAAAGAAAAACTACAACAACCTAATCAGAGCAAAATGACAGAGGGCACAAACTCATTAGTAATGAAGGTCACTCCTTAAAATACAAAAAAGCCAAGACCTGCTGAGATGCTTGCTGAAGGAGGAGGAAATACAGTATGGGTAGTTGATGAAGGTAGTTATAAACACCAACTAAGGATACCTCACCTATTTCAGAAACAAAAAATTATAATTGACATGGTTATATTTGTCATATTTTGTTAAAATTTGTTTACACATATATTTGTGCTTTTCCTCCTCAACTTCTTTATAATATAAGACCAATAAATATAATATAAATGGCTGGCCAGTAAGTTCCAGATATCTGTCTGCTCTATAATTGCTATGGTATTACAAGCACTCATATCCATGCTAGTTTTTGCTTCCCTAATAAGTTAATGCTAAAGATTCAAAATCAGTTCTTTCTGATTGCAGAAAACTGTTCCTATACATCAAGCCCTCTATTAGTAACTGTATTTAAACTTCTGATATCTTCCATGATAAGATTACTGCTTGTATCAGTCAGAATAACATTCTGAGTTTAACTTTATTGGCTTGTAAAAAAATCATTTTCCTAGATTTATTTATTAAAATCTCAAACATACTCCACGTTATAATATAGACCTATGACCTGTTGAATACATATATTTAAAACATTAATTCAACCTCTTGTGTTAGGCATTCTTTGTAAAACTGCTTGAAAAATAAAATCAATAAGTTAAGTTGACTGAATTAGTTTTTCACATCACTGTTAACACTTATGTGCCTTCTGCATACTGAGAGTCAGTGATTATATTAAGAGTTTCCGGAAAAATCTAACAATACCATAAAGATTGCATATAATTCTGATTTTGGGACATAAGTAAATGGGCTTTTTATCACCTTAGTCACATTATCAGACTTATAACCAGCCATACCCATCTTATTAGCATCCATATAGAAGGTGGGTGCCCCTTATACTGGTGTCCTCTTTACAATACTTGGAAGAATCCGATTAGTTTTCTTTATAAATTGTATACATTTGCTTTTTGGGTACTTGTTCTTAATTTCTCCCGAATAGTTACTACAAGCCCATTGCCAATCTTCATTAATTACCCATAGTGACATGATTTCAGAATTAGTAAGAGGCATCACAAATGCCTCTTGAAGTTCTGTTATTAAATTATCCAGAAGTGGGAAACAGTTTGCAAGGCTTTCAATAATGAGTTTGATTACATAGAAAGGAAAAGAGAAATACCAAGAGGAAGGCAACACTGAGCAAGGATAACTTTTATTATCCCATAGGAGACAAGTTAATAAGAAAAACATCTTGAAAGATTGTAATGGAAGATGATTCTGGAAAACTGATTAAGGTCAGAACAAAGGGAGATTTGAGTGTCACGTTAAGGATTCTCAACTACATTTTGCAGTTGTTTCAGGAAGATTACTTTTTAGTGGCTTTATAAAGTGAAAAGGCTTGTAGGGGTCTGGATGCAGGGAAATCTATTGACAGGTTGTATTCACTTGTATTAAAATATTATATAACTCTACTTTTGTACAGGTAGAAAAAATATAACAAGAACAAATCAAGAGTGACTAAAAGGAAAAACTGACGAGGCTCATGTCAGGTTATATAGTATGCAAAATGTATTAGATTTTAAGGTTCTAAGCTTTTTAGAACATTATCATATATAAGAGAATTCAAAGAAAAATTGTCAGTCTTAGCCCTATGTAAACATAGTATTGGTAATCATTATAATATGCAATAATGATTATAATAATCATTATTTACATTATTTAAGATAAGCTTAATAATTTCCCTCCTAGATGATAAGTAAAGACTAGCTTTACACATAGATATGCTATAATATTTTTGTATTATTAGTTCAAATTTATATTTATTACTTAGTGTCGTTTTTCCATTTCATTTGTCTCCTTAATTTTCTTCCCAATCACAGTAATTCACTATCCTGGTTCCCTTGCATTAGATTACTTACTTGTACCTATGTCAAAATGAGACCACTGGTTTTCAGTTTGCCCTCAACTCTTTAAATATATGATGTTGCAGGATGGAGAGATGAAACAGTTGTTAAGATCACTTGCTGCCATTACAAAATATAACTGGATTCAGTTGTCATCATGTATTTCACAGTTCTTAACAGTTTGTGACTCCAGACCCAGGAGCTTCAATATTCTATTCTGGTCTCCATGAGCAGCTTACACACTTGTACACTTATACATATGTACACACTCACATATACACATAAATAAAATAAATCAGCAAAAGTAAAGAAAAAAAGAAAATTAAATATGGTGCTGTCATTTGCTCATTACACTGTACTATATGTGGATTACAATGAGATATATAGGAAAAAGAAATATCTTGTATATGTGTCTGTGCTTGAAATTTAGGAAAGTATAGAATTCAAAATTCACTTGACGCTAGATATAGCAGATACAGAATTTTGTTATTGGAAGAGTATTGAAAGATATTGCACAGTGGCCTAAAAAGCAATCTTGAAGTTTGAGAAAACATTAACTGGTTTAGCAAAAATCAGAGTTTGGTTGACTAAACTAAAATAAGATGAAGACATCCAAATCCACTTATCTTTTATTTTCCTAATGTAGGATACATTTGAATAAATTTCTAGAAAAAATATATAAATACAAAACACAGTACCATAGTAATAGGTTTATCATTTGGACATGGTAGTACAAGCCTGTAATCCTCGCACTTAGGAAGTAGTGACAGAAATTACTAGTTCATCATCACCATCAGATATGCAGTCAGTAGGATACCAGCTTGGGCTAGAAAGATCCTCTGCTTCATAACACTTTACCAGATAATTACAATTTCAATTATCTAAGTTTAATTAAAATCCATCAGTCATATTTCAAAATTAGATATTTCCTTTTTGCCTTAGGCACATGTTATCAAGTTTGTATTTGATCAATATACTTAAGGATCTTAATGAATCTCAATTCTCAGTTGTACTTTTTTTATATCATTTTGAGGAACTTTCTTTAGTAGTTTTACATTTTACTTTTTAACCAGGGAAATTATCTTTTCTTCATTCTTCAAAGGCAATATTTCTATTTTTCATCTCTACATAAACATTATTTCCAAATAAATGTGAAATCAAAATATGAACAAAATTATTTAAAATAAGCTTTTCTTCATTGACTTAGTTTAAAAATAGGACCAATGACCAATTAGTGGATGTAATAAATAGGTTATGTTGATAAATTCCTTTATTCTTTCCATGGTACCAACAACTTTAACAATCCTATGCCAACACTGACCACATCAGATGCTATTTTCTTTTATTTGTATTTTACATAAATATTTTATAGCCTTGGTTATTATTGTTTGCTTTTCTTTCAGCACATTAAGTATATCCCTCTTGTCTATAAAATGTCTTTTGAAAAATCTGCTTGTACCTGGGTATGGTGGTGACAGCCTTTAAGTCCAGCACTTGGGAGTCAGAGGAAGGCAGATCTCTGTGAGTTCGAGGCCAGCCTGGTATACAAAGAGAGTCCAGGACAGCCAAGGCTACACATAGAAGCCATGTCTTGAAAAACAAAAGAAAAATATGTTTGTAAGTCAAGTGATGGTACACACCTTTATTCCCAGCACTCAGGAAGGAAGAGGCAAGTAGATCTCTGTGGGTTCGAGGTGAGCCTGGTCTACAAAGCAAATGCAGGACCACCAAGGTTGCACAGAGAACCTTTATAACAATTCCCCCATACCTACTCCGATCCAATATTTTAAGTGTTTCTTGGCCATTTGATATTTTTCAGTTGAGCATTTTATTTACCTCTGCACAACATTTTTAAAATTTTTAAATTTTATTTTATTAATTCATTCTTATTTTAACTCAATGGTTATCCCATCCCTTGTATCCTTCCATTCCTCCCTCCCTCCCATTTTCCCCTTACTCCCCTCCCCTATGACTGTTCCTGAGGGGGACTTCCTCCCCCTGTATATACTCATAGGGTATCAAGTCTCTTCTTGGTAGCCTGCTATCCTTCCTCTGAGTGCTACTGGGCCTCCCCATCCAGGAGACATGGTCAAATATGAGGTGGGAAAGACATCCTATTGGGACTCTAGATGAGAAAAGCATGGGAGAATGGCAAAGTTGAAGGATCCAGAGGATTCTAGAAACCTACAAGAAGAACATTATGATAGGCAGATTTGGGCCCAGGTGTCCCGCTCAAACTATGGCTCCAGCCAAGGACAATACAGCCATAAACTTCAAACCCCTACCCAGATCTAGCCAATGGACAGGACATTCTCCACAGTTGAGTGGAGAGTGGGGTCTGACTTTCACACATACTCTGCACCACATTTTTAGATTGGATTATTTGTTTTGTTTTTTTAAATTATATATATATATATATATATATATATATATATGATATCAGTCCTTTTTTGGATGTAGGGTTGGTCAGAATCTTTTCCCAGTCTATAGGCTGTTGTTTTGCTTTAATGACAGTGTCTTTTGCTTTACACAAACTTTACTGATATATGTCCTGGCTTTACTGAGTATGGCCCCTACAGATTCAAATGTTTGAAAATTATGTCTCAAGTAGGAGTTTGGGCATGAATAGGAGTCTTGTTGGAGGAAGTATGTAATGAAGGTGGGCTTTAAGGATTCAAAATACTTATGTCTACACCAATGCACTTTCTTCGGCTTGTTTGCCAGTGCATCAGGATGTATGAGAAGAGCCTATGTTGTGACATTGTTGTAATATTGCAGACATTAACCTTCTGAAATCTTAAGAGCAGTTAAACTCTGTCTTTTATAAATTGCCCATGTTATGATGTTTCATCACATTAATAGAAACATAAATGATAACAGATGTCATATTGCTCTGAATTGTCACCATTTGTGAAATTTCTACTTTTCAAAGAAATAAATACAGATATATATTTATTTGCTGAAAACCAAACTGAGGAATGAATACATAAAGATAATCATGGCATGTCTTGAATATGGGATACTAAATATTTTTATAAGACATACAGTAATCAAGTGAAAGACAATAATGTTTTACTTTTAGATAGGCTTTTAAAATTATGAGTGATTGAGTTCACAGAGGCTGAGGGATAAAAAAAAAATAGTTATTGGCCTCATATGAAAGACCATGTTTTCAAAGTGATAGACTGTGATCTTCATTCTGCTGGGGGAAATGAATTTTTAACATTCCAGATATTGAGAATGCATTAAAAATATTTTGGGTATAAAGAACTAATGTAACCCAATAATTATATATATATATATATATATATATATATATATATATATATGTGTGTGTGTGTGTGTGTGTGTGTGTGTGTGTGTGTGTGTTACATGTAACACTCTGAAAGTGTTCCATTACCAGCATTCTTATTGCTATTTTACTCACTTGACGGTCTAAGTCTTTGCTTACTACAGTAGTTTTGTTGTGTAGCTCATGGTGGCCTCAAATTTATAGACATACTACCTCCACTTATAAGGTGCTAGAGTTATAGCTGTATACCTAATTTGTAACCCTGATCGTCTAACAATTAATTTTCTGTAAATGTCTTAAACATTAAATTCTAAAGAGATATCCTATTTAACCCCAATTTGATACTGTTTTACGACTCTTTTCTACTGGGCCTAAAATAAATGCAAAGAAAAATATTTTTAATGTGTCCAGAGGAACACATGTTGCAACAAAATAGATTTCTTTAAAAAATTGAGACATTAATATGACAAATATATTGAAGAAAATAGCTGTGAGGTTTTAATAAAAAGTATTGATCCCAATTCATGACATGTTCAATTTATGCTTTAATTACATTTTTTTCATAAACTTTTTAACTATGTATATAATGTAACACACACAATCTGTGGAAACACATTATGGAAAATAGGTACCAATGTTTTTCTGATGATTATTATGTTTACTGTATGTGATTTATATACTTATCCTAGTATAGAAATTTGTTATGGCCTCAAGATATAATCTTCTAAATTCATTTATATTGTATTGCCAGTGATCTGTGGCTATATAAAATACTTTCAGAGGTTGAATTTACATATAATTTATCTCCTAATATTTTATACACAATTACCTAATTATAGATAATATTTTACACAACTATTATTAAGCCTAGAGTTGATATTTCAGCAGAAGTAAAATAGAGAAATAAAAGATAGTACTTTGTTGAATAAAATGTATTACTTGTTACCACAGAAGTTCCCCATTATTTGGCCTCCCTTTTTAATTATTAATTGATTCATTATATGAATTTATAGGTACATTATGACAATGAATAGAAAAGAAAATGCTACCCTCTTAACTCTAATCAATTGAGTAGTAATTAAAAATAATTCCCACAGGTGGTTGAAATAGTTATGATGAAAACTTCTCTTTTTGATTTTATCTTCATATATCAAGTTTTATAATACTTTTACCCATTTGTTACTTTCATCATTCTTGTGTCAAAATACCTGACAGAAGCAACTTAAGGGCAGCAGAACATACTTTGCTTCACAGTTTAAGAACAAACACATTTTATTTTGAATTGACAGCATAGTAGCAGAAGTATGAGGTAGTGGGCATTATTTTGCCTGCAGAGAAAAAGCAGAGATATTCATGTTGACCCTCAGGTAGTTTCCTCATTTCTAAATTTTTATTCATTGTGATACTTCAGATCATGGGACAGGGCCTGCCACATTCAACATGGGTTTTTCTTTCTCAGTTAAACCTCTCTGGACATGCTCTTACTGTCTTATAGCTGCTTTTCTTAAGTAACTCTAAAGCTTCTAACCCTACATAAAGGAAACTAAGTAAATTTTGAAATGGGACAGATGACTCTCCATGAGAAGAGCATACCTATTCCTTGCACAGTGTCAAATGGACAGTCTTGAAAACATACATATGAGCAATAACAAATGTACTCAACATATTATATTTTGGAATATATGCATATACAGTGGTATATACACACACAATAAAAATTTATGCAAAAATAGGCCAAAGGTTTGAAAGAGAGCAAGGTAGGATATATAGGAGGGCTTAGAGGTAGGGAAGGAAGTGAAAACTGTTGTAAGAATAGTACAATCCCCAAAAGATATTAAGGAACAACAAAATAAAGATAAAATAACACACTTTATATTTTGACAGGGTTTCCAATGTTAATATTTGCCTTTTTCCATTACAAATATATTGACAGCTCAAAAGCCTCAAGGAATTAATGACATAATTTAAAACTTTGGAGTCTAGGCCAAGAAGGAGGGGGTAGAGAAAGATTCAACCCCAAACTGCTTGAGTATCTTGTGGGCCACCTCTGTAGGTTCACTGACTTTGTCCTGAATGAGCCAGAGTAGTGTGGACTGAGCAAAGAGATATCTAAGCCCAAAGCTGCTAAAGTGTCCTACAAGCCTCCTCAGAATGGCAACTAAGGTGGGTTGTATCCCATGCCCAACTTACCTCTGCTGGTTCATGCTTTGTGTCCCAGATCAAAGAGATTTTTCAAATGAAATAATATGTTCTATCTTAAAATATCTACATTTTTTCAAATTCATTTGTTTCCAATGTACTATGTTTGCATTAATCTCTATTGCCTTCCTTTAACACCTCTCATTCCTGCAGGCCTACTCTTTCCAATTGGTGTCATATCAACTCTTATGTCTATTTTTGTGTGTCCCATCACTTGAAGAGGAACTATAAGCCATTAATAGCTGCTGAATGAGGGGCATTCGTGTTTTTCTAAGGGGTTGGTTCTTGGTAGATCAACCATACACCAATGACACTCTATATAATAAAGAATATATGGACATCAAAAATTGTACTGAGTTTTTAAATGATCACACAAAATTTAAACTGTAGGGAAGAGGATTAGATCTGAGAAGAGTTGAATAGGAGTAAAACACACTCTCCAAAATTCTCAAGGAACTAATAAAAACCATAAAGTTAAATAACCAACCAACCAGCAACAACAATCACAGAATAGATACTGGTTAGATTGTATCACTGTTTGCTAAGCAAGAAGGAGCTGTGTCTTATTCCATGTAGTAGTTGACACAGGAAGAAAGGTGTTTTTTTTTTCAGTAAACATATCCCTATATATCAAATGAACAAGAATATTTTCAACTGTAATTTAAGGTAACACAGCATAGAAAAAATTAAACATCATTAATATCTTGATAGTCAGTGAGATAATTGTCCATTTATATTATTGTCAAAGGTCTTCAGTTTTTCATTTTAAATCTGTGTGGTTTTGTGGGCAAAGTTTGCAGCAACAAGAAGCACTGAATTATCAAATAGGCCAAATAAAAGAAAAAAAGTTGACACACAAAAAGGAATCTTTTGGCAATCAAATCTGAAAATGTAAATGTTATAAGGCAATGAAGAAATTTGAGATTTTTATGGTTACAATAGTATTGTCTGTTTCTGGGAATGATTTTCTTTGATTAGATATCACTGAAAATAAGGATATTAAACATGTGCATGTAGATGAGAGTGGGATAATACAAAACAGAAGTGGAATGCCTTCTAATGATTTAAATGAATAATGAAGTAATCACTTCTTATTTAATAGGTTCTATGTTTCCTGTCAAAATTTCTGGGAAATTGGTTTGTGTATGTCAGAAAACCTTTAGAGGAGATGATTACACTTTGATGAAGCATAGCTTTTTTAAAATAGAAGTTACGGCCTATATTTTGCATTTATATTCAGACATGAATTTTTCCATGCTTATTATCTTCTCTATCTCCATTGCTAGGTAATTTCTTTCATTTTGACCAACATCTTTTTATGCTGTTCATATTCACATAACAAGCTGGAAGGCAAACCTCCTGACCCTTATAGTTATTTTGACTTTCATTCCATTCTTTGCACTTTATTACATAATTGGTTCATCTGTCACTTGCAGAGCAGATTCTGAAGATGGAATTATTGAGTCAGCCATGTCACAGTCTGCACATATGCAGACATAAGACTATACAAAGTATACCTTCCCTTGCTCTCCCATGAATCAGAGGTTATTTAATTTCTCATATTTATAGTGCTGAAAGGAGCATGTAGATATCATTGGCTTCATGTTGTGAGGATACAATATTTCACATTTAAAATACTGGTAATTTGTTTTATAATTAATACTGATACAATTATATATATTATTTGGATTTTTACATTAATAAAATATTGAAACAGTATAACTTTTATTCAGTTCATTTTTGTGAAAGTAATATAGTATTTCAATCCTAGCTTCTAAAGAGAAGTGGATTTCATCACACTATGATAACTTTCTACTGTAAGAGTTTAAAAGATAAATATAAACATGTATACAACTAGAATGATGGATATGGTTTTTGATATTCTTAGTGGAAAAACTTTTAATGCCACTCTTAATGAATAATTTAATTCATTATCCTATATTGTGAATTAGATGAATTATTTTTTGTAGGGCTGCTGATGTGGCTTAGCAGATTACAGCACTGTCTGCTCCTTCAGACATGGTTTGACTGCCAACCCACAAACGGTTGCAAAAAAATTCTCTGTAACTCCACTTCTATGGCATCTGACACCCTCTTCTGGCTTCTGGCAGGCACAAGGAATACAAGTTGTGCACAGATATATATGTAAACAAAATACCCATACATCATAAAATAAAAATAATTTTTAAAGGATAATCATTTTGAAATTTACATATTGCAGTATCCCTTAGGCCAATAAGGTTTATAATTTCCTATATTAATATATCAAGATGCTAGAAAGAAAATACTATTGTAAAATTATCTTCACATTTTATTAAATATCAAATTACCTAAAGGAAAAAATTATCTATAAATTTTAAATATACCTAAGCATATTTTACTTCCTCATAACCTTTTGCTATTACTCTTGCATGGCTGCTATGCTTATGATCACAGTGGAAATTGATGTGGCTTCAGCTACAAAGGTAGTTACAATTGCACTAAACAAGGAGTTTTCAATTCACATGAGATTTCAGTCATCCTGATAGCTGTTCCTTTCTACAGAAAATGAATAAAAAAAGAAGAGAAAATTTGTAATCTCACAATATTTTCAAGTTATTTTTATATGCTCAGAGTTACAATTCAAGTAATATCCACTTTTGTTAAAGGATATACAATGATAAATTCTTGTATACACAAAAAGACAAAGGATAATAAAGTCTATGATACTAAGAATACTGTGTATAAATAATCCCTGAAAATGAAAGAGGATTAATTGATGGGCTCTCTTGAAAGTCATTAAAAAGTAATAAAATGTGTTAAAAATGATAAGCATCCAATTTTAAAAGATTTTGAAATCATGTTTCTAACACAAATATAAAATGGACATTTATCTAATATGTTATTGAAGTTTTTAATATGGACGTTAGTAACATATATTGCAACATATAACCAGTTCACACAAGATGCAGCTAGTGCAACAAAAATTGATGGCATTACTGTGTTATTAGCGGTAATTCACACTCAAAAGCATTTATAATGAAATATGAGTATGGTTCATAGGTGAACCAATTTCATTTCAATTGCAGAAAATTCAGTTATTTGCCTATAGACAAGAATAAATTATATAATTATAAATTATATAAATATCAGTTTTCTCCAAGGAATAGAATTGTAAATTTGTTTTAAAACTAGGAAAGGCAGGACTATCCCATATTATCAGAAAACACAGAAATATATGTCTACGTAATACTTAGTTTTCCTTTGAAGACATTACAGTAATAATTTCCAATGTAACAATGACTGGGGAAGGTTTAAAAGCACTGGAAATTTCTAGATAGATGTTTTAAATTTATAGAGATGAGGCAGGGTAGATATTGATTTATATTCAGAATTTTAGACTCCCTAAGATAGGAAAGATGTTTTCTTCAAGGTTTCCAAATGAAAATAGCCAAAACACTATGAATACAAATTAATGTAATTCCTGATTGTTCTGTGGTTCTTCTTGTTGTATGTAATAATATAAATATATGCAAAGATTTTAAAAACCTTAAAAAATGAATGTCTACATTTCTGTTATTAGTTGATAAAAATTCTTAGATACTTATGCATTACACAAAATGTTGCATACCCATATGATATAAACAAGTAATTTTTTTTGCAAACAAGGTATACCATTGGATTGTACATGGGCAGCCAATATAAAAAGGTACCTGAAAAGTAGCAATGTGTGATATCTAAGGTTTGTTGATAGATGGTAATATACAGTAAATATTCTAGGGTAATTTTTATAAGTCCAGCAAAAGAAATACAGTTTTTATAGAATTAAGAGCATTAAATATGGATAAATTAAATATAATTGTCAAAGAATAAAGAGTCCGCAACAGTCTTCAGCTTCTCATTGCCTCAATTGTGAGCTACCTTGCAGGATCAAAATAACATTACTATCATTTGACAAAAACTGCCTTTTTACTGCCTCCTTTCTTACTTAAACATGCTGCTTGAGAATATCCAACACAATATTTCTTTTTCATGTTTCTTGGGGTTGTGAAAATTGTATTATTTGAGACAGCCTGTAGAAGAATACTTTTATGTCACTTAGATTTCTACATTTGTAAAATAATTTTTTGAATTTCAAACAGCTAAGAAGATATTTGTACACAGAAATAAATCTGGACATACCACTTATCTGATTGTGTTTGTGTATGTGTGAGTATGTGTGTGTAGTATGTATGTGTGTATTCCATATGTTGTTTTATTGTATGTGCTCAATATATATTAAATTATAAGCCATCCTAAAGGTAGAATATAAGGTCTTATTTACTATGCACAAGTTATTTCCTGCTCCAGTTCCAATGGTAACTATAGACTAAACTTTGATGCTCAATATTCATTTAAAAATGCCAAGTTTTGATTGAGCTGGGTGTGGAAATACATGCTTTTAATCCCAATACGTGGGAGGCAGAGACATGTGCAGTGAGTTGGAGGGCAGCCTGGCTATCTAACTTGTTCTAGTGGAGCCAGGGCTATAGCATGTGACTTATCCTGCCTCCAAACAAAATCAAGTTTTGCAAATTGATTAGAGGCTGCCACAACCAGCAAATCTTTGTAAAGTCAACTTCACAGGCTAGTAATACCAAAGAGTTTTCATTTCAAATGATTTATCATATAATAAATTTTGATGATATTCCTCATAATCTCAAATCCTCCCACATAGTCTC
The DNA here is from genome assembly GCF_964271855.1 of Acomys minous. Taxonomy (NCBI): domain Eukaryota; kingdom Metazoa; phylum Chordata; class Mammalia; order Rodentia; family Muridae; genus Acomys; species Acomys minous. The sequence continues at coordinate 90,743,112 of NC_140488.1, read as the reverse complement.
CACATTTCCCTTCTTACCCCACGTCATGTTCTTTGTCCAAAACCAACCCCCCAAAAGCAAAAAGAATAATAAAAAATAGGATAAAAATACCAAAACAAACAAAAAAAGGGAGCAAAAATGCAAAACCATGGAGTTTGTATTATGTGGGACCAGCCATGGTGTGTACCATGTGTATGTCTAGCCAGTGAATGCCACCAAAGAAAGCTGGTTTTCCATTTTCCAGCAAGTGTTACCTGAATATATCTTCATAGTTAGATTCAGAGTGTGTAAATGTTTTGCATTCATTTTTGCTCAAATAGTTCATATGTAAGTATTTGAAGAAAGTGAACTAATTAGTGAACATGAAGTAATCATTTTTAAAACTATAGTATATATTTTTCATGTTTCAATGATGAATTTTATATGCTTTTCTTAAAGCATTCATGTGAAGCAATTTTATCTACCACCTGCAATGAAAAGTTCCTGTATACTTGATGTCAGAAGTTAGATAAATACAAGCTGGTTACAAAATGGACAGCAGTATGAGAGCTAAAATAACTGTAGTGCCTATTAATTTGAGAGTTCTGAGTTATTCCACCACTTGTTCTTAATTATGCTACATTCCTACTTCTGAAAGTTTAGAGCAATAAATACTTGACAAATACATATTTTATTGAAAATTGGCGGTTAAAAAAATTTTATGTGTAGTTATAGGGACCAAAATTTACATAAAGCTATCATGTCCATTACTTATGAACTTTTGTAAAATTGCTTATGTGTTTGCTTTAAGAGGTGACAAAAATTTCTGGGTCTGTAGCTTGTTAAGGAATAATCCTGATTTGTACTTAGAAGAAAAAATGACCATGTATTAATTTACCAAGTAGAAAGAGATTCTTGTTTAAAATATCAAACTGGATTGCGTTTCTGATAATACTGGCCAGCTGATCTTCAATGATTTGTTGCTTGTTGTAGGGCCAAACTGACTGAGAATTCTGGCTCTTTGTAGCCTGTGACAAAATAAAGAAATTCTCATTGAAATTTAACATTAAAGAACAAAAATCAGTGTGTTATATCGAGGAAAAGATTGGACAGAATGATCACAGAAACTACATTTCTGTTTTCATTAAAATTTAGTTTGACACAAACACAAATGGTTTTCTTTCTCACAGAATTTTATTTCTTTTTATTCACATATTTAGTATAACAATAAACTTCTTTTTCTGTGTATATGAGTTTGAAATAATCAATACACAGAAGTAAACAAGCAACAGATGAAGCATTTCTATCTCTTTTGGCAAATTCCAACAAGGTGTTTTTACCAACACAAATTGATAAAAAACCACTTTATGTATGTAAAGCATAAATAATGATATGTTAATTCTGTCCATTTTCATATAGTTATGCTTAATTGGAAATTACTTTTAAATCTTAGAGTACTACTATGAGATTGGAATAAAATTAGATAATCTGAAATTTAAAAAATCAGGACCAATTTTAAAGTGAAGTACTAAAATTTACAGCTGGTGTCTACTGTCAGTTCATCTGTCATTTGTTGCTGTGGCCACTTCTTGAATATATTTGTTTTGCTGGACAGCATTACCAAATGATCTAGTCTCTATACAAGTCTGTCATCTTTTCTGATATATGATGAAACATATACCTAACATGATCTTTCCTTCCACTTTCTAGATCATTTTCTTAATGGTTAATAAAAATGTAAATTGATTATTTTGTCTGTTAGAAAGCATTTATAAATTTTGAAATATCATCATGGAATTCCACTGAGTTGTCTAGAATGCATCATATATAGACAGTTCACATAAAACAGTAAAAGAAAATGAAGTAGAAGTATATGTCTTAAAAGTAGATGTTTCTACAATTAGTGTAGATTAAAGGATAAAGAGAGTAGATTAAAGGATAAAAAAGACAATTGGAAAAATTAATGTATTAATATACTTAGAATATTATATACATTATATTTTATTTTAATAATTTAATACTGGTTCTTTTAAAATAGATAAAAAGCCTTAAGTTCTCTTGTTGACCTTATCTATTTATAGTTTAATACATAGAATTTTAAGTGTTTCCATGATAAAATCTCCATAAAATAAGATGAAAATTGTCTCTTCTGCAGAAAAATAGAGTCTATACAGTAAAGCTGTCCTTAAATTTAAGAAAATTATTTGATTACAATGTCATTCTAAATATGGTATCATTTATATCTCCAAAAAAAATAGAATTTAACTTTTAACAGCTGTATAATCCTAAATGGATTGCTCCATTATTACAGGTTGGAAAATGCTACTTTAACTGAAAATACTTTTTGTATGCTATAAATCTATGTGTTGCTTTGTAAGTCTAGAACAGTATTCATGTAGCAATTTTCTCTGAAGCTCATAAAGTATCATATTCTGGGAATTTCTCACATATAAACAGACTGACAAAATTTTTGCCATTCAAACTACTTGATACATTTAATGAGTATTACTCTTAGTTTTCCTTACTGAGACCTTAAACAAGTGAGTGGTCCCTCTCTCCTTGTCTCTGCTTTATTTTTAAAAGAAGAGTTATTTAATGTCTTGATGAGTAAATAATGAACACAATATATACCAACTTCAAGTAAATTTTTTAAAAACCCAATAACTTGAGCTTAGATCACCATTCTGTTTTTTTTTTTAGCCTAACATTGTTAATATGAAGGGATCTGAGATAACTGAGGCAACTTGTAGAGGAAACTTGATAAGAAATATCAATATAATTTTCATGATGCACTTTCTGTGATAAGACAGTAACATTTTGTAAATGCTGTTAATGCAACAAAACTCATACTGTACTACTTTTGCTATTAATACTTATAAAATATTAATGATAGCTATTTATGCCTGATTATAGGTGAATTTACTCTATCACATATTTAAATATTCCAGTAAAATTTGGAAGAATCTGTGTATAATAAGATTTCAACCACAGCAGTTTTTTTAAATATGTAGAAGAGTGTATGGGAATGAGGATTACCTAGACTATACAGGAAACTTCTTATAGTATCTAAAAGTATATATGTTTATATATATACATATATGTACATATATACACACACATATATATATTTAAAATCATGTGGTATTTAGTTTCACAATGCAACTACATTACATGATAGAAAACATGTTGATTATATAATGTCTGCATTAATTTATTTCCTACTTATAGAGCAACTATAAAATCGTGTGTGTGTGCGCGCGCGCGCGCGTGTGTGTGTGTGTGTGTGTGTGTGTGTGTGTGTGTGTTCATTTCTGTTTAACTTGTAATAGCTATTTGGTAACAAAGAAACATTATATTTGGAATTAAACTGACTTCTGGCTTTTCCAGGTTACAAAATCATAAACTATAACAAACGTTCTATATGATGCAAAGAAAACCCTAATTCCCATAGAATGTATAGTTTGAGTTTGCAAAATCAAGGAGAATGCTTCACTACTCATAGTATTATAGGCATATAAAATTAATGACATGAGTGAAAGGACCATAAATTTTTTGTAACTAAGATCGTTATTATACCCTTCACTTCCTTCATGCCTTATGGATATGTTACTCTGTGGATCTTCCTATTAGGAAAAAAATTCTGCTTGTAACCATTAAATGGGTGCTTTTTTTTTAATTTAAAAAGTAGAATGCAACAGTGAGGTCTCTGGATTAAGGATACAAATCAGAAATTTGCCCATTCTTTTGGACCAGTGTCATTGGCATGTGATAATCCCAGAGAAATATGTTGAATGATGAAAGATCTATGGCACAGCCACTCTTGTCTCTACCAACACATATTCATCTCATTTACGGAAGTATGACTGAGGTTTTCTTGTAATGAGCAGCATTTGGACAATTCACATGCATATTATAGACCTATAAATAAGCTACCAGTGTGAATTTACTGTAAGGTTACACTGCTTAACTCTAGAATAGTACATATTAAGATATATGACTAATATTTTGTTGTGCAATATGATTTTATTTTATACTTTAGAATTTTCAGCATTTGAATAACTTAAAAAATTATAGAAACAAAAAAGTATGTTCTCTTTCAGGTTATATTTACTACCATAGATGAATTATAATCAACAATATAGTATAAATACCTTTTATGTAATATGAAATATTATTAAAATGTTCAAACTTATAAATATCAGATTTTACACCTTAAATTTTTAAAAATGATAAAACTTTGGTATGGAAATAATTAGATAATATTTTATATAATCTCAATTGTTTTCTAGTAGATGACTTTTATTATTATATTTATTTTATAACATATGAAAATTAATAAAATTCTAGGGTAAATCAACACTAGGTAATTTTCCAGACAGCATCTGGATGCCATCTAAATGTCGATAAAAATCAGAAAATCTTAGAGACAGAAATAGTGTAAATCTGTAGAGTTCAAAGTTATACACTTTTACAATATTAGGCTACTAGTAAATTTCTAGTTATTTGTAATTTGTATATATATGTATATATATATATATATATTCATAAGAATTATTGACAGGTAATATATCAAATATTAGATTTAGCTATCAATATTTAACACTGTTTCAATAGATTAAGGAATATCTCATAAGTTCATAAAAAACTATTTGTCATATTTCCATATTTTATTTCTCAAACACATGTCAGATTTTAGTAATAGATTATTAATTTCATTTAATTTGATATATGAAATAAAAATTAAATACATCTTATTATTAAATCCCATTATTTGAGGGAAACAAGATTAGTTATTAAGAGTGACAATTAAATCAGTTTTACTAAATCAACTAATCTAAGATTCAGATGAATATGTTAATTTAGATACTATTTTTGTTAACTCTAGATTACAGAAGTGAATACTGAGACACATATATGATAAGTGATAGGGTGAAATAAAATCTTCCTCATCAACCTTCTAAAGCAAATGCATAGGACAATTTATACAAAAATACTTGTAAGCCCTCTCTGGATGAAAGGTTGGATGTTGTTATAGGTAACTAGTTAAATTTTTCATGGATGAAGGTTTTAAGAGCACCTTGTCTCATAATTGCCATTCTTTTAAATATAACAGGGTAGTCTTTACATACATGTGGTAATCTCTTAAATGAATATAGTTATGGGATAATGTTGTATATGCTTTTAAGTTTTACTGCTTTATTTCCCCTCCCATACTTTCAATCTGTGAAAAGAACACCTCTTTAAGTCTTTCACTCATGAAGAATGTGATATTTTTGGGTTAAATGAACTAATATGTTAAATGATGATGAAGACAATATTAAGATATTTTTTAAGATAGTTAATAAAATATGAACATCTTTTGAAGTGCAATATACATTAAAATGTCTATGATAACTAGGCATAATAATTGAATGTTAAATAGAATGTCTAATAATATATGGCCATTCTTCTGAGTAAATTTCATTGTATTTATACTTAAAAATGCTCTGATATAATTAACCAATATTCTGCAAGCTCTGGTATGGCAAGAAGAATTTAAATATATGGAACACTTAAAACGTGACATAGACTATTTTAATGAGGCATCATATGAGTCTACTCTACTTATTTTCTTAAATTTGAATTTGAAATGATCAGGACTCTAAACCATTTTTTATTCTAATTCAGGTTATTTTTAATTAGTTAAAAATATATATTATATGCCCCTTTATTCTCTATTTAAATACTTACTCTCAGTTTTTAACATTTATCATTTCCAACTTTTATTAAAAAATTATTTCCTCACAAACACAATATATCGTGCTTTTGATTTCTCCTTTTATTCATTCCAGTTCTTCTCCCACTTTCCTGTCCACTGGGATCTATACCGGTTTTGTCTCTCATTAGAACCACACAAAATTCTAGGAGATAAGAAAAAACATAACAGAATAAAATATAAGAAAATAAATAAAAAACCATCACCTAGCAGTTAGTCAAGGCAAACCAACTGATAGAAAAGAGAACCAAGATAATGTATACATATCAGAGACCCATTTTTTCTCTGACTCAGGAGTACCAAAATATACTGAACTGAAAGATATAATACATGTATACAGAGGACTTGGTAAACACCTATGTAGGTCAGTGCTTTTGGCTTCAGTCTATATGAATTTATATGACCATTGCCTGGTTGACTTAGAGGGCCTTGATCTCCTGGTGTCCTCCTTCCACTCTGGTTCTTATAATCTTTCTGCCTCTTCTTTCTTTGGGGTTCCCTGAGCTCTGAGGGGCATTTGATGACATCATATCATTTTATTTTCTCCTCTCAGATCTATGTATTCCAATGTATCTGTCTCTTTGGAATATCTGGCTGTGGGTGTCTGTATTTGTTCTCATCTGAGGAAGCTTTTCTAATGATGGCTGAATAAGAGATTTATCAATGATAGCTGAATATCATCTTATTTTTACATTTTAAAGAAGGAGTATTTGTCTTTATCCTGGTCTTTGACATATCTAGTCTCTGCTTTCATGGTCACCCAAGCAATGTCAAGTATAGATTTCAACTTGAATACTGGCTCTTAAGTCAAATCAGATATTGGTTGGTTACCACCATAATTCCTGTGTCATCATTGCTCTGGCATATTTTTCAGGCAAGACAGATTGTAGATCAAATGTTTTGTTGTTGGGTTGTTATATGTGTTTCTTTTTTGGTAGCCTGCATAGAAACTTACTGTACCAAATATACTAGAATATAGGGCAGAAGGTTCTATGCAGGCATAAGCCCAACCTCTCCATGTTAATGTGAGCCTTGTAGTCAGTTTACTGAGAGAAACCTATTGCCCTTCTCACAGCCTGTTTTTTTTTTTTTTTTTTTTTTTGTAGACTTTCATGAAACTCTTTTGGCCAACCACTCAAATGGATGGCACCCTGTACAAAAAGCCTTGTTTGATGAAAATAGATGGCCAGTTGGGTATCCATCTCCCTCATTATTTAGAAACCTCATTAGAATTGCCTTCATATATTTTAGAAAGATTCCACTGTATATATTTCCTCAAATACCTTTCAATTCTAGCTGTCTTTCCCAGCATTTCCTTCCTCAACACAATTTGATTTTTCTTGCCCTCGTTGATCATCCCATTCCTGCCCCTGTCTATTACTAGAACACCTATACATTTATTTTATTTTCTCTTCCCAGGGAGATAAATGTAGCCCCCTAATATTTTAATCACTACCAAACTTATTGAGTCTACAGATTGTCAGTTCATTAGCATTTATTTATCTGGTAATACACACCACATTTATACTTCTGGGTCAGGGTTAACTCACTGAGGATGATTTTTTTTCCAGTTTCATCCATTTGCCTGAAAATTTTATGATGTCATTTTTAACAGCTCAGTAATACTCCATGGTGTAAACTTACCGTATTTTTGTTAGTAATTCTTCTGTTGATGGATATCTATGCTATTTTCAATTTATGGCAATTATAAAACAGATCAACAAAAAACATGGTTTAGCAAGTATTCTTATGGTAAAATGAAGCATCATTAAGTATATACCTAAGAGTTGTATATCTGGATCTGAGATTGATTCCCACCTCCTTGATGAACTGTCACACTGATTTTTATGGAGGCTATACAAGTTTGCTCTCCTCCCAGCAATGTAAGTGAAGATTTTCAAGGGATATGCCTTTTGGGGTAGTGTCCAATTGTAAGTGAGTATATGCCACTTGAGTCTTAGTGCTTCTGGGTTAATTTTCTCATTATGGTCATTTCTAGTTCAATCCATTTGTCCACAAAATTTGGGAAATCCTTATTTTTAATGGCTGAGTAATATCCTATAGAGTAAATGTACAACAGTTTCTTTATCTATTCTTCTACTGAGGGACACTTAGGCTGTTTCCATGTTCTAGCTATTATGAATAAAGCTGCTATGAACATGGTTGAACATATGTCCTTGTTGTGTGCTGGAACATCTTCTGGGTATATTCCAAAGAGTGGAATAGCTGGATTGTGAGGAAGCCCTATGCCCAGTTTTCTGAGATAGTGCCAGATAGATTTCCAAAGTGGTTGTACTAGTTTGCATTCCCTCCAGCAATGAAGGAGTGTTCCTCTTTCTCCACATCCTCACTGGCATGTGGAGTCACATGACTTTTTTTATCTTAGCCATTCTGATGGGTGTAAGATGGAATCTCAGAGTTGTTTTGATTTTCATTTCCCTGATGACTAAAGATGTTGAGCATTTCTTTAAGTGTTTCTCAGCCATTCCATATTCCTCTGTTGAGAATTCTTGGTTTAGTTCTGAGCCCCATTTCTCAATTGGATTATTTGGTTTGGTGGTGTTTAATTTCTTGAATTTTTCATGTATTTTGGAAATTAGACCTTTGTCAGATGTAGGGTTGGTACAAATCTTTTCGCGGTGTCTAGGCTGTGGCTTTCTTCTATTGACAATGTCTTCTGCCTTACAGAAGCGTTTCAGCCTCATTTATTAATTTTGGCTTGGGCTGTTGGTGTTCTGTTCAGGAAGTTGTCTCCCATGCCAATATGTTCCAGGCTTTTTTCCATTTTTTCTTCTAAACTATTTAGTGTCTCTGGTTTTATATTGAGGTCTTTAATCTACTTAGATGTGAGTTTTGTGCATGGTGACAAATATGGGTCTAATCGCATTTTTCTACATGTAAGCATCCAGTTAGACCAGCACCATTTGTTGAAGATGGTCTCCTTTTTCCATTGAATAGATTTGGCTTCTTTAAGACATGAAGTTTTATCATACAAGTATTTAACTTGCATAGTCAATTTCTAAGCAACACATTATATTATCACTCAAACTGAACAAAATTATTTTTGTAATATTATGCAAATATTTTACATCATTTGAAATATTCTATTTTGAATTCTTACTTAAGACACCATCACCAATGTGACAAAGGCAGATTTTTGAAATTTAGTGATTTAATTTTAATGGTACCATTTGCAGAGGAAAGGAAAATGCTTTTATTAGATTTGTAATGTTTCTTTCTGAATGAAAATAGTTTTAAGCTGTTAAAATTTAGAATCCATTTGTGTCATGTATTCCTAATCACAAAGAAGGAAACAAAATTTTTCATCTACTTTAGCGCTAAGCATATTGCCTTGGCATAGGAGGTACTCAATATTTGTTGCATTCATATATTTTACACACACACACACACACACACACACACACACATACACACACTACTTTTTATTTTGAAAATGAAGAATCAGGCCTGGCCCATCTAGGGCACAGAGAGCAAACACATAGTTCTGAATCAGGCATGGGAGACAATCCACATTAGCAGCAATCCAAAGAATGATTGGGGTACACATGAGAAGCTTTGGACTTGGAGCTCTGCCCTCCTACTGCATATTGCCCTGGCCCATCTGGGACACTGTCATCCAACAGGCAGAGCTAAGTTGGACAGCAGCATCATACCACATCATCTGCCATCTCATGAAGGACTGTGGGACACCTAAGAAACTTTGGGCTTGGATCTCAAGTTGCCAGCCCCCTTATTATTGGCCTGGTCCATCTAGGTTATAGAAAGTAAACCAGCAGAGGTGAGTTTGGTACTGGACAAAGACCACATTATCCAGAGGAGGCCTAAGGAACACCCACAAAGCTTTCATCATGGAGATTTTTCACCTTGCTCCTTTCCTGCCTGACCCAACTAGGACATAGACAGGGAACCCAGCAGAGCTTAGCTGGGTACAGGTTCCAACATCCATTTTTCACCATCCAGAGGAGACCTCTGGGGAGATCTAGCAAAAAGTCTTTGGCTAGGAACACATTATGCCTTCTCCCCTGCTCCTGGACCACATGGGACACAGACAGTGAAAACATTGGAGTATCCTGCAGGCCTGCTATCACCAGAGACAACCAGATGGCTAAAGGCTAGTGCAAGAACACAAACAACAAAACTCAAAGCCGTATGAAACCACAAGAAACTAGTTTTCCTACCACACAAGCCCTGGAGATACTTACCCATGAAGCACAGAAAGAAGATTTTAAATCTAAGGTGAACAAAATGATTCTTGAAGGAAGAAAGAGATCGATGAAATCTCTAAAAGAATCATGGAAAAGTACATTCAAACAGATGAAGGAGTTAAATAAATATAATAAAGAATTTGTAGAAAATTCAAATAAATGGGAGAAAGAAATGAAATAAATGAATAAAAGTATTGAAGAATTAAAAAGGGAATTAGAAGCAACAAAGATAACAGAATCTGGGACAATCCTGGAGTTGGAAATTATTGGGAAGAGAACAGAAAGTACAGACAGAAGTAACATCAACATAATACAAGAGATGGAAGAAAGAATCTGAAGTGTAGGAGAAATTTGATGCAACTATTAAAGAAAATGTTAAGTAAAAAAAAATCCCAGACCCAAAACATCCAATAATACAAGGACACTATAAAAAGACCAACCTAAGAATTAATAGGAATTGAAGAAAGAGAAGATCCCAGGCTCCAAGGCTCAGAAAATATTTTCAACAAAATAATAGAGGAAAACATCTCTAATCTAAAGAAAGGCAGGCTCATAAATATAAAAGAAGCCTAAAGAACTCCAAATAGACTGGACAAGAAAATAATCATATTACATAATAATCCAAACACTAAATATACAGAACAAAGGATATTAAAAGCTGCAAGAGAAAATATCCAAACTACATATAAAGGCACACTTATCAGAATTACACCTGACATCTCAACAGAGATTATGAAGCTAGAAGGGGCTGAAGGATGCTCTACAGATGCTAAGAGAAAACAAATGCCAACCCAGACTACTATACCCAGCAAAACTGTCAATTATTGTAGAAGAAGAAAACAAGATATTCCATGTAAAACCATGTTTAAACAGTACCTAGCCACAAATCCACCCTACAGAAAAATACTAGAAGGAAAACTCCAACCCAAGGAGGCAAACTTTACCAGGAAAACAAAGGAAATTAATAAGAACAAATCCACAAAACGAAAAGAAAGGAAAAACACACACACACACACACACACATGCGTGCACACATATGCATATACATGCACACACACAAATATATACAAACACACACACACATGCACATGTGCCCACACACATAGGCATGCTTTACCACCACAAAAATATAAAAAAGAGGAACTGACCACCCTCGGTAACATCAATGGTTTCAACTCCCCTAAAAAAAGACACAGACTAACAGAATGGATGTGAAAAAAGGACCCATCATTCTGTTGCATACTATATATACACCTTAGCAATAAAGAGAGGCATACTTCAGAGTAAAGGTCAGTAGAATGGTATTCCAAGCAAACAGACCCAAGAATCAAGCTGAAGTAACCATTCTAGTATCTTAGGAAATAGATTTTCAACAAAAACTAATCAAAAAAGATGAGGAAGCAGGCACAATGAGATGTTCTGCTGGACCAAATGCTATCTAATGATGTTCTTAGCTTTTGGATTGGTGAAATCTAGAGTTCTGCTAAGTTAATAGCATCCAAGGGGTTCTTATTTATTATCATGTGGTGTTAATTCAGACAGAGACCCCAAAAAGAAAAAGAATCAGAGAAGGATCAAAGAATCAATAAAACCAAGAGCTGGTTCTTTGAGAAAATCAACAAGATAGACAAACTATTAGCCGAACTAACTAAAAGACAGAGGGAGACTACTCAAACCAGCAAAATCAGAAATAAAAGGGGAGACATAATGACTGACACTGAGTAAATACAAAAAATCGTTAAGTCATACTTCAAAAAGCTGATATGACACAACATTTGAAATTTTAAATGGAGTAAAAATGTCTTGATAGCTAACAATTACCAAATTTGGATCAAGATCAGGTAAACAAATTAAATATTCCTACATCTCCTAAGAAAATAGAAGACATCAAGTCTCCCAACCCCAAAAAACAAACAAACAAAAACAGGGCCAGATGACTTCAGCATAGAATTATACCAGAACATCATAGAGGGCCTAAGACCAATTCTCTTCAAACCATTCCACAAAATAGAAATGGAAGGATCATCACCAAACTTATTATTTGATGCCACAGTCACCTCTGCACCTAAAGCACACAAAGATACAATGAAGAAAGATAATTTCAGAACAATTTCCTTTATGAATATTGATGCAAAACTACTGAAGAAAATACTTGCAATCTGAATCCAAGAACACATCAAAAATATCATTCCACATGACCAAGTAAGCTGCACCCCAAACACGCAGAGGTGGTTTAATATATGGAAATTCATCAATATAATTGATCATATAAGCAAACTAAAGGGAAAAAATGATCATCTGTTAGATGATGAGAAAGCATAAGAAATCCATCACCCATTTTTGTTAAAAGCCTTGGAGAGGTCAGGGATACAAGGCACATAGTTAAACATAGTCAAGTCAGTATAAAGTGAACCTATAACCAACATTAAAGTAAATGGAGAGAAACTTAAATCAATCCACTGAGATCAGGGACAAGACAAGGCTGTGCACTCCATCTGTTTCTCTTTAATATAGTATTTGAAATCTTAACTAGAGCAATAAGACAACTAAAGTAGATGAAAGATGTTCAAATTAGAAAGAAAGACGTCAAACTACCACAGTTAGCAGATGTTATGATCATATACGTAAGTAACACCAAGTATTCCAGCGAGGAACTCTTACAGTGGATAAACACCTTCAGCAAATTTGCTGGATAAAAAATCAATTCAAAAAAATCAATAGCCATCCTATATACAAAAAACTATGCTGATAAAGAAATTAGGGAAACAACAACATTAACAACAGCAATAAAAACCATAAAGTATCTTGGTCCAACTATAACCAAGCAAGTGAAAGATCTGTATGAAAAAAATTCAAGTCTCTGAAGAAAGAATTTGAAGAAGATACAGAAGATGGAAAGATTTCCCATACTCATGGATCAGTAGGATTAGCATAATAAAAATGGCCATCTTACCAAAAGCAATCTACAGATTCAAAGCAATTCCCATGAAAATGCCAACACAATTTTTACAGACCTTGAAAGAAAAATCCTCAACTTCATATGTAAAAACAAAAAAACCAAAATAGCCAAGACAATTCCATACCCTGATCTCAAGCTGTACTATAGAGAAAGAGTAATAAAAATGGTATGGTACTGGTAGAGAAACAGACATGTGGATCAATGGAATCAAATTAAAGATGCAGAAAGAAACCCACACGCCTATGGACCCATGATTTTTGACAAAGAAGCCAAATGCAAACAATGGGAAAAAACAGCGTCTTCAACAAATGGTGCTGGTCTCACTTGTAGAAAAATGCAAGTAAAACTTTAATACCCTGCAAAAACTAAAGTCCAAGTGGAATAAAGATTTCAACATAAAACCAGATGCACTAAATCTGCTAGAAGAAAAGGTGGGGAAGATTCTTGAGCTCATTGGCACAGGAGACAACTTCCTGGAAAAAAACTAATAACTGAGGCTTTAAGATAAACAATTAATAAATGGGACCTCATGAAATTGAAAAGCATCTTTAAGGCAGAGGATACTGTCTACAGAACAAAATGGCAGCCACAAACTAGGAAAAGATCTTCACCAACCCTACATTTGACAGAAAGCTAATCTCCTAAATATATAAAAAAAAAAAACTCATGGAAATGTTCACCAAAAAACCAAATAATTCATTTCAAAAATGGGGTACAGAAGTAAACAAGGAATTATCAACAGAGGAGTACTGAATGGGTGAGAAACAAATAAATGTTCACTGTACCTAGTCATCAGGGAAATACAAACTAAAACAACTCTGAGTTTCTAACTTAAACCTATCAGACTAAGATGAAAAACTCAAGTCATATTACATGCTGAAGAAGATTTGGAGATTGGAGAACATTACTCTATTGCCAAAGCCTAGCCACATGCCTATCAGCGTGCTGCACTGGCACTCTGTCTTCTCTGTCTCAGACTGAATTGTGGGCTGCAGCTCACTAGCACCTGCATCTTCTAGTCCTTTTAACAAATCACATATAACAAAATCTACTTTGATATTTTGGTCAAGGTGTTCTATAGCTGACCTACCAAAATAGGAGTCATTGTATTTGCTCTCAATTCCTTGCCAGAACATGAAAGTGCAAGCCTTTGGCTGCAGATGTCACAGACCTCAGTAATGAAAGACTTGGAGAAATCTAGTGGAGCTGACAAAGAAGCTTCCTCCCTTAAGGCAAGCTCTCAGCAAATCTGAAGATGTTTTGTAAACTGGCAAAAGAGAAAAGCTCTCAAGAGTGCTACCTAAATGTAAAGCCCAAGAAACACAACAACTGGACCTGCAAAATGACAGCAGTGGTGCAATAGTGACAACTATATCTTGTGGGTAAACAATAACTGCTTTATTTTATTAAAGCAGACTTAATTAGAAGAAACACATTCTTCATACTCTAAAACTAGCCAAAAAATCTGTGGGTAGAGAGGTCATAAGCCAAAGGGGAAATTTTACAACCATAAAACTACTATATTAGTAATTACTATGCAATTACAAAAACCACTAAAGCAATATAGCTTGAATTTCCCTTCTAAATACTCACACATATATCTATTTGTAAGTGAAATTCTCACATCTCCTCAAAAAAGCACTTTTTTTCTGCAGCTAACAAGCTATAATTAAGATCCTCAACCATTCAAAATACAGAGAATTGGTTGCCGTGGAGTACATAGCCCCACATGAGACAATTGTAGCATAGTCTTTTTTTTTTTCCTGAAGAAAGACCAAAATCAAAACTTTACACTTTATCCCTGTGCAAATGTGATAAAAATGTGTCCATCACTAGTTTTCCCAAAATAAACATACATTTAAGTCTCAGAGAGCATAGTGGAATAAGGGAGAGAAATAAAGATTGTAGGGATAAGAGGACTACAAAAACTGTTGCTATATACTATCTTTAAGGCAGAACAAGGATGTTGATCTCATGAACTTGAAATAATATGGTTTCTTACATGCAAGGACCACCTAAGTCAACATGCCAGCAAGGACGGGGAATATTTCCACAAAGATGAAGAATTACATTCAGTTAATGGATGTTTAGTGAAGGAAATAATCCTCACCACTCTGGGAGCAGAACACCAATTTTTTCTTTCTTTCTTTCTTTCTTTCTTTCTTTCTTTCTTTCTTTCTTTGGTATTTTATTTTTTCCTATGTTTTAGAACTTTATTTATTTTCATTAATTAATTTATTTATTCAATTTCTATCATAATCATAGTCCCTTCCTTCTTCTCCTCCTGGTCCCATCCTCCATCCATCTTCCCTCATTCCCCCCTATTCATCACAAAAAGAGAGCCACTAACCCAACAACTTCAGCTCATCAAGTCTTATCAGGACTGAGCATTTCCCTATGGCATGGTGAGGAAAGCGAGCCAGCGGTAGGTGATCAAAAAGCAGGCAACTGAGTCCATGCCAGACACAGCTCCTGCTCCCTTTATTTATGAACCTGCATGAAGTCTGAACTGCCTATCTACTGTTTCTGTGTACGGTGCTTAGGTCCAGTATATCCATGCTCCTTCTTGGGTCCTTCAGATCCCACAAGCCACCCTGTGCTCTAATTATTTGGCATTGTTAGCCTTCTTGTGGAATAAGGGGAACATCAACCCACCTACAAAAACTTTGACCCAAATTTTACCCTGTCTACAAGATATGCAGGAACAAAAATAAAGCAGAGATAGTAGAAATTTCCAAACAATGCCTGGCCCAACCAGAGACCCACCCTCTGGGAGAGAGCCAACCCTTGACACTATTAATGATACTTTGCTATGTTCAACTACAGGAGCCTTCTGAAAGGCTACACTCAGCTGCGGATTCAAAGGACTGCAGAGATTCCAAGCCAAACATAGGGCGAAGTGTACAGAATCTTGTGGAAGAATGGGGGATAGAAAGAGTCTAATCCTAATGGGCTGGCAATCAAAACATTTACATAAGGGCAAAACTAATTAGAAGAGAAAGAAGACATAAATAGAAAAAATAAATAGAAGAGAAAGAAATAAGGAAAGAAAGAAGGACAAAAAGGTCATGAATTGTTGAAGGCAAATATAGAGCTGGAAAATGGAAATAAAGTGTGTGAAAAATGTAGATTTCTACATTAAAAAATAGTAAAACGACAAGAAATGCTATGATTAAGTTCATAATTACCTTAGCTTTCTCACTATACAATACATGCATATATCTACATACTACCTAAATACTACATGCAATAAATTGGTACATTTATACTATGGAATACTACTCAGCTATTAAAAAGAAGGAATTCCCGAAATTTGTGGACAAACCGATTGAACTAGAAATGATCATAATGAGTGAGTTAACCCAGAAGCAGAAAGAATCAAATGGTATATATTCACTTATATCTGCACACTAGCCCAAGGGGCATGTCCCAGGAAACTGGGACAGAGGGGAGGACATCCTATTGGGACTCTAGATGAGAGAAGCATGGGAGAATGGCAAAGTTGAAGGATCCAGAGGATCCTAGAAACCTACAAGAAGAACATTATGAAAGGCAGATTTGGGCCCAGGGGTCCTGCTCAAACTATGGCACCAGCCAAGGACAATACAGCCATAAACTTCAAACCCCTACCCAGATCGAGCCAATGGACAAGACATTCTCCACACTTGAGTGGAGAGTGTGGTCTGACTTTCACACATACTCTGGTGCCTCATTTTTGACTATGGCCTCTGGATGGGGAGACCTGGTGGCACTCAGAGGAAGGATAGCAGGTTACCGAGAAGAGACTTGATACCCTATGAGCATATACAGGGGGAGGATGTCCCTTTCAGGCACAGTCATATGGGAGGGGAGTAAGGGGAAAATGGGAGGGAGGGAGGAATGGGAGGATACAAGGGATGGAATAACCATTGAGATGTAATATGAATAAATTAAAAAATTTAAAAAAATGAATTCATTATTTGAAAATATTTTTTGTTTTAGCAAACACAATAACATTATTTAATTTTAAATGTTAATATTTTTGTGATTTTCTTTAAATTTAAATAATTTGTTTTAAAGATATAAAAATTTATGTTAAAAGTTAAAACTGCATTAAATGATAAATTAAATGAGCCTCAGATTCTGTTGGATTTTGTAAAGTTTGGGAGAGATGAGTAATCAATAGTGTTGAAATATACATAGCAACTAAATAATGTCTGTAATAGTATATTTAGTGTAAAGTAATATAATTGACTTATATTTAAGACCTCATTATTTAATGTATTATTTTCTAGATAATAAAATTACAAACAAACCCTATAAGGTATAATATAACATGACCATGAAAAATGTATACAAAAGCATTTAAATAAAGTAAGAAATTGTGTAGCTAAGCAGTTTCACTGTTAGTTTTAATGTAAATTAGAATGTTTACTACAAAACAGTATGCAAATTCTTCAAAATGACAAATGTAAAACCACCATTGGATTTATTAATCCCATCAGTAGGTAGATGTTGAAAATATATCAATATGTAACTAATGTTTACTTATGCAGCATTACACACAAGAGCCACAGTATAGAATTAATCTAAATGTTTGTCAGCAGAATAATAGATAAAGAATAGGATTCATATTCATAATGGATTGTTAAATGATATAAAGTTTGACAGCTCAGTGAGTAAAGTTGTTAAGTGAAATAAGTCAAGCCACAAAAGACAAATCAATTATTATTTAATATAGAGAATATAAGATCTTTTAAATCATGAGGGAAATAGAGCATATATTGGGCAATGACAGAACAATTCACTTAGAAGAAATAAGAAACACACAAGATTTGTAGTGATATGGATATAATTAACAAGAATATGTTGCAGAAGTGCTTAGCATAAGTTCTGTCACCACAGAGATTGATGAATGTATAAAGGTTTGAATAAAATAATTTACTTAATTAGATATTTTTTAATTAATATAAATATTGAACCAATACTTTTAGATGATAATATTACAATGTCTCTTATCAAAAGCATAAAAACTAGGGTATAGTTTTCAGTCTAAATATATTTCTAATTTGTATATATGATATTTTATATAGAAGTGGTTATATTGACACTTAGTTCAGTAAGTATTATTTCATATTCAAAATTCCACACAATAAATTATTATAAACTCATTTCAGGAGTTGGGATTTCATTTTCTCTAAGTAGCTGATTCATTCAAAATTTGGCTTGAAATGCTAATATGACCTCTAAATCCTATTCAAAGATTCTCCTTTCTGCTAGAGCCATGTTTTACAGTTATATTCTGTCTCATAGAAAGAAGTGAAACAAGTCACACTTATATAACACCTTTCCCCAAGAGGGCATAAAAAGTCTCCAGAATTATTTTCATTTCTACAATTTTTGCTTAAAAATAACATCAACCTGAATGTTTTTCTTCCAATATAATCATTACTCAGCTTCTAATCTGTCTTAGTTATTTTCACTTTGACCATTTCGTTCCTTCTTTACTACTCCTGCTTTGTGATATTTTACAGCATGTCAAACTATTTCTCTTCCTTTTAATATCTTTCCTCAGTCACATAATGTACCATTCTTTCATATGGTACTGCCTGCTAGAAATAACTTATTATTTGCAGATGTGACCCACTTATTCTGAAATGTCTATTAAAAATAGATGATAATAATTATATATATAATTCCTAGACCATTGCACACTGAGGTAGTCCTTTTTTAGTTTTTTCCCATATGTCATAAAAGTGGAAGATTTTTAATAGAAGTAATTTTGAACATTAATATTTGTGTAAGATTTTTTAAATGGCTACAAATATAGCATATAAAAACAGTCATACTGCGTCTAACTTAAGAGATGTTGAGTATTTATCAAAGTTATTTCTTCTGCTTCAAACATTATTGAATTTTGTGTTGGGAATTTTATAGTGTGCTTTTCTTGTCATTATAAAATACATGACAGATCTACATCACTCTTCTACAGAAAATAGATTTAATTCATTCTTTCTGTGCTTTCCCCCTTTTAACTTATTTTTATCCCTACCTCTTCACTCTTTTATCATTCTCTACTGAATACTGTTTCACAACATTTTTCCATGAAGTTGTTTGTGGTTTTCCATATATAGTGAAAATTTATCTCACCTACTTGAGATTCCTCTATTGAGAATTCTATGTTTAATCCTGTACCCAACTTTTAAATTAGATTATTTGTCTTTATGATAACTAGTTTCTTTTTAAAATTTATTATTCTTATTAATTCATTCATATTACATCTCAATTGTTATCCCATCCCTTGTAACTTCCCATTCCTCTCTCCCTACCTCCCACTTTTACCCTATTCCCCTCCCCTATGACTGTGACTGAGGGGGACCTCCTCTACCTGTATATGCTCATAGGGTATCATGTCTCTTCTTGGTAGCCTGCTATCCTTCCTCTGAGTGCCACCAGGCCTCCCCATCCAGGGGACATGGTCAAATGTGAGGCACCAGAGTTTGTGTGAAAGTCAGACCCCACTCTCCACTCAACTGTGGAGAATGTCCTGCTCATTGGGTAGAACTTGGTAGGGGTTCAATGTTTACTGAATGTATTGTCCTTGTTTGGTGCCATAGTTTGATCAGAATCCCTAGGCCCAGATAACTACTTTCCTGAATTCCTTGTATATTTTGGATGTTAGACCTCTAACAGATGTAGAGCTGCTAAAAATATTTTCCCATTCTACAGTTTGCCTCTTTTTTCAATTTATGGTGCCCTTTGTCTTATAGAAAATTTTCAGTTTCATGGGGTCCCATGTATTAACTCTCAGTCTGAGAGTCTGTACTATTTGTGATCTGTTCAGCAAGTTGTCTCTTGAAAATGCATTCAAGGCTATTCTTCACTTTTTCTTCTATCAAGTTAAATGTGCCTTGGTTTGTGTCAATGTCTTTGATCCATTTAGACTTGAGTTTTGTGCAGATAATAAATATGGAACATTTTATATTCTACATGCAGACATTCAATCAGACAAGCTGTGACTATATGTCTAGGTCTTCAATTCAATTCCACTGATCAACATATCTGTTTTTATGCCAATACCATGCAATTTTATTACTATAGTTCTGTAGTACAAATTGACATTAGGAAGGGTGAAACCTCCAGCAGTTCTTTTATTGTTCATAGTTTTAGCTATCCTTGATTTTCTGTGTTTTTATATGAAATTGAGAATGGCCTTTACAAGGTCTGTTGCTGCCAGAAAGGCAAATCCTATGGTGATAGACATCCTACTTTGAAGTAAACATTCTTTCCTCTTAATGGAAAAGCACTATTTACTTCAAGTCCTCTTGACAGTTTCTCTTTTTCTATCATTTTTGCATTGTTAATATTCATTTCTTTTGTTTCCTTAAATCTCTTCTCAAATAAGTTATATGTACTAAAACTTTTATTTCACTCTTTCCTTTAAAAGAACAGAGACCAATAAGATGTTAACCCAACTTAAAGAGACAAATTAATCATATCTGTAATGCTTGCATGGCAAGAAAGAAAACTGCCTCGTCATGTTTGCAAAGGGACAAAGTTTTCATCTGTGATGTTTTATCCAATACTTCAAAAGAGTAAAACCTGTTGTAGTATATTTACTACACTACACTTTTCTCTTTTTTCAAGAAGTCTTTATAGCAAAATTTTCTGAAGATTAATAGGTTGTAGTATTGAGAAATATATGTGACTAATATTAAGAGAACTTTAAGAAAATATTTAAAGCAATAATCAAGATGCACACTAAAGGGCTCCAAAATATTACTGAAATGCAAAAAATTGAGTCTGTATTTAAATGTGTAATTTCTTTGGATATGGTATACATAAATTTATAAAAAAGCAAATACTATGCTAGAAGTTAGGTTGGAATAAATAAAAAGTCAACTTTATATAAAATATTGATAATATTCTCATAAAATACAAACCATTTGAAATAAAATTACTTATCATTGAGTACTTGCCATGGAATATAGTATTCAAATTCCCAAATATAACATTCTATTTAATGATAAATTTCATAGGGTTGCTCTTGGAGACTCTTTGGCTTTTCATGGCTGATGATAAAACAAACCCCAGAAGAATCAACAATAATGCTTCTGACATATTTCCTGCATTTCTAGTGCTTATTTCATTTTCTATGTTATATTTTTATTTATGTTTATCTTACTTCAATAAGAAATCCCTATTTAAAGATCAATACTATGTCATACTCTTCAATTATGTCATTTATTTTTTATTAACTAAACATATTTAATTTTTACATATACATTTATGTAATAATGTGTATATATAATAAACTAACTGTAGAAAGAAGAATCATAACACAATCATGAATTATATAAATGTTACATTCTTAGTATTTTGGCTATTTGTATTTTATAGCCTTGAAGAAAACATTAGTGAATCTGCTCCTCAATTTAATGCCTCAATTGTCACTCACCAGGTTATTTTTAATGCACTGTTATAGAATTTTGCATATAGATGCAAAATATCTCATTATTTATATGAATATATTTAAGCTTAAATTCAAGAAGATACTGAATTCTATTCTTTATATCACGTCTTATAATGTCTGCTACATGAAAGTGAATGCTCATCATGAATATCTTGCCTGCCAGGTGCTTAAATGCCTTAAATCCTTTGTCATTTAATTAGAAATTGGAACTGTCTCTTTAAGACTTAATTCTTCTTATAGAAACACTGTTAAGTCAAATATATTCTTTACTGAATATCTTCACAAAAATCCCATAAAAGATCTTTTTGTAACTCTAACCAAATAAGATAAAACTTGTATGAAAAAAATTCACCTCTCTGAACAAAGAAGGTAGAAAGTTCTCCCATGCTCATTGATTAGTAGAATTAACATAGTAAAAGTGGCCACCTTACCAAAAGCAAGCTACAGCTTTAGTACAATCTCCATTGAAATGCCAACACACTTCTTTATAGACCTTGAAAGAACAATTCTAAAATTCAAATGGAAAAAGAAAAACTCCAAATTGCAAAGACAATCCTATAAAAGAAATAATGGGGATGTATCTCTATTCCTGATCTCAAGCTGTACTGTACAACAGTAATAACAATGGTATGCTATGGCATAGTAACAGAAAGGTGTGTCAATGGAAGCAAATCCATGATCCAGAAAGAAACACACACATCTATGGACACTTGATTTTTGACAAAGAAGCCAAAACCTTACAGTGGAAAAAAAGATAGCTTCTTTAACAAATGATGCTGGTCTAGCTGGATATCTATTTATAGAAAAATGCAAATATACTCTTATTTATTACCCTGCAAAAACTCAACATAAAACCATACACACTAAATCTGTTAGAAGAATAAGTGTTGAAGACCATTGAACTCATTGGCACAGGAGACTATTTCCTGAATAGAACACCAATGGCTCAGGCTCTAGGATCAATAATTGATAAATGGACCTTATGAAATTGAAAATCTTCTGAAAGGCAAAGAACACTGTCAACAGAAAAAAAATGAAGGCCTACATATTAGGAAAATATTTTCACCAATCCCTCATCTGACTGAGGGCTAATATCCAAAATAAAGAACTCCAGAAATTAAACACCACCAAACTAAATAATCTAATTTTAAAAATGAGGTGCAGAACTAAACAGAGAATTGTCAACAAATGGATATTGACTGTCCAAGAAACAGTTAAGGAATCCCTCAAAGACCCTAGTCATCAGGGAAATGCAAATCAAAACAACTCTGATATTCCATTTTACACCTATCAGAATGGATAAGATAAAAAATCTCAGGTGACAGCACACGCTGATGAGGATGTGGAGAAAGTGGAACACTCTTCCATTGCTGCAGGGAGGGCAAACTTGTACAACCACTTTGGAAACCCATCTGAGACTTTTTCAGAAAATTGGGAGTAGTGATACTTCAAGACCCAGATATAATACTCCTAGGCATATACCTGAAAGATGCTCTACCATACAACAAGGACATCTGCTCACCTATGTTCATAGCAGCTTTATTTGTAACAGCCAGAATCTGGAAACAACAAGTTTCCTTCAACTGAAGATTAGATAAAGAAACTGTGGTACATTTACACAATGGAAATTTGTAAGCAAATGGATGGAACTAGAAAATAATCATCCTGAGTGAGGTGACTCAGACCCAGAAAGACACACATGGTATATACTTACTTATAAGTGGTTATTAGTTACATAATATAGGATAACCACACTATAATACACAGATCTAAAGAAACTAAATAGCAGGAGTGTTCCTGGGGAGACTGCTTAATTGTCATTCAGAAGGATAAATATAATAGACACTAGAAGGAGTTGAAAAGAAAGAACAGGACAGGAGCCTAACATAGAGGTCCTTAGAAAGACTCCACTCAGGAAGGGATCCAAGTAGATGCTGAAACTCATAGCCAGACTATGGGGTGCAACACAGGGAATAGTATGGAAGAGTTGGGGAATAGAAGGGCCTGGAGGGACAAGGAGCTACACAAGTCCAAAGGAGCAAAGACTGATGACCAAACCAAGGACCATGCATTTCAAGGACCTAGACCCTCTGCTCAGATATAGTAGATAGGTAGTACAGTCTCTTTGTGGGACACATAATATGGGGAATCAGGCCTATTTCCATCATACACTCTGGTCACCACAGGAGGATCACTTCCGCCTGGTAGGGTGGCCTTGCCAGGCCACAAAGGAAGAATACATGAGACTTGATAGGCTGAGTTCAGATGTTAGGAGAGGGGGACTTCCCCTTTCTGAGGACTAGGGGAGAGAGGGAGAGGGTATGAAGGATGAGGGGTAAGACTGGTAGACACCAAGCACAGTTCTACAGTGGGGATGTAATGTGAACAAATTAAAAATAAAAAAATTAAAATAAAGAAATTAGAACTGTCACTTTAAGACAATTCTTCTCATACAAACAGTGTTAAGTCAAATATAATCTGCACTGAATATCACACTCCCAAATTCTTATGCCCTACTGAATTATTTCTGGTCCATAGAAGTTTAAATGTCATTCCATTAAACAGTTTCCTAAAAAACAAAACAAAACAAAAACACTTAAAATGTACTACTACAACATGCTTTTAGCATGCTTTACACTACCCTTTAAGGACACTTTATATATCACCACTACTAAAATGTTTTGTTAGGATAATCATTCTTGTTCTTATGTGCCAAAAGCAATGAAATACATTCTTTGTTTTTCAATATTTTTAGGAAGTGTTTATGTATACCCCTTGCCCTGAGACAAGAAATATATTTTATAAAATACTTAATGTTTCAATTTAATTTTGTGATCATCAAAATTAATTGGAAATGCATACAAATATGACAAAAGTTTAACTTCTCCCCAAATTGTAAGATTACCAGTGCAAAAATGGCAAGTCCACATATTTTTCAAGTTATCATATGGTGCACTGGATACACATCCAGTGAAAATAATATCACTACCATTTCCACATTTTAAAGATACCCATGTTCATAAATTCATTTCAGCAATATTCCAAACCACAGAGATAGGCAAACACTACAAGTACCTGTAAATGAGTGGATGAAATTACTATATTTTAACAGTAGAAAATTCTATTTACCACAGTACAGATATACATGGATGGTGTTACTTTCATTGAAATAAGTCTAACATACAATTATATGATACTACTTATATGTCTGGTTCCCTACAAAATGAACATAAATACATAGAATGCAGAATGAAACATCAGTTAACAAGGCCACATGGGGCAAGGAATTAGAATTAGTGGGAGAATTTAAGCCAATAGATACAAAATAGCAGATATGTTGACAGACAAACCTTACTACAGGTATCTTATGTGTTGTGTCTGGAAGCCAACAAAATATTGTATTAGAGTTCCTTGTTAAATGAGCTGATTTTAGCTATTCTTTTCATAATCAATAAATAATAAGATATGACTTTAAATAATCCATTCATTTTTGTAATGTCATAACTTCATCTATTAAATGTAACAAATGTACAATAAATTTTATCCAAAGTATTCAATCAAAAAAATAATTTGACTCACACAACATACTCTTCTCATCCACCATTAAAATGTTAGCTTTTTCCAAAGGAACATAATTTAAGCTCAGAATCATCACATTTCATCATAAGTTCTTGTAATTCTACAATGGTATGTCTAATATTATAAATATAAAAAAGAAAATCACCCATAAAATAGCTACCTAAAGTTAAGAATCTAAAAAAAAAAAAAAAACTATGACTTTGAGAAAAGTCTTGAACTGAGGGCAAAGCTATTAATCTGAGTTAATGAATTCAGAATAGTTTTAAGAATATCAGCAATGATCCAGATACATAGACCACATTTTTTCAACATGCACTGTGGTAAATTTTTGTTATTCAGCTTTTAATCTTAATGGCAATTCCTGAAAACATCTCTTATTACTGCAATTTTAATGTTATATTTCTTTGGTGAAAGAACTAATGAGAGTTAGAATAGGGACTTAAATGTATATCTTTCCTAATATTCAGATTATTTTATGTAAGGCAGTTTGTGATAAAAATATATTTAATAAAATCCCAGAATCTAGGGTATAAACTAAAGGATGAAAGGCTATGTCTTAAAATCGTGCTTTGTGATTTTAGGTAAAACTATTAAAGACACAAGGAAAACTGCGTACTGTAAGGGAATGTAGCAATTTAAGGGTTATCTGTTTCTGTTCTAACTGCATTCAGAACAGAAACCATTGTTGCTAGGCTCTAGAAAATACACAATATTATTGAACAATATATATTTTAGTTTATCATACAGGTTTTCTATGTTTGGTTGTTAAAATAAATGTTTAATCAGATATAAATTAAAGCTTATGGCTGCGGTTTGAGAAAGTGGAGTTTATCTGGAGATGATATAGCCATTTTTTTCTATTTTTATTAAGGGGGTAGTCAGTATCACTCTGTACATAATCTAATAAGAATCCAGAAGTATAGGAATAATGTCAGAAATATGTACCAATGGGGACATAAATCAAATATACAATATAAAGAAATGTAATTTTCTCTCTTCTTACCATTTATACCTTATTTATTTTCATTCTCTTTATTTCTTTATATTTTAAAGCATCTTTATATTTTCATCCTTTAATATAATTGGCTTTTTGCTATAATTGTATTTCTGTTTGTTTCCTATCCTATAAGAGAATTTGTAGTTTAAAACACAAATACAGTCACATTACATTTATTAATTTATGAGTCTACACTTCCCTCTATCTTGCTAAGCATTTTTACCATGACTAGACTCCAAGCTTCAGTTTGTATTTAAAGGTATTTTGTTTTTTATAATAATGAATTGTTAAAATTATTCTGATATTTCTGAGTACAATTTATTCTATAGGGTGCAGTCTTATGACTCTGTGTATCTTATTTTCATGAAAAATTTTATACAGCACATTCAAGTTCATTATATATCATTGACAATTTTGTTTAACAAAAAAATCAAAATTTTCTTTATCTCAGACTCTTCACAATAATTGTACATACTCCTCCTATCCAAACATAGCCCACAGAGGTCTTTGCTGGATAAGATCCAGATGACTCAGACCAACATCCTGCTGTGATGATTACAGGTGTTCTTACTTTTTTGATGAAAGATTAAAAACAACAACAACAACAACAACCCAGAGTTAGATGCAAATCCCAGCAAATGGGGTTATCTATCTAAGTATCCTACAATTCTCAGCCTGAAAAAAACATACCTCCTTACACATACATTATACCAATACACCAAGAGAAAGGTTATAATTTAGAATCATATTTTCATCTGTTTAAGTGGGTATAAAGCTGGTTTTTCATCCTAATTAATTTTAATGTGTTTCTTGTTTTTTTCCACAGATGTACTTATGCTGCTGCATCAGTTCATATTCCTCTCACTTACAGATTTTTTTGGAATCTAGATAAAAATCTGTCTAAAGAACTTCAAAGCAAAAAATTATTTAAAATTTACTCTTCAGAGTAATCAGAAAAATATATTAAAAGTGTTTTCAAAGAAGAGAAGCAAGTGCAGATTGCAATGAAACCTAGTTTGTAATTACTTATTTAAAGGTCATTTTCATCTTATGTCCTCAGTGGCTCTTACAAAACAGAACACTTCAAATCACAGCAATAATTATACGAAGGACAAAGTGTACTAAAGTTTTTGATGTTGAATCCAGAAGATAATATTTGTTATTGGAGACCAAATTCCCTTCCACACATAAATTCATATATAGATTCTTTACCTTGAATTCATTTACTTGCCATTTTAAAAATATCTCTGAGATATTTAACAGTTGTAAATCTATTTTCCCTGATTTATCTCAATAGTGAAAAGTGTGAAGTTTTTTTAAAATATAACCTCTGAAATATTTAGGAATTACATTCATTCATTTTTTTATCTTTTTATTAAAAATATATTTATTATCTTTACATCCTGGTCACAGTCCCATCCCTTCTTTCCTCCCAGTCCCCATCTCCCTTCCCTCATCTTCTATTCCTTGGAAAAGTGGAGGCCTCTATTCTCCTATTTCAGTTCAACAAGTTGCATCAGGACTGAGTGCATCATCTTCCCATGTGGCCTGTCAAGGCAACCCCTTCAAGGGGAAGTTATTGAAAAGCAAGCAACAATGTATATGTCAGAGAAAGCTCCAGCTCCTCTTTCTAATGAACTCACATGAAGCCTGAGCTTCCCATAGGCTACATCTATGAAGA
Organism: Acomys minous; assembly: GCF_964271855.1. Taxonomy (NCBI): domain Eukaryota; kingdom Metazoa; phylum Chordata; class Mammalia; order Rodentia; family Muridae; genus Acomys; species Acomys minous. Next base: position 90,715,505 of record NC_140488.1, on the reverse strand, counting down.
GGACCTAGATTCAATCTTTTCATGGTTCTTGATTAGTATTTCAGCCTCAACAGGCCTTTCTGAACCCTGATTACTTGGCTTTGTTAATCTGGTGGAGCTCCTCTCACCTCCATGTCCTTTTCTCTTTCTTCCTTCTTTTCAACTAAACTCCCTATGATTTGCTCAATGTATGACTACGAATGTCAGCATCAGTTTTGAAAGGTTGTTGTGTAGAATCGCTCAAAGTATAATTTTGATAAGCTCCTGTCTGAAAACATAGCAGTGTATCCTTAATAGTGGCAGGGGTTGGCTCTCTTCCATGGGGAGGGACTTAGCTTGGGCCAATATTCACTAGACATTCCCTCAATCTCTGATCTATCTCTTCTATCTTTATCCCTGCACATCTTGTAAACAGGGTGAGTTTTGTATAAAAGATCTGTGGATGGGTTAGTGTTCTTCCTCCACTAGGATTCTTATTTAGTTAGAGGGTGTCCTCTTCAGTCTCCATGGCCACTGTTACTAGGAGTCTCAGCTAGAGTTCCCCTCATATCCTTTCAGAGACTTACTCTTTTTTAAATTAATTTATTCAGATTACAGCTCAATTGTTGTCCCATCACTCTTACCCTTCCATTCCTCCTACCCTCCCACCCCTACCCTATTACCCTCCCTTAGGTCCATGTCCCAGGGGGATGTCCTCCCTCACTTTATAGTTACAGGCTAACAAGTCTCATCTTGGTAGTGTGCCTATTCTTTCTTTGAATGCCACCAGGGCTCCACATGAAGGGGAGGTTGTCAAATATGGGGCACCAGAGCCCATGAGAGAGTTAGTCCCTGCTCTCCACATAACTGTGGAGGATGTCTTGTCCATTGGCTAGATCAGAGCTGGGGTTCTGTGTTTACTACTTGTATTGTTCTTGGTTAGTGCAATAGGTTGAGCAGACACCCTTGGGCCCTGATTCCACCTGTTTCCATGTTTTCCTTCTAGGTTTCTAAGATCCTCTAGATCCTTCTATTTCCCCAACTCCTATATTTTTCTTACCTAGAGTCCCAGTAGGATGTCCTCATGCTCCAGCACACAACAGGGACATATGCTCAACCACGTTCATAGCAGCCTTATTCATAATAGCCAGAACCTGGAAACAGCCTAAACGTCCCTCAATGGAAAAATGGATAAAGAAATTGTGGTACATTTACACTATGGAATACGACTCAGCTATAAAACAACAACAACAAAAAAAAAAAACATAAGGAAATCCAGAAATTTGTGGACAAATGGAGGAATTTAAAAACAATCATACTGAGTGAGTTAACCCAGAAACAGAAAGACTCACACGGTATATACTCACTTATTATTGGACACTAGCCCAGATGCCTACTCTTAATTAAGTATGTTTCCAGCTTGTCACAGAGATGCTCACACCCAATATTTCTCTTTTCTTTGCAAGCCTTCTGTCCTCTTGTCCCTGTTCTCCCCAGGTCTGATATCTACCCTTACTTGTCTTTTCACTCCTTCTCCTACATTTTCCCTCTCTTTAAGCACCACCTCTCTTTATTCTATTTCTGTTTTGGAGTGAGATTTAAGCATTCTTCTTTATCTTCTTTGGGTCTCTGAATTGTAGTATCTTTATCCTGTACTAAATGGATAAAATCTGCTTATAAGAGAGTACAAAGTATATGTGTCTTTCTGGGTCTGGGTTACCTCATTCAGAATAATCTTTTATTGTTCAATCCATTTACCCATAAACTTCATGATTTCCTTGTTCTTAATGGCAAAATAATATGTCATTGTATAAGTGTACCACAGTTTCTTTATCCATTCTTTATTTGAGAGACATCTGGGTTGTTTCCAGATTCTGGCTATTATAAAGAAAGCTGCTTTGAACAAAGATGAGGAAATGTCCTTGTTGTATGGTGGAGCATCTTTCAGGTGTAAACCTGAGAGTTACTGGTATAGCAGGGACTTGAGGATGAGCTCTTTCCAGTTTTTGGAGAAAACAACAGATTTATTTCCAAACTGCTTGTACAAGTTCACACTCCCTCCAGAAATGAAGAAGTCTTCCTTTTTCCTCAGATACTTGGCAGCATGTGCTGTCACTTGAATTTTTGATCTTAGCCATTCTGATAGGTATAAGAAGGAATGTCAGAATCATTTTGATTTGCATTTCCCTGATGACTAAGGACATTGAGCATTTCTTTCAATGCTTCTCAACCACAAGAGATTCTTCTGTTGAGAATTTTTGTTATCTCTGTGCCTCATTTTTAATTGGGATATTTTATTTGTTGGTGCATAATTTTTCAGTTATTTATATATTTTGGATGTTAGCACTTTTCCAGATGTATGACTGGTGAAGATTTTTTCCCAATCTATGGACTGCCATTTTATTCTGATGACAGTGCCCTTTGCCTTACAGAAGCTTATCAGTTTCATGAGGTCCCATTTATTAATTGTTGATCTTAGAGCCTGAGCTGTTGGTGTTCTGTTCAGGAAGTTGTCATGTCTTTTTCCACTTTCTCTTCTAATAGTTTTAATATATCTAGTTTTATGTTTATGTTGATCCATGTGCCTTGAGTTTTATGCAGGATGGTAAATATGGACCTATGTGCATTTTTCTATGTGTAGGCATCCAGTTAGACCACCTGCATTTGTTGAAGATACTATCCTTTTTCACTTGTATGATTTTGGCTCCTTCGTCAATAATCTTGTGCCCACACATATGTGGGTTTATTTTCTAGGTCTTTGATTCAATTCCATTGGTCACCAGTCTATTTCTATGTCAGTACCACACAATTTTTACTACTATTGCTCTGTAGTCCAGTGTGAACTTAGGGATGGAGATACAGCCAGAAGTTCTAGTATCATACAGGATTGTTTTAGCTATGCTATTATTTTGTTTTGTTTTGATTTTCCATATAAAGTTTATAATTGCTCTTTCAAAGTCTGTAAACAATTCTGTTGGTGTTTTAATGGGGACTGCATTGAATCTGTTGATTCCTTTCGGGAAGATGGCCACTTTTACTAGGTTGTTCCTCCCAATTCATGATCATGGAAATTCTTTCCATCTTCTGATATCTTCCTCAATTTCTTTTTTCGGAGACTTGAAGTTCTTGTCATACAAGTCTTTGATTTCCTTGATTAAAGTTACACCAAGATATTTCATATTACTTTTAGCTAATTTCTTCCTTAGCCTGTTTGTCCTTTGTATACAAGAGGGCTACTTATTTCCCTTTTCCGAATTAATCTTGAACCCAGCCATTTTGTTAATCATGTATTAGGGGTCACTTATGTATTCTAACTTATAGCCTGCAAATAGTAGTATGTTCACTTCTTCCTTTCCAAATTATATTGATCTCTTTTAGTTTTCTTATTGCTCTAGCTATAACTTCTAGTACTATAATGAAAATATATGGCAAGAGTGGGAAGCCTTGTATTTTCCCTGATTTTAGTGGAATTGCTTTGAGTTTCTCTCCATTTAATTTGATGCTGGCTATCAGATTGCTGCATATGTCCTTTATTATGTTTAAGTATGGAACTTGTATCTGTGATCGCTCCAAAACTTTTATCATGAAGGGGTGTTCGTATTTTGTCAAAGGCTTTTTCTGCATCTAATGAGATGATCATGTGAATTTTTTCATTCAGTTTTTTTATATGGTGAATTGTATTGATGGACTTTCATATGTGGAAACATCCCTGCATTCCTGGGATGAAGACCCTTTGATCTTGGTGGATGATGTATTTGATGTATTCTTGACTTTAGCTTGTGAGAATTTTAATGAATATTTTTGCTTCAATATTCATGACTGAAATTGGTCTTAAATTCTATTTCTTTATTTAGTCTTTGTGTGTTGTAGGTATCAGGGTGACTATGCACTCATAGAAAGAGTTTGGTAATTTTCTTTCTGTTTCTATGTTGTGGAATAGTTTGAGGAAGGCTTGTATTGCTTCTTCTTTGAAAGTCTGGTAGAATTCTGTATTAAAATCATCTGTCTCTGAACTTTTTTTTGGTTGAGAGGCTTTCGATGGTGGCTTCTATTTCCTTAAGGGTTATAGGGCTGTTTAAACTTTGTGCTCGATCTTGATTTAACTTTGGTAAGTGAAATCTATCAAGAAAAATTGATCATTACCTTTATATTTTCCAATTTTGTGGCATGCAGGCTTTTGAAGTAAGAACTACTGATCCTTTGAATTTCCTCAGTGTCTGTTGTTATGTACCCCTTTTCACTTCTGATTTTGTTAATTTGGATACTGGTTCTCTGCCTTTTAATTAGTTTGGCTAGGTGTTTGTTTATCTTTTTGGTTTTCTCAAAGAACCAGATGTTGGATTCATCAATTCTTTGTATTGTTCTCTTTGCTTCTGATTTATTTATTTCATCCCTGAGTTTGATTATTTCCTGCCATCTACTCCTCTTGCATGTTTTTGCTTCCTTTTTTCTAAAGAATTTAGGTGAGTGGTTATGTTGGTAAATGGGATCTCTCTAATTTTTTTTTGAAGGCACTATGTGTTATGAACTTTTATCTCAGCTTTCATGGTCTCCCGTAAGTTTGGGTATGTTGTGCCTTCATTTTCATTGAATTTTAGGAATTCCTTAATTTCTTTCCTGACCCAGTGGTCATTGGGCAGAGAGTTAAATTTATATAAGTGTGTAGCCTTTTTGTTATTTCTGTTGCTGTTGAGGCCTAGCTTTAATCCATGGTGATCTGAAAAGGAACATTGGGTTAATTCAAATTGATTGTATTGGTTGAAGTTTGCTTTGTGACCAATTATTTGGTTAATTTTGGAGAAGGTTCCATAAGGTGCTGAGAAGAAAGTATTTTTTTCTGTTTGCATGAAAAATTCTGCATTTGATTCAGGACCTCTGTTAGTTTCATTATTTCTCCATTTAGCTTCTGTTTTGATGATTGTCCATAGTTAAGAGTGGGGTGTTGAAGTCTCCCACTATTAATCTGTGGATATCGATGTGTGATTGGAGGTCTTAATTTCTTTTTCTACAAATGTGGGTGAAATTGTATTTGGATCATAGATTTTTCAATACTGAGATGTCTTCTTGGTGATTTTTTTCCTCTGATGAGTATGAAACGTCCTCTCCTTTGTTTAATTTTGGTTGAAAATGTATTGCTAATGAAATGGTAGGACATAATTAGATAGTAGCATGGCTACTCCAGCTTGCCTCTTGCATTTGTTTGCTTAGAAAACCTTTCTCCAAACCTTTATTCTGCAGCAATGCCTATCTTTGTTGCTCTGGTATGTTTTTTGTATGGAGCAGAATGTTGGATCCTGTTTATATATCCATTCTGTTAGCTTGTGCCTTTTTATTGGGAAATTTAGTCCACTAATGCTGATAGATATTAGAAACCAATTATTGTTATTTCATGTCATTGTGGTAGTAGTAGTGGTGGTAGTATATTTGTGTGCTTGTCTTCTCTTGGTTTTGCTGTTGTAAAGTTATCTATATCCTGTGTTTTAATGGATATAGTTAACCTCATGGTGTTGAAGGTTTCCTTCTAGTGTCTTTTGTATGGCTTGGTTGGTGCATAGCTATTGTTTAAATTTGGTTTTGTGATAAAATATCTTTTTTGTCCCTCTATGAATATTGAGTGTTTTGCTGGGTATAACAGTTTGTGATTACATCTTTTGTCTCTTAGTTTCTGTATGACATCTGCTCAGGCCCTTCTGGCTTTCATAATCTCTGTTTAGAAGTCAGATGTGAGTCTGATAGGTCTGCCTCTATATGTTACTTGGGTTTTTTATCTTGCTACTTTTAGTATTTTTCTTCGTTCTGTAAACTTAGTATTTTGATTATAATGTGATGAGAGGAATTTCCTTTCTGGTGGAGTCTATTTGTCATTTTGTAAGCCTCTTATATGTTTAAAGGAATCTTTTTTTAGAGTTGGGAAAATTCTTCTATGATTTTCTTAAAATATTTTTGGGTCCTTGGATTCTAAAATCTGCTTTTTCTTTTACTCCTATTATTCTTAGATTTTGTACTTTCATGTTGTTTTCTGTCAGGAATTTTTTGATTTTATATTTCCTTTGGGAGATGTATTTATTTCTTAAATTAAATCCTCTATACCTGAGGTTCTCCTCTCCATCTCTTATATTCTGTTGGTAATGCTTAATTCTGTGGTTCCTGTTCTCTTCTCTATGTTTTCTATCTCCAAGAAAATTTGAAGTTTGTATTTTCTTCATTGATTCTATTTTACTTTCCAATTTTGGACCCTTTTATTCATTTACTTCACCTGCCTGATGGTATTTTCCTGTGTGTCTTTGATGGTCTTTGTTTGATTGTACTTTCCTGTATTTAATTGGGGGATATATTCATTTCATTTTTTACTACCTTTAACAATTTCATAAGTATAGATTTAAGGTAATTTTCCTGTGTTTCAGCTGCATTAAAATATCCAGTGTTTTGGGGGAAGGGTTCTGATGGAGCCATATTACTCTGGTATTTGTTCACTGTTTTCTTACACTGAAATTAGTTATCTGCTTGTCTGTGACATTGGTTGTTCATTCTGGGAACCCTCTTGGTTTATCAGGCTTTTGTGATCCAGTGAGGTCTTGCTGGTCTCCTGCAGAAAGCTAGTAGAGTTTGTTCTGCATGTCTTTGGAGTCCAGAGTTGTCTTCTGGATAGTAGGGGAATTTCAGAAGAATACAAATGGGAATCAGACATGCAGCTCCTCCCTAGCCAAGCAGATCCTTTGCTCCAGTCACTCAGATTTAGCTGGATTCCACTATCTTGAACCCAAGACACTTATGCTCTTATTCTCCAGCCAGTCTCCAGAGGGAGACCAGTGGAACAGTGGATTGAAGGTTGGAGTGCTATCCCCAATATCCAGGCATTGCCCACAGGGAAGCAGGATAAATTCAAGGTCTCGTTGATGCAGTGGAATGCCCTTGGAGCTGTATACCCATGTTTCTGTAGAAAGAAAGCACTGAGAGGATTCCTCTAGCTCTGACTCACATGTAACTTCTGTACCATGGAGAAGGCCACAGGAAGCCTGGAACTGTGTGTCCCCAACTCCCAGGATGTGGATGTCAGTGTTTTGGAGTCAGACACCAGGATGCTCACTCAATCCACAGACTCTGACCTTCTGCCACTCAGATGCAGTAGGCACTGACCAGCACCATCTTGGAAAAAGGACCATTCATTGATTTTGTTCAACATTTTTTCTATTCTATAGATTCTTAATGACCTCAAAATATGTTATTATGTTTGAAAAAACATTATGTATGTACTTTTTATTGTGAATAAGCCCATTACTATGAAATAAATCCTGGGCAGAAATTTAAAATTTAATAAAATGACAGCTATGTAGCTTGAAGAAGCTAGAATTTTTACATACTCATGTGAAATCAAATAAAAATATTCAGAAGATATTTAATGAAGTGCAACTTATTTATTTTGAGTGGAATAATGTAATTTTACAGTTACTGGAAAACATAGAAGATTCTTGAGACCCTCCTTAAAGTAACCTACTTGCCTCACTTCAGCTACTTTATAATAAACTGCAAAATCTCTTGGGATATTTCATCTAAAAGAAAATTTCTTTTAATACAATCAGATTATATACTTTAGAAAATGAACTCTTAAAATTTATATATTAAGCCAATTGAGATTTGAACTTGTTTAGCTCATTTCTGGACAATCATACTAGTTGACATTTTTCATTGAATAACATATAAAAATTTTTAAAAATTCATGCTTTATATTTAAATGATATCTGCATCTTTATATTTCTAATCACTGGGACTTAATTCTGAACTGTATAGCTACCTAAGGTGAATCTCTTTTCATCTACCCACCTTTATACATTAAATAAATACTACTATGGTATTTCTTCTTATAGTATAAAACTTCTTAAGTTTCATCTTGTTTGATCAAATGCTCCTCAACTTTTGAATCAATTTTTGTAAATCATATTTTGAGATCATTTACAATGTATGGTGTTTTCTGTGGAAGTATTCTGAGTGTACTCCTTAAATTATGACAATAATAGGAAGTTCACACGTGATATGGTCACATTAAATATTTTTTCTTACTAAGTAGATTTGGCTAATAAAAATGTAAAGATGGGCATATCTTCTCCCTAAATCTCTGCTCTTAAGAGAGATAGGCAAATGATATCTCATAATAAGGTGCAATTTTGTACCAAGAACTTGGAGATAGAAACATTGTTAAAGCCTCATCTCTCCTTAAAATCAGATCTATAAAATCTATAGGAGACAAGATGATAATAACACCACTCCAAATTAAGTCAATCACATTGAATAACAACTAATAAAATGCTTAGCAACAGGAGTACTCTTCAAATACCCTGGTAAGAAAAGTACAAAATTATTCAGTATAAATTTTGATACTAGTAGTGGGTTGCAATTATACATTGTGTACTTTTTAATGCTATTCTCCACCCTTTTGTTTTTCTGATTTGTTCTCACAAAGCATTTGTTAATTGTTCATTTGATTTTTTATAGGTCATATTGCTGGAAAAATATTAGCTCGGTGGAAGAGGTAGGCATTTCATTTCCCGAATCATAAACACTGCTCCTTTATAATGTCCACTGTAATTTAATGCAGTCACAATAAAGACTTTATCAAGTGGGAGTGCATTAATAAATTCTTAAATTATCCTATCATGAGAACCAAAAATTTGAATATTACTTTCATAGTCAAACATTGGATAGAAGTACCAAAATCTATTGAAAGTTTGTTATTAAAGTTCTTTTGGGAAATAAACCATTCAAAATATCTGGATATGAGTTCAAAAGTATATCTACTAGTCTTTCTATAAGATAAAATAATGGGAATATTTTGGATGAAGTTTAGAATTCTATTATTATCTAAAATTGTTATTATTCCCTGCAAACCCAGAATCCACTCCTGCCAATAAAGCTGGTAGGATAACTGCAGACATTAGCATCTCCTTCTTTCCCCCAAAAATCTAATTGTCCAATCTCACTCTAATGCTGTATCAGAAGATCTGCTATGACTTCTCCTTCCCTGCTCTTATATCCAGTGAATTACACAGATCTTTCCTTCCAACCTTCCTTCACACCACTCAATGCATTATCCTAGCTCTCAACTACAGCAGACACTACCTGGGAAACCATATGCTAATCCAGTCAGGGAGGCAGGTAGCTTAATTGAAGATCTTCACATTTCCACCATTTTCTACAAATCCCATCCACAAGTCTCATCCCCAGCTCCTTAGAATACCTGTTGCGTCTTCCCTCCCTTCACTACTCCAGTCTTCTATGGATCACACAGTTCTTCCTCTTCAACCTTTCTTCTTTGATGCTTCTCATTATCCTGGCTTCCAACTTCAACAGACATTTTCTGGAATAGTAATGCCACCCTGGCCAGTGAAGCATGTAGCCTAACTGTTCATATTTAAAATTTTTTTTCAAGGTGTCACAGATTTTTTATTGAAAAATAAAGTCATCCATATTACATCTCAATTGCTATCCAATCCTCTGCATCCTATTATTCCTTCCTCCCTCCTACTATCACCCAATTTCCCTTCCCTATAACTGAAAACACATCTTAATTTGGTCAAACATGGTAGATTATACAGTGAGCTAAAACATAACTTACATAAGTTACTCTATCAAATGTTCAGGGTTTATTGAGTGCTACCTACATGTCTTCATTTTATGAGGATAATATCAATGCATAATTTTATTTAGACAGTTGAGTTTTTTGAATTGTAACAGAATACATTATTTATATTTGCTGTTACCTTTAATGTTGTGTCTATTAATATATTTATATCACAATTATTTCTTCAATAAAACTAGTCTCATAATATTTTGGAGATCCCATGTGTCAATTTTATTTCCACAACATCTATTCTATTTAATCTACTTATTTTCATACAGATGTTTCATAAGACAATATAAAGAACATTAAGTTAAGAATTATATAAATTATGATTCTTTTAAAATGTATCATGAAACTTTTTCAGTATGTTTATAGTTTAAAGCTAAACATTAAGTGTTTACCCTTCTACAACACATGGTCAATTGATTTTTCCACTCTACCTGTATTAAGTAGTGGGTCTTTGAAGGATGAAGAACCATGAAACATACTTCAGAGATGGATGGATTTAATATTTTAGAAAAGGTGTTTTGAGACTCTTCCCTCTATGCACTGCCTAATGATTGCTATTCTCACTGGGAGGGATGTAATCTTAAACAATTTTAATTAGGATTGTCCTCTAAAACCAGAATATACCAGGCAAGATGTGCTTGATGGTATAATAGCAGCATTGCCATTATAAGGTAACAAATAGCTTTGTGATTGAGACTGAGGCCTGCTTCATAGGAGGGAGTTTCATACCTTGAGAGTGTAATTTTAGTTTCAAAAGCCAATAACTGAGAGTTCATAGGCTTTAGGGTGGACCTGATGTTCTTAATTTTATAGAATTTCATTCTGTAAATCATGTTAATACTTAAATTATTATCTTATACTTGGGCTATCTTCAATTTTGCCCAGATAAGATGTTTTTTGTAGTTGACAGCAGTTAATGGAGAGATACATAATTCATCAACAAGAGACAGAATAATTAGGTGTCAATAATATGGTGATTTTATCATCCATGTCAAACTCCTTCCACAAGACTTGCTGAATGCCTCTAAAGAGGCAAGCAGAAAGACTATGAGTCCAGAAATGTCATGAAATCCTGTCTGTACCAATATAATGAAAACAACATAATGAACATTTCTCTATGTGTGCATCTCAAAGAACTAAAATGTGCGTGTGTGTGTGTGTGTGTGTGTGTGTGTGTGTAAGTAAAACTGACATTATTCTATGCACACTATATTTATATGCAGATATCACTCTTACACACACACATATGCAAACACACATTTGTATAATTTTATATTTTTGTCTCCCCAATAACTAGAAACTCATTTTACCAAAAACCATAAGAGGCTACCCCTAGCAATATCCCAGAAGAATTACCTACCATATAACACACAGCTACAGCATCTTGGTAAGAATCATAAAGGACAATAGATAGCAAGGGGAAAATTCTACCCAACACTCTCTAAAATATTGGAGCATTATCTTCAGACTTCTGGCCCAATATATCTGACTGACATATTTTTAAGGTAGGAACTACTGAGGACGTTTGGCCATTGAATCTTCCTGTATTCAAGCTTGCCAATTTTTAGGCAGAATTCTGTCTGTGGCAGAAACAGGTCATTTTGCCCAGTGGCTGTTTAACCACATTTGAAGCCATCTCTATAGGGAGGTTTATTGATGCTCCTCATCATCTTTGAGGTAGGCTGTGTGTTGCCAGGAGTTAGTCTGTCTCATGGTCAAAAAATCTTTAAACTAATAAAAACATCTTTAAATATCATATTCTATAGGTCTCTGAGGTTTTTACTTAAGACATTATCTAATTATTTCCCTTATCTATCCATATAAAAATATTTATCTGTTAAGCCGTAGATGTCTATTCTTGTGACAGAAAATAGACCAGTAATTGATATAACCATGATCTGGTCAATTAACAATTAACTTGTATTACTTAATTATCTTAAACAGTCTGCAGTAGAACTTCCAGGGTATTAGAAGTAAACCTTGTATTATAGTTGAGTTGTATTGGTACAATACTTCATATTATAGTATAAATATATATAATGTGTATGAATAATAATCTTAAATTTGAATTCTACACCAATGTATTAAAATTAAACTTATTTTGCATCAATATACAAAATTCTACACCAGTGAAATAAAAATAACCTTATTTGTGAGTAACAATTAAGGCATGAATTTGATACGTAGGTTGGATGATGATTCAGGAATTAAACTGACCTTATAATTTTCTCATTTTTGAAGCTGCTTACTTGCACTTCCTGTCTACTCAGAAAATTAATTTTATTCCTTCTTAAATCTCAGGGGGTTGAATACCAGATAGTTTAGTTTTATAATTAAGCTTAGGTATTTTGGGCTTAAGATGTTTTTAGGTCTAGGTGAATGTTTTAAATTGCTAGAGATGAGATATGATATTGTTTAACATTTAGAAACTTAAATGCACCAAGAAAGGACAGGTGTTTTCTTCAAGGTTTCCAAATATAAATTGTGAAAACACTATGAATACAACATTTATATAATTCCTCATAATTTTGTGGTCCTTTTTGCTGTAGGGATTTTATTATATATATGTGTAATAATATAAATGAATATATAAAAAAGAAAATAAACAAATAAACATATAAATCCACTCAACAAAGAACAGATATCACCCCCCAGAATTCTTGTCAAACTCACATGTCTAAATGGCAATATAAAAACACAATTAATAATAGTCAAAACAATATATCTCCACTAGAGATGAACAATTTTACCACAGCAGATACTGAGAATAAAAACAGAGCTGAATTATAAGAGAAAAAGCTTTAAAAATTTTTTAAAATATGAAAAAGGAGGAAATGAATAAATCCCTTAAAGAAAACTATGAAGATACAAGTAAATAAATAAAATGAATAAGATAATTGAAGATATAAAAATAAATTAGAATCAATAGAGCAAACTGAAACTTTAAGAAAATCTGGAAATGCAAAGCTTAGGAACTACACAGGAACCTCAGAGGCAACCATCAATAACAGAATATAAAAGACAAGAGAATATTAAGCATTGAAGTCAAGATAGAAAAAACGGATTTTTTTCTGGTCAGTGCTGAAGCTAAAAGTAAACAAAGGAAAAAACAAACACACATGCAGAAAACAAACAAACAAGCAAATAGACAAATAGAAGAAGAAGAAGAAGAAGAAGAAGAAGAAGAAGAAGAAGAAGAAGAAGAAGAAGAACCAAACCCCAAAATCCAGCATATATGAGACACCATGAAATGACCAAATATAAGAATAAGAGAATTAGAGGAATGGAAAGAAACTCAGATCAAAGACCCAGAAAATATTTTTCACAAAACCATAGAATAAAATTTCCCTAACATAAATAAGTAGCTGCCCAGAAAAGTAGAAGAAACATACTGAGTGCCAAATCAACTAGACCATAAAGACAAGTCCCCTTACCATGCAATAATAAAAAAACTAAACATACAGAATAAAGAAAGAATATTAAAAGCTACAAGTGAAAACGATCAAGTAACATATAAAGGCACACCTATTAGAATAACACTTGACTTCTTAATGGAGGCTGTAATAATAATAATAGTAGTAGTAGTAGTAGTAGTAGTAGTAGTAGTAGTAGTAATAATAATAATAATAATAATAATAATAATAATAATAATAATATTGTCATTATAGCCAGAAAGTCCTGGAAAGATGTTCTATACATCCTAAGAGACCGCAGACAGCAAGCAAGACTACTATACCCAGCAAAATGTTCAATCACAATAGTGGAGAAAATAAGACATTCTATGATAAAACCAAATTTAAGCAGTATTTATCCACAAATCTACAGCTGAGTGTTCCAAGGTCTCTCATCTTCTTTATAATGTTTGGCTATGGGTCTCTATCTTTGTTTTCATCTGCTGCAGGTGGAAGCTTTTTGGATGATAAATGAAAAAGGCAGAATGTCATTGGAAGTCACTTTATTTTTTAATTTTAATTTCATTAATTTATTCAGATTACAACTCCATTGTTATCCCATCATTTGTATCCTCCCATTCCTCTGTCCCTCCTGCTTTCACCCTATTACCTTCCCCTAGGTCTAAGACCAAGGGGAACCTCCTCCCTCACTAGATGGTCATAGGCTATCAAGTCTCATCTTGGTAGCCTGCTTATTCTTTCTTCGAGTGCCACCACGCCTCCTGCTGGTGGGAATGCAAACTTGTACAGCTACTTTGGAAATCTATCTGGCACTTACTCAGAAAACTTGGAATAGGGCTTCCTCAAAACCCAGCTATTCCATTCCTTGGAATATATCCAGAAAATGTTCCACCACACAACAAGGCCATATGCTCAACAGAGTTCATAGCAGCTTTATTCATAATAAACCTGGAACCTGGAAGTCATTTTAAAACAAATCAATAATTTGTTTACTACTCCCTCAAGTTTGTGCCACCATTGGTCTAGCATAACACTTAGGAAATACAGGACTGTAGATAGGGATTTGTGATGGATTGGTGTTTATATTTTTCTTTCAGAGCAAATGGTTAATGCACCTGTACCAAATATCCTGAAACATAGTCATTAAAGCACGATGTAGACATTGGCTTGACATCTCCATCTTCACTTTGTTGGGTAGCTGTTGTTTTCGGCAATGAGGTTTTTCTGTCAGTTTGTAGAAAGCTGTCTGGCAATAGCCTCAGTTGTTCATGTATTTCCATGAGGCCTCTTTGACCAACAACTCAATTACTTGTTACCTAATCTCAGGACTGGAACCTTCTTTTGGTGACAAGAGATGGACACTTAGGACTCTGTTTCCCTCATTATTTGCTGATGTCATTTGGATCACCATATATGTAAATATTTTAGAAAATTTCTATTGTATTAAGTTTCATACCACACCTCAAATATCCTTTAATTTTAGCTATCTCCCCTTGTATTTGCAACCAGAAACCATATCCTACTCTCTTTCTCCACTTCAGCCTCCCCCTCAATTCTACCCTGCATCTATCCATAACTGTTGTTTCTTAATTCCTTGAGATGTATCTGTTCCCTATAGTCATTTACTCTATACTTACCATTTTATCTATGCACTTTAATGTCAGTTATCATTGACTTTACTGCTAATATCCACATATAAGTGAATATTTATCATATATAAATTTCTGAGTCTGGGATACTTCACAATTATTTTTTCTAATTCCATCCATTTGCCTGCAAATGTCATGATGTCATTTTTAATGACCAAGTAGTACTCCATTGAATGAATGGGCCATATTTTCTTTATCCATTCTTTTTTATGGACCCTTAGGTTATTTATAATCTGGTCTATTGTGCAAAGAGTAGCAACAAACATGTTTGAGCAAGTGACTCTCTGGTATTCAATATGGTTGGATGGAAAACCCAATGTGATTGGAGAAGGAGAAACCCCTCCAACATTGCAGAAGATAGGACATATGACAGAAACATTGCAGAGGACAGGAGAATATGAAATCTGATGTGATTGGAGAAGAGGAAAGCCCACCAATGTTGCAAAAAACAGAGGACATCTGACAGAAAGCTGCATAGGAGAACCTTGCCTAGGATCACCACCAGATTACCAGAGGAAGAATTAGTTCTTAGAGTTCATCTGGATGTCCAGATAGACTTGGGGGACTCCAAAGTGGCAGAAACTGCAACCCCTGAGGAAGAGCCTCTGAGACAGTTAGTCACAACAATCCAAATCAAAAGACAATTTTAGTTATATAAACAGACTTTTCTGCATTAAATAATGGGTAACTCTATTTCATCTCCCTTGAGAGCAAGGTTAGGACATAAGTACAGAAGCCTGACTTGCTGGCATGGAGCAGGACATGGAATGAGAGGGCTGAAGAGTCCAGTTTATGTGTGGATTCACAATTGTACCTTGATAAACAGAAAACGGGAATAAGCTTAGCTGAAAGACAATGGATTGTACTAAAACTGCTTAATTGAATAAACCTATATCCTTTACAGATGTTTTAACATGAGAATCAGAGTCACAAAAAATGTTACTTTGGGGAAGAGGTTTTGCCTATATTTACATAGGTGATGAAGGATGAAAATTGCTTACAAATTGTTAAAGATCCCATCCAAGTATGAGAAGCTTCCATATGAAAGGCAAGAATGAAGGGAGAGATGGAGAAAGGCAGCAACACAGACAACAAAGAAAGTAGATCCCACTTGCATGGGGACAGCTCAACAATTAAGCTAAAGAAAGACAGATCTTTCACCAGACTGGAAAATTGGAAAACCTTGATGCTGAAATGGACTGTTGCTGAATTCATATAATTAGGACTGTAGTTATGAAGGGTCATCACAATAACAGATTTCCCTAAGGACATTTGGGTTGTTATATTTTTGTGATTGATAATTGTTTCTTTTGTAATAGTTAAACTGAATATGATGTTTATCTTAAACAGAAAAGGGAAAGATGCACAGGAATTTTAATCCAGCAGCATGGTTGCTCCTAATACATCCAAAGACGTTCTAGATTTGTATGGTTGTGCTGGAACGCAGACATACACTTAGTAAACACATTAATCTCAAACAATGAAAATAAAGTTAGTTTGTAGAAGGAAACTCCCATGTTTGAAAGTGATTTCTAATGAAGATGCAAAGGGATGAATCAGAGAAAGATTTGACAGAGTAGGATATGCCCATCTCTCAGGAGAACAGAGAGGAGAGAGAGAGAGAGAGAGAGAGAGAGAGAGAGAGAGAGAGAGAGAGAGAGAGAGAGAGAGAGAGAGAGAGAGAGTTTTACCAGGACAGTTTTACAGACACAGGTTGTAGAGAGAACAAGCTAGATACATGAGAAAACTGAAAGAATCAGAGAATGAGGATACAGAAGACTAAAACAAATTGCTTGAGTTAGTTGGAGGCCAAGCAGAGAAAATCAGGAGAAGCTGAGAGAAGCCAGATTAGAAGCAGTAATCTTAGGATTTAGAGCCAGAAGAGCTGAGTTGAACCAGCCAGCCAGAGTTCAGAAAGAACTAGAAAGGGTGGGATTATTCATTAGTTATTCTCAGAAGCATAAAACATTCTATGCCTAAGTAAGATTGTATCCATTTTGCAGTTGAGAGACATCTGGGTTGTTAGAAACATTTTTATTATAAGCCATTTTGTGCATTCTGATACCAATATTGCATTATTAATAAGTGAATATAAATAAACTATAAATAGATATTAAAGAAGTACAGTGGATAAACTCAGAAAAATATTCATTTATATAAACTCCTCAATAATGAAAAAAGTATGAGAGAATAAAAGTTGAAAATAGTGAGTAAGAATAGGAATAAAAACTAGAAATCATCAATACAGTACATATAGTTTTAGCTTTTCTTTATTGATACTGAATGTAAATTGTAGAAAATTAAGAACTGAAACAAAAGGAATTTTAAGAATACCATGTTGAAACATACATAATCTGAAAATATTTAATATGAAGAAATATAATCTGGAAAATATAGAGCTCAATTGTATATTATTTACAGAAAAATCACACTAGATACATTTGTACAAATAACTTGGAAATAAAATAATGGAGAAAGGAATGATATGCTAACACCAAGAAAAAGGAAACTATATTAATTACACTAATTTTAGAGATAGTAGGCATCAAAGCAATAGCAGGCATGGAGTATAAAGATGAGGGAAAAGTATTCAGTTCTCATATATACATACATATATATATATATATATATATATATATATATATATGAATATGTGTATATACATTTATATATTAGCTTTGCTATAATTTGTGAACCTAACAGTAGAATAAAACTCTTTTTGTTTTTGTTTATATTAATGCCCACACTTTTTGTTTCAATATTAATACTTCATTTTTTGTAGATAACAATTTTATATAAGATGTTTCATGTTTATATGTTCAACAGTTCTCAGTTAAAGGAAAGTGCATCAAGTCAAATTTTATACCAATGTTCATGAAAATTATTCTACTTTTCTTATATATTTAAAACTGATATATTGAGCAAAAAGTAATTCCTATTTGTTTGCAGCCCCAGAAATTTTATTTCCTACTGTTTCACAAGGAACTACTGTTACTATTCCTGTCAGCTCCAGATGACTGATTTCCTAACCTTTTACATGAGTATTATTGAAAATTTAGTGTTTTAAAATGCCAAGCCATTTTCTGAATTTTTTAGCTATGATAATTCTCTGAAATTTTTAACATTTTTACCTTTATTTTTAAAACAGTATGATGTCTTAGATCACATTATTTTAATCTTGTCAGTTATCCTTTTTATTTTTATTAATGTTTTCATTGAAAATAATTTCTTTCTATAGTATATTATGGTTACAGTTTCTGCTCACTCTACTTTTCCACAAATTTATATTGTGAAGGGATAGAAAAAATAAAAGCATGTGGTCTTTACATTACTATCAGTATATATATGCCCTTAAAATATTTCAGGATTCTCATATATTTCTCATTTCCCTATAATTTTCCACTACAGGGAAGTTTTGCAGCACTATAATGTGCTACCATACCACAAGATTAAAGCAATAGGTCTTGCTTCTTATACTGTGAAGTCTTTAGAACTACATGACACACTAAATCACACATTTAACATCAGATATTGCTACACTAATGGAAAACTGGCTAACACATAGTTTGAGAAGATTGTATCATTTCTATTCTTAATTTTTAAGGTATGTTTTATAATATAGGCTATGATCTACTTTGATGAATGTTCAATGTGAGCATGAGAAGACTGCATTTGTTTGCTGTTGGATGAAATGTTCTATAAATGTCAATTAGATCCAGTTGATTGATGGTGCTGTTCAGTTCAACTATATCTGTACTGATTTTCTGCTGGCTGCACCTTTCAATTACTGATAAAGCAGAGCTGAAGTCTCTAACTGTAATACTGAATTTATCTTTCTCTGAAGTTGTATCAGTTTTTTGCTTCACACAATTTCATGCTTTGATGCTAAATACATATACATGCAGAGGTGTTGTGTCTTTTTATAGAATATTTGTTATGAAATGCTCCTTTTACCTGTGATAGTCTTATTTTTCTATTTTTTTTATATCTGAAAAGTTAATTCAGTGATCGGTGTTTTTTGGTAAATGTTTACTTTTTGCTTTTTGTATTTCCATTTTAATATGTTTCCAAGTAGTTAATGTATATTGCTTATAAACAATACATCTTGTAATTGAATATAATGCTTAATAAATCTGACAGTACCTGTCTTTCTATTAATATTTTTATTTAAAACATTTCTTTTATTTAGAATAGTCTTAATTACAATTATCAAATTCATTCACAAGTTTAGCAGAGGAATTTTTTGAGAAAAATAAACCTTTTTTACTTTCTAATATTTCATATTAAGTGAAGGAAGAAAATTGTCTTCCTAAATTTGAGAAGAATCTGATTATGCATAGTTAACACTAATACCTAAGTTCTTCCTGGCTGGCTAAACCTCCTGAAGATCCAGGAATTTCTTTTTATGAATAACTTTAAAAATATATTTAGTATAGAATTAGCAAGAGAGAGATTGAGGGAGGGAGAGAGGGAGAGAGAGAGAGAGAGAGAGAGAGAGAGAGAGAGAGAGAGAGAGAGAGAGAGAAAAGTAACTTAAATTTATTTCAAATAACACTAAACTGCCACAGCGCTATCACTAGATATCCAAGGTGATAATTAAATGGGTAATAAATAACAAAGATTTAGTATGTCATGTAGTTTGAATGATTTCACTCTATAACTTTTGTTATAAACCAGTGCTACTGGTTTAATTCTATGGTATAATAACACATCATAGTGGTGCAAGAATTACAGGGAAAATGACAAACACATGAGAACCATGATGTTCCTTTAAGGGCATACATACTCTTACTGATCTAAAAACTGCATGCTTTTATTGCTTCTGTCATCAAGTATCAATTCTCACAAGAATGCTTATGGAATATTTCAGATCCAAATCGCAGCAAATCAATATATTATTAAACTAAAACTTGATCCAGTGATAGCTAGAAAATCCTTCTCACAATATTAAATTTATATAATATAATTCTACATTTCTTTTGAGTTTGAAAATTCCCAGGAGATATTTTAAATGTTTTTAACAAAATTGAAAGCACCATTCATCAAAGTTTCTTTAACACAGTGAACATATATATTAAGAAAGAATTTTTTATATTCTATTAGAAAAACATATCTTATTTGCATCATCTGTATGCTCAGGTTAGAAACTAGAGAACTCATGGTAATATATACATAAAGTAAATTTAAGTAAAGGAGAAGACAAATTATAGAAAAAAACACAGAAGTCAACTACTCGATAAAATTTCAGTAAAGAATATCAATGAACTCAAAACCTGAAACCCTGAAAAGATGAGTAAAATTGATAAAATTCTTTCTAGACGAGCTTAGAGTTTCAGCTTTGCAAGTTATATGCTACAACACATCACTTACTTATGTAAATTCCATAAATTCAGATTATTTTTGCAGTAACAGGAAAAATAAATCATTTAGATATCCTGATAATTGTGAAGTGATATCTCATTTTGATTTTTAGTATCATTTTCATTATGATATATGGTATGTTTAACATCAGTTTATGTGTCTGTTTGAGAGCAATGACTACCAGGGTCCATTTTTGCTGTATGAACTGGACTCCAAGAAAGCCAAATCCAACTCTTGAAAATATTAAAGTTGACTTTTGTTTACTTACTATGGTGTGTGCATTTCCATGCTGTGTATGTACTGGTGGGCAATCACAGCATACAAATGGAGGTAATAAGACAAATTTGTTGACTTGTTTCTCTCCACTTTTACATAGGTTCTATGAGTTGATTTCAAATTGCTAGGCATTCACAGAAAATGCCTTTGTTGCCTGAGATGATTCATGAGTTCAAAAAATGCTTTAAAAAGGTAAAATTTGAATACATGTGACATTTGTCATTTGGATAGTATTTTTCCTTCCGACCTTATTTATGGTAGCAAATTAATATAATAACACAGCATCTCTCCCCTGATTTCTCCAGTGTCCATTGTCAGTTGACTGTGAAGGACAATCTATATGATGAGACATTTTTACTCACTATGTTTATATTTATTCTGTAGAATTTTTTCAGTTCCCCCCTTTTTCTCAAAGCATATACCTAGCTTTATTTTTCTGTGGCCTTTTACAAGGCTTCATTGTGACATAAATATATTCCTGCTTTAATAGGAAAATTGGCAA
The DNA here is from genome assembly GCF_964271855.1 of Acomys minous. Lineage (NCBI taxonomy): Eukaryota > Metazoa > Chordata > Mammalia > Rodentia > Muridae > Acomys > Acomys minous. The sequence continues at coordinate 90,694,721 of NC_140488.1, read as the reverse complement.
TTGGAGATTGAAACCATTAAAAATAATGTCAATATCAGTACATAAACTAAAAACAGTAGTCTTGATAATTCTTAAACATCCAAAAATATTGAAACTTAAAGTGCTTAGCTTTTTGAGGTTTCCAATATGATTTTCTTATTCTACCAACAAAGAATACATATGAGCCTCTAGAGAAAGTTGAAAGCATAGTTTGAAAGTACAAAACAGCATGAATAAAGTCATTTGGATTTAAAATGAATTAAACATTTACAAACTATATGTAATATACTGAATTCAAGTATATTTGCTATTTACATAGAGGGAGTTTTCCTGACATTATATTGTCAATATAATATTGACATATTCTTGTTTGAAAATGTCTCATTTCATTCAGGCAAACAAATTAAAACTTGAATTAGTTTTTTTCACATATTTAAGTTGTTATCTATACACACTGTTAAGTTTGAGTGTGTCCTATGAAATTTATTAATCAGAATAATTTCCTGGTATATTACCATTTTCTTACCTAAAGTACATTATTACACATGTGATGGAATATGAGCTGCATATTGTTTTTGCTAGTCTTCAATATCATATATTGGTTTTACAACAAAAAACAAGTAACATAAAATGAATGAATTTGGTGGAAAGTGCTTTCATTAACATTAAAGAAAATCTCATTTTTTTTGGAATTTTTACTTTGTCCACAAGTCCATTGATTCTAACTACCATTGCTCAATCATCATGGATAGATGTGCATAATATTAAACTTAGTAGATTACATTGGATGTTGTCATCAAATATTAATGGAAAACCTTTATTTAATCCCTAATCTAGTAGAAAAATTTGTTAAGTTTTGGTCAACTTTTTGAAGTGTTTTACTATAAATTTCCATACACATATGTGACAACTGCTTAAGGAGACTTAACTTTAGGTAAATTAGGTAAGTTTGTGTGTAGACACATATATACTGAGTACATGTGTATGTGTGTGAATGTCACTGTGTGCTACTGTATATGTGTACATACACAAACACACACATATATATAAACAAAAATTATATCAAGTGTCTATGTATGTACAAAAAGTTAAAACATGCAAAAATGAAAACAGTTGTGCTCAGTTCATGGTATCCTAAAATTATTTCTGTTCCACTAAAAAATAGGTTTCTTTTTCAAACCAATATACCACTAAAATCAGGAACAAGACAAGTTGTCCACTGTCTCCATACCTATTCAATAAAGTACTTAGATTTTAGCTAGAGTAGTAAGACAACTAAAGGAAATCAAGTGGACACAAATTGGAAAGAAATGCATCAAAGTATCCTTCTTTGAAGTTGATACAATAGTATAAATACTTGGCCCTACAATATTCACCAGGGAACTTCTACAAAAAATAAACGATTTTTAAAAATTTGTTCATTTTACATCTGGATTGTAACCTCTTCCCTCATCACCTCCTGGTCCTACACTTCTTCCCTCATACCCCTTTCCCTCTCCCCTAGTCCTTAGAAAGAGAGAGCCCTCCCCCTCTAACATCTGACCTTAGCCTATCATGTTTCATCTGGACTGCCTGTATGCTATTCCTCTGTGGCCTATAAAGGCTTGATCGCCAGAGGGAAGTGATCAACATGTAGTTACCAAAGTCCATGTCAGAAGTAGTCCCTACTCTTCATATTATGGTACTCACAAGGAGACTGTGGTGCCTATCTACTACATCTGAACAGAGTGCCTAGGTCCTCAAAATGTATGCTCCTTGGTTGGTGCATCAGTGTCTGCAGCACCTACCTCTGCCTGCAATAGTTGATTTAATTGGTCACCTTGTTGAGCTACTTAAGTCCAGGTTGTCTGTTCCCCAACTCTTCCATAAGACTCCCTTCATTCCACTTCAAAGTTTGGTTGTGAGTCTCAGCATCAGCTTGGATCCACTACTGGGTGGAATCTTTCAGTTGACCTCCATTCTAGGCTTTGTCTTGTTCCTTTTCTTCAACAGCTTCCAGTGTCTATTCTGTTCGACCTTCTGAATGAGAATTAGGCATTCTCCAAAAGGTCCTCCTTGATATTTAGTTTCTTTTGGTCTATGTACTGTATTGTGGTTGTCCTGTTTTATGTGGCTAATATGTGCTTATAAGTGAGTATATACCATGCATGCTTTCTTGGTCTCGGTTAGCTCACTCAGGATATTCTTTTCTAGTTCCATCTATTTGCATGCAAATTCCAAGGATTTATTGTTTTTAATAGCTGAGTAGTATTCCCTTGTGTAAATGTACCACCGTTTTTTTATCCATTCTTTGGTTGAAGGACAATTAGTTTGTTATCTGAAACTGGCTATTGTAAATAAAACTGCTATGAACGTAGTTGAGCTGATGTCCTTATTGTATTGTGGAACATCTTTCGGGTACATGCCCAGGAGTGGTATAGCTGGGTGAGATACAATTATTCCTAGTTTTCTTAAATATCACCAGATTTATTTCCAAAGTAGTTGTACAATTTTGCACTCCCATCAGCAATGGAGGAATGTTCCCCGTTCTCCACATCCTTTCCAGCATGTGCTGTCATTTGAGAATTTGATCTTAGCCATCCTGTTAGGAATAAGATGGAATCTCAATGAAATTTTGATTTGCATTTCTCTGATGACTAGGGATGTTCAGCATTTCTTTAAGTTTTTCTTGGCCATTTGATAGTTCCCTCCTCAGATTCTCTGTTTAGCATGGTACCCCATTTTTAATTGAATTATTTGGTTTGGTGGTGCTTAATTTCTTTAGCTCTTTATATATATTGAATATTAGCCCTATGTCAAATGTAGGGTTGGTGAAGATCTTTTCCCCAGTCTGTAGGCTGTCAATTGCTCTGTTGACAGTGTTCTTTGCCTTACAGAAGCTATTCAGTTTCATGAGATCCCATTTATTAATTGTTGATCTCTTTACAGTCAGACACTGAAAGGCAATGTCTGCTTGTTTTGTAGTTCCATTTGCTTGGGATAATATTTTCCAACCTGTCACTCTAAGAAGGCACTTATTCATGAAAAGAAGATGGGCTTATTGTTGACAACAGAAAAGTTTTATTTTTCTTGCTGAATTTGTTTTGTTTTTCCAGACAAGGAGAGGTTTCTCTGAGTAGCCCTAACTACTACCTTAGAACTTGCTTTGTAGACCTGCTAGCTTGGAACATAAGAGATCTCTGCCTGGTTCTGCTTTTTGAGTGATGAGACTAAAGGCATGTACCACCATGGCCAGCTCAGATTTTGTTGCTTAATACATTGTAATAGCTTGTGCCTTTTGATTGGGGAGAAGGGAGTATAAATATTTAAAGTTTTACTGAAAAGTATATGTTGCTTATGATTATTGTGTTGCTCTTTATTTCTTGTGTTCTTAGTCCTATTTTTGTATTAGTAAATACAGCTTGACTTGTTTACCTTTTTCATCCTCTTTACTCACCTTTTCTGTCTAAAGTATTGCTTCTAATACTTTCTGTAGGGCTGATTCAGTGCACATGCATTCTTTCAGCCTTGGTTATATCATGGGAAGTTTTTTTTCTTAAAAAATCTATTCTAGATAATTTTGTTGTGTAAAATATTTCTTCTTGGTATTTATGGACATTTAGAAATAAGACCACATTGTTCAAACCTAAAATTTCTCTTTTTAATTTTTATTATTATTTTTAATTTGCTCATATTACTTCCCAATTATAACTCCCTCCCTTGTCAACCCTCAGTCCACAATCACTCCCTCATACCCCCTCTCCCCTCTCCTAATCTTCAGAAATTGGGAGCCTTCCTTCCCTATCATCTGACCTCAACCTTTTAAGTGTGATCTGAACTGTCTGTATCCTCTTCATCTTTGACTTGACAAGGCTGCCCCACCAAGGGAAGGTGTTCAACTAGTGGGCTCCAGAGTTCATACAAGAAATAGAACCTACTCCCCATATTGTGGTACCCACAAGGAGACTGTGTTGGGTATCTACTATATCTGGGTAGAGGGTCTAGGTCCTTACAGTGCATTGTCCTTGCTTAGTGCATCAATCTCTGCATCATCCCTACCCATCATTCCACCTAGATTTGTGGCCTCTACTCATCTCTTTGCAGAGCTATTGCCTCCTTAATAAGATTCTATACCACAACTCTTGCATAAGACTCCCTTTGTTCCACCTCAATGTTTGGCTGTGAATCTCAAAATCTGCTTTTGCTCTCTTGCTGGGTGGAATCTTTCAGAGGAACTCTTTGGTAGGTTCCCTTCCTGTTTGTTCTCTTAAACCACTTCCTATTTCTATCTTATTTGCCTTTCTGAATGAAAATAAACATTCTTCCTAGGTTCCTCCTTTTTATTTAGTTTATTTAGGTCTGTATATTGTAGTGTGGTTAATCTGTATTATATGGCAAATATCCACTTATAAGTGAGTATATACCATGCATGTATTTCTGGGTCTGGTTTAGCTCACTCAGGATGATCTCTTCTAGTTCCATCCATATGCCTGCAAATTTCAAGATTTCCTTGTTTGTAACAGCTAAATAGTGTAAATGTACCAGAGTTTCTTTATTAAATCTTTAGTAGAGGGACATCTAGGTTGTTTACAGATTCTGGCTATTAAGAACAAAGCTGTTGGGAACATAATTGAGCAGATGCCCTTGTTGTATGGTGGAACATTTTTCAGGTATATGCACAGGAATGGTGTAGCAGTCTTGCAGTGAAAATATTCCTAATTTTTTAAAAGTATCAGATTGATTTCCAAAGTGGTTTTACAAGTTTACATTCCCACCAGGAATGAAGGAGTATTCCCCTTTCTCCACATCCTCTCCAGCATATGCTCTCACTCCAGTTTTTGATCTTAGCTATTTCAGTAGGTATAAGATGGATCGCAGAGCTGTTTTGATTTGAATTTCCCAGATTAATAGGGACATTGAGCAGTTTTTAAAAGTGTTTCTCATCCATTCAATTTTCCTTTGTTGACAATTTGCTTTTTAATTCTGTACCCCATTTTTAACATTTGATTATTTGGTTTGGTGATGTTTAATTTCTTGAGTTCTTTATATACTTTGTATATTAGCCCTCTGTCAGATGTAGGGTTATTGAAGGTCTCTTCCCTGTCTGGAGGCTGTCATTTCATGTTATTAAAAGTATTCTTTCCCTTACAGAAGACTTTCAGTTTCATGAGGTTCCATTTATTAATTGCTGACCTTAGAGCCTTAGCTGTTGTGATCCTATTCAGGAAGTTGTCTCCAGTGCCAATGAGCACAAGGCTCTTATCCACTTTTTCTTCTAAGAGATTTAGTGTATCCAGTTTTATGTTGAGGCCTTTAATCTGTATGGACCTTAATTTTGTGCAGGGTGGTAAATAAAGGTCTATTTCCATTTTTGTACACACAGCATTTATTTATACCAGTACCACTTGATGTTACTATGGTTTTTGGCTTCTTTGTCAAAAATCAACTGTCCATAGTGGTATGGGTTTAGTTTTGGGTCTTCTATTTGATTCCCTTAATCCACTTGTCTGTTTCTATGTACCATGCCATTTTTTTTTTATCAATGTTGCTCTATAGTACAGATTGAAATCAGGAATGGAGACACCCCAGGAGATTTTTTAAGATTTATTTATTTATTATTATACAATATCTTGCCTGCATGTGTGACTGCCCACCAGAAGAGGGCACAAGATTTCATTATAGATGGTTATGAGCCACTATGTGGTTGCTGGAAATTGAACTCAGGACCTCTGGAAGAACAGATAGTGCTCTTAATCTCTGAGCTATCTCCTCAGTCCCTCAGCAGATCTTTTATTGTTAAGGTTGTCTTGGATGTTTGGTTTCTTGTTTGTTTGGTTGGTTTTGTTTTTCGATATGAAGTTGATAATTATTCTTTCAAAAGAACTGTGTTGGCATTTTGAATTGACTTGAATTGAATCTGTAGATTGCTTTTGTTAAGATGGACATGTTTATCCTACTGATCCATGAATGTGGGAGATCTCTCCATCTTCAGATCTTCTTTAATTTCTTTTTTAGAGACTTGGAGTTTTTTTCTTCATACAAGACTTTCACTTGTTTGGTTATAATTACACCAAGATACTTTTTTGTGGCTATTGTGAAGGTTCTTGTTTCCCTAATTTCTTTCTCAGTCCACTGTCATTTGTATGCAGGAGGTCTACTGATTTTTTTGGTTCATTTTGTATCCAGCAACTATGCTGAAGGTGTTTATCAGCTGTAGGAGGTCCTTGTTAGAATTTTTGTGGTCACTTATGTATATTATCATATCATCTGTGAATAATGATACTTTGATTTCTTCCTTTCCGATCTGTATCTCTTTGATCTCCTTTAGGTGTCTTATTGCTCTAGGTAGGACTTCAAGTACTATATTGAAGAAATATGGAGAGTGTGGAAAGTCTTTCTCTGTCCCCCATTTTAGTGGAATTGATTTAAGTTCCTCTCCATTTAGTCGGATGTTGGCTATAGGCTTGCTTATGTTCAGGTATGTGCCTTGTATTCCTGATCTCTCCAAGATTTTTTAAATTTATTTTTTTATTATTTATTCAGATTACATGAGATTGTTATCCCATTACTTGTACCCTCCCATTCCCTCTTCATCTTTTGCCCTATTCCACTCTCCTAGACCTCTGACAGAAGAGGACCACCTCCCTCTATGCCAACCAAGAACATGCAGTAACACTACAGCTCCAAGATTTTGAACATGAATGAGTGTTGGATCTTATCAAATGCTTTTTCAGCATCTAATGAAATGGTCATGTGATTCTCTTCTTTCAGTTTCTTTATGAATTACACTGATGGATTTCTGTACATAACACCACTCCTGCATGTTTAGGATGAAGACTACTTGGTCATGGTGAATGATATTTTGATACATTCTTGGATTTGGTTTGTGAGTATTTTGAGTATTATTGCATCAATGTTCATAAGGGAAATTTCTGTGACATAAGAAGACACTCATTATACTGAAATATTCCTTTGTATTTGACTCGTTTCTTTTCTCTTACACCTTTCAATACCATTTCCTGGTCCTGTATATTAGTATGTTAAATGTAATGTGACATGGGAAGTTTCTTTCCTTGTTTGCCTATCTGGTTTGTTGAGTTGTAGAGATGTATGGAAACACCATGTCCAGCATAGTGTCTATCTATGTGAAGCAAGAAGGAAGTCCTTTACAACATGACTCAGTAGCCCATGTCAGTTAAATCTCTGAGAGACTGGCAGTGGGTATTTTATTTCAGGCATATTTAATCACAGTAAAATTTATACAAAAAGTTTCCTGGTGATAATTATTTCAATCCAAATGTACAACAAAGCTAAGCTCACGGTTATAACTGAAACTCTTAAAAAGTACAATAAAGATGAAGATATAGTCTATAGATTAAGGACATAGAATCAAGGTAAGCAAAGTATGTGATAGAAGTATCAGGGAAGATAACAATATAGATTGACTGAAATAAACATAAGAGTTGAGAGAAGCTGGTGTTGCCTGGTAATATAAAGTAGAATTCACCAGGCTATTTACCACCCTATTCCCAGTCTTCATGGAGGAATACAAGTTATGAGTCTTTCTCAGAGAAGAGAGAACCCCTCATATTTAACATTACCAGGTTTCTCTTACTTTTGATAACAAGTGCTTCCTCTTTCTGTCCTACACTATGTATCTTGTGTCTATATGGGTATGTCTTTTTTAACTTTTCTTTTATAATCTTGCAAAAGATATGGTCTACACCATTGACCTTCCTTTCCTTCAGTGACTATAATTTGTTAATTTAGAATTGTTATTGAACTTCTTCCATATTACTTTTTGTTATTTAAAAAATGTAATATTCTCTTATATACTGGTCCAGTTCCTCTACTTTATTTTTAAGACCTGGCTTTCTGTCATTTGTTTAATTCTTTCTATTTATAAGGATAAGGCTTTCCCCTGAATTTGTTACTTGGGTCTTTGAAGTTTTTAATTCAGTCTTTATTTTAGCATCATTTTTGTTTGTTATCACAATCTCTAAACTCAATTCAATTTTCAAATTCTATATTATCTTTGACATTTCATACTGCTATTAACATTTTCTTGGACTTTAATTAGGAGCTTATTCATAATGTCTTTAAGGTCATTCATGTGTTTTTGTGTTCCTTTTTGAATTCCTTGACTTATGCCATCAAGTTTATAATAGTTCTTCTAAATTCCATGTCTTCAATTTTAATCTAGGTAATCACAAATAGAAAACATTTATAGAGAACTGTTGTTACTTGGACATGAAATGTTGTTTTGGTCTTCCGTATTTTTGTGTTTCTGTAAAGGAGATCTGGCATTGGATTTGTTTAATCATTTGTGTATTTGATATGATATACTAGCCTGCTATGGTGATCAGCTATTTGGATAAAGTTTTTTTTTTTCCTTTTGTCAAAGTCAGTTAAATTCAGGCAAGTTAGGAGAGAGCTGGTCACTTCCTCAGACAATCAATGTTCATTATTGATTGGCAAGACTGGAGTGATTTCAATTCACAGGTGAATGGTGTGACTCAGGGGCCTTATGAATTGTGTAAAGGAGATTTTCCTTAAAATGGCTACCCAACACCCTCAGCTTCTCAGTGCTATCACTTCAGGAATAATAGTACATCATAGTACATGTAACAAAGAATGTAATAATGCCATATATATTTTCACTTATATATTGTATATATATATCACTTATATATTATACTTATTATATGCACATTCATACACAATGTATATATTGTGTATATATTTGGTATATGTGTGAGAAATAAGTGTTTTAGTAAGAAACAAAAATTCAAAAATAAAAAACTCTATTTCCAATGAAAACTGTACAATAAGACTGAGAAAAGTGAACATACAGAGTATAAAGAACCTTATAAGGAAACATTTCATTATTCATATGTGAGTTTCAACATGTTGAAGCAATTTTAGGTTAAAGTTGATCATGGCATGAGAAAAACATTAAGAAAGTTGTAAGAGCTTAGCTCTAAAGTTAGTAACATAAAAATCAAGGTCAATTAATCAAAAATAACATAATATAAATATATTTATATAGTGGTTGGTCTTCAGAGCAAAATTACTCTATTGTACCAGTTGAGAGTAAGCAAGTAAATTGCCTGGGAGTCACCTTTTAAAAAATGAATATTCAGGTCTCCAGATTCCTCAATGAGAGAATGACCATAGTGAGAAGTGCTAAGAGATATTACAAGGAAAATAATTTTAGGCTAAAAAAGAAAAGAAAAGAAAAGAAAATATTAAGTGCTTGTTCAGGGCTTTAATAAGAAGCAACTGGCTTTTTTCTTTTGGAACAAAGCAGAAATTCCTCCTAACTGTCAATGTTTATAGGTTCAAGAAAGTTTGAGTTGGGATGTTAAGCCATAGTTCTGCTCTGGCATCATTGTCTACCAGGCTTACATTTGTCACCCTCCTGGATGATTATAAACTTCTTTGTTGTACAAATTTTATTAGTCTTATGGGAAACAAAATTCTGTATACAAACTTATAGGAACAGTTTTGAAGATTTCAGTTTTATATTTTTAACATATTTTTCTTGCCTCATGGCTTAGGTTCCTAGATAAACTAACAGTAATGGCACATTGTTTTTGTTTGCCACTTTTGTCTCTCTGAAGGATATTTAAGCCATCCTATCTTGAATGTGTAAAAGTTTACAACATTAATTCACCTGATTATATTTAATAAATCAATTATGGAATTTCTTTTGAACTATATAGGGCTAAATATATCTTAGCCAGAAGAATAAACTTCTTGACTGGAATATTAACAGACTATAAAATATATTCTCTTTATCCATTCATATAGACATAAAAGACATTATTTTTGTAAATCTCTAGTCCTTGGTAATTGTCTTACTTATATTTTCTTCCTGGTTAGAGTTATAAAATATTGTAATACATTAAAGTCAGGTATATATTTATACATTTCATAAGAAAATTCAAGTTTCTTGTGATTCATTAGGTTAAAATTTGTGTAATCACAGTAAACAAATTTCAATAACTGTTTTATTCTTTAAGTTTCTTGAATTAAAAGATAACTCATAACCAAGAAATAACCCACACAAGAATGGTTTGTTACTGTTATTCCTAATACTTGTATTGTCACATAGTAACAAAATTTTATTTTAATACATGGTTGGATTAAAACATCTAGTAAAGTGAATTCCAATAGGATATATCATGAAAAGACAATAACAGTTCTGTACTGTTTCATATATAGAAACCACAGGGAGAACATAATAAAAATACTACCATCACTCAAGAAGAAAGTATAGAAAACAATTTTATCCAAAATAGCTTTGTAGCACAGTTACTCATTGTTACACTATTTAATTTAAAAACGTGAAAGATAAGGCCCTAAGATCAGATATAGTCCTAGGAACAATCTAAAAATGCAAGAGAGACATAATTAATAATATATATGATAGTGCTATGCTAACACAGAAATGTATACCTAAGGATGTAAAAATTTGGGAGAAAGAGAAAAATACCACACTTCATAAAATATTTTTATTTTTGCTGTGTATTAGTTAATAAATGAGTTTATTGATTTTTATTTTTTAGAAAATAATGACGGCAAGTACTTAATTTCAAATTTTTAAGAAAATATAAAGAAAATTCAGGTAAAAAATCAATATTCAGGCCTTCATGGAAATGCCAGTAAAGCAAATAAATAACATCTGTTCCACTTTTCATTTAAAAAACAATTTCTGTTTTATAAAAGTCAAGTGAATATTTTAAATGTTAATGTGTGCAGGTATTTGAAGGAATGAAATATCAAAGTGACTATGTAAACAGAACAATATGGAAAATAATTGCAAATTATAAATTAGATGTAAGATTGTGGTTGTAACACAAATATAATCTCCCACAATCAAGTCTGATACCATAATAGAAGTATGGGTTAAAAATTTCATGGGTTGTATAACACTTAAGCTGGGAGAAATATTTTAAAAAAATTCATTGAAGACAAGCAATTATATCTGACTGGCTTCTATCATTGTCTCTTTTTATCAAGAACTAAAATATAGAAAACATTATTTTATTGTAGTAGCAATAAAAGAAATAAATAAGAAAATGGCGATGTCTGAAGATGTTAACTTAATAGATTTAGTCAGCTTTCTTCTGTGAAGCATAACAAGTTCTCTTTATGGAGGATTATAAATGAGCACCTCTGAAAAATGAAGACAGTAATAAAACACCAACAGGTTGTATGTCCCTCTGATCTTATGTACAATTTGCATTGTGAATTAGGGGTTAGAATAAGAAGCAAGAGTGATGATGGAAAATTGCTTCAAGGCAGCTGATAAAGCTCCACAAATAGTTAGTAAGTTTGACTTATACAAAATTTTGTGTAATAAGAAAAAGACACTTCCAAATAGAAAAAAAAATCAATAATTAATCTTCAAAAACTTTAATACCAAAAAGAAATTGGTTGCAGGAATTTAGTTTTTAATGAATTAAGTATTTATCACAAATAGACCCTGTATTCACCTGGTCATAAGTACAAATGAAAAATAGTAAACATTATTAAGCATTCAGTAATTTTCAAATGATTTATATATGTACTATTTTAAGGTTTACATGGAAGTGAGGAAAATGGCATATACAGAAATTATTGCTTAGTAAGTAGTAAACATTGAACCTCTACTCAGATCTAGCCAATGGACAAGACATTCTCCACAGTTGAGTGGAGAGTGGGGACTGACTCTGACATGAACTCTGTTGTCCCATATTTGACCACTTCCCTTTGGTGGAGAGGCCTGGTGGTACTCAGAGGAAGGGTAAGCAGGCTACCAAGATTAGACTTGATACCCTATGACCACATGGTGGGGGAGGAGGTCCCCCTCAGTCATAGGCCTAGGGGAGGGGAATAGGGTGAAAGCAGGAGGGAAGGATACAAGTGATGGGATAACAATTGAGTTTTATTCTGAATAAGTTAATAAAATTAAAATTAAAAAATAAATTTTCCTGAATAATTATTCAGGAAGATGGAAAGCTATGGACACCGAGATGCAACTATATCACTCTTGGACATATACCCAAATGGTGCTTCATCCTACTACAGAGAAATTTGCTCAATCATGTTCTATTTATATTATGCAGAAATTGAAAACAGAGTAGAAATTTGTCAATGTGTAAATGGACAAATGAAATGTGCTACATTTACATAATGACAAATTATCAGCCATTTAAAAAAAGAAATCATCAATTAATGGACAAATAAGTAAAGCAACAAAAAAAGTCATCCTAAATAAGGTAATCCAGATGTAGAAAAACAAATGTGCTATGTATTCATTTACATGTGGATGTTAGCTAATAAGTCTTTGATAAGCAATCTACCTACATTCCATATAACCAATGAGGTTAGGTATAGATTAAGGGTGTGGGGAGATGAGAAGGATCTGTCTGGGAAGGATAAATAAAATAGGGATTTAGGCTTAAATATGGGGGAACTGGAATAGGATAATAAGACAGAGAAGGTCTTTGAAGAGTTGCAAGGGAAGGAATATTGGGAGGGAAGACATAAAGTTATAACTAAGTGCCATTTGAAGGGTATAAATCTAATAGTTACAGGCTTCCTAAAATATATACACATATCAAGAAGATCTAAATGAAAACAACAAGAAATGGGGGAGATGGGAGTCACAACTGATCACCAAATGATGTCTCAATTCAAGGATGGGTACATCAAATTAACTTGTTGGCCAAAGAGGCCCCACAGGAGGTCTCTATTTCCAAGGATATTAATTGATCTCTGGAAAATGGTGGCAAGACCCTAGTGTTGAAGACAGTACTTACATGTCTTATTTAACATGAAAAATAGAGCCAAAACCAGCCTAGAGACATCACTACTACTGACTAGTGTTTATTATACTGTGTGGGGCAGGTGAGCTATGCAACCAGGGAAGTTAGTAGGAGCAAGAATTAGGTCAAGATATGTCCAAACCCTTAACAAAAATCTCATCTTGAGAGCAGCAAGTGTAAGGACAGCTACCTCCTTGTTGCACGTAGCCATGAGGCCCACCCCATCTCTGCCACCCTTGAGGTAGTCATGTTGCCTACTGGTGAGATTTGACATTAAAACTTCCTATTTACTTACAAGGTTATTTCTAGCTACCACCTGAAATTCCTCTTCATGCAAATGAAGCATTCCCAGAACCTCAACTCCAGCCAATGAGGTACACCCATCCTGAAAACTCCTACCCATTTCTCTAAGGTTTACATAACCCTTAAGCCTCCCCACACACAATGGATGGCCGATTTGATAAAACCATTTTGGGGAAGGCTGTTTTTCCTTGGACTCAGCACTGATCAAGAACCTATCCAGTGAAGTTTTATTCCTTCCAGTTTATCCTGGTGGATAATGGTGTCTGGATACCCTGAAGGCAGGAGCAGACCCAGGCTGGAAGCATTAGAAGGTACTCTACATGCTACCAAAGTAGAAAGGTAAACACCAACCCAGTTACTAACATTTTGAGTCTACAATGATGCCATGCCTGCAAGATGTACAAGTGCAATACTGGCATAAAGCATGTGGAAATAGCCAACAGATATGAAATTGAATTTATGGTGATGTATGTAACCCATCCTCTATAGTGCTTGACAAACAATAAACCTGATACCATATAGCTCAAGAACACATGGGGAAAAATAAAACAAAAAGCAAATACTACTCTTCTGCTAAAGGAACATAGCAAAAAATGACTCCTTATCACATTTTTTGACCAGGACCTTTCTCAACCAACATCATAGAAGCTCCATTTTGCAGTAGATAGAAAAAGATATGAGAACTACAGGTGGACAATGTGTAGAGAAGGAGAGACATTAGAATGCACAATCTAAATTAGGATATCTCCATCAAATCGACTCCCTCAGTGCTCAGGGAAAACTGGGGAAGTGGAACTGAACTAAGAGTTTTGTGGTTTGAATTATAATAGCCCTCCAAAGCTTATATGTTTGAATGCTTAATCATAAGTCAGTGCCACTACATGGGAGGGATTAAGAGGTGTGGCCTAGTAAGAGTAGGTGTGACTTGATTCAATGAAGTTTGTCACTGGAGGTGGAATTTGAAGTTTTAAAAGTTCAAAGCATGCCCAGTGGTTATCTCTTCCTACTGACTCTGAATCCAGATGTAGAACTCTCACCTACTTCCTCACCACCATGTCTACCTGTATTCCACAACAGTCCTATCATGATCAAAATGGTCTAAAACTGGAAGATATTGTGCAGGAGGAGCTATAGTGGAAAATTGAGCTTCCTACATATGGCCCACTATTTTGCATAGCTACGATGGGTGTACCTTGGAGAGGCACGGCCCCAGGGGCTTCACATTTGATTGCTTCTTGCTGATGTGCCTTCTAATGTTTAGAATTGCTGTATTACTCATATACCTTGCATGTTATGGCTGGACATGAAAAGACCCTGGCTATAGTATGTTGTGGTACTTCCCTGTATGTTAGCCTACACTGATGAGCAAATTTCCTGTAGATCAACACAAATACATACTTTCATGAAATAAAGATGAATGGATCATCTTATAATATCTGATAATGATTTTATAGAATTTCTGATTTGATTCAAGTAAATTTGAGAAACTAAAAATTTGAGATAGTTGATAGAAAGTTTAATATTGGAATCAAAAGTAAATTTTACTTTCTTCCTTGTATAATAGTAAAGACTATAAAATGAGTTCAGTGAGATTTCCTTGTATTATAAGCATATGAATCAGACTAGAAAGAAAAAATAGGTATAGTATAAGTTAATGATCAAGGAATCCATTCATTCTAATTTAGATCCAGGGATAAGGTCACAAGTCTTATGACAAGAAAAGTCATGAATAAGAAGTGGGTATTTATATTATGAATTAAGAACAGAGAATAGATGATTAGCAGGTTTAGCCATACAAGACTTCAAAAATAAGATGTAAAATAGATGCCCTGATTCCAGATAAAACTTTTGTTAACCTATAACATAAAACTATTGTTTTGAATTTATCATGAGCTTATGGAATGAAAGATAGATAAAGAATGTTTAGTTAGGTATGAGTTTTAATAGGAAACCATGTAATCAACAATCCTGCTGTAACTTCCTCTTATATAACAAATTTATTTGTTTTTCTACTGATTGCTTTTATGGATACAAGGTAATTTTTCTTCTGACATAGAGAACTATTCCTTAGAGGGTTTATACAGATCTAGGACAGAAAATAAAGTTGTTGGAGTTTTGCTCCATCCACCATCAGCCCAATATGTTCATGTATATGTAAAGTTATTGGAGCCACCTTTGCTTCATCCACAAAGTGTGTGTGTGTGTGTGTGTGTGTGTGTGTGTGTGTGTGTGTGTGTGTGTGTGTGAGTCTTTTCTCCCTGTTCTCTTTCTTTCATTCCATCCCCCAAAGTGTTTAAAGAGTTCAGAATCTTTCACCTGTTACATAGTAGTGGCACAATCACAGAGTCAATACCCACTACCTCAGTCTGCCCTGAAATTTACAGTCTAGTCTTTGACATGAACCTCTGAAACTAAAAGTAACATCTAATTGAATTATTTCTTTCCTAACAGTTCTGTGATCATGGTGTGTAGTATATGTAAACATGTTCTTGTTTTGATTCTAAGTATGGGATGTGAAACAGACTTGTGTGAGGGTGTACAGTGTTTGTTTACTGAAAACAGACTTATGAGAGAGCAAGTGGTGTTTGTCCACTAAAAGAGGAACTCTCTCCTATGGGGGCACAGTTTTAATCAACTGATAAACATCCTTGTATGGACTTTGAGAATAAATATATATATATCCAAAACAAGAGCCTTGGCTTGTTGGTCTTGTCCTATTGTATGGCTATTCATCGCTCAATTTCAAAATGTTCCTAGAGGGAAATGCTCCAGAGTATGCTTTGATGTTAAGGCTGATTCTCCTGGTTCTGGCTACTGCCATTGCAGTCACCCTTGCTGAATTGCTCCTTTGTTATTTAACTGGTCTGCTAGAAGCTTACTACCTATGCCAGTGTAATCCCTCCAATGAGCAGAGTCTAAAAAGGTCTACTTCTCCTATTCCCATTAATCTCTTTTCTTCCTATCTAGGGTAGGTGGATTGGAATTGAGGTATAAACATTAAAGAACTCCAAATAAAGTAGTTTTTAAAAAGTTCAAAGACTACCTGTGGTGCCCAGCATTGCTTGTTTGTGCATCCAACTTTATGGATGGGATTGTAAGGAAGAAAGGGCATGGCATATGTAAAAAAAAGGAGATGTGAAGTTTTTCTTTTCTGGTCTATTCTATTTGGTGTTCTGTAGGCCTCTTGTATGTTTATAGGCATCTCTTTCTTTAGATTGGGTAAGTTTTCTTCCACGATTTTGTTGAGAATATTTTCTGGGCCTTAGAGTCTGATATCTTCTCTTTCCTCAATCATATTATCCTCAGATTTCTTCTTTTCATGGGGTCCTTGATTTCTTGGATGTTTTATGTCAGGATTTCCCAGATTTAGCATTTTTCTTTAATGGTTGCTTCAAGATCTACGATTGTATCTTCTAGACCTGAGATTTGTTCCTCCATCTCTTAGATTCTGAGAAAATTTAGTGGTGTTGTACTGTTCTATAGGCTGAGGAAAATAAATCTCAGGTCCACAGGAAAAAAAGGAGATGCAAATTAGCAGGAGATAGAATTGCTTAGCTGTTACTGTTTCCTTACATCAAGGACAAAGTTGCTTTTGAGAGTACTGCAAGACATATGTTCTGGAAAACAATGCTTATCAATCAGAGACCCAAATTAATTGCACAAATGAATGGTGTTGAAATAGAAGGATACTGGATACAGAAGTAGATGTCATAACCATTTCTCAAAAGTCTTAGAACCCAGATTGGCCACTTCAGAAGGTTTATACACAGTTTATAGGAATTGGTAAATTTTCTAAAATAAGTCAAAGTGTACTGTGGATTAAATGCATGGGACCAGAATGGCAATCAAGGAAGTTGAGACCGTATGTGGCTGAGATACTCATAAACTTATGGGGAAGGGACTTTTTACAACAATGGGGTATTCAAATTAATATTCCTGTGATCAGAGAGACAAACAATGATGAAATTAAGGGTGAAATGGTAGATACTTCGGGGGAAGGTATTGATATGTGTAATCAACAATAATCAGAAGCTATGCCCATTTTCCAAATACAGAGTTTCATAAATATTGAGTTTCCAAATTTATAAAAGGGACCATTGCTGAAATTCCAACCGCCTTCCCCCTAAAATGGTTATCACACAGCACTATGTGGCAAGAGCAGAGGCCCATAACAAAAGAAAAAATGCAGGCACTTGAACAACTGGTACAAGAGCATCAGGATATTCCCCCACATAGAAGATTCTATTAGCCCATGGAATCCCCCTGTGTTTGTTGTAAAAAAGAAATCAGTAAAATGGAGGATGTTAGCAAATTTAAGAGCAGTGAATAGAGTAATGCAACAAAGGGGTTCTTTATAGCCTGAAATTCCTTTTGCTTCTTTGTTACCTAGATCATGGTCTATAATAGTCATGAAAAAATACATTGGGGAGAAAAAAATTATCCAGTTGTGTATCCACATCACTGTTTATCCCCAAAGGAAATCAGGACAAAAAATTAAACAAGTCAAGAGCCTAGGATCAGAAGTTGATGCAGAATGCTTGGATGAGTGTTGCTTATTGCCTTTCTTCACATGCCTTGATAAGCATTCTTTCTTATAGAACCCAGGATCATCAGCCCTGGGATGGTACCACCCATCATGGACTAGGTCCTTTACCATTGATAAATACTTGAGAAAATGTCTTACAGCTGCATCTCATGGACACATTTTTTTCAATTGAGGCTCCTTCCTCTCTGATGCCTTACAGCTTGTATCAAGTTGACAGTTGAAACACAAAACTACCCAGCACAAGGATGTAATACAATTTGTATAACATCTAATAAAAGAAACTTAATCATATTCAAAGCAATGCAGAAACCAATAAAACACATAAAATAAGTTGAAAGAAAAAAGTAAGAAATATTTTCACAATTTATTTCACTATATTAACAATTTTTTTGGTTTCATATGTATAACAAAATTTAAAAGGAATGAAGGAAAAGAGTGCTTTGTTGTTTTCCAAGTAAACATTGTTGATATTTTCATAGTTCTCTCAATAGGCCAACAACATTGCACAGTAAACAAAACCTACATATTTTTTTGTGATAAGGTATCTGCAAAATAACTTTGTTAGAATAATCCTATTGTCAGAAGTGGAGATGTAGTAGAGGAAAGTGTAAATATTTTCTTCTTTTCACAAGTTATTATATCTTCAGAGTGGTTTCTTCTTGATTTTTATGCATTTTAAATATGTCAATGAAGCATTCAATCAAAGTAACAACACAGAGTAGGCATGTGCTTTCACTGAGGATAATCACTTTTGTTACTTCCTTTGGCCTGACTGTGATGTATAGGACTGACATAAATTAGATTGTTATATAATTTAATTATCTTAAAACATCAAAATACTTTTTATTGAAGAAAAGTCTTTTACATCTCTTAGAGTACACAATTACATGGACATAGGCAGGAAATGTGCTGTTTGAGGACCAACACCACACACACACACACACACACACACACACACACACACACACACATATATATGTGAAATTGTATATTATATATATATATATATATATATATATATATATATATATATATAATTTATATGAAACAGATTGGTGAAAAATAATGTGAACCAAAGGATTATGGGTAACAAATCATTTATGTAAACTTAGTTAAATAATATATTATTGTTCTAGACCTTTCTGTTATTTTATAAAATAAAGAATTTATTTGATGAATAATAAGTTTCTTAAGTAGGGTTTTACTGCTTTCAAGAAACACTATGAAATGACAACTCTTATAAAAAAAAACATTTAATTGGGGCTGGTTTAAAGTTCAGAAGTTTAGTCTATTATCTTCATGATAGAAAGCAAGGCAGCATGGTCTTAGAGATATGTAGGCTGATAAGGTGTTTGAGAGGTAGCTGAGAGTTCTACATCTAGATCAGCAGACAGTAGTAAGTGACAGTGACAGTGGCCAGGCTTGAACTTCTAAGACCTCAAAGCTCCCCCACACACACACACCCTTACTCCAACAAGGTCATATCTCTTAATAGTGCCACTCCCTATGGACCTATGGGATTCAATATTGTGCAAACCACTTCTTTACTCCATGGACCCTATAGTCTTGTAGTCATATCATTTAGTCAAATTTCAAAAGCCTCTCGTAAAAACTCTATCATAATCTCAAATGTGTTTAAACTTCCAAAGTCTCTTCTATGACTCAACTGTAGTCCCTTATAAAAATCAAAATGAAAAACCAGGTCACATACTTCCAACATTTAATGGAACAAGATATATATTACCATTCCAATGGGGTAAAAAGTAAGCATAGTGGGGAAATACTGGACCAAAGCAAGACTGAAAACCAGTTGAGCAAACTCAAAATTCTGCATCTTTGTATCTGATGACAAAGGGCTCTTCAGGTCTCCAATTTCTTTCAGCTTCCTTGACTAAAACATATGTCCTTTTTCTTGGACTGGTGCACTCCCTGTTATCAGCTCTTCTTCACAAGTATGCCTTTTTTCCCTGTCATCTACAATATTTTGTGGTCTCCATAACAATCCAGGCTTCAAACAATGGTCTCTTTAGGCCTCCATGCAGAGAAACCCCTGACACATGTCTGGCCTCAGTGTCTTTTCTTAGTCAAGGAGAGAGACTCAGGAGCCCTTTCTTCTATCCTTGACTGTAAAAGCAGAAACACATGACCAAAGATGCCAGGTTCTCCTGCTTGCTGGAACTGCAAGTTGCCACTTCTCATTCAATGGCATATTCACAGTCTTTCTGTTTTCAATGGAAACTGTTGAAGCTTCACTGTCCTGGAACTTGCTTGGTAGATCAGGCCAGCCTCAAATTCAAAGATCCACCAGTCTCTGCTTTCCCAGTGCTGAAAGTAAAAATGTACACCATCACACCTGGCCTCAAGCTTTTCTTTAAATTTCCTTTCCCATATTGGAAGTTTAGTTGGGTGGGTCTTGCTCTGAGGTCCCAACTCCCTTTATTTAATTTAACATCAGGATTTATTTAATCCATTTTCCTCCCTGAACATAGGACTTAGCTGCATTCCACTTCTTTATGAACTTCTCCCCAAAATTGCACATTGTCTATTTTTTCTTACTCATCTCACTCCTTTTCATTATAGATATGCCTAAGGATGAACAACTGATAACCACAGGATAGGTTATTTTGAAATATCCTCTGCCAATGCATTTATTATAAAACTCTACAGTTTGCTTCAGGTAAATTTTTTTTGAAAAGGGAAGAAAGCAGCCACACTCTCTGCCAAAATATCACAAAAATGGTATATAGCTCACATACTAATATCCCCCTTTGAAACATCTTGATCCAGGCTCCCACAGTTCAAATCACATTCAGTATCATTGTCTCCATTTTCCTACTATTATGGCCCAATAAATTTTGCTTAAAGAATTTATCCACTTTTCTAAATTCCCAAAGTACACATTCCTCCAAACAAAAGCATGGTCACATTGATCACAACAATACTCTAGTCCCTGACAGCAACTTCTCTTTTAGTTAGGGTTTTATTGCTATGAATAGTCACCATGAGTATGGCAACTCTTATAAAGGAAAACATTTAATTGTAGCTGATTTGCATTACAGAGATTTAATCCATTATCATCATAGTGGGAAGCATGGAAGCATGCATGCAGACATGGTACTGGTGAGATAGCTGAAAACTCTACATCTGTATCAGCAGGCAACTGGAAATAACAGACACAGTGGCTAGGCTCCAGCTTCTGAGAGCTCAAAGCACACACCCTCATGACACCTCCTCCAACAATGCCACACCTACTCCAACAAGGCCACAGATTCTAATAATACCACCCCCTATGGGCCTATGGGAGTATTTTTGTTCAAAGCACCATAATTAGTACCTTGAAGATATGAATTTCAGTGATCCTGAATAAAAATTATAAGAAAAACAAGAGAAACTATTTGAAAATATTAAAGGAACATATATTTTCAATCAGATATTTTAATTCTAATAATGTGATCAAGAAGTCATTAAGTTTGTAGTTTTATTTTTAGTTATTAGAAACATATTTGATTAGTTTGAAGAATGATTAGAAACTATGCTACCCTAAGTCCACTACTGGAAAATAAAACATAGACCCGTCCTTACTCAACATTAACTAAACAAAAATTAATTTCACAATTATGCCATTCTTATTCTGGTTATGTAAGTGAGGTTAAAAATATTTTCCTGAAGGTACTACATAACGAACTTGTTCCAAAGTGCATTATTCTAGGGATTAAATGAAATACACTTGACTTTTACTCAGTGTTTTTCTTTATACTTTTATAGCTCATGTACTGAATCCATTCACTATGTTTTCGAAACCAATAAAATAAAGATCATTGAATTTCTATATGTATGAACTCTTGAAGCAGATATTCAGGTGCACGTATTTTACCAAGGATGCATTGTAGGAAGTAATGACACAGCATAGTATAGAACAAATAACCTATTTGAATTATCACTGAAGTCTAGGATTAGGAAGATGTTATGCAGTAGATTGAAAATGTGAATACAAGTCAGTTGTATCATACTGCCAGTTTGCAATCAGCTATTTGCTAAGGGAAATAGCACAAGGACATAAACTTTCATGCTCTAGGGAGAGTTCTACTTGCCTAAGGAAATTCTCTGGCAAATAATTTAGATGTAAGACACTGGTTTACCAAACAACAATTGTAACAGCTACTATGTTCTGGTCTAATTAAGTGGCTTTCAGAATGGCACCAGATGTCTTCTGATAATGATTAGCCTTTGCCTCTGACATTGCATAGTCCATTTTGTTTTCTTTTTTTTTAATATCCAGGCATAACTATGTATGGAATCACAATTTCTGGATTTTTTTTAAAGAAAAATAGTATTAGTGGACTTAACTATATCATTGTTATAGGTGCTTGTCAGTCTATAATTAATACATATCCTTAATCTTGTCCCACTTAGTTTTTACTTCCCTCATTTGGAATAAACAATTCTTTCTGGATGATAAGATTTGCTGGATTCATGGAGGCTCCCTATGAACCCCAGCTATTATACCGTTCACAGACGATGGCTGCTGGACTTCCTTTTTCAGTATTAAAACTCTGCATGGAAACATGGAGAGACCTCAAACCAGGCACTTAGCATATTATTTTCTGCAACCACTGCATTGTTGTAGCAATAGTCCTATGTTCTCTTGAATTCATGATAATTATCCTTGTCTGTTTTTTTTTTTTTTAATTCAATTTCCTGCTTGGTAGTTGTTTAACAAAAGAAGCCACAGGTAACCAAGAAAGAGCCATGGATAAAAGCTAAATGAGACTGATTATGGCTTTTATTAGAAACATGTAGGCCCTATGAAATAGGAACTTCAGGCTAAGAATGATTTTTCCCTCTGCAACTTGCAAATCACAGGTAAAAACCAGTATCTGAGACTTGATAATGCATATGATTTTCCGTTATCATAAATAATGTAAAACTGAAAGAAGAAAACAGTACTGCAGCAAATAAGTCATGGAGCCATGAAGTTCAGTATCCCTGTACTTTGTTTCACAACTCAAAGACCATTCATATATAGAAATTCTTGAATGATATATTCAAGGTGAGTTTATAGTACTAGGAAAAAAGGTTTCATTTAGCTTCTTTCAACATACATATTGTTTTATAAGAATGTTCAGGTAAAATTACTCCCAAGGCAAAACCATTAATGTCTACCATGCAAGTCATAAGTAAACATGAAGTATTTTTAGCTTCCTTTTTCTTTTCCCTTTATTAAACATAGATTTTTTCTCATACATTATAATCTGAATAGAGTTTTATCTCCCTATTCTCCTTCCAGTTACTTCTAACCCTATCTCCCATCTGGACATACTCCCTTTCTGCCTTTCATTGAAAAAAAAAAAACCAGACATTTAGTATGATGCAACAAACCAACAAACTAAAAGATAATAATATAAAACAAAAAAAATCTCATGATGAAGTTGGACAAGACAAGCCAACAGAAAAATAAAAGATACCCCAAATAATGCACATGAATCAGAGACTCACACATTCAGGGGTCCCATGACAATAAAAAACTAAAAGTTATAGTAATTCCTGTGCATGCTACTTCAGTTTCTGTGAGTTCATATAAGATTTGCTCAATTATTTTAGAGAGTTTTATTCTCCTGGGTTCCTTAGACCCCTGTCTCCCCCACTCACTCTGGCTTGTCTTCCCTGGAGTTCCCTGAGTTCTGATATGAGAGATTAGAAGAACACACATAAGCTATATGTTCCAAGGTCTCTCTCTCTCTCTCTCTCTCTCTCTCTCTCTCTCTCTCTCTCTCTCTCCACAGTATCTTGATGTGGGACTCTGTATTTGTTCCCAACTTTTTTGCAGGAAGAACCCCCCCAATGACAGCTAAATAAGTCACCAATCTATGATTATACAAGAATATGACTAGGAGTCAATTTTATTGTTACTTTTTAAACCTAGTAGTAGTTGATTTTACCATAGGTCTCTTGGCTATATAGACTCAGGTGTTGGTCACCGAAGCACTGATATGTATGGGTTATATCTCATGGATATTAGTTGGTTACTCTCACAAATTTATGCCACCATTTTGAAGGCAGTACAAATAGTAAATCAAAGATTTTGTGGCTGTGATGGTATTTACTTTGTTTGTGTGGTATTTTGTAGAGTACCTTACTATATCATTAACTTTAGAAGATTGAGGTGAAAGTTCTATGTAGGCACCAGCTTTACCACTCCATGTTCAATGAGCTGGGTAAGTGTTGTCTTCACAAATGGGGCCTTTCTTTCAGTTTGTAAAGAGCAACCTATTGTCTGGACAATAGCCTAACATTTGGGGGATTTCTATGTGACTCTTTATCAAACAATTCAACTGGATGAATCCCAGACTAGGCCTAGGTTAACAGACATAGGCAGTAAGCCTCCAAGATGACAATTATACCAGGCAAATTAAAGTTATCATTAATGATATGTGAAAATGTGTACAAGTACCTGTAGAGGCCAGAAGAAGGTACCTAGTCCCCTGGAGATGGAGCTATATGTTGTTGTGAACTGCCTAGGTGCTGGGAACTGAACTAAGGTCTTCTACAAGATCACCAAACACTTGTAACTGTTGAGCTGTTTCTCTAGCCCTGTGGTGACAATTTTATTGTCTTCTGATACAAGAGTTTGTGCATGGTAGGAAAGCATATTCTACCAGAAAACTACATGCAAATCACTTTTGTAATAACGACTATGGCAGAAAACCAGGTTTTGATATTTGTTTGGTGATGGGAATTGGCTAATAGGGATTCTCTCTCCCTAATTATTTTTGTAGACAATGTTAAGATTGCCTTGATATATTATAGGAAGTTTACACTGCTTTAGTTTTCTATATTACATCTCAAATCTGTAAAAGTAACTTTTATTAACCAGATGTAATTGTCATCTTGGAGGCTTACTGCTGAATAAACTCACGCTTTCAAGCTTATTGAGAACATTGGCTGTATGGTTCATCTCAGCTCTTGTGGCTCAAACTCTTCCCTAAGCTGACTGATTCAAACTGATTTCTCTCAGTTTCCAACTGAATTGCTCTGTTTGGTCTCTAAGTCTAGAAATCTGTTCTAATGTTCTGCATCCTTCTCATACACTGACTGCTTGTTATGTATTCACCTGTGTTTAGGTTGTTCTGTCTTCAACATGTTTCTGTATGACTCTCCTGGTAAAACTGCCTCCTGTTCCTCTCCCTCTGTATCCTTAAGTTGCCTCTCTTTCCATTCCATTCTCAAGAGAGTTTGGCATGTCCTATACTGTCAAATCTTTCTCTGATTCATTACTTTGTCTGTCTCTCAGTTAGATACCACTTTCAAACACAGCTGCTTCCTTCTACAAATTAGACTTACCTACATTGTTTGGAATAAAAAGTTTGTGTTGTATGAAGGGAGTGTCTGTATTTCAGCCAGAACATACTGTAAACCAGGGCATTCCTGCATTCCAGCTGGGTCACATTGACAGAAGATTTTTGGAAGTGATACCTTGCCTTAGCAGCCATGTTTCTGGATTAAAATTTTTTCTACATAAATTATCTTCAATTTAGCTGTCTCATTCCTTGTGCCCTCTATGAATCCCATCTCACCACTCCCTTTCCACCTGATCCTCCCATTCTCCCTCATCCAATCGAACCATAAAATTTATCCCAATTTACCCTCAAGGGACATTCACATGGTATCCCCTGTTCCCTTACTCTATGCCTAATCTCTTTGTATCTACAGGTTGAAGCTTGGATATCATTTATTTAATGGTTAATATTCACATATGAATGAATACATAGTATAGTTATGATATGAATCTCAATTACTCAATGTAGCATACTTTTTCCTAGTTCATTCTTCTGTTTCTTCTAACTTGTTTCCAATTTTAGGCTATAATTAATAGAACAGTTATGAACATGGTTGAGTAAGTGCCTTTGTGGTAGTGTGAAATGTCCTTTGAGCATATGCCCAAGAATTCCTGTTCTGGTGTACGACAGGGTGAGGGGTCCCCGGCCTCGTAGGTGGCCGGGTCCCCGGGTGGAACTTAGAGTTCCATGTCACGGAAGTCTGAGACTTCCAGGGGGACCTCCCGGGTCCCGTGTCCAACAGGGTGAAGACTCCCCGGCTTCTTCAGTGCCCATACCTGGATCCAACTCTTTGACTTCCGTGCCCAAGAAGTCCGAGTCCCTCAGGGGGACCTCCCTGTTCTGGTATCCGACAGGGTGAAGCCATCCCGGCTTCCTCAGCGCCCACACCTGGGTCAACTCTTTGACTTCCGTGCTCTGGAAGTCCGGGTCCCTCAGGGGGACCTCCTCGTTCCCATGTTTGATGGGGTGAAGCCGCCCCGGGCCTCCTAATCGCCCTCACCCGGGGTCAACTTTTGACTTCCGTGCCCTGGAAGTCCGCGTCCCCCCGGGGGACGTCTCTATTCTGTTGTCCGACCGGGCCGGACTCACTCTGGACTGTGAGGTAGGTGAGCTGGACTCACACTGGAGCCGGGGGTAGGGGCCGGACCCGCAGCCCAGACTCTCAGGCGGGGGCTGGACACGGACCCCGGGGCCAGACTCGCAACCAGGAGACGGAGGCAGAGGCCGGACCTGCAGCCCAGACTCTCAGGCGGGGGCCGGACGCGGACCCCAGGGCCGGACCCGCACCCCGGAGCCAGAGCCAGAGAGGTAGGGACCGACTTAGGGACCGACTCACACTCCGGACACGGAGCCCTGGCTTGGACTCCCAACCCGGACTGTGAGGTAGGGATCGACTCACACTCTGGACGGGGAGGTCGACCAGTTGTCCGAACGGGCAGAATTGAGTAGAGGGAGGGGCAGAGTCAGAGTCCAGACCTGGGTCAATGTCCGAGTGGGCGGGGCGTCCGAGAGTGTGGGCGTGGCCCATCTTTCTGAGGAAACACTATACTGATTTCCATAGTAGTCATACAAGTCTGCACTTCCACTAGAAATGGAGGAGTGTTACCCTGTGCCACATCCTCATCAGCATGAGCTGTCACTTGTGTTATTGACCATAGCCATTCTGACAGGTGTAACATGGAATTTCAAAGTAGTTTTGATTGGTATTCCCCTAATGGCTAAAGATGTTGAATGTTCCTTGCTTCTCAGTCATTTGAATTTTCTTTGGTGAAAATTCACTGTTTAGATCTACATTCCAATTTTTTATGTAGGTTATTTGTTTTTTATATCAAGTTTATTGAGTTATTTATATATTTTGTACTTTAGCCCCATATCAGATGTAGATTTGGAAAAAAAACATTTCCATTCTAGTGGCTGCCTCTATGTCTAAATGATGGTGTCTTTTACCTTGTGTAAACTTGTTTAATAGGGCTTCAGATCTTAATATGTCCCAAGACCTTAACACAGCTGACTCCATGGGATCAGTACCATTCAGGCTGTAAAACTCAGCAAGTAGACATCACCACCTGCCAAAACTAAAACTAAAACAAAGACCTAATCCATCAAAGTCCTTTGCTTTTTTATTCTTTCATTCTGCTTCTGGCTAACTACATTGTTAACTGAAGTAGTATACCCAGCATGTGCTTTTTGTACTTAAAAGTTCACCAGAAGAAAGGCTTGGGGCTGTGGTCCACAAAGCCCAGAGCAGATAGGCTTGATAATAAACACCTTCTATTGGCTCAATCCCTTATCCTTACAGTGTTTTCTGGTGAATGCCCCATAACACTTTTCAGTTTGATGAGGTGTCATTCATTAATCTTTTAAAATGTTTTTAACTTATTTAGTTATTCACTTTATATCTCTGTCATAGGCCCTTTCCTTCTTTACTCTTGGCTCCACCCTCCCTCCATCTTTCCCCCTCCCCCTCTCTTATTTCTCAGAAAAAGAGAGAGCCCTCTTACCCATAAACCCTAGCTCATCAAGTTATATCAGGATGAGCATGTATTTTTCCTCTGTGGACTGGTGAGGCAGCCCTGCCGGCGGGGGGGGGGGGGAGGTGATAAAAAAGCAGGAAACAGAGACCATGTCATATACAACCCCACTTTTCTTACTAGAAAACCCACATGAAGCCTGAGCCATCCATGTGCTACATCTGCATAGGGGACCTATGTCCATTCTATGCAAGGCCATTGCTTGGGGCTTCAGTCTCTGCAAACCCCTCTGGGCTTTGGTTAGTTGGCTCTGTTGGTCTTCTTGTGGAGCTCCTATCACTTGCAGGTACTTTTACCCATCCCCCCACTAGAGAGGTGACACCCAGTAGTGGCTCCAAAGGGATGTCTTTTAATCTTATTGTCTTTAATCTGAATAAGACATGTATTAATCTTTGGCCTTAGCGCCTGAATTAACAGTGTTCTCTTCAGTAAGTATTCACCTGTGTCAATAAATTCAAGGCTATTCCCCACTTTCTCTTCTATCAATATCATTCCATCTTATTTTATGTTGAATTGTTTGATCCATTTAGAGTTAAGTTCATTCACGGTGAACAACTTTAATCTCTTCACATTCTTTTACATGTAGATTCCCACTTTGGCCAGCATCATTTGTTGAAGATGTTTTCTTTTTCCCTAATGTCTATTTCCAGCTTCTTTATAAAAAGTCAGGTGTTCATAGGTGTATGGGTTTCTCTCTGGATTTTCAATTCAATTCTATTGATCAATATGTCTATTTTTCTTCTAATACAATACTATTATTATTACTATAACTTTGTAGTGTATAACTTGAGATGAATAATGGTGTCATCTCCCAGAGTTCTTTATTGTTCAGGATTGTTGTAACTATCTTGTGGTGTTTTTTTTTTGTTGTTGTTCATTTCTTTGTTTTTTCATGTAATTTAAAAATTGTCCGTTCAAGATCTGTAAAGAATTATTTTGGAATTTTGATGAGGATTGCGTTGAATCTGTAGATTGCTTTTGATATTAATCTTACTTATTCATGTATATCATTTTCTTATACTAAGAGAAAAGATCATATTTACATGAGTATAAGCTATATGTGCAATTTAGACATGATTTAATCATGACAATATTACTAAAATGATTGAATCAGTGCTCTATGAGATGAAGCATAGAATTCATTCTTCCTTTTACCACCCCACATAAACACCCACACACATACTGTCCACCCTTCCACTCTCACATACATACCATACTCCCTAAGCTGATAAGGAAGTCTTGATAATCAGACTCTGGAGGTATTGTTATTTTCAAATACCCCATACTTCAGAACCGGCATAAATAAATTTGTGTTATTTGATCTAACAAGTATATGAAATTTTCCCCATAAAAGACTGATTCTTGTATATCCCTTTCTCCAAGTCACCTTTCTGCATAATGTATATTCAATAATGTCTTTAAATAACTGAGGCTTTGTTGAACATCATGGCACATGCTTATAATATCAGCACTTGGGGAGGCAGAGGCAAAGGGATCTCTGTGAGTTTGAGGTCAGCTTTGTCTACAAAGCTAATCCAGGACAACCAAGGCTATACAGTGAAAAATAAATACATAACAGGAACTTTCTAGGAAACCCTAGTCCAAATCACTTGATAAAACTGTTTATGAATTATTTTCATTCAGATACCATTTGATGAACAATTATTATTGATGGTATATTTCATTGAGTATTAAGGTGATATGATGAGCAGTTGATTAATATAAGACTACCCAATTGTGACATTTTGAGTTCCTACAGTGTCATCCAATAACTAAGTTTAGTTGAATAAGTTCAATGCTACTTTTTCCAAAGCACAATTAACTTACTTGATGGTTATCAATAAAAACATTGTGGGAAAAATGAGAAAAATTTTAATATATATATATATTAGTTTAAAATTACCCTATTGTGTTTTAGATTCCAGTAGTCACCATTGTTATCAGATAATTGAATTCCATATCCCAATATTCAACAATTATGCATATAGATGATATCTACTACTTAATTTTTCTGTAATGCCAATACTCTTTCAGTGCATTATTGATTACTTCAGTCATTATATGTGTACATATGCCTGAGTGCATAGGTTTATATGTTAGAGAGAGAGAGATGCAAACAGATATATAAAATGATATTTCTTTTGAGACAATAGTACATGAGGATTTTCTAATATTAATCATATTTGTTTTGTGTGATTATCCATTTTCTATTGCTTGCAATTATTTTCATTACTGTAGAGTATTTGAAAATAAATTCTCAACTATTTCAAAGAGTCTAAAACTTATTTATACATGACCATGTATACATAGACTCTTGAATAGAGACCCCTGTGTGTATAGTTTCATACATATGTTAATCTTAACTATCAGCATATAAACCTACTTTCTATACCATCTGTTCATTTAAAAAACATAAGACAGTCCACAGAAAAGTTATTTGAGGATTTGTAATATAAAATTATATATTATTTAACTTCTGGGAGTTAATGAGTGTTAATCTGATGCAGGCACACTTTTAAGTATTTATGCTAAAAGGAATGAGTATTTAGCAAGCTGTACTATGAGGAATTATCGTGACATTAATATGATACTCATACATTTTCTATTAGAGATTAGACCTAAAATGTGCTCTCTGCTGAGGTTAAATTTTCAATTCTCTGGTGTGAGGATGACTGAGTAGTTATTAGCACCAGACTCATGACTGCAGATTTCTTCCTCCAACTTTCTTCCAAACTAATCTTCTTATCCCAGGCCCCAACTCCAGGAGCTATTCCCTGGGAACTATTCAGCAGACATTCCCAGGAAACATGCTAGTCAAGTCTGCAGGGAAGCAAATAGGTCCAAAAAAGCAAACAGGCTAGTCTTATATCATCATTCTCCCTCTTTTCCTCCGTATCAAATTCCCTAGGCTCATTCTTAGTTCAGTATCAAACTACTTGGTGTGCTCTCTATTAACACTCTGACCCAATTCCAAGGATACTAAGCAACTCTTGTTAGAACATCCTGCTTTCGTGCCTCCTGTGTTTCCCCTCAGCTCCCAACCAGGTCATCTTCATTACTAAGTGTCAGACTCTAATACCTAGAAATACATGTTATCAGAAATCTCCAGTTGCCACATGCAGTAGGATCACAGAAGAATTTACTAATAGAGGAATAAATAATCCCAGACAATCAAATAACAGAGATGAAACACTCACACACACACACACACACACACACACACACACACACACACACACATTACAAGAGTAAAATAAAAGGAATCAACAAGTGCTGGTTATTGATATCTCAGCATCAACAATTTCAATTATCCAATAAAAAGACACAGCCTAACAGAGTGGATGCAAAAACAGGATTCATCCTTGTGTTGTCTCCAAGAAACACAACTAAAAATCAAAGGTAAACATCACATCAGGATAAAAAGATGTAAAAATATATTTCAAGCAAATGGACTTAAGAAACAAGCTAGTGAATCCATTTTAATATCTGAAAAAAATACACATAAAGGAAAACTAACCAGAAGAGATAGGGAAGAACATTACATCAATACTAATGAAAGAAAAGATCCACCAAGAACACATTTTAAATTGTAACATTTGTTCATCAAACACAGGGACAAAGATGTTTATGAAAGATATATTATTACAGTTGAAAATACCCTCACAGTGATAGTGTAAGACTTTAATATTTTACTCTCACCAATAGACAGGCGACCTAGATAAAAACAAAACAAAGAAATACTTGAGGTAACTGATTTTATAAAACAAATATACCCAACAAATATTTATAGAACATTTCATCAAAACACAAAGGCAAATAGCTTCTTTATAGTACATCACAGAACTTTCTCTAAAACTGACTACATAAACAAAAGTCAAGTCTCAACAGATACATGAAGATTGAAATAACACAATGCATTTTATCTGGCCAACACACACTTAATTTGAATATTAAGAACAGCAGAAACAGAAGAAAACTTACAAAGTCATGGAACCTGAATATTCTTGAGTTAATTAAAAATGGGTCAGGACAAAAATAAAGAAAGAAGTTACAGACTTTCTAGAATTCAAAGAAAAAGAACATACAATATATGCAAATTTATGGGACACAATGAAAGTGGTTCTAAGAGTCAAGTTTATAGCAGTAAGTAACTACATGAAAATATTGGAGATATCCCATACTAATAACTTAACAGCACACTTGAAAGCTCTAGAACAACAACAAAAGTACACAGCAAGAAATAAACTCAGGGCTAAAAATCAATAAAATAGGAACAACAACAACAAGGACAATAATCAAAGAGTTGGTTATCTGAAATAAATAAACATGAATTACAATTTTTATCCTGATTAACTAAAAGGCAGAGAAGAAATATCTAAAATAAGAAAATTAGAAATGGAAACTGCTGTAACAACAAACATCAAGAAAATCTAGAAAAACATAAGGAAATACTTTAAAAATCTATATATCACCACATTGGAAAATCTGAAAGAAATGGATAATTTTCTAGATAGCTAGCTCCCTCTTAAAATTAAGATCACATAAGCAGTATAAACAAGCCTATAATACCCAGTGGAATATAATTAGTAATTAAAATCCTAAGAGTCAAAACCAGAAACACAAACACAAACAAAAGCAAAACCAAGCTAGATGGTTTTATTTTATTAGTGCAGAGTGTATAATACTATCAGACTTTCACAGAAGAGTTAATGCCAATACTCCTCAAATTATTCTGCCAAGTAGAAACAAAAAGAACATTACTCATTTCATTTTATGAAGCCAGAGTTGCCCTGATACCCAAACTTATAAAGAATCAACAAAGTAACCGAAGTATAGACCAATTTACCTTACAAACATAGATGTAACATTTCTTAATTAAATACTTGCTAACTTAATCCAAGAAAATAACAAAAATGATCCATCCACCATTATCAAGTATGTATCACACCAGAGATACAAAGATATTCTACATACATAAATATAATGCACCATATAAACAAGCTGGAAGACAGAAATCACATGAGCATTTCTAATTAGATAAAGAAGTAGACATTTGACAAGTCCAAGTCCTAACACTGATTCATGATAAAATTCTTAGGGTGATTTTGGAAACAAAGTACATAGCTCAATATAATAGAGGCAGTTTACTGCAAGCCCATAGCCAGAATCAACTTAGAAATTCTAACCAACTCTACAAATGTAGGGAGCACAATTCATATTTATTCAATTTTGTATGTAATGTAAGATGATATAGAAGGGGAGGTAATCCCCCTCAGGAACAGTCATAGGGGAGGGGAATAAGGGGAAATTGGGAGGGAGGGAAGAATGGGAGGATACAAGGGATGGGATAACCATTGAGATGTAACAAGAATAAATTAATAAAGGAGGAAAAAAAGATGATATTTATTTTATCAATAAGACAACTAAAAGAAATCTAGGGAATATAAACTGAGAAGAATGAAGTCAAATTATCTATTTGTTAGTGATATGTTAGGTGCCTTAAAAATACCACATAAAATGTTCGTTCACAAAAAAGTAGCTGAATGCCAGCCTGGAGCAAGAGTGAGGCCAAGGCATGTTCAAACTCTGCAAAAAATCTCATGTTGAGACTGGCAGTAGTTGTCATATTCCTTCTCTCTTCTGGATCTGCATGTCCTGGTGCATGTAGACTAATGGTGGCTCCACCTCAGCCACCACTGAAGCACAAGTAAAACTCATTCTCTCCTTATAAGCTCATTTCCAGAAAGCATCTGAAATTACCTTTCATGCAAATAAGGCATTGCCAGCACCTTGTTCTGTGGGAACTCGACAAGGGCTAGCTTCCCTGGCAAAAGATCCCCTCCCTGCCCTGTGTTTAATCAACTTAAATTCAACTTCTCTAGGAGCAGGTTGAGGGGCTCACTTCCCTGAGATCTAAACAAAAGCTCACCTTATCAGATTAGGGCCAGCCTCCCCTTACCCAATAGTGTTGGAGAACTACAGTGTATCAGCTATAACAGATGGAAAATTTATATAAGGATGCTGCTGAAAACTAGCTTTTTCTATACCCATTACCCAACTATATAATGTCAAGGCTGGGAAAGCCCGGGTTGTGGTTTCTGCTTTTATAGACTTTGTATCCCAAGGAGCCAGGACCTCCCACCTTCCTCAGCCTCTGGGCAACAGACAGCCCTTGCTCTAGAGCTCGATCAATAAAGACCTTCTGTACATTGCATCTGGCTGGTCTCTGGTAGTCTGTGAAGATTTCATGACTTGGGCATTACAATTCCAAGCTAATGGTGTACACTCACCAGGAAAGCCACCTACTGATTCCTCAAAGGTTTAAATAGCCTTTATTCCCTTCCCAACTAAATGACCTGTCTCACTGAAGCCTGCCTCTGGGGAAATCTGTTCCTAGTATGCTAACAGGTGCCTGAGGTCTCTTCACACATGGCTTACTGTTTTCTTCCTTCAGGATCCTCCAGTCACAGTCTCTGGTTGATCCTGCTGGGAAGGATGCAAAAACAAAGACTTAACAGGAACTACCTCTGCAACATGGGGCTTGAAGAGACCAGAAGAAA
This sequence comes from Acomys minous, assembly GCF_964271855.1. Classification (NCBI taxonomy): domain Eukaryota; kingdom Metazoa; phylum Chordata; class Mammalia; order Rodentia; family Muridae; genus Acomys; species Acomys minous. The sequence goes on along the minus strand of NC_140488.1, from coordinate 90,660,671 downwards.
GCATAGGAGGAATAAGAAAAACACCCTTGTCTTGCTTCTCTGTATGGAAGCTGACAGTCTGTATTTTCCTTTTCTCTCTTACTTCTTGTTTTTATGCCATCACATTGGATGAAGTACAGTGAAGAGTCAACTGAACCATGCTGGCCAAGTCTACTCCTTGGTAGGTCTCCCAACCTCAACAGTCTACTTGGTTGTCAGCAAAAACCTCTGATCTGTTTTTCTCATTAAAAAACAGAAAAACAGAGAATTAGCTGGGGATCCAAGATGGCAGTACTGATCACATACTGTGACTGACAACAGTGACTGCACAGTAATCTAAGGACCAAACTGAGAGTTACAACCCTCCCAAACAAACAAAAAACAGTGTAGGTGTTTCCCAGGTGAGAACAATCCACACTGTGTGGAGTCCTGGTGGGTCCAGCTTCAGGCTATCCAGCTAATCAACAGAAAAGTCCACATCTTGTGCTCAGTGCATAGTCTCCAAATTCTAACCACTTGCCTTCTTATGAGTGGCACTTATGCTTTGTGTCTCAGACTGAACTGTGGGTTATAAAACACGAGTGTTTGGGTCTTCTATCCCAGAGGAGACCCCACGGACTGGAACAGTAGTGGATTTGACCTCAGGTCACCTGGTCAAACAAGAAGAGTACCCAGGTCCACACAGGGGTAGGTGCAAGCAACAAGGTCTATGCACAGGCCTGTGGGAAGCATGCAGCACATGTGCTTGGTGTCTCATACTGAACTGTGAGCTAAAAATCACCAGTGTCTGAGTCTTCTAGCTTAGGTGAGTCTTCATAGCCTAGAACATAAGTGTATCTGACCTCAGGTCACAACACTGGTCTACAGAAAGTTCCCAGATCTGACTACATCATTTGTCAGATCCACTTAAAGAGTTCCCTGATACCTACAGGTGTCAGGTCTCAACTTAAAGCCAGCCACTCACCTATAAAATTCCCCAAAAAGACAGTGAAGGGCACCAGAAACTACCACTCAACCCCAGAGATAGCCACATAGCTAAAGGCCAGTGCAAAAACACAAACAACAAAATCCAAGATAATATGGCAGTTTAAGAATCCAGTTATCCCAAAGCAATTTAAATAAAGAGATGCCTATAAACATACAAGAGGCCTTCTGAACACAAATAGAATAGACCAGAAATAAATCCTCTTGCCACATAATAATCAAAACCCTAAATGTACAGAACAAAGAAAAATATTAAAAGCAGCAAGAGAAAAGGCCAAGTAACATACAATGATAACCCTATTAGAATCACACTCTTATTTTTCAAAAGAGACCACAAAAGCCAGAAGGGCTTGTGTAGATGTCTTGCAAACCATAAGAGACTACAGATGCCAGTCCAGACTACTATACCCAGAAAATCTTTCAATAATCAAGTATGGAGAAAAGAAGATATTCCATGACAAAAACAAATTTAAACAGTAGACAGCCACAAGTCCAGCACTAGAGAACATAATAGAACAAAACCTCTACAGTCCAAGGAGGCTGTCTACCCAGGAATACACAGGAGATAGAGAATTTCATCTTGGCAGAACAAAAATCACACAAGCACACAAAAACAATGCCACAATCAACATCAAAATAAAAGAACCAAACAGTCACTGGTCTCTCTCAACATCAATGGTCTCAACTCTCCAATAAAGAGACACAGATGAACAGAATGGATGCATGAACTGGACCCAATACTCTGCTGCTTATAAGAAACACACCTCAACAAGAAAGAGAAACATTTCCTGAGAATAAAAGCCTGAAAGATGGTCTCCCAAGTAAATGAACACAAGAAGCAAGCTGGAATAGCCATCCCAATATCTAATAAAATAAAATAGAATTTCAACCAAAATTAATCAAAAGAGATGAGGAAGGCCACTTCATACTCATCAAAGGAAACTACACCAAATTGGCACCACAATTCTGAACATCTATGCCTCAAATACAAGTGTACCTATATTTGTAAAAGAAACATTAATAAAGCTTAAACAGCACATTGGTCCCCACATATAAATAGTGAGGGGCATCAATATGCTCCTCTCACCAAAGGATAGGTCAATGAAACGGAAGTTAAATCAAGAAATAATGACACTAACAGATCTCATGATTCAAATGGACCTAACAGATATCTACAGAATTTTTCACTGAAGCACATAAGATTATCTCTTCTTCTCAGTACCTCATGGAACCTTCTCCAAAATTGACCATATCATAGGTCACACAGCAAGCCTCAACAGATGTTAAGAAGATTGAAGTAATATCTTGTATCATATCAAATCACCATGCACTAAAATAGGACCTCAATCAAAGAGAAATAACAAAAAACCAACACACCCATATAAACTGAACACCTCTCTACTCAATGACAACTGGGTCAGAGAAGAAATAAGGAAGAAATTAGGGACCTCCTAAAATTCAATGAAAATGAAGATACAATATATCCAAATTTTTGGGACACAATGAAAGCAATGCTAAGTGGAAACTTCATCGCACTAAGTGCCTTCATAAAGATATTGGAAATATCTCATACAAGCAACTTAAAGGCACATTTGGAAGCACTGGGGAAAAAAAGAAGCAGACTGACTAAAGAGGTGTTGACAGCTGGAAATAATCAAAGTCAGGACTGACATCAGTGAATTAGAAACAAAGAGAATAATTCAAAGAATCAACAAACCCAAGAATTGGTTCTTTGGGGGAAATCAACAAGATAGACAAATCCTTAGCCAAATACCCAAAAGGGGGAGAGACACTATTCAAATCAACAAAATCAGAAATAAGAAGGGAGATATAATGACAGGCACAGAGGAAACCCAAAGAATCATTAGGTTTTACTTCAAAAGCCTATAATGCAAAAAAAAAAAAAAAAAAAAAAAAAAAAGGAAAATCTAAATGAAATGGACCATTTTTTGATATATTCAATTTATCAAAGTTGAATCAAGATCACGTAAACAAGCTAAGTATTCCTATATCTCTTGTGTAAATAGAAGCAGTGATTACAAAGTCTCCTAATCCCTCCCCCACAAAAAGAAAAAAGTCCCAAGGACAGATGGCTCCAGTGCAGAATTCTACCAGACTTTCAAAGAGCTAATACCAATATTCTTCAAACTATTCCACAAAATAGAAACAGAAGGAACATTACTAAACTTATTCTATAAGGCCAAAGTCACCTTGATACCTAAACCACAGAAAGACCCAACCAAAAAAAAAATTTCAGACCAATTTTTCTTATAAATGTTGATACAAAAATACTCAATAAAATACTTGCAAATCAAATCCAAGAACACATCAAAAACATGATTCACCATGACCAAGTAGTCTTCATTGTAGGCATGCAGGGGTGGTTCAATATATGGAAATCCATCAATGTAATCTACCATGTAAGCAAACTGAAAGAAAAAAAGAACATGACCATCTGAAAAATCCAACATTTGACAAATCCAACATCTGTTCATGTTTAGTCTTGGAAAGATCAAGGATATAAGGCACATACCTAAACATAATAAAGGCTATACACAGAAAGCAGATTGCCAACATCAAATTAAGTGGAGAAAAACTAAAAAAAAATTCCACTAAAATTATGGATTAGATAAGGCTGCTCACTTTCTCCATATCTCTTCAATATAGTACTTGAACTTATATCAGAGCAATAAGATGACAAGAGGAAATCAAGGGGATTCCCATCAGAAAGAAAGAAGTCAAGGTATAGCTATTAACAGATGATTTGATAGTTTACATAAGTGACCCCCAAAATGCTAACAAAGAACTTCTACAGCTGATAAACAACTTAACCAAAGTAGCCAGATACAAGATTAATTTATTTAAAAATCCATAGCCCTCTTGTACACAAATGACAAATGGGAAGAAAAAGAAATTAGTGAAAAAGCACCCTTCACAATAGCCAAAAATAATATAAGGTATCTTAGTGAAACTCTAACCAAGCAAATGAAAGACTTGTATGAAAAAAACTTCAAGTCTCTGAAGAAGGAAATTGAAGAAGATATCAGAAGCCTGGAAGAGCTCCCATGCTTGTGGATCATGAGGATCAACATAGGAAAAATTGCCATCTTACCAAAAGCAGTCAACAGATTCAATGCAACTTCTATCAAAATACTTACTCAATTCTTTACAGACCTTGAAAGATCAATTCTCAACTTCATATGAAAAAAAAAAAACCAGAATAGCCAAAACAAGCCAAAACAGTAAAATATCTTCTGGAGGAATCTCCGTTCCCTGTTCTCAAGCTGTACTATAGAGCACCACTAATTAAAACAACATGGTACTGGCACTGGCATAGAAATAGGCTATCAGACCAAGAGAATTGAGTCAAAGAAACAGAAAGAAACCCACAATACCTATAGACGCTTGATGTTTGACAAAGAAGCCAAAACCATAGAATAGAGAAACGATATCACTTTCAACAAATGGTGTTGGTCTAACTAAATGTCTTCATGTAGAGAAATGTAAATAGATCCATATTTATCACCCTACACAAACCTAAATTCCAAGTGAATTAAAGACCTCAACATAAAACCAGACATATTAAATCTGTTAGAAGAAAAAGTGGCAAGAACTTTGAGCTTATTGCCATAGGAGAAAGCTTCCTGACTAGAACACCAAAGAGTTCAGGCTCTAAGACAAAAAAAATTAATAAATGGGGCCTCATGAAATGGAAAACATTCTGTAAGGCAAAGGATACTTTCAAAAGAACAAAGTGACAGCCTACAGATTGGGAGCATACCTTCAATGACCCTACATCTGAGGGAGAGCTAATTAATATCCAAAATATATAAAGAGCTCAAGAAATTAAATACCACCAAACCAAATAATACAGCTTAAAAATGGGATATGGAGCTAAGCAGAGAATTCTCAACTGAGGAACACTGAATGGCTGAGAAACATTCTAAAGAAATACTCAACATCCTGAGTTATCATGGAAATGCCAATCAAAGCAACTCTTACACCTACCAGAATGGATAAAATAAAAATTCAAGTGACAGCACATGCTGGTGAGGATGTGGAGAAAGGGAAATACTCCTCTATTGCTGGTGAGAGTGCAAACTTGTACAATCTCTTTGTAAATCAATCTGTTGCTTTCTCAGATAATTGGGAATAATTCTACATCAGGAGCCAGCTAGCTTTACCACTCCTGAAAGATGACATACAACAAGGACATTTGTTAAACTATGTTTATAACAGCTTTATTCATAATAGGCAGAATCAGAAAACAACCTAGATGTTCCTCAACCAAAGAGTTCATGAAGAAACTGTGGTATATTTACACAATAAAACACTACTTAGCCATTAAAAACAAGGAAACCTTGAAATTTGCAGGCAAATGGATGGAACTAGAAATGATCATCCTGAGTGAGGTAATCCAAAGACAGAAAGATATGCATGGTGTATATACCCTTATAAGTGGCTATTAGCCCACCACTGATGTCCTCTGAGAGACTCCACACAGCAGGGTAGCTGGATAGGTGCTGGGACTAGCTGCTGGACACTAGGCAGAGTGCTGAGTGTGGTATGGAAGAGTAGGGGGATGGAAGGACCCAAAGAATTCAGGAGTCCCACAAGGATACCATCATGGATGACAGATCTAGACCCAGGGAGGCCTGCACAAACTGTGGCAACAACCAAAGACAATGCATCCAGGGAAACTAGACTACCCTTTTCAGATATAGCCAATAGACAGCTCATTCTGCATGGTTGTAGGTGGACTGGGAACTCTGTTTCCTGAGATTTGATCACCACCTCTTGGTGGGGAGCCCATGGCAGGCACACAGAGGAAAGGGATGCAGGCTATCTGTGTGAAAACTGATATGCTGTGGTCAGGGGATGGGGGAGGAGGGCCCTCCTGTCAGAGGTCTTAGGGAGGGGAATAGGGCAGAAGAGGGAGGGAGTGTGGGAAAAGGAATATGCAAGATATGATATAAATAAATTATAATAAAAATAAATCAGGAAAAAGAAAACAATAGGTGGCTGCAAACTTTCTCAAATTTAAGGACAGACTTGCATCTAGGTCTTTGTGGAATCTCCCATGGAGTACTATGCCTCCCTTCCCTAGCCTCCTTATGATTTAAAATATCTCCTCACAAAATACTGCTTATTACAACCATCACTTGTTTGAGAAGGGGATTTTCCCTCACCTTATTATGCCCTCAAACCTTAACTCTCACCTATCTACAAAGTAAAAATCTTAATTGACTTCAACCATAGTCTTCCCTTCCAACCAGAATTCTGAAGCCTTTCTTTGATATGCTAAAGGGAGATAAAACCCTCGACTCCCCATGAGCTCTCTCTTCTGAGGCAATTGAGGCTTTAGGTGCCATTAATACAGCCCTAAAAGTCGTTGTTCTCACTCGGTATGATCCAACAATTTCCATACAGCTTCTTATCTTTAACTACCCCACTACTCTCATGGGAGCACTTTACCAGCACCTGGGAGTGCTGAAATGGCTACACACTCCAGTGAGTGGTGCATCTAGAACTCTACCTGAGGTGGACACACTCACTGTTCTGATCATAAATTACAAGGATGGAGCCCTACAAACCTTACAGAAAGAACCTGATACACTTGTAACACTTTTTTCTCAGTCTGATAGTCAAAGGTTGTTCGGAAATGACACTTGCTTTGCTATTAGCCTAATAGCTAATAGCATAGGATAATCGTTACCCTACCAAAAAGATGGGTTCCTATCCTCCCTTTGTTGTAACAACTATCTGCAGTCCCTTTATGAAGAAGTACACTACTGGAGTCCCCTCAATATATACTGATGGAGGGACAAGGTGAGTGAGGTCAATAATATGCTACTCCCATGGGGAGGAATCCTCCCTAGTAACTGATTTTTAAAAATTGCCTATCACTCCCCTCAATACAAAGAAATTTACACCATTTATTTAACATTAAAAGAGGTTAAAAAATGCTGTAATCTCTTCTCAGATAGGATTTATGCTGTCAACCTGCTTCCTGGTCTAGATAGATATTTTTGTCAAATTAGACAACTGCCCCCCACCCACATTCCTTGCTTGTTTGAATCTCCACCCTACTGCAGGGGAGGGACATTCCTTCTATATTCAACGTTTCAGATCTTACAGACTTCTGCCAGCTTTGATCTCTGAGGGAAATACTTTGGCTAATTAGATTGCCTCTACAGGATCGTTCAAAGATTCTGTCAAGTAAGCAGATCAATTCCATTAACATGCACGCATACACACACACACACACACACACACACACACACACACACACACACACACATACACACACACGTATATAAAGATAGATTATCATGCCAGTTTTCTCCATGTCCCTTCTGCTTAACTTTAGAGAGTAATAAAAACATGCTTCTCTTGTGTACCCCAGCTTTACAAACTATGGGAACTAATCCATGAGGTCTCAAATTAATTACCGTCTGGAAAATTGATGCCACCCACATTTCCCAATTTGGCCACCCAAAATATGTCTTTGCCACTATTGACCCATACTCTCATTTCAAATGGGATACAGCCCAAACAGAAGAAAACTCAAAATACCATAAATTATCCACCTTTGCCATCATGGGCATTCCTAAACAGATAAAAACTGCACTTACCAGCTCCCAATTCAAAACCTCTTATTCACAATTGAAAAATCACCCACCCCACAAGGACTCCTTACTACCCCTGAGGACAAGGGATAATAGAATGAACACAGCAAACACTAAAAGACAAATTTATACAAAAATGCTTACCCCTTAATACAATTAATGATGGCTCTAATTACTAAAATATGTTTAATATTTATAAGAGCTTCAAACATCCTGCTATCTCCCTCAATTGCCACTCACTTTAGAAAAATCCTCCAGCCTAGGGAAATTGCACAATACCTTGCATAGAATTTGGAAGAAAACACAAACTCTCTCTGAAACTAGAAGGAATTTTGCTTGTGTCTTTAAACAAGACCTTCCCAGACATACTTGCGTCTGGCCAAAAATGTCCAATATAACCCATGGAACAAGAAGATGGCCCTTCTCTTTGTGATGGGTCAAGGACTGAGGAGGTGAAAGAGTAGTCACAACTACCAGAATGTTATCCCCTGTATAACATTCCTGACCTGGTGTTCACTGCCCAGGTTATTTGCCCTGCACAGGCTTCCTTTCCCTTTATTCTTATGGATGTTTTTGTTTTTATTTATTCTAACTCTACTACTGCTCAGCCTCTTCCTAACATGCCCCTCTCAAAAATACCCTCCACTGTAGATTCTTTGCTAGGGAGACCTATATAGGACAAAACAAAATCATAGGAACCCAGGACTGTCCACTTGAATGATGCTGAACCAAGATTGTGATTCTTCTATACATTGATTCCATTTCCACTATCCCAACCAGTTCATCTGCTTTCCTTACTGTAACACATGTGATTGCCTCCAAGAGGCCTCCATATATAGGGCTTTGCAGATACTGGAAATGCTGAATTGAGTCCATCAATCATGCTGGCACCTTACTTGCCAACTTTAGTACTCATTTTCAGCTTTCCATTGGTGATCCCCTGGAAACCCCTGGAAAATGGGAGTCATTGTTAAGCTCCACTAATCATTATGCTAAATTTACCATAGCCAATCTACACATCTCTTTCAAGCTTGCTTTTGCCTGCAAGTCAGTCTTTACCCATATTAACATTCTTCAACAGGAAGATCAATCTCAAAAGGAGATCTAAGCTTTTCTCTATGGAAAATGGGAGTTGTGGTTAAGCTCCATTAATCACTATGCTAATACACCACAGCCAATCTACACATCTCCTGCAAGCTTGCCTTTGCCTGCAAATCAGTCTTTATGCATATTAATATTCTTCAAAAGGAGGATCAATCTCAAAATGAGGTCTAAGCCATTCTATTCTGGCTATCATACATCCAATATACAACCGACCTTCTTCCCCTAACCACCCTCTCCAGCTTCTCTCAATGCTTCTGCTGTACTTCCCTCTCTCAGCCACTATTGGCTGCTGTTCCCAATAACATGTCACTTCAAGAACACCTTGGGCTCTTACACATGTGAAAGTTACAAAACATTCCTTGTTTTACAATTATCCTTCCCCTTTTGCCTAGTAGGGCCTTATTCAAGGTCCTATTCTACATGTTCTTATAATATCACCGTCACCAAACCAATATGTAGTAACCGCCCCTTCTTTTCTCTGGTATAATGGCTTTACCAGTTCCTGAGTTCACACTCATTTTCAAGGTTTCTGCACACCCATAATATTTGTTTCCTTAGTTTATCTCCATGAGCCAAAAGAACTTGCTTTACAGCTGAGAGGGGATGGTAAAAATGAGGTTTTCATCCCTCTGCTCATCAGACTGGGTCTTACCATCTCACTGGGCACCATGGGAATCATTGGAGCAGCCCTTATTCCAAATACACCACCTGACCAGTGACTTCCAGGATAAGCTTGACCAGGCCATGATTTTCACAATGGACAGCCTCGGCAGATCACCTCCCTTGTATACATTGCCTTATAAAACAGAAGAGCGCTGGACTTCCTGACAGCTGAACAGGGACAGACTTGTGTGGTACTAGGGGAGGAATGCCATTTCTATGTTAATGAATCTGGACTAGTGGAACAAAATATACAGGTGCTTAAAAGTCTCTGGGAAGATTCTCTTGGCATGCTATGTACCCAACATCCCTAACCAATGGTACTCAAACCATCAGGTAGCATGGCTTCTTTCTCTCCTTAGCCCCATACTAGCTATTGGGGCCTTCTTTCTCTTGTCTCCATGTTTCATGCACTTTCGAAGAAAGCAAGTAAGCAGCATTACCAGAGTCACTACCAATCAAGTTCTTGTTCAAAACAAAACCTTTCCCTTCCTAGAGGCTGATGACTGAAATAATACTTCCCTTTCATAAAACGAAAAACACAAGCTGTGGGACCAGTGTGTGGGGCAACCAGAGGAGCTGGAACAAGAATGAGGTCAAGGTGTGTCCAAGCCCTGAAAAAATCTCATCTTTAGACTGGCAGGAGGAGAACTATGCCACCCTTGTTCTGATCCTCCATGTCCAATTGCACATAGTCTCGCCCTCCTTGGAGGTGGTCATGTAGCCTAACAGCCAGGTTACATATTGAACTTCCTCATATGTTCATGAAATTCCTCTTTGTACATATAAGGCCTTCCCAGCACCTTTGTCCTGGCCAATGATGTAACTCACCCTAAAAGTCTTTACTCATTCCCCATAGGTTTAAATATCTTTTATTCCACACTAAGTAATGAGCTGTCTCACTGAAGCCTTCCTCTCTGGAAGTCTACTCACTGCTACCGAGGTCTCCACACTCACAACTTACCTGTCTCCCTCTTTCTTCCATCAGGATCTTCCAGCCACAGACATGGACCTATCATACTAGGAAGGGCACAGAAGGAAAGCCCGAATGGCATTTATATTCAAATTATAAATATTTTTTAACATGTCCTTTTTTCTATGGTTCAGTAGTATAATTTGACTGAGGTCAGGTATTTTGGTACACCACCATTCTTTCTGTTTCTCATTTCTTTGATTGTTTTGCTGTTATGGAAATGGAAAATGTTAATAATAGGATTTTGGTCTATTCTAGATTTCTAAAAATCTGCTTTCAGCTATCCTGAAATTAAATGTCCAAAGTGAAATTTAGAGCTTTATCCACCAAGTTAAAAAAAAAGAGATTATAATGTCCTTTGTGTCTTTGGTATGAGTTCTACCTAGACAAACTGTACTAAATAATCTTGAATGGAAGCTCCAAATTTGAAGCCCTAGAAATTACTCAACACTTGCCCTATTTTCTTTCCTGCCTTAAAACTTATATATACACACAAACACACTTAACAATAATCAAAGAAGAATTTAGGACATGATAATAGGTTCTCTGTGTGTGTGTGTGTCTGTATGTATCTGTGTTCATACTAATGTGTGATGATACTCTTAAGAAAATAACTTATTTCAACTCTATTACTTCTTTACTATTGAAAAACACTAGACTAACATAATGATAACTGCATACTACTATGATATTGAATGAAATTATTGAAACTACAAAATAAATTTAGTGTGTCACTTGGAGTTGACTGTTTTTATATGTGCATTTGCAATTATTAGAGATGCTTTTATTCTGAGTAAGCCAAATACGAATAAGTCCTATGAAAAGAATTTTTCAGTTTACACATTTATGTTCTATTTTTTATTTTAAGTTTGACCGATATATTTTCATAATTGAGCTGCATATGGATATTTTCATAAGTCCAGAAAAAGGTTTCAATATTTTTCCCTTTTGGTCTCTACTTTTTAAAAAGACTCTGTGATGTTGTATTCCTCATTACAAATAATGTAAAAATTGGGTTGTATTTGATAGCAAGGATGAGACTATCACTTGAATATTTAAAATATAGGAAATATGTTTTCACATATCATTTTGTATGAATAATTGTTCTCATATTTTCATCAAAAGGAGAATGACTTGCATGATAATTTAGCTTTCTCATGACAAATATTAAATGTGGAATTGTGGCATGATTTCCTAATGTGTCAATGAATATTTGGTAAGTAATTTAGATAATTTTCCTTTCACAATAGCTTTTAAATTCTGATTTCTTTTAAATTCTTATTTCTGAGGAAATAAAAAAGGCTTATTTCCTAACATAACTTTGTATAATATCCTATTTCCTATTGTCCTTTTATCCCTTCCACAGGGGAGGATGCATAGACCCCACTAAGAAGGGGAAATAAAATAGACACCATGGACATTGAAAATGGAGGGATAGAGGGAACTGAGTGAGAGAGGGTTTTGAGAGGGAAGTGGAGGTGTATCAAGTGTGGGGAGAGCAAGGATGGTAGTGAGATGACTGGGAGAGAGAAACGAAATTGATGTTGGGGTATCTCTGAGGTAAGCTGGAGTCCTGAGATTGTGATGCTCCTAGGAAGATACTGGGTGCACCTAGTTGAGATTCCTAGCAGTTGGGGGATACTGAGACTGAAGTGTCTACATCCTGTAACCAGGCAGTGCTTCCAGTGGAGGAAGAGGGATACCAACTTACCCACAAAACCCTCGACCCAAAATTTGTTCTTCCTAGAAGATGTGCAGGGATAAAAGATGAAATCTGAATTGAAGGAATTGCCTAAGAATGACTGGCTCAAGTTGAGACCCACTCAATGTTAGAGACCCAACCCCACGCACTACAATACTCTGCTATCTTTGCAGACAGAACTTATAATAACTATCATCTGAAATGCTTCATCCAACAGATAATGAAAACAAAAGCAGAGACCCATAGCTTAATATTAGGAAGAGCTCAGGGAGTCTTGTGGAGGCGTTAGGGGAAGGATTGAGGGAACTGGAGTGGTCAAGGATGGCACAAGAGCACCTATATAGCCAACTAACATGGGCCCATGAAGGCTCATAGATACTGAGCCACCAATCAAAGAATATTCATGGACTGGTAGTATGCCTCCTACACATACGAAACTGATGGCCTGCTTGGTCCTCAAGTGGGTCTCCTTACAATTGGAGTAGGGGTTGCCTTTTCCTGCTTCAGTGAAAGAGGATGGACTTAGTCCTGATGTGACTGGATGTGCCAGGGTGGGTATGGTACATAGGAGTAATGGGGGAGGTGTGTGGAAAGTTGCTACTGGGAGGAGATGAGGGAGTGGGGTTGTGCTTGGGATGTAAAATGAATGAAGAAAGAAGAAGAAAAAAAGAAATTTCTAATGTATCTGAGATAATTTTGTCAATATTTTTGAGTAAAATAATGCAAAAATCATGAGAAAACCACTGTATAATGTCCTCTTTTGTATGTAAAATTCAAAATTAGAATATTATTAATAGTTCTACTAATGGCAATGACTAATTTATAATATATTCAATATGGCATTGCAATATATTTTAAGCTTAACTTTATTAGAAGTCATAATTAAGCAGTTACATTCTTCCACCTATGCATGGGCTCAGCATAAATGTATTAGATTTTAGTTGTAGACTGAAAGGATAATGTTCCATATCCTCATCTTATGTAGGTGAAAGTAACCAAAACTTTCAAAGTATAATCCAATTGAATTTTTCTAGTGCAAATTTCTTTGTAGTGACATTAGTTAGTGTCACCAGTTGGTAATACTGGTCCATGGAATCTTTTTATTCTGTTTAGATTACTGAGATATTGTAATCATTTCAGTGTAGTTACATATCTGAATTTACTTCATAGTAATTAATGGTCCTTTGAATGAAGACAGTGGATTTTATTGATTATATAATTTAAGAGCACATGCTATTTCCTCTAAGGATTTAAGTATTCATTTGTATAAGTTCCTTTATGCATTTCATTTGGTTAAGCTGATGTATTTTTTATATTTATTAAATGTATTTAAAAATATACAGCCATATGATATATTATAATATCAATCAAAGTGAGTGGTAGTAGAGTTCTTGAAATGCATGCATTAAAGTACAATAAAAATGTGGCAATATAGAAGATGCTCCAGCACACAACAAGAAAATTTGCTCAACCATGTTCATAGCAGCCTTATTCATAATAGCCAGAACATGGAAACAGCCTAAGTAACCCTCAGTAGAAGAATAGATAAGGAAACTGTGGTACATATACACTATGGAATATTACTCAGCTATTAAAAGCAAGGAATTCCCAAAATTTGTGGACAAATGGATTGAACTAGAAATGATCATAATGAGTGAGTTAACCCAGAAGCAACAAGACTCAAATGGTATATACTCACTTGTATCTGCATACTAGCCCAAGGGGCATGTCCCACGAAAGCCTTCACTTACCAGGAAACTGAGACAGAGGGGAGGATATCCTATTGGGACTCTAGATGAGAGAAGCATGGGAGAATGGAGGAAATAGAAGGATCCAGAGGGTCCTAGAAACCAACAAGTAGAACATTGTGATAAGCAGATTTGGGCCCAGGGGTCCCACACAAACTAAGGCACCAGCCAAGGACAATACAGGTGGTCAACTTTAAACTCCTACCCAGATCTAGCCAATGGACAGGACATTCTCCACAGTTGAGTGGAGAATGGGGTATGACTTTCACATGTACTCTGGTGCCTCATATTTGATCATGTACCCTGGAGGGGGAGACCTGGTGGCACTCAGAGGAAGGATAGCAGGCTACCAAGAAGAGACTTGATACCCTATGAGCATATACAGTGGGAGGAAATCCCCCTCAGGAACAGTCAAAGGGGAGGGGAATAAGGGGAAAATGGGAGGGAGGAAAGAATGGGAGGATAAAAGGGATGGGATAACCATTGAGATGTAACAAGAATAAATTAATAAAAATTAAAAAAATTACATTTCAATATAAAAAATGGGGCAATAGAAAAATGATGTGATACAGTAGATCAGAAAACAGTATCAAAACCCTTGGATACAGTAAAGTAATCATGCTTTTATTTTCATTTAGAAAAGTATGTATAAATGTTGTTATAAAAATCATGATGTGGCCAGGTGTGGTGGTACACTCCTTTAATTCCAGCACTCAGGAGGCAGAGTCAGGTGGATGCTGTGAGTTTGAAGCCAGCCTGGTCTACAAAGCAAATGCAGGACAGTGATGGCTACATGGAGAAACCTTGTCTCAAAAAACAAAACAAAACTAACAAACAAAAATAAGACAAAACAAAACAAAAACAAAACAAAAACCCCAACAAACAAAAATCATGATGTGTTCTTTATTGTGAGTTCCACACAAAACTTGCAAAAGTAAATTTATATTAATTTAATAAAGAATACTTGGCAATGTGTTGTGTGTCTTTGATTTATTTAATTTTATTTTTTAATTTCAAATTTATTTTTATTTTTTACTTTTTAGCATATATATTTATATTATTACATACAAATAGAAAAATACATACAGCAATAACCACGAAACAATCAGAAATTATGAGGATATTACACTCATGGTGTGTTTGCCAATTGTATTTGGCAACCTTGTAGAGAACATCTTTCCTATCTTGGTGTTTCTAAGTTCTTAATGAGAATCAATATCTATTACATCTCATCTCTATCAACTTAAAACATCTATTTAGGCCTAAAAATATTTTAACCCCTAAACAATTGAGGTTGCCTTTAAGACTAAACTATTTGGTTTTCATCCCCATCAGAGACTTGAGAATGAATGAAACTTATTTACTTAAGTGAACCAGTAGTGCAGATTAGCAGCTTCTAAGAGAACAAAAAAATCCAACAGATATAGTTTGCTACCTGAACAGTCACTCAAAACTCGTTATAATGTGGGAGCATCATCTTCAGCCTTCTGGCCCTATATAATTGACAGACATATTTGTGAGGCAGGAACTGTTGAGGATTAGCTTAGCCTGTCTTGGCAGGGTTCGGCCATCGACTCCGCTTGCACTCAAGCTTGCCCATTTTTAGGCAGAATTCTGTCTGTGGCTGAAGCAAGGACATTTTGTCCAGTGGCTTATTTGCCACATTTGAAGTCATCTCCATAAGGAGGTTCTTTGATGCTCATCATCTTCTTAAGGTAGGCTGGATATTGCCACTATATCAACATTTTCATTGAAACATGAAAATGTAAAGGTAGGATATAATAAATCATCAAAATATTTAAAACAGGAGTATAAAGAAGAGTGTAACTGATGCACAAGACATAAAGCAAAGAGCAATTTTAAATATCTATTTTTTACTATCATTATTAAATACCTTTCAATATTACTTAGATAATACCCACTGTAGATTCATTACTATAGTGGAGATTTCAATATCTTAAAAGAGTGGAGAAAACCTTATCATAACTTTATATTAATTTCATTCAACTGGAGTTTTATGTTGATTTCTATGCTAACTAAACTTGCAATCACATTTAAATTTATTGATGAAACATTGAAGCTTCTATATTTTTCATGTGGCTTATATTTGTATCAATTGTAATATATCCAGTGTATCAAATATTTCATGGACCTAAACCCTATCTAATCCTCTAAGTGGGCAATTACTGTAGATACACATTTTAATATCAGCAGCAAACATAAACATTATTCAAATATACAAAGGATACATTAATGTTCTCTAGAAATGAATTTTTGTCCCATTCTTAAAACCGTCAAGATCAAAACTGAAACAACAATCAATAAATGCTATTAATCATTCTAGAAGAAAATTATAAACACACGTTTAACCTCATATCTGATGCCTGTGTCTTATTAATTTTGTAACTTAGCTGTTGTTCAATAGGAAAGTTAGACCAAGTAAACAAGCAATCAAAAAAGCACAAAATAAAGTAGCTAGCACAGGCAAAATGGCACTGTGATTTGACATTCTAATTCATTTTTTAAAATTCAATGCATTGTTATGCCTTCAGGCCTATAAAGCAAAAATTTAGCATAGTTCTGAAAAGTGCAAAGAAAGGTTTACTGAAAGTAATGATTTTATAGTTTTTGTTCTGTTGCTCCAATGCTAGCTACATTCAGCGTGTTATTTAAAATTGGAGATTAAAGGATTAGGTACTGCAGATGTTGCTAAATGTGCAATATTAAAGTCCTTTAAGAAATAGTAATAGGATAATATTATGAACACCTTTGTGAATAATATGATTAGCCATATATCTTCACCTATTTTCAATCAGCCAATTGAAAACGTATGAGCTACTATCTGAATAGAAGTTTAAAAATCTTCTTAAGTGGGGCTAGAGAGATGACTCATTAATAAGATACTTGCTGAGTTTTGTTGTTGTTGATTGTTTAGTTTCTCAGATTTTAAAAATTATTTTATTATTCACTTTACATCCCTATCATAGCCTCTCCCTTTTCTCCTCCCAGTCCCAAGTTTCCTCCATCCTCTTTCCCTCTCCCATCCCCTACTTCTCAGAAAATGGGAGCCCCCCACCAACCCAACACAGCACATCATGTCACATCATGACTGAGTGCATCCTCTTCCCCTGTGTCCTTGCTAGGCAGCCTCAGAAAGCAGGCAGGCATCAAAGATCATTTCAGAGACAACACCTGCTCCCCTTACTATGGGACGCACCTGAAGTCTGAGCTGCCCATCAGCTACATCTGTGTAAGGGCCGTAAGTCCAGTCTATACATATTCCTTGCTTGGTGCTTCAGTCGCCGCAAGTCCTCTTGGCTCTGGTTAGTTGGCTTTGTTGATCGTCTTGTTGAGCTCCTGAAAGGACACAGGTTATACTCCAACATGCACAAGGTAGGGCATAACCATCAATACCTCCAGTTCTAGAGGACACATTGCCCTATTTTGGCCTTTTTTTTGGGGGGGTGTGGCAAGAGTCCCACACTTAGTGCATTTATATTTAGACAAAACACTCAAACATATTAAACAAAATCTTTTACAAACAGTTCCCTGGGACATACGATACATCATTCTCATGTTTTACTGGATAAAACTGCATTTTCTCTTTTCTTTCCTGTTTATACTACAGATCATGTAGCCTTTGTGGGTACTCCTTTCCTCTGCATAGTTTAGTGGTAGAAAGTGACTTATGATTGCTTAGGAACTTACCCTCCACTAAACCAAAAATGAAAAGCAGGTTTTAATTCATACTGACCACTTAGACAAATATATGATGATCTGAAAATGAAGATTACTGATAATACAAGAAAATAAAATGGCAAATGAATTTAGCAATACCTCTATTCATGTGTAAGGTAAAGCAGATTGGGATTTATACAGATATAGAATTTAGGAATTAATACTTTTATCTCCCTGAGCATACACAATTAAATATAATGTGTACTTTAAATGTATCATATGATCTTTTTCAATAAAAGTTCATGAATTAAATGATACTATTATTATTTTGAGAAATTCAAGCATAGTCAAAATATATTTTCATCATATTGATCATTTTCATTCCCTCCTACTCTTCTCATGCCTCTTAATCTGCTCTCAAATATATGCTCTTTCCATCTACATTTTGAATTGTTTATATATGTCTCTCTCTCTCTCTCTCTCTCTCTCTCTCTCTCTCTCTCTCTCTCTCTCTCTCTCTCTCTGTGTGTGTGTGTGTGTGTTATTTATTGAGTTCCAGTAATGTTATCTGAATGCAGTTAGCTATAGGGCTGACCAATTGGACACCATCATCCATCAGGTGAAGTATGTCTAAAAAAAATTATTCTACTTCTCTTAGCAGTCATCTACTGCCTATGCCTATGCTAGTAGAGGTGGGCATCATGTGCCTTCTCTCATCCATTCTGAAACAGTGTGATTTTGCTCAGATAGCGATATTTCAAGGTGTTCATGGGTGAAAATATTGATACGGCATAAATCCAATCAGACACCTGTTAGTTACCCTCAAGATATTAATGCCACTATCATACCATTGGGCCTATTTGCTTGAACCATCATTATTGAAATTCCCAGAATTTTACAACTGGGTAGGGCTATTGATGTCTTCCCACACATTAATATATATTCAAAGTATTTTTGCCTACCTCTTGTTTTCTAGAAGGAATTATTTTAGCAGTATTAGTTGTTGTCAATACAGAATATGTTCATATTTTATTAAAGAAAAAGTTCAGTCTCATTTTGTAGTATGAATATTCCTTGAAAAGACTTTACTTGATATCATGAACATATTTGCTGCTAGGTATTTTAAATCAGGAGTCATCTGAATGTTAGACTGATTATCTATGTGACGTTGGTTGTTATGAGTCTCACAGTTATTTGTCAGGCCCATCCACACCACTTATTAGAGAGTGACAGCATATATAATGTTCATTTCAAGCAGTGGTAAGATTCCTTCCTTGTTCATATCTCCAGATGAAGTCTTTCATTTTGACAAATGAGAGCCTGCATGAAGAACCTGACAATTTATACTGTGCAGTCTTACTTCAATTTTCAGTTTCCAGTTAGATTTACTTTTCTATAAGAGAAAAAGCAGTATCAAACAAGAAAAAATGAGTTATTTTTACATAGGAAAAATCTTTACTGTACACCATGTCACTGCTTCAGTGTTACTTCCCTGTGCCAGCACAGACTTTGACTCTTGCTGTTGACAAATTATGTTAAAAATATGTAATATTTGTAATTCTTTAGAGAGATGCGTGTCCATCCTTCTCACCCAAGTCTATCTTTCTTTCCACGTTTCTAATATTGAGACTGATGAGCAAAAAATTCTCATTGCTTTGATTTTCACATTCTTATTTTAATGGGGTTTCAACAGCTATTTACTAGTATGTATTACCTCAGAGTTATATGGGATAAGAGAACATTCTTATGGCCATTTTCTTCTCTGTAAATGAGTTTCTTTTACATATTTGGTCACTAACTTCTAACCAGACATTTATTTAGTCAGCTGTTCTTTGATTTTGAAAGCTAAAGTTGTCACATATTATGGATAATGTTGAGGATAATAGAATAAAACAATGAACAAAATAGTGTGTGGTCCAAAATTCTGTTTGAAAGTGACCCTTATCACCTTAAAAAGCAATGTGTCCTGGTTTTGATTCAAATTGTCAAGAATTTTCTATAGAGGTGATACATCATTTTCTGTTATATCTATAATTTTCTTCTACTCTCCCTAATGCTGACCACTGTGAAAAACAATTCTCCTTACTTTCTCAGTAGCCAGTAATTTTATTCAAGTATAATTATACTTATCTGTACCAGTATGACACTTAGACTAACTAAAGATGACCCAGACAAAACTACAGCCAGGCAGCTGTGAAGTCAGAAAAATAATGGGAGTGATAGAAATAAGTATGAAAACCATCATTTCATAATCTATGAGAATGAAGTGGCTTGAGTTTTAATTTTTACCAGTCTTTTATTCCAGGAATAGGATTCTCAGAATCCCTTTGCTTTTAGGAAAATACATTTATTCAAATAAACATGAAGAATTCTATTTCTTAATGTGATAATTTAAAAATAACAATCCATACCTGGGTGCAGTAGTGCATAACTATAATCTCGCTACTTGGGGAGGCAGAGGCAGGTGGATCTTTGTGAGTTTGAGGACAGCTTGGTCTATAAACAAGTTCATAACAGCCAAAGCTACACAGAAAACCTGTCCAAAAACATAAACAAATAAGTAGCAATCAATGTTGATTTCTATAAAATATTGTGCATGGATGTCCATATACCCTATGACTGGCCTGCCAATACTAACATCAGACACAAATAGGAGTATTACGTCAAAATAAAGGAAGTGAAAAGTGACAAAATTATCAAAATTCCATACATTGAATTCTAGTTAGTTGACGTATGCTTGTTTTCAGAGTAATTCAGAGTAAGATATGTTTCTTTCATAGAATTTTATATATGAGTAAACTCAAGCTTAAACATTTACTAACTTGGCATTATTGCACTACTACCTTCATGCCTGTCTGAATAAAAAATATCCCCTTTCCATCTGGAGGACTTTCTCCATCAAGTTCTCAAATATTTTAATGACCTCATGATTCGATTGCTGTATTTGTAATATTATTATTCACCTTCCTCATGTCTAACACTGTACCTGGATTTGATGATCTTTTCTGTCTTTTCCTCAGAGTTTTAAGTCCTCAGTTATTTCTCTGCCTTGCTAAATCATCAGTAGAAATGAGCAGTTCTCTATTGAAACTCTAGGAGCCCTTGATGCATCCCATAAATTGGTTATATTTAGTCCTTTTCTGCCCCCCCCTTCCTTCTTCACTCTTTTTATTGTTCTCATGGGAATATGCTTAAGAATTATAGATATTTTCCTCACGTTATTTATTACTGCAAAAAACTACCTTTTCCAAACTGCAAAGTAAAATTTTCTCTTGTAACTTTCTTTATTAGAACAACATTAGAATTATTTTCTGCCTGATCTATTTCAAAATATTCTTTTATGGAGCATTTAACATGATGAATATATTAATTTTATGGTCTATACCTAAAATTTTAATTTTAATGTGCAGTTTCATATTTAAATTGCTCTTAGACTTGAAAGTTTTTATTTTTATTTAAAAATTAATCAACTTAAAATCTAAAAAATGTGTATCTAGACAGTAATTGCTTTATATAAGATTCACTGGTTTTTCTGAAATACCAGATCAAGGCCCTTATTTGTGGGGTGCTGCTGGAGAGGTCAAACTCTGGAATATCTGGATAGCCAACTGAGCTTGATCTATTGTGACAAACTTCCTTTCTTGGTGGGATTCTCTCTTTGCCTTATCTGGCAACCCAAAGATCCTCTAAGGAACATCACACAACCCTCAGGGAAGATTACAGGCCAACCCTTTTCTTATAGAACCTGTTCACCAAACACCTGAAGATTCCTATAAATACTGCTCAAACTCATTCCATCACCACCAGCTCTATGCTAATGGCCACTGAATCACTATTGGGCCTGCATCTCATCAAATCTGCCTGCCAGAAAGTTTCACACACCTATCTGCTTTCTCTGCCATCCTTAGCACAACAGTTTGACAACAGGTAATAGCATATTTTGTGTCATCATGGGCTTGTGGAGCTCCTGATTTTCTAATGCCATCTGATACCATCAATTTCTTTCTAATAGAGCTAAACTGTAACACTCACTGGAAAATTATTTCCACCTCCCCTGGTAAGAGAGCCTAGTGCATGGCTTCTCATTCTAAAGTATTCTAGCTCTTCTTGAGATTCGAATGGAACCTTTGAACTTGATATCCTTCTGTTCTCTTCTGGAAGCAATTTGCACCAGAATAAGAACCCAGGGCATGGCGTGCCTGTAGGATGCTGAAATATATCTATTGAAATCTATAAATTACCCTTTAAAAAACAGGATAACAAAGATGAGTTGGGTGTGAACCACAATCGACTTAGCTGCCATCCCAAGAAGGACTATAGGATACCCAAGAAGCATTGGGCTTGGATCTCTCCACCAGCTACTTACTGGCCTGGCCCATTAGATACACAGAGAGAAAAGAAGCAGAGATGAGTCTTACTCAGGCCACAACCCACATTAGCTGCCATCCTGAAAAGAGCTGTGGGACACCTAAGCAGCACTGGGCTTGGACTATCTCTGTCCACTGCTTACTGCCCAGACCCATCTGGGTCATTGAAAGCAAAATAGCAGAGGTGATTGTGGAACAACCCATAATATCAACTATGCCAAGGGGGTCTGAAGAACACAGAAACAGCTTTCAACTACGAGCTCTCTCAACATGCTCCTCTCTTGCTTGACACCTCTGGGACACAGAGATAGAACAGAGCAGAACTGAGCTGGGCACAGGCTTTAACACACTGGAGGCCTCTGAGGAAGCCTTTGGCTTGTATATCTCTTCACCTGATCCTGTCCTCCCTGGCCCATGTGGCACAGACAGTGACACCATTGGAGGAATCTTCAGATATGCTAACACAAGAGACAATCAGATGGCTTGGGCCAGCACAAAAACATAAGCAACAAATCTCAGAGCCATCAGACACCACCAGAAAGGAGTAGTCCTGCCACACAAGCCCTGGAGACATGAACACACATGAAGTGCAAGAGGATTTTAAATATGAGGTAATGAAAATGATAGAAACTTTGAGGGAGGAAAATAAATCTCTCAAAGAAATAAAGGAAAGTACATTCAAACAGATGAAGGAATTGAATGAATCCCATAAAGAATTGCAGGAAAATACAATGTAATGGGAGAAAAAAATTAATAAAACTATTTAAGAGCTAGAAAGGGAATTGGAGGCAACAAAGATAACAAAATCTGAGGCAATCCTGGAGTTGTAAAACCAAGGGAAGAGAACAGGAATTGCAGACACAAACAACAAAATTGTAGAAAATATGGTTGACATTATTAATACATCATTCAAAGAAAATGTTAAAATTAAAAAGTTCCTGGCCAAAAAAAAAAACATGCAAGAAACCTGACACACAATAAAAAGACCAAACCTAAGAATAATAGGAATAGAAGAAGAAGACCCGAAGCTCCATGGCACAGAAAACATTTTCAACAAAATAATAGAGGAAAACTTCCCCAACCTAAAGAAAGAAATGCACATAAACATACAAGAAGCCTACAGAACTCTAAATAGATTGGATCTGAAAAGGAAATTATCCTGCCACGTAATAATCAAAACATTAAATGTACAGAACAAAGAAAGAATATTAAAAGATGTAAGAGAAAAAGACCAAGTCACATACAAAGACAAACCTATCAGAATTGTGCTTGACTTATCAACAGAGATTATGAAAGTCAGAGGGCCCTGGACAGATGTCATGCAGACACTAAAAGACAACATATGCCAACCCAGACTACTATACCCAGCAAAACTTTCCATCACTATAGATGGAGAAAAGAAGATATTTCATGAAAAACACAAGTTTACAAATTACTTAGCCACAAATTAAATTCTATAGAAGATACTATAAGGAAAATCCAAGCTGAAGGAGACTAACTACACCAAGGAAAACACGGGAAATAACCCCACATACAAAATAGCAAAAGAAAGGTCTCATACACAAACACACACACACACACACACACACACACACACGCACACACACACACACTACTACCACCACCATAAAAAAACCCAGAAACTAACAATCACTGGTCATTAATATTTCTCAACCTCAATGACCTCAATACCCCCACAAAAAGATACAAGCTAACAGAATGAATACAAAAAGGACCCCTCATTTTGCTGCACACAAGAAACATATCTCAGCAATAAAGATAGACAATACATCAAAGTAAAGGGCTGGAAAAAGGTATTCCAAACAAATAGATCCAAAAACCAAGCTGAAGTAGCCATTCAACTATCTAGTAAAATACACTTTCAACCAGAAATACTTTAAAGAGATGTGGAAAGACACTCCATACTCATAAAAGGGAAAATATACCAAGAAGACATCTGAATCATGAACATCTATGCCCCAAATACAGCAGCAACCACATTTGTAAAAGAAACATTACTAAAGCTTAAATCACACATCTAACCACACACATGAATAGTAGGAGACTTCACCACCACATTATCCCTTGCAGACAGATCATCAAAATAGAAACTAAATGGAGAAATATTGAAACTAACAGACATCATGAATTAAATGAACCTATTAGATATCTACAGGACACTTCACCAAAACAAAGAAGAATATATCTTCTTCCCAGTACCTCATAGAACCTTCTCCAAAATAGAACATATACTTGCTCACAAAGCAAACCTCACCCAATACAAGAAGATCGAAATAACCCCTTGCATCTTATCAGACCACCATGGATTAAAGCTGAAACTGAACAACAACAGAAACAACAGAAAGCCTACAAACTCATGGAAACTGAACAAGTCAATGATCTCTGGATAAGGTATCAAATAAAAAGAAAATAGAACACTTCCTAGAATTCACTGAAAATGAAGGCACGACATACCCAAACTTATGGAATACAGTGAATGCAGTGCTATGAAGAAGGTTCATAGCACAGAGCACCTTCATAAAGAAACCGAATAGATCCCATACTAGCAAATTAATAGCACACCTGAAAGCTCTAGTACAAAAAGAAGCTGACTCACCCAAAAGGATTAGATGGCTAGAAATTATCACAAGGCTAAAGACAGTATATTAGAGACAAGGGCGACAATTCAAAGAATCAAGGAAACCAAGAGCTGGTTCTTTGAGAAAATCAACAAGATAGAAAAACGCTTAGCCTAAATATCTCATAAGAAATTGAAGCAGCCATCAAACAAACAAAAAACCCAGTGCCAGATGGTTTCAGCACATAATTCTACCAGCCTGTCAAAGAGGAGCTTATACCAATATTCTTCAAACTATTCCATTAAAAAAAAACAGAAGGAACATTACCAGATTGATTGTATAAGGCCACAGTCACCTTAGTAACTAAACCACACAAAGGCCCAACAAAGAAAGAGAATTTCAGACCAATTTCTCTTATGAACATTGATGAAAAATACTCAATAAAATACACACATAACGAATCCAAGAACAAATCAAAAATAGCATTCACTGTTACTAAGTAAACTTCAACCCAGACACGTGGGCGTGGTTCAAGGTACAGAACTCTATCAATCTAAGTCATCATATAAACAAACTGAAATAAAAAACACTTGATCATCTCATTATATGCTGAAAAGGTATTAGGCAAAATCCAGTACCCATTCATGTGAAAAGTCTTGGAGAGATTGAGATTATAAGGCACATACCTAAACATAGTAAAGGCAATATAGAGAAGCCTATGGACAACATCAGACTAAATGGAGAGAAACTTATATCAATTACACTGAAATCAGGGACATGACAGTGCTGTCCTCTATCTCTGTACCTCTTCAATATAGGACTTGAAGTCTGAGCTAGAGCAATAAGACAACTAAAAGAGAACAAACAGGTAAAAATTGGAAAGGAAAAAGTCAAAGAATCTTTATTTGCAGATGATAAGATAGTATATATAAGTGAACCCAATATTCTACCAAGAAACTATTACAGCTTACAAAAACCTTCAGAAAATTGGCTTTAAAAATCAACTCAAAATAATTAATAGCCCTCCTTTTTACAAAAGACTGACAGGTTAAGAAAGAAATTGGGGAAACAACACATTTCACAATATCCAGAAAAATGATAAAGTATCTTGGTGTAATCCTAACCAAGCATGTAAAAGACTTTTATGTAAAACAATAAGTTCCAAAGAAAGAACTTAAAGAAGATATTAGAAGATAGAAAGATCTCCCATGCTCATGAATCAGGAGAACCAACATAGTAAACATGTCCATCTTACCAAAAGCAATATACAAATGCAAGGCAATTCTCATCAACAGAAATATTTTCAGACCTTCAAAGAACAATTTTCAACTTCATATAGAAAAACAAAAAACCTGATAGCTAAGTCAATATTATATAATAAAAGGCATCTCCTTTTGAGGGCATCTCCATCCATGCTCTCAAGCTTTACTATAGAGCAACAGAAATAAAAATGGCATGTTACTGGCATAGAAACAGAAATATGAACAACATAATCCAATCAAAGTCCAAGGAATAAACCCACACACCTAGGGACACTTGATTTTTTTTTTTATGAAAAAGTCAAAACCATACAATGGAAAAAGATAAAATCTTCATGAAATGATGCTGGTTTAACTGGATGTCTATGTATAAGAAAATGTAAATAGAATCTTATTTATCACCCTGAAAAAATTAAAATCCAAGTGAATTAAAAATCTCAACATAAAACAAGACACACTAAATCCTAGAGTTAATAAATGGGACCTCATGACACTGAAAAACTCTGTAAGGCAAATGACACTGTGAACATGATGAAATGACAGCCTACAGACTGGAAATAGACCTTCACCAACCCTACATCTAACAGAGGGTTAATATCCACAATATATGTATGTTCAAATAAAGCACCACCAAAACATAAGATCCAATTAAGAAATGAGGTATAGGACTAAAAAGAAAATTGTCACAAAGAAATACTAAATGGTCCCAAAACACTTAAAAAATGCTTAATGTCTCTAGTCATCTGGAAAATGCAAATCAAAAATCTGTGAGATTCCATCTTACACCTATCAGAATGGCTAAGATCAAAATCTCAAGTGACAGCCCAAGATGGTGAGGATATGCAGAAAATGAAACACTCCTCCATTTCTGGTTGGAGTGCAAACTTATACAACCTTTTTGGAAATCTATCTGTTGCTTTCTCAATACCTCAAGACCCAGCTATTCCACTACTGGGCATATACCTGAAAGAAACTCCAGCATACAGCAAGAACATCTGTTCACCTATGTTCAGAGCAGCTTTTTTCTTTTTTCTTTTATTAATTTATTAATCTTACATCTCAATTGTTATCGCATCCCTTGTATCCTCCCATTCTTCCCTCTCTCCTGCTTTCCCCCTAATCTTCTTCCCTATGACTGTGACTGAGGGAGACCTCTTCCCCCTGTATATGCTCATAGGGTATCAAGTTTCTTATTGGTTGCCTGCTATCCTTCCTCTGAGTGCCACTAGGCCTCCCTATCCAGCGGATGTGATCAAATATGGGGCACCAGAGTTCGTGTGAAAGTCAGACCCCATTCTCCACTCAACTGTGGAGAATGTTCTGTCCATTGGCTAGATATGGGTAGGGGTTTGATGTTTACTGCATGTATTGTCTTTGGCTGGTGCCATAGTTTGAGCAAGACCCCTGGAAGCAGATTTGTTCTTAATAGCCAGAATCTGGAAGCAACCTAGATGTCCCTGAACCAAAGAATGGATAAAGAAACTCTGGTACATTTACACAATAGAATACTACTCTGCTATTAAAAACAAGGAAATAATGAAATTTGTAGGCAAATGGAATGAACTAGAAAAGATCATCCTGAGAGATCTAACACAGACCTAGCAAAACATGCACAGTATATATTCACTTATATGTGAATATTAGCCACATAATAGTAGTATGGATAGCCACACTACAATACACAGAAAAATAACAAGGCATACCCAAAGGTGAATGCTTAATTCTCATTCAGAAGGGAAAATAGAATAGACACTGAAGCAGTTGAGGAAAAGAACAAGGATGGAGCCTACCATAGAGGTCCTCTGAAAGACTCTACCAAGCAGAGAATTGAAGCAGGTGCTGAGACTCACAGCCAAACTCCAGGGTGGAGTACAGGGAGTCTTATGAAAGAGTTTGGGCATAGAAGGACCTGGAAGAGACAATAGCTCCATAAAGAGACCAGCGGCACTAGCATATCCAGGCAGAGGAGGGGTATCGTGCAGAGACCAATGCACCAACTAAGGACCATGCATGGTGAGGACCTAGATCCCCTGCTCAGATGTAGTCGATAAGCAGCACAGTTTTCTTGTGGGTCCCATAATATGGGAAGTAGAGACTACTTCTGACATGCACTCTGGCCCCCACTAATTGATCACTTCACCCTGATGGGGCGGCCTTTCCAGTTTATAGAGGAAGAGAATACAGGCACTTCAGATGAGACTTCATTGGCTGAAGTCAGATTTTAGGAGAGGGGGGTCTCCCCCTTTCTGAGGACTAGAGGATGGGTAAGGGGGGATGAGGCAGGAAGTGTGGGACTGGGAGCTATTAAGGAGGGTGGCTAAAACTTGGATGTAACTTGAACAAATTAAAGATATAATGAAAAGAAAACCAGAACACCTATTTTACACAAAATTATCTCATTTCAGTGCTTTAATTTAGCCAATTAATGATGCAACACTGAGATGACTTTCGGGAATGGCTTTAGTCAATATCATTTTAATGATTCATGAGCTCAAGAAATCTTTCATCATAATCAGTTGGCAACAGAGTAATAATGGATAAAACTTTAAATGCCAATATATGTCCATTTTGCATTCTGGAAGCATTCTTGCAGTTGACTGACAGTTTAAGTCACATACCCTAAATGTAAATATTTTTTAATTTTTCCCATTTTCTGAGCATATGATTCTCATGAAAATTGTAGAGAAATTAACACATTCTTTACACCACAAGTGTATTGTTTTCTATGTATGAAATCTTACCATGATAAGTTTCATATCTTGAATTAATTGTGCCTATTGCATCCATATCTATTTAAAATAGGACTAACAATACAACTTCATCCATTAAAAGTTTACTTTTAGATTTTGGCACACTTTTAGTGTAGATTAATTTTGTGGGTACAGGATTGATTAGTTGAGTATCTGAAGAGATACAATTTCATTCTGTTTTTTGCATAAATACACTAATGAAAAATACTAACAATTTAAATTTTAATATACAGAAAATATAAACTCTTGCATAGGGCTAAAAAAACTACAGATTGTAGGAACAGGTAACTTAAAAAGTATTTATCAATCCAGTGATATTATATATTTGGAAATAGAATGATACATTTGCCAAAAATGTAAAACATTAAATCTTAATTTGGGCAAACATGGTAGATTATACAGTGAGCTAAACAATAACTTACATAAATTACTCTATCAAATATTCATGGTTTATTGAGAACTACCTACATGTCTTCATTTTATATTGATTGTATCAATGGTGAGGCTACACACTTTTACAAAATTTGTCCATTCTGATACTAATATTTCAAGTCAAAGAAATTATAAAGGAGATAGAAGTAAAATGCATCTAAATCAGAATACAGATCAATAGTTACTACATATAGATTATAAAAATTTATATAAGTAAAATATCAAAGGTTATGTCACAAGACTGAAGCAAAAATGGAGTACACAACAACTTCCTAGACAATTGTGGCTACATAGAGAGAGTCTGTTTCAAAAAATAATCATATACCTACAACACAGCAATACCAAAAGGACTCAGTAAAGCAATACCATTATGTACCACCATATGTTTAGAACTAATAGTTAGATTTCTAAACATATTATATATGTAGACACTCATGAGAATCCACACATTATGATGTAAAAGTGCACCATTCAGTTTTTATACACTGTTATGCATTTTCCATATAGTGAATTATGCACATATGCTTATATATTTTATCAGAGTTGTGTTCTCTATACTTCCAATTTAATGAAATTTGTAATGTCTTTGTTCCTTACAATTTATTTCACTTTTGCCTGGAGTCACAAAAGTTTGAATCCATATATAAATGGCCTTAATAACATGTGTGGTGTTTGAGTAACATTTTTGAGAGGTACAACTTCACCTGATTTAGAAATGCAAACAGAAATGACAAGACAAGATATATACTTTCTTGGTTCATTTTTCTTGTTGTGGTGGTATTATTTTCTACCAGGCAAAGGAATTATACTTGTATACATGTTGGATTAAAAATTGAATATTAAACTTCATAAGTTGTTATGAGCGCCAATTAATTTAGAAGGTACATATAAGATATAAGATTGGCCCAGGAGTACTCAATAATTTAAGGACAAAAGAAGTCCCATTTTTAACTCCTTTGATATTTGCTTTATTTCATTTGCTGTTTCACAATAATTTTAGTATTCACTTGCCTGGAACTGCATTAACTTAATAATAAAATCTGTATATTTATATCTATTGGTCATATAGGTGTACTCAGATTACACACACACATACATATATATACATACACATATACACACACACATATATATATATACATGTATATATTTTGAGAATAGAATTGAAATGATATTTGTCTTCAACAGATTTCTGAGTTAGAGCTCAGAATAGAATATAAGAATTTTTGGCAGTTGGAAAAATATCAGGGTTATCAAATTAAACTAAGAAAATAATACTCCATTTTCATGTGCTGGCTATGCTCTATTTATACCTTCATATTTTTCCATATTGGTCCTAATCAATAAGTTCTATATTACTGTACCTTCTGATTTTCTATGAAGATTTCACAAAGCAAAGAAAACATTAAGAAAGGTTTTGATATGTCATCATTTTTCCTATTCCTCCCAAGGCCCCAGTGCCCATGGTCTCAAGGTATGTCACTTCTTTATCTATGTTGATAACATCTGACAAACAGCTACTTATCCATAATTACAAATTTCTGGGTTACAGTCAAACCAATTTGATATTATTTCATCAGACTCAGAGCTGATATAAAAGTTTAATTGTTTTATTTAATTGAAAATTGATTTTTCTTTCATATACTACACCCTAATAACAGTTTTTCCTCTTTCTACTACTCTTAGCTCCTCCTCTCTACCTTCATTTCCTCCCAGATCCACTCTGCCCCTGTTCCCTCTACTGAAAAGTGCAGGTCTCCAAAAGAAAAGAGACAAACAGAATAAATCAGGATACAGTAAGTCTAGGCAAAAGGGCCTCATATTGAGGCTGAACAAGGCAATCCAATAAGAAGAAGAGAGTCTCAAGAAAAAGCAAGAGTCAGAGAAACAATACCCTCTCCCATCATGAGGAGTCCCACAAAAACACTAATCTAACAGCCATAACATACACTCAGTGCACCTGGTACATAAGCATAAAGATACTTTGGATGCTGTTTCATTCACTATGAGTCCTTTTTAGCCATGCTTAGTTGAGTCAGAGTGCAGTGTTCTCCTAGTGCCTCCCATCCTCTCAGACTCTTACTATATTTCCTCTCCCTCTTTGGAAAGGCTTCCTGATCTCCAAAGTTTTGTCTACCACAATTTTATGCAGCTCTAGCAATCTGATGATAGTATTAGTTATTTTTCTTGGCATTTCAATTCAACACCTGAAAAGGCATCTTACAGGAGGAATGGTTTATTTTGGCTCCCAGATCAAAGGAATTTGTCCATTGTAGCAGAGAAAGCATGACACTTGAAATAACTTGGCTGATATTGGTGCACATAGGCTAAGCTGGTTTTTTACTTTGGTCTTTCTTATTTCTTTTAGACAAAAGCTGGAGCTTATTGTATGGTAGTCTCCTTACCTTATTGAAACCTTCCAGAAATTCTTTCAAACTCTGTGGGTATCCTCTTCCTTTGAGGCATTGGCCACAAACCCATGAAAGCAGGATGAACAGAGGCCAGGTTCAGGGCCCAGAAAGCTGGTGAGTATGAAGATAGAAAATGACCTCAAGGAGCAACTTCAGCAAGATAGTTAAACTTTACTCAAGGTAAACAAAGACTTTCTAGTCCTTGGGGGATGGTGGTGGGAGGCTATCAGGATAGTACATAATTGGCTGGAACTAGGAAATCCAAAGATGTTTGGTTTGTATTTGGCAGCATATTCCTATCATAAGAATAGTAACACAGTGCCTAAATATCCTATAAGCTCAGGGAGCAGAGAGCTAGCAAAAACTGTGCCAAAGGCCATATATCAAATGTGCTTACAGGCATCTATGCTTAAAGACACTCTGCAGAAGCGGTCAGGCAGAGAGTCCCTCATTTAGCAACAAGTTCAGAAAGGCTGTCCAGACTGATAGAACTGCAATCTTATACAGCAGAGCCCTCCAACAAAGCAAATATCCACAGGTGTATCTTTGAGATGATTACAAGACCGGTAAGGGTGGAAATAAATATTTCCTTTTGAATTAAGTACGTATGATGAAATAGGAAAGGAGATATGATATCTATGGACTATATAACAGCAAAAAGGTGTATCACAACTGCTAAAGCATTGCTATATATCTTTGGGAACTCCTTCTGATAAGTTTTGAAGTAGAATAATTCTACTAGGAACATATTAAATTTAATTTGATTATTTCATTTTTGGAATGAGAAATGAATTACACCTTAATCACTATTACTGACTAATGGTGAGGGTATATATTTGTGAACTTTTTGAAACATGGTAGAAAGATTGTGGCATGAAAATTTAGAAAAGAGTATTGGAATAGACTTCACTAATGGGCAAAAATACATGAATGTTTTCTTTTACTCATGTGAATATTCAGCAAAATGTTATTTAATTCAGCATATAAAATTTTAAATAATTAGTCAACCTGTTCTTTTGATATCAGAGCCCACTAGGCACATTTAAAATGTATTTGTGAGTGAAGAGAAAGTTTTTGAGTATAGACATAGAAATATAGACCCATACTCACAAGTCAAGTTCTTGACTACCCACTCAGTGTGACCAGTCTATTAACAGTAGAGGAAACACTGAATCCTCAGTAAGGTGCCACTCCGCTACTGCCAACAAAAGAAAAGCATACTTACAAAATTTTAGTATGTACTAGTAAATAAATAATTAAACCATGCTTCTTTTCATGAACTATAATATTTTGTTAGCTTACTTATATTTTCTAATTCTTTTTATGCTCATGGGAAATTCTCTGCAAATTTTCTGTTCCTGATAATTAACTTAGGCATCAATACAGCTATAACTTTCCGAAGAGCTAGTCATTATGTAACAAGACAGAAATCAATGTCATTTAGTCATACACAAATTCTTTATTTCTTTATATAATTAGTGCCAAGGAACCTTGATTTCATTAGACAAGCTTTTATGAGAAAAATAGGTAATTATCGTCTCATAAGCAATAAAAATAAAGATGTAAAATTTGATTGTTCTTATTAAAATGACAAGCACTGTGTTTTGAGAAAACAATCTTACATTTATTTAAGTAAAGAAAATATAATTCCCTAAATTGAAGTAGTTGTTGTAATTGTGACACACACACATACTCAAACACACACACACACACACACACACACACACACACACGTATGAATCATATTTACATACCTCTCTGTTTATTTTTTCTGGGTTAATACATAGAGTAGATTATTTAGTGTGTGTTTAACTGTATGATAACTACCTAATAATTGTCAAATTGATTTATTATTAAATACACCTAGCAAAATGAAAAACTATACATGTTCTTATAAATAATAACAATTATAGATATCAAAATTTTCGTTCTGTGTGTGTGTGTGTGTGTGTGTGTGTGTGTGTGTGTGTGTGTAACTAAAAGTTCTACTGCACTAATCTATTCTGAATTCTAGGGTTTTAATCCAGGTTACAACCTGGTTGAAACATCTATGAATTGGAAACTTCAAAGAAATGTAGATTTTTTGCAGATATAATTTAAGAAAACTCAAATTACCGACTAATATACACATCAAATAAGCTGCCTTCTCAGTTCTCTTCATGTGTAAAAATTAGGCCTCTGGGGTTTCACTCTCCTACAATCAATTAAGGGCTACAAACTATTCCATCTGCTGCCTTCACATCCTAGCCCCAGACAATACTGTCCTAGACACCGAGTATTGCAGCCTGCTCTTCTGGGATTTAGCCAATACTACAGCTTTTTTGGGTCTCCAATAATAAAGCCCTAATG
Organism: Acomys minous; assembly: GCF_964271855.1. NCBI lineage: Eukaryota > Metazoa > Chordata > Mammalia > Rodentia > Muridae > Acomys > Acomys minous. Next base: position 90,627,067 of record NC_140488.1, on the reverse strand, counting down.
TCATCAGGAGGTAGTCATAGATGATTATGTTGCCCCTTATTCATTTATTATCAACAAAAACTTAGCATGTTAAGTTTCAAACTCAGGACAAATGACTGAGGTGCCTATTTAACATGTTAAAATGCACCTGGCCTCTGGGTTCTTCCAGCATCCCTAAGACTCTACCAGTTACAGGGTTTGGCTATCATATGCTACCTGGCACCCTGAACATCCCAACCCAGTGACTGGGCTCCCTCTCCCCCAGAGGATTTCCAATGTATAATCCAAAAACTTTGGTTACCCTCTTTCTCAGTCTCTCTCTCTCTCTCTCTCTCTCTCTCTCTCTCTCTCTCTCTCTCTCTCTCCTTTCTCTGAGTACCCCTCGTGTCTCTGTTCTGTCCCTCTCTGTCTCCCTGGGACACCACTGAAACTGATAAACTTGTCCTGAAGCCATTCCTAAATAAACTTGCATTTATCTTTTTAATTTTGCCCAAAGTTAAGTATTATGCTGGCAGCAAAACCTACTCACAAACACTTAAAACTCCAATTCCAGGGGTTCCAATATCCTCGTCTTTCCTCCAGAAGTACCTGCACACATGTGTATATACTTCCCAATTTAGTTGATTAAAGTAATTACTTATCAATTTATGAATACATTCATGTTAATAAAAATATGCTGCATTTACTGCAAAAAGCAGAAATTTTGCAATTTTATCAAATTAATTTTCAATCATTTAATACTATAAATGTTTACAGAGCCAACTTTTCTAGGCCTATGGGGCCTTACAGAGACTGAATCACCAACAAAAGAGCACGAATGACTGACTGGACCTAGACTCTCTACACATATGTACCTGATGTGCAGTTTGGTCAACATGGGTCACATAACAATAGAAGTAGAGGCTGCCTATGGCTCTGTTGCCTGCCATTGGATCCCTTACCTCTAGCTAGGCTGTTTTCTCAGACCCCAGAGGGAAAAGATGTGCATAATCCTGCTGTGACTTGAGGTGGCATGGAGGATTGATACCACTTGGGGGCCTCCACTTCTCTGAGAAATAGGAGAGAGGGAATGGAGACTGTGAGCATGAAGATAGGACAGGGAGGAGAGGAGAGATGGGGCTGTGACCAAGCTGTAAATGGATCAAATTAATAAGTAAACAAATACAAACAATACAACAACAACAACAAAAAAAACTGGGCATAGCGGCATATACCTTTAATTCCAGCACTCAGGGAGGCAGAGGCAGACCTGTTCTACAAAGAGAGTCCAGAACAGCCTCGGCTACACAGAGAAACCTTGTCTCAAAAAGTAAACAAACAAAAAACATATTATAAATGTTTACTGAGTTTGATTAAAATTCAATGCAATACTTAAAATTGATAAGTTCCAATACATTATCATTATTGATACTCATATTTTGTAATCGCTATACTCTTTTGTGCTACATAAGTGTTTCTTCATATTAACAAATTAGCCTGGTAAATTATTTACAGAAATAATAATGTAGAACATATTTTAAATTATAAAAGCAATTTGGAGAATGTCTAGCTGATTGTACAGTCACAGTGTTAATATGTCTAACTACAAATTTCAAATCTATCTTACTCAAATTACTCTATGAATAAATTTGGTTTTGAGTTCTTCTTGTAGTATACATTTCCAGATTTTGCCACCAGCCTTCCTGTATTCTTTTGTAAATCTGCAGCTCTATAGAATGTCTCTCTACGAGAAATGCACAGTTACCACACTAAGCTGGGACGTGTGAAGGAGACATTCATCCTCCTTTCTGAATTCCATTTAGATATTCCCAGACTTATCTGTAGTCCTCTTTCTACCTGCCTGAAGGAACTCCTCCTGTCAGCCCAACCATAAAATTCTTTCAGATTAGGTCTTTTGAATCAAGGCCCCACTAGTTCTCCACTGCCTTTCTAAGCTTTTCCTTTTAGCCATCTGCATCCAACTGAGACTCCCCTATTACCTAGAGGACAGCTACACACCAGGGACAAAGCCACACCACACTGAGCTGGAACTCAGGAAGCCTACAGACACCAAACTTGGAAAGAATTCAAGTTGGGCAACATGAACTAAGGAATAGAACTTCTGCCTAATGAAGATGAGACTATTTACACCAAGTAGCATTCTAAACATCATAATTACAGAGGTCTAGGTCCAATCACAAAACACAAACATGACAAATGTATATTACAAGGAAAGACTATTAAGAGCTTCAAGAGAAAAATGTTGTCACATATAAAGGCAGGACTAATAAAATAAAACATGACTTTTTAATGCAGACTCTGAAAGCCAAAAGGACCTTGGTACAGATTCTACAAGGTAGAGAAAGCATAGATGCTAGCCCAGACTACTATTCCTAGCAAAATTATCAATCAAAGTGCAGAGAGAAATAAAAATATATCATGAAAAAACAAATGTAGGCAACTTCTGTCCATTGATGCCATTTTACAGAAGGTACTACAATGAAAAATTCTATAAGAGAAGGCTAATTTTACCAAAGAGGACACAATGTATAAATAATAACAGACTAGTTGGTCAAAAAAGGTGGAACCCATACCACAAAATACAATTACAGAAATCAATAAACACTTCCTTAATAGCATTGTTATTAATGGTCTTAGTTGCCCAATAAAAACACCTAAACTAATATGTTGGATTAGAAATCATGATGTATCATTCTGCTTCATCTAAGAAGCACATGAAAAAATAGATATGACCTCATGGTGGAACAATAGAAAATGATATTCTAAGCTAATGGACCCAAGAAGCAAGCAGGTGTAGCTATACTTGTATCCGAGAAAATAGACTACCAACCAAAACTTATCAGAAAAGAGTGTAAAGGTCATGCTCATTAGAGAAAAAAAATTACCAAGAGGATAATTCTAAAAATATATGCACAAAACACAAGGGAACTCTAGTTCACAAAAGAAACATTAATGCATCAAAATCACGTATTTATCATCACATTGTGATAGTGAACTATTCCAAAACCATCCTCTCATCAGCAGACATCTCATTCAGACAAAAGCTAATCAGAGAAGTTCTAGAGCTAAATAACACTATAAACCAAGTGGATGTAATAGACAGACAAAACATTCCACCAAAAGACTGGTATGCCATAGAATTTTCTCCAAAGACAACCAGACACAGAGAAAATCTCAACAGAAATAAGACATTGAAGTGATATCCTTCATTCTCTGTAGCCACCATAAATAAAACAGGATATCAACAATAGACATGGAATATAAGGGCTGGAGAGATGGCTCAGAGGTTAAGAGCACTGTTTGCCTTTCCAAAGGTCCTGAGTCCAATTCCCAGAAACCACATGGTGGCTCACAACCATCTAATGAGTTCTAGTGTACATAATAAATAAATAAATTTTAAAAAGAAATGGAATAATAATATAAAATAAAATAATATAATATAATATAATATAAACACATGGAATATGGACATCTCACTAATAAATGAAAGTTGTGTCAAGAGAGAAATTAAAAGAGAATTAAAACATGTTTTAGAATTGAATAAAAGGAGGCTGGAGAGATGGCTCTTCCAGAGGTCTGGAGTTCAATTCCCAGCAGCCACATGGTAGCTCACAACCATCTATAATGAGATCTTGTGGACAGTCACACATGCAGGCAGTACATTGTATACATAATAAAATGAATACATTAATTAAAAGAAAGAATTAAATAAAAATGACAACATAATATATCCAAACCTATGGGACACAATAAAAGAAGTTATAATAGGTAAGTTTATAGCAGAAAAGATTGAATGAGCTAGAGGGGTCAAGCATACCACTAGAAAACCTACAGAGTCAACTAAACTAGGAATATAGGGGCTCATAGAGACTGAATCACCAACAAGAGAGCATGCATGGGACTGACCTAGGGCACTGGACACAAGAAGGAGTTGTACAGCTAGTTCTTCGTGTGAGACTCCTAACAGCAGCAGCAGGCTGTCTCTATATTTTTTGCTTGCCTTTGAATCCCTTTCCCCTAACTAGGCTGCCTCTTCTAGCCTCAATACGAGATATGCCTCATCTTACTGCAACTTGATATGCTAAATCTGGTTGATATCCATGGAAGTCCATTTCCTTTTCTGTTGAAAAGATGGCACTGAGAGGAGAGAAGGGAGGGTAAGCTGTGATTTTAACGTAAAGTAAATAAAAATTATTAATAAAAATGCATCATTATTTAAAAACTGGAGGAACTTCATGTCAATAACTTAATGATGCTCTTGAAGTCTTTAGAAAAACAATAAATAATAATCCTATGTGTAAGAAGGAAGAAATAGTCAGGCTTAGGGTTGAAATCAATGAAATAGAAACAAAAGTGACAATACAAAAAGCCAAGGAAGTATTTAAAAAAAGTAAAATCAACAAGAATGACAAAACCTTAGCCATTTTAATGAAACTACAGAAAGAGAGTATCCTAATTAATAAAATTAGGGAATAAGTTGGAGACATTGCAAGAGACACCAAAGAAATTAGGAAGATTATAAGGACATACTTTAAAAATCTGTGTTCCACCAAATTGGGAGACCTAAAATAAATGGATATATTTCTTAAAATATTCCAATCATCAAAGTTAAATCAACTTAATAACACAATTTAAACAAACCCATAAATTCTAATTACGTAGAGTCAGCGATTAAAATTCTTCCAACCAAATAGAGGCCAGGGACAGAAAGACCAGAATTCTACCAGATATTCAAAGGAGAATTAACACCAATATACCTCAAATGATTTCACAAAATAGAAATGGAAAGAGTGTTTTCTATTTTTTATGATAACACTGTGGCAAACTACAAAAGACCCACAGAAAAAGAAAGCAGACAATATTTCTTAATTATATTTAATGTTCTTAATGAATATAGATGAATTTTTTTTCAAAAAATACTTGCAAACTGAATTCAAGATTACATCAAAATGATTATCTACCATAAATATATTGGCTTCTTCCCAGACATTCTGAGAAGGCTTAACATGTATGAATCCATAAATATAACCTTACAAGTAAACATACTCAATAACAGAAACTACATGTACCTCTCATTGGATGCAGAGAAGGACTTTGAGAAGAATCTAATATCCCTTCATGATAAAAAGTCCTGGTGGCAATGGGGATATAAGGGGCATATCTCAACATAATGGCAACTTACAGGAAGACAATAGACAACATTAACATAAATGGAGAGAAATTCAGAACATTCTGACTATAATCATGAATAATACAACATGTCCACTCTATCTATACCTATTGAATATAGTACTGGAAGTCTTTCCTGGTGCAATAAAACAACTGAAGAAAATAAAAAGGATGAAAATAGGAAAACAAGAAGTCAAAATATCCTTATTTACATAAGATATGATATGATATATAAAAGACTCTAAAGACTGCACCAAATAATCTTCTACAATAAATTCAACAATTAATGAAAAGAGCTTTGTTTAGCTAAAATGCCTCTGTATATCAAAGGACCACATTTGAAAATAGTGGCACCCTACAAAAAGGAAAAATATTTACCAATTATATATCTGACAGAAGAATCATAGTCAGGATATATAAAAGTATCTTTTATTCACCAGATGTAATTGTTATCTAGAAGGCTTATGGCTAAATAAGATCACCTTTATCTAGTTCCTTCTGAACTCTGGCTTGATGATTCAGCTCATCTGTTCTGGCTCAAACATGCTCTCCATGCTGACTGATTCAATCTCGCTTCTCTGTGCTCCTAGCTAAATTGCTCTGATTGACCTTAAACTGACTCTGGCAATTCATTGTAATCTTATGGTTCTTTCTTATTCTCTGGCTTCAACTGCCTCTGCAGGAACTCATGAATGAACTCAACTTCCCTTTATTGAGCCTACTAAAATGAAGTCCCAATTGGCTGCCAACCGACTGACCTCAAGTCAACTCAACTGTACTACTTTCTCTACTGAACTCTCTCTCTGCTGTACTCTACTGTATTGACTTCTCTGCTCTCCATATATACTGTACCCTACTCCTCTCTCAACTCTAATGTACTGCTCTAAAGTATCTTCTTCTTCCAGTCTATTCTGTTGAGTTAGTTGTACCCTATCTCTGACTTATTCTGTCATATCTGCTCCTCAATTAACATGGGTGCCTTCTTCTACAAACAAACTTTATCTTCATTGTTTGGAATAAATGTGAGTCATTGCAGCACAGCTGGATCACACAGACATAGAAGCTTTTTAGATGTGATCTCTTGCCAAAGCAGCCATGTTGCTATATTAAAATTCTTCTTCAAGGATATATAACAAAGTAAAAATCATCTGAACATTAAGGAAACAATAACGTGAGATTAGATAATTCATGAGCTCTAGGAAAAACCTACTGCTAAGGCATCAGAACAATAACATGACTACAAACCACATGTTGTTATCTTTAACAGATCAGTTTTTTGGTCAACCCTAATGAGAAAAACTTCTCTTTCTTTTTTTTTTCCCTCTCTTTTTTATTCTGTTTGGTTTTAAGAGACTGGGTTTCTCTGTAGCGTTGGCTTTCCTGAATTTGCACTGTAGACCAGGCTGGCCTGGAACTCACAGCCATCTATCTGCTTCTGCCTTGCTGAGGGCTCAGGCAAGCACTACAATGCCTGGCTAGAAAAGCTTCTTTGTGCAGTAGATGATAATTAACAAAGAGATCAACAACTGTACAGAGTAAGAAACTTGGAAGCACTCACCTAAATGGGATTTCTTTATCAAACCCATTTCCTCAAGGCTTAGAGAACTATGCTGAAAAGGAGGTAGAAAGATAATAAGAGCTAGTAGCAATGGATGACTCAAAAGAAGCAGCATTGCCCCCAGACACTGCAGGAATGGAACATAAAAGATTTCTCGAGGCTGTGAAAGAATTCCCAAGAATAGCACAGGCTCCATCTAGATAAAATTCCATCACTGAGAAGGGCAATTTGACACAATTTCTGACCTTTAAGAGGCCATGTGCAATTGGTACCTGTTTGGAAAGTGGAAATCAGTTTTCCCAGTGGAGTGTCACTGGTTTCATCAACCACAATCCAGTATAGGTCTCATGCTTTGTGTTTTTTGATTTTTTATTTGTTTTGGTTGGCTGTTTCTTTGTTTTGTCTTATTGATTTTCATTTTACATTTTTATGTTTTGATTTTCCATTCTTTTTATTACTTTTATTTTGTTTGTTCATTTGAGAGAGAAAACATGAGAGTGGGTAACAAGGGAGATGGGGAGTATATGTGTAAGAGGGTAAAGAATATGATCAAGGGGATTCCAAGATGGTAGTGAGCAGTGTGGACCTTGTTTAGAAGCCAGAGAACTCAAGTCAGGAAATTGGACTGATTTCATAACCATGAACACCTAGCTTCCCGCCCCACTACAGCAAGAGAACTCCACAGTTCGACAGAAATAAACTACAGAAAACCTGGGCACCACTGACTTGGGAAAAGCATGGAACCCTTGGAGAGCAGGTGGCAGCAGCAGCAGCAGTGGCTGAGGCAGACAGCTGAGAAAGGCAGAAATGATTGCTGCCGTGTCCAGAACAACTGAATAATACTAGGTGGGTGGGTTCCGCACAGTGTAGACCACAGACAGATCTGGTCTCCCGGCATCAAATGGCCCACAGAGGACTAGAACCTAGTCAGCAGACTCTGGATGCAGAATCTGCCTGCCAACTGGGAACTGTGGCCATATTCTAAGGAACTCTGTATATGTGTCTGGACTCTGAGCAGTGAAACACCAAAACTGGCCAGGGGAAATACCAGGGAAACTGGTGGATCTGTCTTGAGACGCACCCCACCCACCCTGTGCCAAGTGTACTTGCCTCTCCTGTACTCTGTGTCTCCCTTTCCACTGGCCCAGGGGTAGCAAAGAGGGAGGATAGGGGCCTCTAAGTCCAAGGAGGGAGCCAGGGCCCACACAGGAGCAGTCAGCCTCAGTAGACCAAGCCTGCAAAATTGGGCTAATAGAACCCGGCCAAGACTGTCCTAATGGCCTGGCAGGGACTCCCATGCTCTTGGGCGAAGCTGGACTGCCCTGAGGAGTCTGAATTTGCAGCCACAACTCAGTAGGATTGAACCTCCAAATGTGCGCAATCTAGACTGGTCTGCTATCTAAACTAGTCCAGGGAGAAACCTAACTGCAGGCCACGGTGTTCCGGGCCTGGGCAATTGGGCAGATAAAGCCACAGTCCCCATGGCCCAGCAGGGACTCCCATGCTCCTGGAGAGGATGGATTACCATGAGAGGTGTGGAAGGGGGTCTGGATTGCGACCACAACTCAGTGGAACTGAACTGCCAAAAGTGTGCAACCTAGGTTGGTCCACTATATAGACTGGTCCAGGCAGGAATCTGACTGGGAGCCACAGCTGTCTGGGCCTGGACAATTGGGCAGTTAAAACCTGGCCTGGCCACTCTCCAAGCCATGACAGGGCCTCCCACATGCTTGAAAGAGGCAGGACTGGCCCGAGGGGTCAGGACAGAAAATAAACAGCGGCCCCCAACACAGCTGGTCAGAATCCCCTCATTACCATGAATGCAATCAGGCAGAAGCCGCAGTTTGTGGCTGGGCACCTTGTTCACCGCTGCCTGGGCTACACTGTGGCATCCGGGGCTCTCCATGGTGTGGGAATCCAAGGAAAGATTCACCTCTTTCCCTGAGACTTCCTCAGACCAGGATCTCTGATCTTCCACTGTCCCACACACTGTGTTTGGGCTATAGAGGTCGGCTACAGACTGTAGGTGGATTTTGTTCCAATGTCTGGGGAGTTGTTGTTTGACCTGGGGCCAGGCGCACACATTCTTCTTTCACTGAAGAATATAGTGATAAAAGTCTGTTTTTCAGATTTGAACATTGTATTCTTTTACCGACTGATCAGTCTCACTATTCCTGAAACATTTAGAATACACATCATGTAATGTATTCTTGATACAAATGAAAAAATCTGATAATACATAAGGCATAGTTTTTTTCATCAGTTTGTATATTCCCTGAACTGACATTGTGTGCATTTTTAGTAGGAACTGTACTACTTGCAGACCTGTCAATGTAGGCTTCCTATCTAGCAGTATGGAACCAAAATAGATATAGAAATTCAGGATAGATAGATAGTAGACATGAAAACTTTGAATTAAAGCTGTTTGTGTAATGATTTTGACTTAACGTATGAAATAAAATTTTATTTAAAATATGAAATGCTACTAAAGGTAATTAATGATGTATATAAGAGCTCATTTGCCACATTTATACTTACACTTGTTTATGTACTGTTCATGATGTTCTGAGATATGTGGAAAACATTTTGATAAGAAAATTGAATGTTGAAGATGGTTCTGAACTTAATTATTCTCCTTTTGTTGAAAAGCTCCTTAATGTTATTACTTAATGTTAATTCTCTCTGTATACTCATACACTTATTTAAACTGAATGATGATGTTTTAGAGATTATATACAATACAGTCTCCTGGCTTTTTAAAAATTCATAAAATTTGTTTTTATTGCTTTTTACAGGCTGCAACTATATTTTTAGAACTTTTAAACTTGTCACAAATGTGAACACTATATCAGATTAGTTTTTTCACATTTTAAATTGTGTAACAATTTCTCATAAAATACTTTCAAAGTGATAATGTTTTAATTTGATATCATTCAAAAGTCTGACAAAGAATACAGTTCAATAGAAAAAGTAAAAAGACAAAATAACTTTGAATTTGACATCATATGTGTTAAAGAAAATCTTAAGTAACTGTGTTCATACATTAATTTTCAAAGTATCACTTAGCATGTCTAAAAGTTAAAGCATAGGTAATGTTTACACAGGTAAACATTGGATAATAAGTACACGTTAAAGGTGTAAAGAAATTTAGAATGTAATAGAGAATTCTTTAGAATCTTACATGCTAGCTCACTAGAGTTACAGGAAGGGTGATAAATTTCAGTTTTAAAAGATATTAGGCATGCTGTACTCTACATTCATATTTATACTCATATGTGAGTATGAATAAAAATATTACAAAGTATTCAGTTGCAAAATGTGATTATTTACTTAAAATAAATTTCATCTTTCTACTTTTTTACACTCATGGCTTTTGGTTCTTTGGTTGACTGGTTGATTTTTGAAACAAAGTTTTGATATTTTACAAAAGTGGTCCTACTACACCTGGCTCAAGAAATCTCGCTTCAGTCTATGAGACAGCTAGGACTGATCACATGCAAGTCGTTCATAACATTTAGTTTTTGAAGGACCCTTTACTGAAAATACAGCATAGATTTCAGTGCTAAATATTTTACTATTTCAAAACATGTAGTGATTCACATACTTACGTTTGGTGAAATCAATTGTAACATATTGAGAGCTACATTGGATAAAGAAAACTATTCAAATACTCTCTAAAACTAATTTCTAAGGACAAGAATTTATTTATAGAAAACAAGGTACATTCCCATTCATTTTGTGAATTGCTATAAAATAAATTCACTCTAATGACTGCTGTTTGTCAATTTTTTTCAATAGATTCAGACATAGGAAACGTGGGCTAGAAAATAAATACTGTACTGTGATTGTTTCCTGAGCATGAGACATGAAAGATCTTTTGGTCACAGTCAATGTAAAACCAATTTATTTTAATTGACCTCTTGGTCGGTTTAATATGCTATTTTATATATAGTCAATCCTAATAGAAATTCTCACATACCTTCTCCAATTTTCTAGAATCAATTCTCAAATAATAACATTGTTATACACTTCTCAGTTCAACTAACACTTTTACTTCTTTTAAACAAAATTACCACTTTATACACTGACAGATAAAATTTTCTGACCGAAGTGTTAATACTTTATTTATTCCAAATGACTTATAATAAACAGACGTTTGAATTTATATATTCTAGCACTGGAATTAGTATCAATTTTTCCATACTCAAAAATTTAATGAATGAAAATATTTTGAACTTCTGGTAGGCTTTTTATTATGGTGTTGACTTAGAACTTGTTATTGATTTGGAACATTTATGTGCATTCTAACACATAATTAACTAAGATATTTAGAGTAAATGCCACATTATAGCTATAATAAAATTCAGTTATTGCAATAATATAAATGTATAGATGTTTGCTGCCAAATTGTGAACACAGTTTTATAAAATCTTTTTTCCCTGTGGTTTGCAAGGTAGAGAATTCCCTCACTTTCACAGACAATTCCTGGTTAGCTAGTTTCATTGTATTTCCACTCTGCTTGAAAGAAAATTACATGCTTTATGAAGCGTGGAATTAAGAAAAAGCAACAACTAGAGAAAAAAATACCATTTTTGTAGTAGTTATTGCTGTAGTTTGGTCGCCTTGTTTGTGTAGTTCTCTTCTTAACATATTTTAAGTAAATCAAATCTAAATAAACTTATAAGATGACAATTAATTATGATAGTCTTATTTTCTTTATCTCTATTATGTCACAGAATAAGGTACATACATTTTTATCAATAACACAGATATCATACTTCAAAACATGTGAATTTAAAATACCACAGATAAGAGAATTTATGCATTGCTACAAAATAGGACATTATTTTCATTATTTTTAATGACTCAAATTGCTCAATTTTTCACAAATGGAGCATCAGGACTTCATTAACCTTTCATTAAAAAAAACAATTGTTTCCCTTCATTCAAAGAATGACTCTATTAAATTACACCTTCTTAATTGCACTTGATATATCAGAGAGTGAGAAAAGAAAAAGACAAAATATGATTAATTCTTTTCTCACCCATGTAACAGAAAAAAAATGTTTATGGTTTCCCTGATTCCACAGAAAAGAGTTTATTATTTTTAACCTATTACTTTGACTATGACTCTATGAATATTTTGAAATAAACAGTTCCATGGAAAAGAAGAAATAAAATAAAACTCTTCAGTTCTCTTCATCAAAGATGCAGAAAGCACACACTACTGTTAGTTTATCATAAGTGAATGATAAGTTTTAGCAACAATCTTGCTCAGTGAGTTTACCCAGAACTCTCACCTTCAACAGCTGATCAGATTCCTTATTCTCCAAAATCTTCTTGGTGATGTTTGACTGCAGTGGCATTTTCATACTAAAAACACTACAATATTCGTTTAGCTAGGTACCTCCTGTTTATTTGTATTTTATTTTCGACATTCTAACCCATGAATATTTGTGAATTGAAAATATTAGTTCATACATGAGAATGAATTTCTACCACGTCATTTCATCTGGTTTGCATATTAATTTTATTTACAATTCAAATAATGATTAATTGACATTTGTGGTCACAGAAATAATACATTTTATTTGTTTGGAAATTCACTATACAATGGACTCTGTGGTATCATTGTTACTTTTTTCTAAAGAAAACATCACTCATGGGTAAAATTGCTATTTTTTATGTCTTCAAAAGTTAAGTAATATTTATACTAGCTGGAATTTATTTTTGGCTTAGTCATAAATTATTTTCTATGTTGTAATATGTCTGAAATGTTTAATAATAAGAATAAAGCTAATATAATTTCTGAAATTTACAAGTGTGCAGAGACTGGAGGAAGATACATTGAGAAGATGAAAATATAGTGTTACAGTGCGACTGGGGAGAAGACAGGCTAATATTTTGTGTTCTAATTCTGAACAGAATGCTAAAATACTTTTTCCTAATACATGTTGTAATATTGGTTTTATTAAGGCACACTCACTCATGTACCCATCACAATGGTAATTGCAATAATCAGGATTCTATCATGCTCTGATTGACAAAGTTAGAACTTGATTGGAAATGGTGTAGATTCTAAGAGGAGGGCATGACTTTTCATGATAAATTAGGGTTTAAAAAGGAGAAAAAATGTGCTTAAGGAACACACTATGCGTTAATAGAAGTGGTTTCCAGAGGGAGAACATATTCTACCCAAAAAGAAAAGATATGATAAAATATGTCAGAGGCTGTACCATGTACTTCATTCATTAAAATACACATCAAACATGACAGACAAGGCATTTACTAAGTCATCCAATCCTAACTTGCAAACATGCTGTATTAGTTACCATGGCTAAGGAAACTTAAGGAAGGAAATATTAATTTGGTTTTTGGCTCCAGAAGGATAGAAGGGTAACCTGATTGAAAGCAGCAGGCAGGACAGGAGGAAAAGGAAGCTCAGATATTACATCTTCAAGCAAGGGCAGAAAGCAGAGAAAGCAAACTGGAAAACAGGTGATGTTATAAAACCTCAAAGTTATCTTCCCAGTAGCAGACTTATTCCAGAAAGATTACAGAAGCTACACCCTCTAAAAAAGGCACCAACTGGTACCACATGTTCAAATCTGAAGGACATTTCTCATCCAAAACATGACATGCCACACTCTGACTCTGAAAGCTCATTGCCATATCATAATGCAAAATAAAGTTTCAACACTCTTCAAAGTGAATGACTTACAATAAACAGACATTTCAAACATCTTAGTGTGTGCATGATAACTCAGTCTTCATTTTCACAGCTTCAAGCAATGACCTCTGAGATCCACCAACACACTCAAGGTCTTCATGTGGGGACACTCCTGCCACATGCTACCTAGTCTATATGGCTGTATGAAACTACTGAGGAACAATCCATAACCCATTGATTACTGCATCCTTCATGCCCATAAACTGAATACCATGTGAATCACACTGCCAAGATTTGCTAGAGCTTGTGATGGGCCATACAATATTGAATCAGATTAGCAATGGGATTTTAAAAAAATAAATTAAGTTACTTTCAAGGAACAGAAAATTCCTTAGTCCTTCTCTTCCAACATTGGAGGCATATCTCCATGAGTTCTTGCCCTGATTGCACCTCTTTTATTGTTAAAGTACAAAGCAGGAGGGCTCTCCTTAACTGTGATAATCTCCTTAACAATTACTTCCTTTGTTTCAACATAAACCTTGCTTATAACATTAAGCATCCAAGCACTCTCTTTCTCTCCAAATTGCACATTTTCTGTTTCTTTCTGCTCCACTTGTTCTTTTTCATTATAGAATCGATAAGCATTAAGACAAATAACAACGCCACTGATTCAATGTTATGCCACCTTGAAGTTTTTCCTCACCAAAGAAATTAGTCTATCACATTTTTATTTATCATCCATAAAATTTTTAGAGCATGGCAAAAAATAGCCAGATTTTTTTGTTAAATCATGATGAGAAAAATCTATAGACCAGTTGCTTATGTCTTCCCCTTTTAAGTTTCTTAAGCTATGCCTCCCCCATCTATATAACTTACATTACTGTCTTCTAGGCTTCTACTATAATGTCCTGTAAGCCCTATTTATGGTATTTAACCGCTTTTCTAATTCAAAGTTTCAAAGTCTTTTACATTCTTACAAAAATAAATGGTGCCATTCTTCAAAGAGACAGTCCAAACTCTGTCACCAACTCCTGTATTTGATACTTTTTTGTAGTATTTTGTAGTAATAAAATATAATGACCAAGATACCTTATAAGTTTATTTTGCCTTACAGTTCTATAAGTTAAGCATCTATTTTGTCAGAGAGACATGCCATCAAGCAGAAGGCATGGAAGCAGGATCAAGAAGCTGAGAGATCAAGTCAAAAACCCCAGTCAGAAAGCAGGAAGAACAAACTGGAAGTGGGGTGAGGGTACCAACTCTCAAATCCTGTCCTCAGTGATATACTTCTTTCAGTAAGTTTCTACCATTTAAATCTCCCTGAAAAGATTCACCAATTGGGAAACAAGTGTTTAATTATATAAACCAATGGCATCCATTCAAATCATCACACATGCCAAATTAAAATTTATATGACAATATTAATTATATTTATGTGTGCAAACTATAACCTTTACTTTAACATCTAAGTGGAAATTTTTTTCTATCAGATTCCACCTTACACCCATCAGAATGGATAAGATCAAAAATTCAAGTGACACCACATGCTGGTAAGGATGTGGAGAAAGAGGAACACTCCTTCATTGCTGGTGGAGATGCAGACTAATGCAGCCACTTTGTAAATCTGTCTGGCACTATCTAAGAAAACTGGGCATAGGGCTTCCTCAAGACTCAGCTATTCCATTCCTTGGAATATACCCAGAAGATGCTGCAGCGCACAACAGGGACATATGCTCTGCCACGTTCATAGCGGCCTTATTCGTAATAGCCAGAACATGGAAACAGCCTCAATGTCCCTCAGTAGAAGAATGGATAAAGAAACTGTGGTACATTTACACTATGGAATACTACTCAGCTATTAAATACAAGGAATTCCTGAAATTTGTGGACAAATGGATTTAACTAGAAATGATCATAATGAGTGAGTTAACCCAGAAGCAGAGAGACTCAAATGGTGTATACTCACTTGTATCTGGACACTAGCCCAAGGGGAATGTCTCATGAAAGTTTTCACTTACCAGGAAAGTGGGATAGAGGTGAGGACATCCTATTGGGACTCTAAGTGAGAGAAATATAGAAGATTGGGAAATAGATGGATTCAGAGGGTCCTAGAAACCTACAAGAACACTATGATGGGCGGATCTGGGCCCAGGGTTTCTGCTCAAACTATGGCACCAAGCAAGGACAATATGTGCAGTGAGCATCAAACCCCTACCCTGATCTAACCAATGAACAGGACATTCTCCATAGTTAAGTGGAGACTGGGGACTGACTTTCACACAAACTCTGGTGCCCCATATTTGGCCATGTCCCTTTGATGGGGAGACCCAATGGCACTCAGAGGAAGGATAGCAGGCTACCAAGAAGAGACTTGATACCCTATGAGCATATACATGGGGAGGTGGTCCCCCTCAGTCACAGTCATAGGGAAGGGGAATAGGGTGAAAGCAGGAGGGAGGGAGGAATGGGAGGAGGCACGGAATGGGATAGAAATTGAGATGTAATATGAATGACTTTATTTTTCAATTAAAAACAAACAAACAACCAAACAAAAAACAATCTTTCAATGTATTCCTAAAAGTTTAAAAATATTACATGATAGAGAATCAACAAAGTTTATCAATTGTCTTTCTCCTTTCTAGCAATAAGCACATGAATACTAAAATTATAAATATTTGGTAATCAATATACGTTATAACATAAATGCAAACAGTATATAAATATAAAAGCTGTATATGTGTTTATATATACATACACTCACACACACACACACACACACACACACACACACACACACACACATATGCATACTATCCTAAGCAAAGAGGCCCATGCTGAATGCTACATTTTTTTTTCTTTTAGAGATATTTCTTTAGTGTTCAAAAGAAATTCCATCACAAATGTCTTAATTAGAATTTGTATTGCTGTGAAGAGACGCCATGATCACAGTACCTCTTATAAAGGTAATCATTGAATTAGGGTTGAATTACAGTTCAGAGGTTTAGTCTAGGCCCATAGATTCCGGCCCAGTACTAGAGAGGTATCTGAGGGTTCTACATTTGTATCCATAAGCAGCAAGAATAGAATGTGCTTGAGCTTCTGAAACCTTAAACTTAGGTACCCCTTAGTGATACACCTCCTCCAGCAAAGCCACACTTCCTCCTACATGGCCATACTTCTTACTATTTCCATTTTCTATGCTCCTATGGGGGCCATTTTAGTTCAAACTACCACAACAGGTGTAGGTAAATTTTTAATGTAGTTCCTCAACACACATGAGGCTCTATATTGAATTTTCAGTACCCTTAACTAGACACGGCAAATAGCCTGTAATCTCAGCTGTACAGTGGTAGAATCAAGATGATATATACTTCAATGCTGTTAAAAGCTATCATTCACAAGTACGATTTTCTAAAAAAAAAAAAATCCAGATTAGATGTAAATGTAACTTTTTTTTTTTCACCTGGTGCAATTGTCTTCTTGGAGGATTGATGACTCCATCTGCTAACCCAGGCCTCATGCTGGAAGCTTCTAGTCTCTGTGCAATCTTACTTAGGCCTAGAATGTTTTCAGCCTCTGAGAGGGCTGAATAAGATCATGCTTTCCAGCTCTTTCTGAACTGGTTTACTCAGCTGTTCTGACTCAAACTTCTCTCCAACTAACTGATTCCATTTGGTTTCTCTTGACATCTCCTGAATTACAGTGCTTGGCCTCAAAATAGCTCTAGCACTTTGTTCTAATCCAGCTTTTTCTCATTCTCTGGCTGTTCTGTCTTTACCACTGTTTAGTGCTCTCCTCTCTCTCTCTCTCTCTCTCTCTCTCTCTCTCTCTCTCTCTCTCTCTCTCTCTCTCTCACATACACACACACACACACACACACACACACACACACACACCTCTTCCTGTTCTGCTCTCCCATGTACCTTTTCTCCCTCCCTCTGTCTGTGTGAGAGTTGGATATATCCTATCTCTGACTCATTCTGTCAAATCTATCTTTGATTTGTCACTTTGTCTACCCCTTTATTAGACATCACATTTAAACATCAGTACTTCCTTGTAAAGACTAACTTTACCATCATTTGTTTGAGATTAAAGGTGTATGGTAAGGGTGTGTCTGTATTCCAGCCAGAGTAGCTGCGTTGTTGATTTAAAATTTCTCTACAATAAGAGTGTTGTATCAGGTGGAAAAACATACTAGGGAGAATCACAGATAGGGGAAAGAAAGAGAAGAAATAAAAAAGTAGATAACTCCGTTTCCACATATTGTACAATACAGCAGACTATCCTTCAAATACTGTACAATACCATTTTTAAAAGGATTGCCCTTAAATTGTTGTTTTAATGTTTACGTTATCAAGTTCTATTTGCTTTATTCTTTAATTAATAAACAGTGGTATGATACATTCATGTGATTATGGAAATTTAAAAAATGGAAGACTGAATGATAAACAACTAGGCCAATGCAATATACTTGATAAGTTAGAAAGGCAAAATTTGCCATTTATTCCTGACACCAAAGTCAATGCAATTTAATAATTTTGTATAAAAACACAAGAATAATAAGGTTAAACATTTCTAATAAATCTACGTTTTTAAATACTGAGAAGACAGATAATTATTTGAGAGTCTACTGAAGATAAACTGACATTTCACTCATTTATGTGAAATATATGTTCACAGCTAATTAAAGAGCTGGAAAAAACTCAAGGCAATTAGAATCATCTATTTATTTCTGCCTTGCTTTCATCTGTGTTCATTTCTATGTTAGAAAGAAACTGTCCCAGAAGATAATAATAAGTTATAAAACCAGAAATATTTTAAATTAATATACTCATGGAGAATAATATATTCCACTGCTTTTTCAGTTAAGTGTGGTTTGCAACAGTTTAATTATAATGTCTTTCTATAGAAAAGGAAGAATTGAAATACATAGTTATAATTTGGTATGGAACATATTATGAGTAGGTAAACTTACAGGTCATAAGTTCTTACATGACAAGACCCCATCAATTTAATTTCAGAGTGAAATTAGGAAGCAATGATTTCAATTATTCCTGAAGAACTACAAGTAATTACCCAAACTAATTATATTGGTCTGGCCTGGGGTTAACAGCTAGGAAAGAGTGACACTTGGCTCTCTACAAAAGACAAGCAATTATAAATGTGTACTTGCACTCATAGTGAATGGATCTATGAAAATCAAATTTAAGTAATATTAATCTATTTCTGAGAAATAATTTCATGTTATTTTAGGCTTAAGATGTTGAAAAATTATAAGTTTACAGGATGTAAAACTGTACTTTCTTACAATATAAAAAAAATTACAAAAAAAAATAAATGTTATGTTAACATTCTGATATAATCTTATTACAGTACAACATCTTATCCAACAAGAAGTGGCATCTCAAGGCAAAAGCCAATGCAATATTTTTCAGCATAATTTATCATGGTCCCCAGAGTCCCTAAAAAGAGGAATACAAATGTGGTGACATTAACTGTGAAATGTAAGATTAATTGCCAATTATCCCTTTCTATTCACCAAATAGAAGTGACTTATACCAATAAGCAACCAAATTTTTATAACATTGTACTCATAGTTCCCTTGTACTTGAATAGAATTAAGTACCAGAATAGGGGGATCTTTTCCTAAAGAAAGGTTTTCTTTGATCAATAAAATATCACAACCCTTAATTTTATACATGTGAAGTAAGGATATTTATCGTCATCCTTTTGATATATTTCTTTGAAGTATTAATTTTGGCACCACCTTAACTCACTATAACTCCAGTATTTTTCTGAATTTATTACATGTCTAATGAATTATCCAGTGACGCCTTTTGTGGTACACAATAGCATTATAGCAGGTGCTATTAACCACTGAGCCAGTTTTTATTTTTATTTTTCATTTACATATGTTTATATGTATCTATGTGATGTTATGAGAACAGGAGTGCAAATGCCCATAGTGGACAAAAGAGGGCATCAGATCTCCTAGAGCTGGAGTTACCTATAAGGGTGCTGATAACTGAATTCGCATCCTCATTAACAGCACCAAGCACTTTTAAATACTGAGCCATCCCTTAATCCCTAAAGCATTGCTTTTTAAATGTACATCCAAGAAAAGAATTAGACTAGAATATATATGATTGCAAGAAGCAGCCTTTCCATCAAATGATTCTGGAAAAGGATATGTTTTAATACAATTTTTGGACCCTTACCTTACATTAAACAAAATATATAAAGTCTCAATATTCATAGCTTGGTGCACACTACCTGATAAGGAAAAGATTGGATGCTTATAAGAATATTTTACAGTTAGATGTAGGAAGAATTGTTTTTTTTCCTTGTCTTTGTAATTATTTATTGAAGAAAATGCCAAGCTAAACATGGTGGAACATGTTTCTAATACCAGTAAATGAGATTGAGAAGGATATAGAAAAATTGCCAATGGGTTTAAACCATCATGGGCTATAAGGGGAAATACATTCTCAAAAATTAAATGGGTTACAAAGACAACAGTTGGACATGAAATTAGGGGTAGGGGAGATGTGTGGGGATTTGTATGAGTTGAAAGCAAGGAGTAAGTGTGAATATTATCAATATACATTGTATTTATGTATAAAATTTTCAAATAGTAAATTAAAATACATGTATATGTCACAGGAAATAAATGTAGATAAATTAGACTTCATTAAAAAATACTCAGGATTTTGAGCCCATACATTCTGAAGAGTTTATTTTACTTCAGGAAGTAATTCTCCACACTCTTAGCAGAAGATTCCTCTCACTTACCACATTAGTAAAGCATTGTCTGCTATTTTCTGAGGGAATTAATCTTGACTTGTCTGAAAACCCAACTATGACATTCTTGAAAATGGATGCCAGGCAAGACAGTAGTGATGTACCTCAGTCTCTACTAATTGATATCTTTATATCTATAACCAGGATCAAATCTAAATGGAGTTTTAGAGATAAGATGGGGAGCATGCTACATGAGCAGTCTGTTAATTCATTCAAGAATTCAGAGAAATATGTGTGGGAATGGACTGGAAAAATAAAGGAACATAGAACTAATCAAGCTTAGCTTTTTTACATGAACCTAATGAGTAGAGAATCTGGATATAATATGGAAGTTGCATAGGATTAAAAAGTATGTCAAAATTTATGTGATTTGTTAGCTTAAGTATTTGTCAAAAGATGGCATACTAAGAATGAGCTGAAGATGTCTGATATTCTTGTTATGTGTTAATGAAGAAAGTTTAAACCTCAAGGGGATTCAACTGTGTAAGCAGACACACTTTAAAATCTGATTCTCCATAATGGTAGAGCCTGGGAGACATACTTTTCATTAATGTTGTAAAGCACAAAATGATGAGGGTGGATCCTGAAAATTTAGAGACCTTTGTTCTTTACCTTGTAGCTGACTTTGGGTTTGGAGAAGTTGCTTCTGGACTGGATGACTTAAATGTGATTTGTTGAATTGAACACCAGAGTAGCATTGAATTGCCAAAGGCAAGATATGTATAGCTACCATAATGAGTAGCAATAACAGCCAAATTTGAAAGGATCTTGTTACTAGTTAAATAAAAATGGTATTTTTAGAAGGGAACAATGACTTACTTAGTTTATGCTCAATCTGTACAAGCATAAAATATCTTAAACAAATGGGAAAAAAGGCTAATTTGGATAAACACTGTAGGAAGTCCCAGCCCACCAATAAATTTCCAAACCTAAGCCCATTGAGTAAAGAAATGGTTAAGTTCTCTTGAAAAAGGACCTTGTGAAAATATCAATAACTTTTACTGCTACACTTTCTCAAATCTGTTCTAAGAGGAACATGTAAATGTTGCTTTTATGTCCTCAGATGAAAAGATGAGATGAGGGTCATACCCAAGCTTTACAAAGATGACTTAGGATGACCCCAGAGCAATAGCAAGTGGAAATATTACTGTTTCTGTCTCTTGGTCCCTAGATCATGAATGTTGGCTTCAGGAAAAAGTCTGTCTTATAATTTCACACTAATTCAAAGTAAATATTATCTTCTGCAGAACTGAGTAAATAACCATAGAATGTGTTTAGGAACCCACTGTGATTCATATGTCAGCCAAAATTCTACTGACCCCATGACTTTCCCTATTCCTACAGTTTAATTGGAGTACCACAATATTTTTGAGAACAACCCAAATCAGTGTCAGTTCAGAAGCAGTATCCAGCATATCTTTGAAAAGTATTATATCCTTTTTCCTAATGTACAATTCAGGCAGGTGTGATGGTACACACCTGTAATCCCATCACTTAGGAAGACAAAAATAGGTGGATCTCTGTGAATTCAAGGCCAGTTTGGTCTAAAAAGTGAGTCCAGGACAGCCACGGCTAACCCAAAAAAGCTTACATTGAAAAAAAAAAAGGAAGGAAGGAAGAAGAAGAAGAAAGAAGGAAAGAAAGAAAAAAGAAAGAAAGAAAGAAAAGAGAGGGGGAGGGAGGGAGAGAGAGACAGAGAGAGAGAGAGGGAGGGTGGGAGGGAAGGAGGGAGGGAGAGAGAGAGAGAGAGAGAGAGAGAGAGAGAGAGAGAGAGAGAGAGAGAGAGAGAGAGCAGCAACATGGCTGCTGTGGAAAGGGATCACATCCAATGAGAACCTGAGAACAGATAAGCCATGCAATCCAGGGGAACACCTACTACCATTATTTTGTTTAATAAGCATAGCTATACAATTATTTCTTTTTTTTTCATTTTTTCTCCTTTATTAATTTATTCTTGTTACATCTCAATGGTTATCCCATCCCTTGTATCCTCTCATTCTTCCCTCCCTCCCATTTTCCCCTTATCCCCCTCCCCTATGACTGTTCCTGAGGGGGATTACCTCCCCCTGTATATGTTCATAGGGTATCAAGTCTCTTCTTGGTAACTTGCTGTCCTTCCTCTGAGTGCCACCAGGTCTCCCCCTCCAGGGAACATGGTCAAAGGTGAGGCACCAGAGTATGTGAGAAAGTAATATCCCACTCTCCACTTTACTGTGGAGAGTGTTCTGTCCATTGGCTAGATCTGGGTAGGGGTTTAAGGTTTACTGCCTGTATTGTCCTTGGCTGGTGCCTTAGTTTGAGCGGGAACACTGTGCCCAAATCTGCCTATCATAATGTTCTACTTGTAGGCTTCTAGGACCCTCTGGATCCTTCTACTTTGCCTTTCTCCCATGATTCTCTCATCTAGAGTCCCACTAGAATGTCCTCTCCTCTGTCTCAGTTTCGTGGTAAGTGAAGGCTTTCGTGGGACATGCCCCTTGGGCTAATATGCAGATATAAGTGAGTATATACCATTTGAGTCTTTCTGCTTCTGGGTTAACTCACTCATTACGATCATTTCTAGCTCAATCCATTTATCCACAAATTTCGGGAATTCCTTGTTTTTAATATCTGAATAGTATTCCATAGTGTATATGTACCACAGTTTCTTTATCCATTCTTCTATTGAGGGACACTTAGGCTGTTTCCATGTTCTGGCTATTATGAATAAGGCTGCTATGAACATGGTTGAGCAAATTTTCTTGCTGTGTGCTGGAGCATCTTCTGGGTATATTCCAAGGAGTGGAATAGCTGGGTCTTGAGGAAGCACTATTCCCATTTTTCTGAGATAGCACCAGATAGATTTCCAAAGTGGTTGTACTAGTTTGCATTCCCACCAGCAATGAAGGAGTGTTCCTCTCTCCCCACATCCTCACCAGCATGTGGTGTCGCTTGAATTTTTTATCTTAGCCATTCTGATAGGTGTAAGATGGAATCTCAGAGTTGTTTTGATTTGCATTTCCCTGATGATTAAGGAGGTTGAGCATTTCTTTAAGTGTTTCTCAGCCATTTGATATTCCTCTGTTGAGAATTCTCTGTTTAGTTCCATGCCCCATTTCTCAATTGGGTTATTTGGTTTTGTGGCGTTTAATTTCTTGAGTTCTTAATGAAATATTCTTATACCCATAGGTAAATACATTGCTCAACGCTCGGTACAAACAGTTCTTCTTGTTGTAGGTGATAGTTAGCACAAAGATACACAATCAGACAATGTGTAAAGAACAAGATATGTTGGAATGTCTTAATTACAACCCTTTATTCCAAAATCAGGAGTCTATGTGGAAGAAGGAGCAAAAAGACTCCAAGAGCTAGAAATGGTGGAAAACTTCAAGTAAACAGTTTTCTAGACACAAAGGCAAGTGCTCATATGAATTCAAGGACACTATAACAGCATGCACAAGACATTCATGAATTCAATTCAAACATATTTCTATCACAGAGAAGGGGAAATGTGCACTGTCCCACCCATAGTGGAAAACTATTTCCAATTTATAACTGCTGGGAGAGGGAAATCAGTTTTCTCCAGTGGAGTAACAACTATCTTCTATGCCAGGCCTCATGCTCAGGAGTAGTTGGCAACATGAATCTGACTATATGCTGGTTTTTTTTTTTTTTTGCAAATTTTTATTTATTTTTTAAGGGGAAGAAAGAACAGGAGGTTTGCTTGGGAAGGGAAAAGGTGAATCTGAAAGGAGTTGGGGGAAAGAAAGACTATCATTAAGTTCATGTGGTAGTTCAAATAAAAATTAGTATTCTTAGTCCTAGACATTTGAACATTTGGCCCCCAGATGGTGGTGCTCTTTGCAGTTAATTCAGCTTGTTGCAGGAATTATGTCTCTGATGCTATCTTTGGCATTAAAAGATTCAGTCTCTATGCATAGTTCTCATGGCTCAAGATGCGAACTCTTCTTGGTATTGCCTGCTATTTGTTGGCATGCCTTTTTGCCATGATAGAGTCATATCTCTCTGGACCTGGAAACTAAATAAACTTTTATCTTTCATAAATTGTTTTTGGTCATGCTGGTTTTTGTTTGGTTGGTTGGTTTTGTTATAGTTGTTTTGTTTTGTTTTTTTTGGTTTGTTTGTTTTGTGTGTGTGTGTGTGTGTGTGTGTGTGTGTGTGTGTGTGTGTGTGTGTTTTAACAGGCACAGAAAAGTAGCTAATAAAGCTAACACAGAGCTTTATGAAGGGTAATTTTGGTTGGTAACTTGACTGTGTCTGAACCCAAGTAAAATATAATCTGGTAGAAATTCCTGTGAGACATGTTTTTGACAAAATTACATGAAGTGTGAATATCCACCTGATACATGGACACTTTGTGGCTGTGACCTAGGTAATAGGACATGGAAGAAGGAAGCTTTAATTTTTTAACTGCTTACCTTTACTCTTTCTGGCAAATTCATCTATACTCTTGGTGTGTCATTTATTTGCTGATTTTAAAAATAGCTTTTCTTTCCACTGTAGTCTGACCAGCAGCTCTCCAGGAATCCTCCACACCTACAGAATCACATTGGGGTAGCTAAGATATGTAGTCTTGTAGACTGAGCAATTAATGGATTATAGGCCCCCTAAGTGTGAGACAGCTATATTTAGATTACCTAGGTCCCATTCCATGAGCTAATCTAATGAAACACATTGATTTGTATTCAGAATTTTAGATGCAGCAAGATAGGAAAGATGTTTTCTTCAAAGCTGCCAAATAAAAATAGCCAAAACCACTAAGAATGTATCATTTATATAATTCCTGATTGTGTCATGGTTCTTCTTGCTATAGGTAGTTTATTGTATAAATGTAAAATAATTAACTATATGTAGAAAATTTAAAAATATAAGCATATTGAGAGACATATGTAGAACCATTTTATTAGTTCTTGACATTTAGTGAAACTTGACAAATAAAGAGGAATAAAATAACTCTTGTTATTGGCAAAGAGGGAAATAAGTAAATAAAGATCTTCAGATCACATAAACAATCCAATATCTCAGGAAATTAAGAGACAAAGAATACTCAAAGGAGGCAAACACTTTTTTTTGTGCATCCTATACAAAAGATAATGAAAAATACAGTAACGTAAAAGATTTAAAACTGTTTTAAAATAAAAGAGAAGAGAAGTAAAAGGAGAAAAAAGAGAAAGAGGCATTCAGTATGACAAGAGTGGGCTTGCTAAGATGGAATGGAGTGTTAAATTAAAGAGAAAAAACTGAAGAAAGAGCCAGGTGCATGTGTGGAGTCTAAATGCAGCTTCTAACATGTTTGCTGGCATAAGCCTTAATTCTTTGCAATGATATCCAGGATCCAAGCTGCCAGTTACACCTGTGAACCATCCTTTATAAGGTGAGGTCACAGATGTTTTCCTTATTATCAAAGACTGGGTGGTCGATGATGTCACCCCTCAAAGGCTGTTCTTTGTAGTACCCAGCATGTCATTTAGAAGATGTATAATATGTTTTCCTATGGATTTTGACTTAATCACTTTTCTTCTTTGTTGAATACATTCTGAATCCAAGGCAAACAATGTCTTTCCTATACTGTAGAGGAATTTGTTTGATCAGGTTCAGAGATTATTTCAATAAAATTTGCTATGGTTTTTGAGTTTGTGACTCACTGAGGCTATTCAATTTTGTTCATAGTATTTTAAAGGTTTGTTTTATTTATATTTATATTTATATGTACATGTGCTTTGCCTGTAAGTGTACAATCTGCATGCATCATTCTCATGGAGGCCAGAAAAGGGTATCAGATTCTTTGAAATAGAAATAACAGTCGTGAGACACCATGTTGGTACTGCAAACCTAACACTGAGCCTCTGCAAGAGCACCAAGTTTTCTTAACTTCTGAGCCATCTCTCCAGTACAGCAAGGTCTTTTAAAAAATGCCTCCCACCATTTTTAATATAAAATGGTGCCTTATACTACTTTAGGCTATTTCTGTAAGGAGAGGGGATTTTCCCATGCCTCTCTTTCCTCTGCCAGTAAAATAAGTTTTGTATGTTTTTCTTTTCTTTTTCTACTCTTTAAAATATCTGCCAATGAAAATATAGTGCAGCATGGTAGGACATGGCTGCCTTTAGCTGTGGTCCTGCCGTCTACTGAGTTTCCTTTCACCTAGAAGGAGAGCTTCATAAACCACACTAACTCCTTAGACACTCTGAAATTTCCTATTCTGCTTTGCTATGGTTGTTACTTGCTATGTAAATCTGGAATTGAAGGGGCATTATCTACCTCTTGTGACAGCTATTACCTAGTATTCCCTAATTTATTACTTTATTTCCCTCTCTCTGTAAAAGCATTCTTAAAAGCTGTTGAATATTCCTATGTTCACCATCATTTCACTCAAGAGCATCATATTCTGTATTTACTTTAGCCTTATGTATTTAGTTTCCATCCTTTGAAGATTCTATCTCTTAAAAGGAAAACGTAAAAAAAAAATTATGCTTATCAATTTCATCAAAACCTTATTCCTTTCTTTTCCTATCACATTATTGTCCTATAGTGTCACCATTTATCATTTTATATTTTAATATTTATTTCTTCAAATTCTACTCATATTTACTAAACATACAAGTATGTGTATTCATATTTGAATAATTAAATAAAAATGTGTTTCATATGGCTGTTATAAAATTATCTATGGTCTTTTACTTGTGAAAATATGTGTATTTTGCTTTTTAAAAAGGGGTCCTGCTCAAACTAAGGCACCAGCCACGGACAATACAGGCGGTAAACTTTAAACTCCTACCCAGATCTAGCCAATGGTCAGAACACTCTCCACAGTAGAGTGGAGAGTGGGATATTACTTTCTCACATACTCTGGTGCCTCATATTCGACCATGCCCCCTGGAGGGGGAGACCTGGTGGCACTCAGAGGAAGGACAGCAGGTTACCAAGAAGAGACTTGATACCCTATGAGCATATACAGGGGGAGGTAATCCCCCTCAGGAACAGTCATAGGGGAGGGGAATAAGGGGAAAATGGGAGGGAGGGAAGAATGGGAGGATACAAGGGATAGCATAACCATTGAGATGTAACAAGAATAAATTAATAAAAAATGAAATGTAAAAAAAGTTTTTAAAATTTTATTTATTCACCTTATATCCTAATCATAGGCCCCTCCATCCTCTTCTCCTAGTCCCACCATTCCTCCCTCTTCCCCATCCCTCTACCCCATCCCTCAGGAAAGTTAGTCAATACCCTACCCACCCACCCCAGCTCAAGACTCATCAGAAGTGAATAAGTCCTCCTCCCCTGTGGCCTGGCAAAGCAGCCCCACCAGAGAGTAATCATCAAAAAACAGGCAACAGAGTCCATGTCAGAGATACCTTTCACTCTCATCAATATGAGACTCACATCAACCCTGAGATGCTATCAGCTATATCTGCATAGGTGGCCTAGGCCCAATCTATTCATGGTCCTTTTTTGGTGCTTCAGTCTTAACAAGCTCTTCTGGGCTCTAGTTAGTTTGCTTTTATTGGAGAGTTGAGTCCATTCTTGTTGAGAGATATTAATGACAAATGATTGTTAGTAGTGGTGGTAGTGTAGTAGCAATGGTGGTAGTGTTTGTGTGTTTCTCTTCTTTTGCTTTTGTTGTTGGGAAGTTGTTTATATCCTGTGTTTTCTTGGGTGTAGTTGACCTCATTGGGTTGGACCTTTCCTTCTATTGTCTTCTGTAGGGCTCAATTTGTGTATAGGTATAGTTTAAATTTGGGTTTGTAATAAAATATCTTCTTTTCTCCATTTATGGTGATTGAAAAATTTGCTGAGTATAGTATTGTGAGTGGACGTCTGTGGCCTTTTACTGTCTGCATGACATCTGCCCAGATATTTCTGGCTTTTATCATCTCCTTTAAGAAGTCAAGTGTGATGCTGATATGTTTGCCTTTATATGCGACTTGGCCTTTTTACCTTGCAGCTATTAATATTTTCCTTTGTTCTGTACACTTAGTCTTTTGATTATTATGTGGAGGGAGGAATTTTGCATATTTAAAGACAATCTCTTTAGGTTATGGAATTTTTCTTGAATATATTTTCTGGCCCTTAGAGACAGGAAGGTTATCTTTCTTCTATTCCTATTATTTTTGGGTTTTGTGTTTTCAGAGTGTCTTTGATTTCATAGATGATCTGTATCAGGAATTTTTTCTATTTAATATTCTCTTTGTAGGATGTATTGACAGAGTACAGTCATCAACTGTATCTTCTATGCCTGAGAGTCTCTCCTCCATCACTTTTCAGAGAGGTGGCCAGAGTCTGTAGTTTGAATGCTGAAGCAGTGTGTTTATGTAACTTGGGAGACATGTTCAAGTAGGCAGAATTCACCAAGTGCTGTGAACCTAGGATCTTTTGTGACACCTGTATTAAAGAGTCACTCATATGGTCACTGGACCTGTGTGTCCCTAGATCCTGGGATGCTTCCTCTTGTGCAAGAAACACAGATAACTTTGCCATTTTGGAGTCAGCAGACAAGTCACTCTCTTGGTCTGCATACAATCTCTGATCTTCTGCTACGCAGATACCATACAAGCTGGGAGCTGCAATTTTAGAAAGTCATCATGCATTTTCCTCTTGTATTTCATTGATACATTCATGAAAAGTGAAATTTCAGATTGTCTATATTTCATATCATCAAAACTGTGCCTTGGGTATCATTGCAGAAGAGGGGACTGAAAGCCAGTAAGAGTTATAGGTATGGACGACGATAAAGAAATAGATTCTTTTGAACCCAGCAGCAAAACTGCACAATAAAACTCAGCAATTACAACAGTAAACAGTCCCTTTTAAAGTGAGGTCACAAATGCTCACCTTATCATCAAAGGATGGGTTGTTGGTGCTGTCAGACCTCCATGATTCTTTGCAATATCCAGCTGTGCAATATCCAGACTGGTTCAAGCTCAATTGAGACCAAATCCCAGCTTACAAAGAGAAGAATTTCCCCACCTGCCTACTTTGCCAAGGATCTATTGGCAATTGGTGGCCATTATGTGTGGGAGAATTTTTGAAGGTTTTCACTCCTAGTAGGCTTGCCTAACACACTAAGTGAAAGGGCACTCATCTAAGACTATACAGAAATCACAAACTGGACTTTATAGGTTAAAAGAAAAAACAGAACACACGTTTCATGGGTAAGGAAGAAGTATTGGTCTAGGAGGAGTTATGTGAAGAAGGATTAATATTACCAAAACACATTGATTGAAATTCTCACGTAACTAATGAAAGAGCTGTGCTTCATTTTCCTGTCAGTAAACACTATGGAAACCATTGCTTCATTTCTTGTGGCAAACACTTTCATTGAAAGTACACTTCTGTCTGGGAAATGTTTTCTCATTGAATGATAGTCTCATAGATTTGTCATTCCAGGTACTAAATATATATCTCCAATATCTCTCCATGTATTCCTACTGCTTCTTGTTTCTCTTTTAATATTTCTATTATTGAGATTTTGAAACATCTGTCTCTTTCAAGTATAGGTTTATGTACTGGCTTATAATATTTACTCTGTAATATTTGCATTTTTTGTGGGATTTTTTCTGGACTAACTTTTAAACTAGCAAATATTTATTCTATTTTTACTTATTTACATCAGATTTGCTTTATTTTTCACATTAAAATTTCTTTTTTGTAACTTTTATCTTTCCTTAAAAAGTTATATTCTCCTTTTGTTCTATTATTTCTTTATTATTTGAAGAAATACTGACTTGCATCATTATTGTAGATTATTGGCTTTACTTCAATGCCATTTTGTTTATCCTTTGAATATTTAAGTATCTGGTGTTTTAAATTAATATTCCTTTTGGGTGTATTACTTACTTTTTTTGTTAAATAAATTCTATTTTTTCCTTTTTTTATTAATTTATTCTTGTTACATCTCAATGGTTATCCCATCCCTTGTATCCTCCCATTCTTCTCTCCCTCCTCTTTTCCCCTTATTCCCCTCCCCTATGACTGTTCTTGAGGGGGATTACCTCCCCCTATATATGTACATAGGGTATCAAGTCTCTTCTTGGTAACCTGCTGTCCTTCCTCTGATTGCCACCAGGTCTCCCCCTCCAGGGGACATGGTCAAATGTGAGGCACCAGAGTATGTGAGAAAGTAATATCCCACTCTCCACTCAACTGTGGAGAATGTTCTGTCCATTGGCTAGATCTTGGTAGGGATTTAAGGTTTACAGCCTGTATTGTCCTTGGCTGGTGCCATAGTTTGAGCGGGACCCCTGGGCCCAAATCTGCCTACCATAATGTTCTACTTGTAGGTTTCTAGGATCCTCTGGATCCTTCTACTTTGCCATTTGTTTTAAATCGGGTAATAGGCTGAAGGACACAGAGTTGCACAGAATTAAAGTGATGACTAGAAAACTCAGGGAACTGGAAAACTTCTATTACTTCCCATGCTGCTAATTGTTTTAGCATGTCTGAACATCATTTCACACTCTTAAGAAAAAGTAGCAATAGGAATATATTATCATTTCATACTAAAATTCACAAATTCTTAAAATAGAAAAAATTCAAATTAGCATGATTCTATAATGTTAATTTAGAATGAAAAAAGAAGATAACTTTAGATTCAGGATATATTACAGAGTGTTATGATTTCCAAATACCCTTAGAGCATTCCAGTGACACAAAAGTGCAAAATAGTGTCCCAACAAATAGATAAAAATATCTCATTGTTTTTATAACAATACTTTATGTTTATCATATTGTTTTTTTATTTTAATGGACTTTTCTTAATACCTCCTAATATACATTATCACAAGTAAGCAGTAATCTCCTCCAATTCTTATACAAAATTAACCAAAGTAAGCCTCTGTTTCAGAAAACTATTGGAGCCTATACTTTAGATCTTTTAGATATTCCTGAAAAAGTAAAATAGTTTGTTGTTTTAGAAAATGTTTTTGTTTAAAATGGTAGTTTTGATGGTATGAAAAATAATAAAATATTTAAATAACTTAATTTTGCTATATACTAAATTAAGTATACTTTAAAATATTTAAAAAATTCTCTCAACTATGAGAAATTGGATTTCACATGTGAACAATTAATGTAAAATTATATTATTCAGGCTTTAAATACAAGATACAATTCATAGGAAAAATAGCTTCATATATCATAATAACTTAATATATACTTATTACTATGTTGTTTTGTGAGGAAAAAGTATATATATTTAAATATATTTATTACATTTTTAAATGAATGACTAAAATAATGATTGTGCAAAACTAGCCAATCATTCTAACAAGAATTCCAGAAATGCTTTGTGAAGCTTTTCTTTTTAATATAACCTGCAGAGCCAGTTGTAAAATCTTTTAAACAACTTGAATGTCTAATAATTCCTTCCTTGAAATGGACTCAATTCACAGACATAAGCTAAGGTCCTATCAAAATTTGCAACCTATGAATACATTGACACACATAGCATAGATCACATTTTTATAAAATTAGAAATACTTTAAACAAAGAATTTACTTTTATGAGATTAGTATAGACTTCCCCAATATATTCTTTGAAGTAAAGTAAATATAATAATTGCTGAATAAGTAAATACTGCTGTATATGTAAAATGCATTTTATATCATTATTATGATGTATTATATGGAAATAAGATTAAAAATACCAAGAAAAAGTTTGGCTGTGTTTTGATTTTGGTGGATTGATTATTTTTTGCTTTAATTTTGTCCTTGTCTGAAATATTTCAATGACTTATTTGGATGTCTACTATTTTCTGTAAAAATTGGTCGTCTTAGCTGTGGCATCCAAAACATAGAATTTAAAAATTTAAATCTCATTGAGGAAATGGACAGAATATATTATACATTTCATTAATAAAAATAAATTATTTTTCAATTTTTTTAAGATTACCAATTGTATTTGAAAATTGGGATAGAGAATGTTGCTAATAATATAAAAATTAAGCAATATATGAATCATTCAAAATATTATATTTTAGTATTTTTAAAAGACAACAAGAGTTCTTATAATGTATTAATAAAATACTGATATATTTGTAAGAATAATATATTATAATTTTTAATCAGAAAAAATGAGATATATCCAAGGTAATAAACAATGCAGCTCTTCAATGAACAAATTAAATCACTTTGTATGCTGGAGACTGAGACCAGATGCCTTTTATGACATTAAATTACATAATTATGGTGCCATGTTTCCATATTTTGTGATCAGCAGACCTAAGAATTTCCTGAACTGAATTAATATTCTACCATGTTAGTATGGGGGAAATTGCATTTCTAATTAGGTATTAGTAAGTGTGCTTTTTCAATTTGTTTATGTTATTCAATGTAGTATTAAAATAAACAGAAGAAAAACATGTTTAAACCACAATAGAAAATAATATATAAAATTAGAAAATTACATATTCTCATTTAATCACTGTCTTCTTAAAACCACAATATATATTATGACAAACCTTGAAGTTTCTGTTGCAAATACTGTCCCCAGTATTCCTATTCTTAAGTTTGCTTTTATTTAATTGTTTATCTCAGTGTGTTAGCATTTCAAGGTGGTTGAATATTTTAGTTCTCCTATTATTCAAAATTATCAGACTTTTGTTTTGTTAATTTTAAGGTTATATTTTAATTGCATTTATCTCTTCCCTTTACTTCCTCCAAACTTTCTCTTTTACTCCTCCACCCTCCTTAAAATCACTTATTCTTTCTTCAATTGCTATTTCATACACATATATTATATATGTATATACATATATACTCCTAAATATAAGTTTTGAATCCATATCAAATTAATTGTTTAATTATTCAGGGAGGATTATCTGATATTGGACAACAATTTGATGTGTTATTTCCTGGGGAGGACCACTTCTCCCATTCCCAGCTTTACTCAGTTTCTTGTATTGTAAGTCTTAGAGTAACTGAAATATTTCAAACTGCTTTGTCCATAAATGTACCTTATTTATAGCAACCTCACAAATTTTCAAATGAGTATAATGTATTACTTAATTGTTAGTGAGGTTATAGGTTAATTTTAGGTAATCATTTATTTTCAATAAAAATTTTAGCAAGAAAATTTGTTGCAACAGACATGTGGTAAAAGTAAATTAAAAAACAAACCACTGTTCAGTCCAAATATGTGTCTTAAGAGCAAAGTAGTTACTTGGTATGCACAATTTCATGTGTTCCTTAGCACTTAAAATGAAAAATTCCTTCTTAATACACCCAACTCTAATTTGTTTATTTTTAATATACTAGAGGACTTAATTCTCTAATGAAGTTTAAAAAATTAACTAAAACCATAGCTAAAAAAATTGGTGTAAATGTTAACAATAAGGTGAGACACACTCTTGTTTAAAACATTGGAAATAAATGCTTGGTACTGTCATTTATAAGCACTCCATAAAAGATGATTCTGTTTTTTGTGACCTCCAAGTGAACTAAGATCTCTTACACATAGTGCCCTCCTCACAACACTTAGCTTACTACTCAATGTGATGTGTCAAAAAAGATAAATGATTTTTGTAAAAACTATTCCCTTGGGTAATCTATTTTGTCATTAAATTTCAGTAAGTGAAAAGTAAAAGATACATATAAAACACCCTAAATAATATTTTAGTAGTTTACCTGTATGATAATAAAATAGTAGACTATTGAGCAATGCACCTTGGTTTCAGTCCTGTCAAAAATGTTAGCAATTTAAATAAATATATGCATTATCAGATAAACTATTCCTTACATTAACCAATGATGAGGTTAAAATGAAAATGGCTCTAAATGGTCCCTAGTTAGTGGAACTGTTTTGGGAATGACTTGGAGATGTGGCCTTGTTGAATAGATGTGTTACTCAGAATAGACTTTGAGCTTTCAAAAGCCCATGTCAGGTTCAATTTCTTCTGTCTCCAACTTCTAGAAAAGATGTAAGGTCTTAGCTACTGCTCTTGTGCCATGACTGCTTAATTGCTGCCATGCTTTCTGCCATAGTGATCGTAGAATGTAACTGTAAGCAAGCCCCCCAACTGAATGCTTTCTTTTATATACTGCATGAGTGACAGAGTGCATTCACAGAAAAAGAAAAGTTACTAAAACTCCAATTTATTAATTTCAATAAATCAGTCATAATTTCTGTGGACAGTATGGACAACCTTAGTCATTGGTATAGGTGAAGTAATTAATCTGTATGATAATAAATTAAGATATTTCAAAATCCACCTTGCTTGTCAAAAATATCTGTTTTCTTCCTCTGGATGATTGAAAGAAAAAGACATTGAAAATGAAAGTTTTTTTTCCAGCAATTGACAAATTTTATAAAATATTGTTATTTAGAATACTGAATAGTCAAGGTAAATAGGTGATGTCTTCAAGGATACAGAAGTAAGCTATAATATTTGGTATCATCTGCAAAATGCAAGGAAACACTGGAGATGTACATTTTAAAAATAAAGTTATCTTTCAAGATTATTACTTCCTATATTAATGACTGACTAAAAGGTTTCAAACTAAGATTAATGTCTTATCTAAAAGTAATTTATTGCAGATGCTCATTTTCAATTGGTCCCTTCTAAAAGCCATTTATTGGTCAGCACTACATGTTTATATCTAATCTATATCTATATACACATATATGTATATATACATAAAACTATGTTTAGATATCACTCAGTTCATTCATGATTCCTTATTCTATGAATACAAGTGATTTTCAAGGTCTACATTTGAAAACATTAAGTTGACAATTACAAAACCATTCCCTAATTTTAGCAGATGGGCTGTCACAAGTTTTGCTTTTAGTAGAGAAAGCATTATCAAAATTCCCAAACAAGTTTTTTTCAATATCAGTAAAATTTCAAGTTGGACTTACTTTATTCCATGTGTATATAGTATATAGAACATCATACATAGTTCATGGTACATAATATGAATATATCTTATAGTATACTACATATATTATATAG
This sequence comes from Acomys minous, assembly GCF_964271855.1. NCBI lineage: Eukaryota > Metazoa > Chordata > Mammalia > Rodentia > Muridae > Acomys > Acomys minous. The sequence continues at coordinate 90,591,937 of NC_140488.1, read as the reverse complement.
AGATATGAACCTTGGTAATGGAGCTATGTACCAAGTAATACATTGTTAATTGAAAATGCAATTCACCAAACAGTATACTATAGAATAACATTTATTCTATGCCTAATGTAGATTGTAAGTAATACGGAGTAACAAAAGTATATTTTATCAGAATTAATGGACCAAGAAAAGATAAAATCCAAAGTTTAAAATGTATTTTCCATTGAATTTATTTTTTGAATAACACAAATTCAATATGTAAATTAAACCATTCCAGATGAGAGACTGTAATGTACAAAATACAAAAATAGTGTAAAACTTTCAGGTTGTCTTTCTTAATAGACAGATTTCAAATCTTTTTTTTAAATGTATGCAAGTTTATTTAGATGCATAGAGCAAGATGGAGAAATATGGACACATCAATGCGCAAACATGAGTATATTCATTGGCATTTCAAAAAGTATTCCACTTCATAATGGCAATTCTCACTGTATTAATGCTTACTTTATATAAATGTGGAGAGTAAGTATAAAATAATTCATTTGAACATGCTCGGTGCAGGTTAGCAGCTTCCAAAATGAAAAAAATGACAAGACAGTTTGCTGCCTAAACAGTCACCCCAAACTTTCTATGACATTGGAGAATCATCTTCAGCCTTCTGGCCCAGTATATCTGACAGACATATTTGTGAGGCAGGAACTATTGAGGACTTGCTTACCCTGTCTTGGCAGAGTTTGGCCATCGACTCTGCCTGCATCCAAGTTTGCCCTTTTTTAGGCAGAATTCTGTCTGTGGTAGAAATGAGGACATTTTGTCCAGTGACTTGTTTGCCATGTTTGAAGTCATCTCATAAGGAGGTTCTTTGATGTTCATCTCCCTCTTTGAGGTTGGCTGGGTATTGTCAGGAGTTATCCTGTCTTATTATTAATTAATTTTTAAATAATAGAAACATCCATAAGTGTCATATTCTATAGGTCTCTGAGGTTTTTGAAGACTATATCTATTTTACCTTACCTATCTATAGAATCATATCTATCTGTTAAATCTAGGATGTATATACATGTGATAAACATAGACTAGGAATTGACATGATCATTATTTGATCAACTAATAATTAACTTGTATTATTTAATTATCCCAAACAGTCTGCAGTAGCACTTACAAAGTATTGGAAGTAAACCTTGTATTATAATTGAGTTGTATGGATACAATACTACATATTAGAGTAGAAATATATATAATGTATGTGAAACATGATCTTAATTTTGAATTCTATATCAATGTATCAAAATTAAACTTATTTTGCATCAATATATAAAATTCTATACCAATAAATTCAAAATAACCATATTTAATAATTTACTTTTTGCTCTATCAACCCTATATATTTCTATATTCTTCTTTCTTTCTTTTCAACCCCTATCTTCATATGTATGAAATACAGATAAAGGAAAAGAGAGACATCTCTGAGTCCAACCTCATTTTCTCTCTGAGTAAGACAAATAAACTTCTAACCAATTCCCAATGAAAATAAACCTCTGTAGCTGAAGTGAACAACCAAAATCCTACCCAACCCCACTTAGGACAAATGGAGCATTGGTATCTTAAGGTTTCTTTTGGCTGATTTGGGGTGAATAACACCTTTGTAGTACCCAAATAAAATTTGGAGAAATGGTTAAACATGTTGCAATAGCATTTGTGGTCCAGTTTCTAAATGTTCAGAAATTCCAGGCTTAATAGAAGTCTTGTGTGGAACAGCCTGAAATGCTGGAACAATTGGGATTGGAAGCTTTTTTAAAAAAATATTTATTTATGTATTATTATGTATACAGTGTTAGCCTGCATGTACATGTGTGGGCCAGAAGGGGGCATCAGATCATGTTATATATGGTTATGAGCCGCCATGTGGTTGCTGGGAATTGAACTCAGGACCTTTGGAAGAGCAGCCAGTGCTCTTAACCTCTGAGCCATCTTCTAGGCTGGAAGCTTTTTGTAAAGCTGTCCTGGGAGCTGTCTTGTTTTCATGAGGTACAGCAACTGAAGTGCTTGGGGCAGGAACATGAAGGATGCAGGATGTTGATGTCAGCATCCAGCATGTTGAGAGGAATGGGTGTGTTCTTGGATTTGGTTTGTGAATATTATTTTGAGTATTTTTTATCAATGTTCATAACAGAAATTGGTCTGAAATTCTCTTTCTCTGTTGAGTCTCTCTAGGGTTTAGGTATCAAGGTGACTGTGGCTTCATAGAATGAGTTTGGTAATGTTCCTTCTGTTTCTATTTTGTGGAATAGTTTAAAGAGAATTGATATTAGCTCTTCTTTGAAGTTCTGGTAGAATTCTGCCATGAATCCATTTTTATTTTTGGTAGGAGAGTTTTGATGACTGCCTCTATTTCCTTAGGAGATACAGGACGATTTAGTTTGTTTACTTGATCTTGATTCCATTTGGTAGTTGGTATCTATCAAGAAAATTATCCATTTCATTTTGATTTTCAAATTTTGGGGTATATAGGCTTTTGAAGTAGTACCTAATGATTGTTTGGATTTCCTCAATGTCTGTCCTTATGTCTCCCTTTTCATTTCTGAATTTGTTGATTTGATTACTCTCCCTTTGCTTTTTGGTTAGTTTGTCTAAGGGTTTGTCAATCTTGTTGATTTTCTCAATGAACCAGCTTTTGGTTTTCTTCATTCTTTGATTTCTTCTCCTTCTTTCTAATTTATTGATTTTAGGCCTGAGTTTGATTACTTCCAGCCATCTACTCCTCTTTGGTGAGTTTGCTTCTTTTTTTTTCTAGTGCTTTCAGGTGTGTTGTTAAGTTGCTATAATGGGATAGCTCCAATTTCTTTATAAAATAATTTACTTAGTCCTATGATCTTTCCTCTTAACACTGCTTTCATTGTGTCCCATAGGTTTGGGTATGTTGTGCCTTCACTTCCATTGAATTTCATTTCTTATACAGATATCATTGAGCAGAGAGCTATTCAGTTTACATGAATTTGTAGGCTTTCTTATATGGTCGATTTTGGAGACGGTTCCATGAGGTGCTGAGAAGAATGTGAATCTTTTCTTGTGTGGGTGAAAAGTTCTGTATATTTCAGTTAGGTCCATTGGATCATGATGTCTATAAGTTTATTTCTCCAATTAATTTCTGCCTCAATGATCTACCTATTGGTGAGAGTGGAATGTTGAAATCTCCCACTATTAATGTGTGGGGTTTGATTTGAGATTAAATCTTTAGTAATGTTTCTTTCATAAATGTGGGTATACCTGCACTTGGGGCACAGATGTTCACAATTGATACATTGTCTTGGTGTATTTTTCTTTTAATGAGTACGAGGTGTCCCCCACCTGTTTCAATTAGTTTTGGATGAAAGTCTATGTTATTGGATACTAAGATGGCTACTCCAGCTTTTTCCTTGGGTCCATTTACTTGGAATACCTTCTTCCAGCCCTTTACTGTAAGATAATGATTATTTTTATTGCTAAGATGTGTTTCTTGTATGCAGCAGAATAATGGGTCTTGTTTTCATATCCATTCTCTTATAATGTGCCTCTTGATTGTGGAATTCAGGCCATTGATGTTGAGAGATATTAATGATGAGTGGTTATTTACTCCTACTTTTTTGATGTTGTTGGTGGTAGAGTGTCTGTGTGTGCTTCTTTTCTTTTCTTTTTGTGGATGTGTGGTTATTTATTTCCATCTTTTTCCTGGGTAAAGTTATACTCCTTGGGTTGGAGTTTTCCTTCAAATACCTTCTGTAGAGCTGGATTTGTTGTTAGGTACTGTTTGAACTGTTTGAACTGTTGTTAGGAACTGTTTGGTTTTGTCATGAATATCTGTTTTCTCCATATATGGTTATTTAAAATTTTGCTGGGTATAGTAATCTGGGTTGGCACCTGTGGTCTGTTAGTGGATGCATGCCATCTGTCTAGGCCCTTCTGGTTTCATAGTCGCCATTGAACAGTCAGGCGTAATTATGATAGGTTTGCCTTTATATGTGACTTGGCCTTTCTCTTGCAGCTATTAATATTATTTCTTTGTTCTGCATATTTAGTGTTTTGATTATTATGTGGCAGGAGGATTTTCTTTTCTGGCCCAATCTATTTGGAGTTCTGTAGGCTTCTTGTATATTTATGGGTATTTCTTTCTTTAGGTTGAGTAAGTATTTTTAATTTTTAAATTTTATTTTATTAATTTATTCTTATTACATCTCAATGGTTATCCCATCACTTGTATCCTCCCATTGCTCCCTCCCTCCAATTTTCCCCTTACTCCCCTCTCCTATGACTGTGATTGAGGGGGACTTCCTCCTTTGCTCAAACTATGGCTCCAGCCAAGGACAATACAGGCAGTAAACTTCAAACCCCTACCCAGATCTAGCCAATGGACAGGACATTCTCCACAATTGAGTGGAGAGCAGACTATGACTTTCACACATTCTCTGGTGCCCCATACTTGACCATGTCCCCTAGAGGGGGAGGCCTGGTGGCACTCAGAGGAAGGATAGCAGGCTACCAAGAAGAGACTTGATACCCTATGAGGTTGAGTAAGTTTTATTCCATGATTTTGTTGAAAATATTTGCTGGACCTTGAAGTAGGGAGTCTTCTTTTTCTTTTATTCCTAGGATTCTTAGATTAGGTCTTTTTATAATTCTCAGATATCTTGGATGTTTTGTGTCAGGAGCTTTTTAGATTTAACATTTTCTTTGACTGTTGTATCAATTTCTTCAGTCATGTCTTCTAGCCCTGATATATTTTGTTCTATCTCTTGAATTTTGTTGATGATGCTTGTGTCTGTAGATTCTGTTCTCTTTTCTAGTTTTTCATTTCCAGGACTATCTCAAATTGTGTTTTATTTATTGCTTCTATCTCTATTTTTAGGTCTTGATATCTTTAATTCATTTCCTTCTCATGTTTGCTTGTAGTTTCCTTCTTTTAGCAAATTTCTTTAAGTGATTTGTTCGATTCTTTTATTTTTTTTTCTTTTTGTATCCTGTTCTAGTTTGAAGGATTTATTTTACTCACCTAAGGCCTCTATCATTTTCATAACCTCAGATTTGAAATATTTCTCTTGTGTGTTGGATGTGATAATTTCTCCAGGGCTTGTTGTGGTAGTGGGTCTCCTGGTTTCAGGTGGTATCAAATGGTCCTGGAAATTGTTGCTTATGTTTTTATGCTGACTACTTTCCACTGTCATGTCTCTGGTTGGAGCATATGCTCAGTGTCTGTCTGAATCCACGAGCAGAGATTTCTGTGGCTTTTCTGGGTGACTTGACGTAAGATCTTCTGTGTTCCATACTATGGTCTCTTCTTGGATTCTAGATCCCACAGAAGCTGGTGGTTTTAGAAGTTATGGTTCCTTCTGTGTCCCAGGAGTTCAATAGCTACCTGCCAGCCAGGCATGTGGTGTATGTTCCCAGTGGTTGGCTACTTGGACCACAGAGCAGAGACTTCTGTTTCTTTTCAGGGAAACCTGAGGTCAGATCCACTTGTGTTCCCGACTGTGATGTAGTGTCTGCTCAGTGCTAGAATGCGCAGATGCCAGTGTTTTTGCAAGCCACAGCTTCTTCTGCACTCTAGGATTTCAAAAGCTGCCAGCCAACTAGGCCTGTGGCACTAGCCATCAGAGAGTGTGCACCTGTTTATGGAGGGACCCAGGACTTTTCTATGGTTTGGCTTTGTGGTCTGAGGCTGGATCCAACTATGCTCCACACATTTTGGACTGCTCTCACAAGTTGGCCACCAATACTGGTGTTTTGTCCTTCTCAGATCTGTTCTTAGGTTGCTGAATACTCACTGCTGTCCTCCTGATCAAACAAGCATGAGTTCCATGGCTCCAATAACATCAAGTCATATATTCAGATGGTCTACAGAGATATACCAAAATTAATAATCTGAATATTTTATGATACAATAAATTTTGTCTAAGCATGGATAGTATACCTAGGTCAGATTTTTTCTGGATAGCAAAGCCAGAAGTTTGTATTCACAACAGTCCACAAAATATAAGTAATACTGATAATAAATAATGTAAAAATATTTTATATACTTATTTGGTCTAATATGTTCATATCATGGGATAATTGGCCCTTATAGCAATGAATGCCAGTTTTCAATATCCTTAGGCACTTCACATTATTATAACTGAATGTAGTACTTGTTCCAGCTTTCCACACCATTGTTGTGAAGAGATAGTCCTTGTATTATAGGAAATTCAATAGAAGATTACATGCTCTGTGGAAGAAGTCTAATATCTGAAAATTGCAGTATGTTAGTGTAAAAACCAACATACAGAGTTTACTCTCCTAAATAGATATTCTAAATAAGAAAACCAGCAGCAGTTGGTTAGGGTTAAACCACTTAATGAAACATAGAGACTTCTAATTTATATTCTTCGTAACATTTGTGTCATCACTCAGGTTGTGTTTTATGAATAACAATTTAATATTTTTATACTTTAAAATCTTTGATGTATAACATAACATTGACTAAGGAGACTGTCTAACTATAGATACTGAAGTATCTGCTAAAACTAGACTATGATTTTTAAAGACTATGTCAATGATTAAATATAAAACAATATAATCCATATTGCTCACACAATTACTATACATCTCACATTTTGAGTTATGGTAATTTGATTATTTAGTTTTGTAATTCCAGAGATAGAGAGCTGTACCTGAAGGTAATGTAAATTTGATTTAACCATGCCTGATTCATAAGAACTATTGTATGTGATGTGGGGCTTTGCATCTAATAAGATTTCAGTAAAAATTGGACTTATATAGAATATAGTACTTGTATGACAACTTAGGGATGAAAGGATAAGAAAGATTTGTCAGAAAGGAGTCTTCACTAGCCAGAGTACAACCTGTAATATCCAAAATAGCCACCAGGACACTTGAACTGCCTTCTGAGAATGTCAAATCCATATGGCCACATTAAGGTCTACTAAATTTACCTGCCTTTGCAACCAAACTTTGACAGATCCAAACCTAATCCATTTTAATTATTGCCAGGAATCAGGTAAAATGGAAAGAAGTTCCCCATGTTAAAACCTTTTCTTTGCTCTCCCAAAACTTTCAAGTATTGTCATCTTTGTCTCTTATTTACTTTCCCAAGAGTTTCAAATATACACATAAAGAAAATTTTCTCCCTAACCTACTGACTTTGTCTTCTGCCCACACATATGTTCCAGTATCCTGCCAGACTTCCTACAGTCAGTACATCATCAAAGCAACTATTCGCAGTTGTTCCATTCCAACCTCACAGATTGTGTCTGCTGAATCTGCATTGCCCTACCCAGCCACAGATATTCTCAAACTATAGACCACTAATGCAACAGCCTGTTCTTCTGGAACTTACCCAACATTGCAGCCTTTTAAATGCCTGTTGCCACCCTACTATCAGCAGGAAGCAGTCAAAGACATTGATTACTTCACCCCTTATCCATTTACAAAAGGCTGAATAAACAGCTCCAGTTTCTCCCAGTACTCCTCCATCCCTATATACTGCAGAACATGGCTGACATACCCTACCTTCTACCCTGAACTTTCAGGACAGAGATTTCCCTTTCCCTTCACTATACAATCTGGACATTTTGTGGCTATTGCTCTCTCTCTCTCTCTCTCTCTCTCTCTCTCTCTCTCTCTCTCTCTCTCTCTCTCTCTCTCTCTCTCCCTCCCTTTCATATGGTAGCCAAAGGCTACTTCCAATGAACCTACATTTATATATTTTAACTTGACCTTACATAAAAACAATCTAATGTTCCTCATTTTTTAACTACTGTAAAAGGGAGGAATGGTAGGATTCTGCTTCTGTCTGTTATGTCATTGCTTACCTGCCATGGATGCATGGCCCTACCCAAGATTATAAAAGGCCAAATCCTCCTCATGTCTCTCTCTTTCTTACCCTCCCCCTCTTTCTTCTTCTCTATGTTATTCGCTTACCTTTCTCTTTTGTCTCTTTCTCTGTCTCTATCAATTTCTTGCTCTCTGGGTCATCTCTCCCCCTTTCCATCTTTCCCCATGATCATGTAATAAATCTCATATAATCTAAAAACTACTGTTTATCATCTTATTACCTTATTTCTTATTTCTAAATCATTAAATCTGGTCTAAATTGAGGTTCAAGCCATGGGAAGGAGCCCATGCCTGACATTGTCTTAACTAGAATCTGGTTGTCTCTGAGACCTAGGGTAGATCCAAAAATGATTTGCATAAAAAGAAAAAATAGTCAATGGATTGATTCCTAGTGATAGATCATCTGCTATACTCATAGATTATTGCTTAGTCTAATTTTCATCAGAAAGGCTTCTTCTTGTAGCAATTTGGAGCACTGGTAGTGATCCACAGACAAACATTAGGCAGAGATTGGGGAACCCTGCTGAAGAGAAGGAAAATGGGTATAGGAGCCAAAGGGATCAAAGACACCAGAACACAGTCCAGACAATCAACTAAACAGGGCTTATAGGGAGTCAGAGATTGAAGCGGCAACCAAATGGATCCTTCAAGGGTTTGAGCTAGGTCCCTGCCTGCCTGATTGCTGTGGTTATTTAGCTTGGGGTTTTTGTGGGATCCTAACAGTGGGAGTGGGGGTGTCTTTAACTCTTTTGCCTTTTCATGGGACAGTTTTTCTCCTACTTGTTTGCCTCATCCAGTTTGATATGAGGGTTTCTTCCTAGTCTGATTGCATTTTGTTATGCCATGTTAGTTTAATAACACTTAGAGGAATTCTTTTTTCTGAAGGGAAATGGAAGAGAAGTAGATCGTGGGTGTAGGGTAATTGAGATACAGGACTAGGGAACATGGTCTGGATCAAGAGTGAGGTTTAGACCTGTTCAAACCTAGAAAATCTTATCTAGAGACCAGCAGGAGTAGGGATTGAACCCACCCTATCAGGACTTGCATGCCTTGGTGCTCTTAGCCTTCCAGTCCCCACCTCTTCCATCCTTGGTGCAATCATGTAGCCTGAATGTTGGGATTCTGTCAGTCTGCCTACCTGTGCTGTCATTGCCTATCGGCCATGGGGGCTGTGGCCCTACCCAGCTCTATATAAAAAGACAGACCCTCCTCGTGGCTCCTACTCTTTCCTCTTATCCTCTTTCTCTCTTCCTCTGTCTCCATCTCTGTGTCTATCTGGCATACCCCTCCTCCTTTCTTTCTCTCCCCATGCTCATTTAATGAACCTAATCTAATTTATAATCTAGAATGTGGTATCTTCTTATGTGAAGCTGACACTGAGAATTCCTCTCATTATAATGAAGAATTCTCAACACCCCAGCCCCAGCCAATGATGCACATTCACCCTGAAAAGTCCTACTCACATTCCCCAGGGTTTCTAGAGCTATTTTTTCTTTTTCTTTTTTTAAATTAATTTATTCAGATTACAATTCAATTGTTGTCCCATCACTCGTATCTTCCCATTCCTCCTACCCTCCCACTCCAATCCTATTACCCTCCCTTAGGTCCATGTCTGAGAGGGATCTCCTCCCCCACTTTATGGTCGCAGGCTAACAAATCTCATCTTGGTAGTCTGCTTAATCTTTCTTTGAGTGCCAACAGGGCTCCTCACCAAGGGGAGGTCATCAAATATGGGGCAGCAGAGCTCATGTCAGAGTTAGTCCCTGCTCTCCACATAACTGTGGAGGATGTCCTGTCCATTGGCTAGATTAGAGTAGGGGTTCTCTGTTTACTACATGTATTGTCCTTGGTTAGTGCAATAGTTTGAGCAGACACCCCTGGGCCCTGATCCACCCATTATGATGTTCTTTTTGTAGGTTTCTTAGATCCTCTGGATCCTTCTATTTCCCCATCTCCTATATTTTTCTTACCTAGAGTCCCAGTAGAATGTCCTGACATCTGTCCCAATCTCCTGGTAAGTGAAGACATTCATGGGATATGCCTTTTGGGCTAGTGTCCAATTATAAGTGAGTATATAACCAAATAAAGATAGCTGTTTCACTGAAAGCCATCTCAGAGAAGCATCCCCTCCCCCACACTCACTGCTGAATAAAGATCTCTCTAACCCTTTGCACCTGACAGGTTAAGCTTCATTTTTCCACAGTACAACTGTGTCTGGACCCCCAATTCCAAGAGCAAATTTTGAATGGCACTGTAGGAGAGGAGAGGTGGGGGAGGAGTGGAGGAAGGAGAGGCTGTAGTCTGGGTGTATTGTATGAGAGAAGAATACATAAAAAGCAAAGAAATGTCTGCTTCTTGAAAAAGAACACAATGAGTTTTCCAATGCTTAAAAGAGTTCATTATTATATTGTTTAGACTAAAAATTACACTGTATCCCAAAAATAATGAAAGAAAGACTATAATTTGTAGATTCACTTATTTCAGAAGCTTTCTTTTACTTTTCAGCTTCTGTGCCTACTTGTACTCTATGTAGTACTGAAAAGATGCTACAGTGTTCTGAAATCAGTGGATATAATTTATGTTCTTTTTGCCAGAGATTGCAGTTTATTAGTAGAAATGTACTGAGCTGCTAATGACACTGTAGACATAAAGTGTATTTGGAAACAGTCAATGTCTATCAGATTTATGATTTGCAAAATAAAAACAACAGCCACAGGCAACTGTGAAACATAGCAATAACAATTATGTTTCTCTCTGTGAAAATAAAGCTTGCTTGTTTCTTAACTCTTTAATTATATACTGATAAAAATTAATTAAAATATATGCAGTATGTGAAAGAATAGTTTCTTACTTTTTGTTTTACTTTATTATTTAAAATTTGAAAGTTTTGTTAATGAGTACACAGTATTGATATACATTCTTTAATGATCAAAAAATAAGATGCCAGACAACAGATATTATATAGAGGTTTATTGTGTATAATATTGACACCACAGGTAGGCCGACTTAAGCAGAATCCTAACACTTTTCATGCCTTTTTTTCATCCCCCAATTCTTCTGTCATACCCTTATTCCTTCACTTCCATATATACATGGGTTTAGGATTCACATATCAGAGAGACCTTAATGAAGGATAAAATGAGCCAGTGAAATCTATGTATATCCAATTGATAAGGCAGATGATGTTTTTATTTGCAATGTGATAGTATACTTTGTATCATTCTTTCTTATATATCATAGCAGTAGTTATGTATTTTTTCCCTCAAAGACTATTTGGGTTCTTTTCTTCACTATTTTTCATTTAAAAAATCCAATTTTCTTCCTAATTTTTGTTAAGTATTTTTGGAGCTAAGGACGCTCTTTAAAGGAATTATTCCTTCCAGAGATCTGAGAGCAAGCCAGGCTAATGTTCTTCGTGACACATGTACTGGAGTTGTGCCTTTTCTACAACACTGGATTAAATAAACTTGTCAGAAATATGATTTTTGTCATAGTCTGGGATACCTGGTAATTTCCTGTTTTCCTTCTAGGGTCTATGAGCACACATGGAAACATAGCAGTGTCTTCCCCCTGCTCTTCCTTGTAAGTAGGCCTCCACCAGAGCATAACCAGTCCCTTCACTGAAAGTGAGCGCAGACAAAATGACACTTCTTTGTACAAAGTCACTAGACTACTTGGAATAAATATTCTGTCAAGAGAGACAGGGCCAGGTTCTCCTTTTCTTCATCTTTATGAAGTTGCAGGTCCTCGGCGGGAACTGCTGAACCGCTCTAAATTTGCTTCAGAGTATCCACATGTGATAAAAGAAAGCAAAGTCCATAAGCCTCTGTTTCTACTTGTGTTCCCATCATGCGTGTCTGTCTCAGATTCTTCAGAGAATGATAGATATAAGCCATCTTTCGTTGAGCTGCAGTAGATCGATTTTCATCTGGACCTACTGTGAGGACAATGCGGTCTTTAAACTGCAGTTTTTCTATGCTGTCGAAACCTGGCAACTTTTCACCTGGTTCCAAAATCTCTGTTCCATTTCCCACGTGGTAAGGGGGAAGTCTGCACAATGAAATCCTTCTTCATGTCTGATAACAATAGTTCTTTTCTATCTTCTAGCTGGTCTGCAAGAGTCCTCAGAAAGCCGCTCAACTTTCTTATTGCAATAGCTAGGGTTTCCACCTGCATGACCGTCAGCTGGGGCACTCTAGCCTTTAATGCCACATCTTCTTTTGCAGTGTCAAATATAAGCCACAAAATGGAATCCAAAAGGAAGTCTCCTCATGAATTGTTCTGGTAAGGTCTAATGGGCACGTGAGTAGAATGGGCCAGGCCTGCAGGAGTTTCTGCCTGATGAATGGTCCCTCTGGGGAAGTACAACAAATCACCAGGCTTCAGCAGGAAGTCACATGTTGGTGTGCCAATGTAGTCCTCAGGTTCCAGACTGTACCCATGTGTCAGAGGCACAGTTGGGGAGTACAGGCACCTCAACATCACCATAATGGGGAGGGAGGCCCTGAGGTCCTGCAGGACGTATGTATACATTCGAGCCAAAGTAGCATTCCAGCTTTTCCTGGATCCTTAAACTTCTGTGGTTGGTGAAGCTGAATTGTCCTTTTCGGATCAAAATCTTTTCTCAGCTGAAGAAAGTGTGCTTTGCCATCCTTATTTAAAACCTTCTTCCCATTGATGCACCGGCAGACACATTTCTTCAGTAGTACACTCCTTGGTTGCAGAGCAGAGACTGTTCAGATCTAAGAGTCTGAACTGAGACTGGTAATATGTGGCTAGAGAAGGGTCATCCCTTTGAATGAGAAGGGGCTTTTGTTCCCAGAATTCCTTTTAAAAAATCTCTACCTTGATGGGTGAGATTAAACTTTCAAAAAGACTACTGGGGCTGTCAAATTTTAATGCAGATACCTCCACCTTAAGCTGCTTGCAGGAAACAAACTCTTCTGCATTCCCCTTTTCTGTAGGTCTTATTTACTTTGGCATCATTTACAAGTAGTGAAGAAATGAAAACCTTCCCAATTGCTCAGTTCGATATTGGAAGATGAGTGGAAGATGCGAGTGAAAGGCTTGCTTCCTTAAGAATAACCCTGCACAGCTTGTTGCCCATGGACATAAGTTAACTCCTATTTGCGTTCTTTAAGTTAGCGTTAAGTTAGCTATGTGTAATGGACTTGGCAAGTACTTAGTATTTAGCAAGCTATGAAATTTCCAGCATTGCGATAATGATTCACAAACAATACAGAAATCATGTGTAACTGAGCTTAAGGCATAAATTCAGGTAAAATTAAAAGCATACTATCCATGACTTTTATTTATTTGTAGATATCTGAATATGAGTCTGTGTAGTGTACATGCCTGTATAAGGTAGAGCTGAAAAGCAATGAAGTGAGGTATAAGTTTAAGATTGTTACAAACATTTTTTACAGGAAAAATTTGAATTTTATTTAGGATTTGTTTTCTCCTCATAAAATTTTATAAAATGCATACCTTTATTGCATAGTCTAAGTTGATTCATTTTAAATGATAATAAATGTGCTTAAGATCATCATTATTCTCTCTAGACAAAATTGTATTATTTATATTAAGATACAAATTGGCTTTGCCTAAAGTATAAAATAATAAGTGACAGATATTTTAGTAGACATTGTATTTAAACTTTATATTTTCCTTAATATAGACTGTTCTTCACTTTATTCATGGAGTAGCCTAAAAATTACATCAAAACCAATGGGCTGCCTGTGTGAAAGAAAAAACACTGGCAAGGCCTAAACCCTACACAAATAATTATATAGGAGTGGAGAGTTAATGTTCTCAAGGGAAGAGCACACCAATTGGCTGTCCAGTACCAAACAGTCATCTTTGAAAACAAACATATAATTAAATTATATGAACTGAGCAGGTTATATTTAGGAATATACAGTAACAATTAGTGAAAAGAGAAGCTATGAATTTGAGGGATAATAAAAAAGGGTATACTGGAAGTCTTGGAGGGAGGAAAATAAAGTGAGAAATGTTGTAGTTATATGGTTTTCTCAAAATTAAATAAAAAACAAAAGAAATGTTATTATTTTGAGTTTGCAGATGTGATTGAATAGTCCCACCTAGCTAGCAGGGATTTGACTAAATGAAAAATAACAAAGAGTATTAATTTATTCACCTAATTAAAATTAAATTTGAACTACATCCTTTGTAACGGTTGATATTCTACAACTACCTGAATTTAATCTTTTATATATAGGTATTTCAGCTATGAAATATTTATCAGATGTAGTAATATAGAATTATATTGCAGAATGTTGAGCTTATCATTAGAGTTATATATGTGAATACTTTCAGAATGTCCTCAGTCACATTGGATAAAAATATAGTTATTATTTTTCCCTTCATTTTGGAATTTATTTAAAACATAGTCTTATTATAAACAGAAAAGTTTTGATTTAAAAACATAGTATCTTTTCCTTTTGCCTATTTCTTTCTGCCTGTGTTACATATTTTTGGTGAAATAACATTGTATTACCAAATTTAGCAAAACTGTGTTCATTGGGGTTCCTATTGATGTGAAGAAATACTATGACATGAGCAATTTTCATAAAGGAAAACATTTAATTGAGGCTGGATTACCAGCTCATAGATATAGTCTATTATCATTTTGTTAGGAAGCATGATATAGCTCAGGCAGACATGCTGCTAGCGAAATAGCTGAGAACTTTACATCTGGCAACAGGAAGAGAGAAACACTGGTTTTGGTGTGAGCATTTGAAACCTCAAAGTCCACACCCCAGTGACACATTTCTTTCAACAAAACCGTACCTACTTCAACAATGCCATACTTCCTGGTAATGTCATCCTTTATGAGCTTATGGGGGAACATTTCATTCAAAACACCATATTCCACACTCTGGCCCCATAAACATGTAGCCATATCATAGTGTAGAAATGCACTCAGTCCAATTTTAAAAGTCTCTATAGTCTATAACAGTCTCAACTCTGTTTAAAAGTCCAAAGTCTCTTCTGAGACTACTGAAAATTTCTTAACTGTAATCCATGTAAGATCAAAATGAAAAAGTAGATAAAATGTTTCCAATGTAAAATCACACAGGAAATACATTATCATTCCAAAAATTGGGGAATGTGAACGTAGTGAGGAAATAATGGACAAGGCAAGACTGAAACTTGCTGGGCAAATTACAAAATCTGCATATCTGTGTTTGATGTGAAATTGCTTTACAGATGTCTAACTCCTTTCAGTTTTGTTGACTGGAACACACTTCTTTTTCTTGGACTAGTTCTACTCTCTGTTACTAGCTTTCTTCTGCTAGTATTCTATGCCTCTGGCATCACTAAAATCTTGGAATCTCTAAGGCAGTGCAGGTTTTACATTGAAAGCTTCACAAAATAGCCTTTCTAGTCTACCATACAGGGACACTTCTGAGCTATGCCTGGCCCCAGCAGTTTTCTTTAGTTGCAGAGGTGAGTTTGTAAATGTTATTTTTATTTCCTCAGATGAGGCAATGGGATGGGAGTCATACTCAATCTTTATGAATACATAGCTTGGGCCGAGACCAAAACATTTCCATCTCTGGTCTATCTATCCCCAGGACTGTGTCTGGAAGATTCTAGCCTCTATACAATCTAATTTTCTGTAAGTGCGACTTTGAAGGCTTCAACTTCCAACCAGCTTGTCTGTAATCTAGGCCTAGAATGTTTTCAGCCTCCAAGACTCACTGTTGAAAAGGATCACACTTTCTACCTCTTTCTGAACTCTGGATGGCTGGTTTAACTGAGTTTTTCTGGGTCAAACTCCTCTCTAAACTGACTGATACACTTCAGCCTTTCTTAGCTTCTCACTGAATTTCTGTGCTTGGAAAAACTGCTTCTGAACTCCATGAACTGAACTGTACTGACTGCAATAACTGAACGGGGTAGAACTGCCCAAACTCACTGAACTCAACTGCACTAGACTACACTGCACCAAACTCAGCTCTTTCCCTGAATTGCTTTCCTGTTTGTTTTCATGAGAGTTGGGCATATCCTACATCTGAATCATTCTGTCAAATATTTCTCTAATTTGTCACTTTGTCTACCCCTAAATTGGATGTCACTTTCAAACCTGTCTGCTTCCTTCTATAAAGTAATCATAAATTCATTGTTTGGAATTAAAGGTGTATATTAAAGATGTGTTTGTACTCCAGCAAGATCATACTGTAATCTAGGGAATATATAGACTTAGATCTTTAGATGTGATCCCTTTCCAGAGTAGTCACATTACTGGATTAAAGTTCTCGTACAGAAATTCCATAATCTTTTTCTTATATCTTTAACTCTAAAGCCAGAATCATGTGGATGAAGCTGCCAAGTTCTGCTGCTTGCTGTGTCATGAACATGCCTCCCTCCATTTACTTAACTCTTCACCATCTTTCTGTTTTCAATGGTTCCCTTCATTGCCTAAATGTGGCTGTCCTGGAACTTGCTTTGGAGACCAGGCTGGCCTTGAATTCCGAGATCAAGAGCTTTTCTAATCTGAAGTCCCAACACGTGAGTGACACCTATCACAATACCTCACTCTTGGTACGAACTTTTGTCTTAGAACTTTTATTGCTGTTGAAGGACACAACAGCAATAGCAACTTTTATAAAGAAAAACATCTAATTAGGGCAGGCTTATAGTTCAGAGGTTAGTTCATTATTGTCACTGTGGGAAGCATGGCAGTATGCATGCTGACATGGTGCTGGAGAGGTTCCTGAGAGTTTTACAGTCTGAATCAGCAGGATCAGGAAATGTCAATGACACAGTTCAAGCCAAGCTTGAACATTTGAAACCTCAAAACTCACTTCCAGTTTCTCCTAAAAGCCACAACTACTTTGACAAATTCACATGTTCTAATAGTGCCACTATACATGAGCATATGGGAACCATTTTCATTCAAACCACCACAACTTCAGAAAAACAGATATGCGTTTTCCATAGAGTTTCTTATGAACATATTCAAGGCTTGTTCTGCTAGATGTTTCTCTCATAATATTTAGTAAACTTTTGTAAAATTCCACTTCCAAGATATAATATAACTGATGTGGTACCAGGCACTACCTAGAGGCCACACACAGTTCCATGTTGCATAGCCTCTCTATAAATATTGACAATATGTAACAGCAGATTTCTTCTGTTTCTCAAGACAAGTGATGGGAGAGGAAGACACAAAGAGAAAGACAGAAGAAGAAGATAGATGATAGATGGATAGATAAGTAGATAGATGATAGAAAGATTACAATAGATAGATCGATAATAAATCACACAATGCAAGCCTCATCCTTATAGTAAGCCCAAATCTGAAGTGATTAAAAAGACACAAAGTTAATTATAATGATATCTGTAATTACTACATGAGCCTATATTAAGGGAAAAAGTGATTATGATGCACATTTTGAATTAAAGCATTAAAACCAGACTCTTGTCTTTCTTTGATTTTAGAGACAGGGTTTCTCTACATAGCCCTGACTGTCCTGGAACTTTCTCTCTAGACCAGACACACATCAAACTCAGAGATTTGCCTGTATCTGTCTCCTGAGAGCTGGAATTAATGGTATGTACCATCACTACCTGGAAAAACTGCCATTTTAAATGGTAATATTTACCTTTAAAAGAGAGATAATATTCTAAATTGTTTTTTTCCACTTACATGAGTATTCCATACAAGATTAATGAGTGATGCTTTTTATAAAAGACCTTGCTTCAATTTTTCTTCTAGTAATTAATTTATTTCAAATTATAATTACTTTGTATGAGTGAATTATGAGTGCACATGTCAGTATTTGGGTGATATGGTGCACATGCAGATGTCAGAGGACAACTTTGAGGTATCAATTTTCTCCTCTAACCAGCATGTTTGATCCAAGCATCAAATTCAGATTTTTCAGAATTGCATCAAGTAATTTTTCCAGCTGAGACATTTCAGCAGCCCTTCTAAAATATATGTTACTTGATTTTATATCTTCCTTTACTTAGTGTAGTAAACAATTTAAACATAAGTTAGAGTTTTGATTTGAGAAGCTTTACTATAAAAGTAAATATGATATTGCAGTGTTTAGATATTCCCCTTGGACTCAGTGAAGAAACACATTTTAAAATAGCTTCATCAGTAAATATTTTAGGATAACAATTATTCTCAGGAGTATTAGAATCCTAGAGATATTGTTTGAGGACTTGTACACAACATCACTGCATATCTGAACATATTACTTTCCTCTTCTTTCCTAGGAATATCATGTGTATGGCTGGAAATGAAAATGGCCTCCAGAGCCAAAAACTTGTTAATTTTTATATCAAAGATAGTTTATTCATTTATTTCTGAATGATATAGAAAAATAATCTATTATGTTAAAGTAGCACATAAATCTCAGGGGATAGCATCCTATATAATCTAGTGCTTTATGTGGGTTTTTATTTCTATTTTCCTCAAAAGCCACTGAGTGTGTGTGTGTGTGTGTGTGAAAGAGAGAGAGAGAGAGAGAGAGAGAGAGAGAGAGAGAGAGAGAGAGAGAGGAGAGTTCAGTACATAAATACATATATACATAGACAATCTGTTTAGGTCTTTCAATGTTAAGATTTTTAAAATAACATTAAAATAAAAATATGTCTTAAATGTCATGAAAATTAAAGTTTGAAAGCTATGGAAACAACACAAAACAACCATAAACAATTACTTGTCAAAGCTATAATTAATGAGCTTTTAAAGTTAACAGAAAAAAGAGACATCTGTACATAATACTTTCTTCATTTTGTTAAAGAATGAAAGCAATATACTAGTAAAAAATAATTAAATATCTCTTAATGGAAATTTACCACATCAAGAGGAATCAGAAGACTTACTCAAAATGAAAGGGGTATGAAAAAATCCTTATCAAAACCTATGATCTTACAATAAAAAAAAACCTTAATTAGGGGATGTTATAGAACACACTTTACATGAAAGGAGTGGGGGTTTATAGTTGGGGGTTAAAGGTTTAAGTGGCAGGATGGAGTTGGAGAAGATGATAGGAGGTGGGTTAACTGAATACAATTTTTGTAAAGTAAGGAGAACCAAATTCAAATTTGGAAGAATGAAATAAAACCTCATCTTTGAATGAATACATGTAGTCTCAGCAACCACCAAGAGATTTCAGAAAACTACAATTTCAAATACTAAAAAAGAGTATGCAGAAAAGAGACTGCATAATAATTAATGTGGAAGAACTCAGGAGAAATTCAACAACAAAGAAACTCAGTGAGTTTGAAGAAAATACAGAGAAATCATTTTAACACACAAACAAAAGTATGGAGCAAATAGATTTAAGTGATTAACCACAAAAAATGATATATGTTTAAAAGGATTTTTAAAACAATACAATACAAATATGTTGAACTTTATATGGTATCCTATTTGTATTCAAATGGTAGTAAAAGTCAAAAATATTCACACATTTATAATTTGAAAGCAAATCTCAACAAATTTGAAAAGCTGTCATGCATCTCCAAAAGGCATAAAATATATGTATGGATTCATTAAACATATTATTCCTTCAGTTTAGCTGAATATTTTGACCAAAGTTTGACATTACACACAATTTTTATCTTGTTTTTAGAAATAATAACATTAAATATTTCCTCTAATATGTGAGCTATTTTTATGGAATATATGTCTTCAGTCTTCTGCAAACTATAACATTTCAGTGTACTTTAAGTTTTCTTGTTCTAAAACTTGAACCTAAATAATTTTTCAATTAATACTGCTCATTAGCTAATTCTCTTTCAATATCATACCATGCTATCATATTTTTTGTTTTTCTTACTTATTTGATTATTTTCAATTATGTAAGCAAGACACTTAATTATATTTCAGTATAATTTGTATAACCTTCATTAAGTAGCTAATCTGAAAAATCCGAGTACTTGTTTATTACACTGAGTAAAAAATTAATCTTTTGGTAATTATTATTTTAATGTATATTGTTAATTTATTTACTTTTGAGTTTAATTAATTTATATTTTTTCTTATGTAGCCCAGCTGCCTTTAAATGTACTATGTAGTAAAAGTTGACCTTAATCTCTTGCTCTTCCTGCCTCTACCTTTACATTCATGCATCACAGGCCTTTAATACTATGTTTAGCCTATTTTTATTTTATTTTTTTACTTGTGCATTCCTTAAAAAAATATATGGTGAGTTACTTAGAGACAAATTTAAACAGACACTCCAAGTTTTATCACATTGATATATAAAAGAAAGAAAAACACAATGAGATGTTATTCCAAGAATGTTCATGCAATAACAGTAAATAGTTTTCAGTGTCAAAACTGGAAAGTAAGTTGGACATGGTGACAGAGGTATTTAATTTTAGCACTTTGGAGGTAGAGGCAGGCATATCTCTATCTGTTCAAGACCATCTTGGTATGTATAGTCCCCGGAGAGCCAGAACTGTAGAAAGAGATCACGTCTTTTTAAAAAAGTAGAAAATATCTAGTTGCCCTTCAAAATGTACACTGAGAAAAGAAACTAGTGTACTTGTGCATTGGAATTGCTTTGTATTGCATTTTAACAACATAAAGCAAAAATGATAAAATAAAGTGAATGAAACTAAAAAAAACCATTAGTCTGAGTAGATACTGATATAATAAAGGTACCTGCTCTCTGATTCCACATATATAAATTTCAGAAAATGCAAAATAATCTATACTTACTAAAATATCAGTGATTAAATATTTGGAATTATTTTTCTAAAAATACATTGCAAATAGATAAATGTACAGGATTGATGTTTGTAATCCATGGGCTTTGAGTACCTCCACATTCACTGTTCTAAACAATACAGTGATACAAGGACATGTACAGAAGCTTATATATTACTACAATTCTTTCAATATCAGTGTAGTCATTGCTATAGAGACAGCTCATAGAACTATTATATGATTTAGCTATAGCACTTCTGTGCACATATTCCAAGTATTCTATTTCCTACCACAGAGATATTTGTTCATCTATGTTTATTCTTGCAAAGAAACAGAAATAGCTTAGCAGTCGATAAACTGATGAATGTATAAAGAAATGTGGTATATATTCAAAACATAGTTATTCAGCCATTTATAAAAGTTAAATTATGAAATTTGAAGACAAATAGATAAAACTGGAAATATATTAAGATAACCCAACCCTAGAAAGACAAATATCACATATTTGCTCATTTTTAAATTCTCACATATAATTGTTAAATATTTGTATTCAGGGGCCATAAAAATGGTTCAGTTGGCAAATTGCTTACTTTACAAGCTTGGAAATCTAAGTATGGATACCCTGCAACTTTATAAAAGCTATACATAACAATATATTTTTGTAATTTGAATGCTGAAGTAGAGAGATAGTCAACTATTGATGCTAGTTGTCCTACCAGTCTGGCTAAAAGAGCAAGTCCTAGGTTTGCTCACACACTGTCTCAAAATTTAAAGTGGAAAAGTAATTGAGGAACACATCACAATGACAACCTCTGTGCTACATATGTGCCTTCATGGGTGAATTCACCTACACACACAAATACCCATACACATATCACATTCACACATAGTCAAAATTAAAACAAATAAACTAATAAATATGTGCAATTAAATGGTAGTAAGCATGACTAAGTGCCAAGAAACTAGGAAACACCCATGATACTGCAAATAAAAGAAGCTTTAAAGGATAAGTTCAAAGAAAACTATAAACTATGTGAAATATTCAAGTGGAAAGAGGCATTTGAGGTATAAAAGTGTTTAGTAGAAAAAGACCAAGAGAAACTGACATAGGAAAAGGATTAAGTCAACCAAATGAATCATGTAAGGAATCCTGTCACTTTTTCATCTAAAAATATATAGACAAACAAAAATATTGGTCAAAATATATTTAAAACCCAAAAATAGGTTCATAGTGATAGAATAAATGTGATTGGACTATGAGAAACTTTATTAATTGCTACTAGCCTAAACTATCTTCAATTGCATTTCATCAGCTGGCATCCTAGACCGAATGAAAAAGAAAAAGTGAGTTAAAGAACAGCATTCGTCTATGATGATTCCTACTGCAGGCACCATGTGACCATACATTTATCACCATTGCTAACAAAAAAAATGTTGTTCTTTCCTGGAAGATGCTTTTAATTCTATAATTTTATCTAAGTCCATTGTATGTGCTTTGTGATAAAAAAGAAACTCCAGAATAGAATTTGTCCAATCCTCATGCCTAAGAAAATCAATAGCACTCTCTAACTACTCAAAATTCACCATTTTGTTCCTTCAGTAAACTACATTTTAAATTTCATTCTTCTTGCATGTACACCTGCACACCAGACGAGGGCACCAGATCTCATTAAAGATGGCTGTGAACCACCATGTGGTTGCTGGGGATTGAACTCAGGACCTTTGGAAGAGTAGACAGTGCTCTTCACCTCTGAGCCATCCTTCCAGCCCCTCAGAGGAAGGACAGCAGGTTACCAAGAAGAGACTTGATACCCTATGAGCATATACAGGGGGAAGTAATCCCCCTCAGGCACACTCATAGGGGAGGGGAATAAGGGGAAAATGGGAGAGAGGGAAGAATGGGAGGATACAAGGGATGGGATAACCATTGAGATGTAACAAGAATAAATTAATAAAATTTTTTTTCATTTTTAATAATCTGTTTCATTATATCATGATCAAGTTAGTTCTTTAGGCAAAACACTCAAACGTCGATAAACAAACCAGCTATCAGAATCATGTAGAGATTATCATTTTTATACAAGATCAATGAAGTTTATAACTACTAAGAATATTACTTACTTTTCTGTTTAGACAACAGACATGGAAAATATACATGTTCCATGAGGAATAAAAATAATTTCATTGATTGTAAGAAATTACTTAAATATCAGTAAAATATATTAGCAATTGTATATTTCATTAATGGTCCATACCAGTAGATCCTAGCTATGACCAGACATAACTAGCTACTACAACATACAGCATCTGTGTGTATTTATGCCTGTTTATGGACAATTAGGTATTTTATAACTAGTATTTTGAAATGGAGCTTGTCTTGAATATATATTACTTCAACATTTTTAATGTGAACTTATAATCAATAGTTACTTACATCTCTATACAATGAATCATCACATTTTTCCACTAAATAATATTTGAGATATACAAATATTAATGGAAGTAAACTTTTTATAGTTGCCTATGGAGGTGGAAACTAACAATATAAATGTGAAACACTTTATGAAAATATTTTAAAAGTATATTCTCATTAAAAGTCTGTTTATACCATATTTTCTATGGATTTGTGAAAGTACAAAGAATTAAAAGGATAGCTAAAACTATTTTAAGTTATTATTTTATTAACTGTTTTATTCTCATTAAATAGATATACAACTAATATTTAAAATTTTAACATAGGACATGAAATAGACAAAAGGGGGTATCACATGGATATTATTAGTATATGAATCGATTTGCAATTTCTAGGACTAGGGGAATATAGTACCTAAGTAAAAAAGTGGTATTAGCAGAACATACCCAAGGTTGGTAATCATAAACAACCACCAAGATGGTAAAGAGTTTAAACTGAAAGCTGGGATCTCAGGAGAGAAATATCCTGCAAAAGAAGTAAATTCTTGGAAAATGTACTGTGTAGTTTTATGTCAGCTTGTCATAGGTTAAAATCATTTGAGAGGCGGGAACCTCAATGGATAGAATGCCTCCCTAAAACTGGGCTGTAGGCAAACCTGTAGGGCATTTTTCTTAACTAATGATTGATGTGAGAGGGCACAGTCTACTGTGGTGATGCTGTTCCTGGGCTGGCGTATTCCTGGGATCTAAAAGAAAGGAGGCTGAGCAACCCATGGCAAGCAAGCCAGTAAGCAGCACCCCTCTATGGCTCTAGCATCAACTCCTGCCTCTAGGTTCCTTCCCTGATTGAGATCTGTGACTGCCTTTGATGATGAACTATTATATGCAACTGTGAGCAAAATAAACTCTTTCCTGTCCAAGTTGCTTTAATCATGGTGTTTCATCATAAAAATAATAAGCTTAAGTAAAAGAAAGACCATATTTAATCATAGAAATAGAGGAGAAAGAGTATATCTCTATACTTCCTCCTTCACTTCAGTCTAATTTTCATTAGCACATTTCAATTAAACCTAAATGAATGTATTTGGGAAAGCAACAGAAAAGTCAGTCATCAGTGTGCAATCCCCAGTAATGTAGAGAAGCATGTGAGAGAGTAATGAACTGTTAGGAAAACAGGGAGTGACTAGTTAACTCTTTAAAAGTTTAATTGATAGATCATGGATAGGCGCTTCAGTTAACCCAAGTAAAATTCATATAATTTATGTCCTCAGTAAACTATTAAATATAGCTTTAATAATAACTTAGTATCTATTTTTTTTTCTGTAGAGGACTTTGTATTACTGAAAATGTCTTTCATGCAAAGTGGGATGAGGGAAAAATTAAGGGATAGCTTTGCCTGGAAAGAAGGCATTTTTCTACTGAAATGGCAATGTTTCCTGGGGAGTAAAAAATGGCCCCTGTTGAGACTTAGAATGAAAACTACACACTGCTGAAGGCTGAACATAATTACAGATATCCCAGAAGAGGCATGAAAAATAGATAAGAGACTGATGATTCCATCTATAAAACTTGTTTCTAAGTGACATTTCTTTGTAAGTTTGTTAGGAAGCTTCACACTACTCCTATAATCAAGAAGAATATAATATATACTCTATATTTAATATACAAAAATAGTAATGAAAAGACTCAGAGGAAGGATAGCAGGCTACCAAGAAGAGACTTGATACCCTATGAGCATATACAGGGAGAGGAGGCCCCCCTCAGTCACAGTCATAGGGAAGGGGAGTAAGGGGAAAATGGGAGGGAGGAAGGAATGGGAGGATACAAGGGATGGGATAACAATTGAGATGTAATATGAATAAATTAATAAAAAATTCAAAAATAAAAAAATAAAACAACCCTAAAAAAAGATTCATAAATGATTTTAGTTTTAGAAATTTACTCTGGATGTAGATATAATAGCTGCACTATCAATGCTGGTGCTCACAATTTAAATCCCAGCACTAGGGAGGCAAAGACTGGTGAAGCATTGTCTGTTCCAGGACAACTCAGTCTACGTAGTTGTTCCAGGACAGCCAGGGCTATATAGAGAAACTATCTCTCAAAAAGGACAACTTTTTAAAAATATATTTTATTAATTTATTCATATTACATCTCAATTATTATCTCATCCCTGAATAAATTTCTAAAACTAAAATCATTTATGAAGCTTCTTAACAAACTTACAAAGAAATGGCATCAGTGACATAATTCTCATGATTAGCATGGGAAAGCATACTAGCACTTTAACTGAATTATGCAAAGTTCTTAAAATAAAATTCTAAATATTCTCAGTGGAAATACACACAAAATACTTTATTACTAGGTGGATGGACATTGGATATAAAAGCAAACATATGAATGAAGAAACATTTAATTGTCCCTAAAGATTCTAATAATGGAATACTAAAGCACATTTCAGAAAAAGTGATAATTCAAGAAATCAACTTAATATGTTATAAATATTTTATATGTACAATTTCTAAAATGTGATTCAAGTGATATAGATTGCATAACACAACAGGTCAAAATTCCTAAAATAAGTTGGCTAAATGTTTTATCCATTACAGAATAACTGTCTGTACATATCTATTTAGGAATACTACAGTAGTTTCTGAAACATAAAAGTTGTTAACTTTAGCAATTATCAAATACAATTCACCACAGTACTTACATAAAATGAAAACTTATTAGCATTTTAAATGAAGGCATTATGGCCATTTTCAATTTGAGAAATTTTAAGTCCATTCTACTGTGTAAATAAAATAGCTGGTATTATATTTTAAAAATATTGACAAAGGAAATTTTAACTTTTTTGTTGTTTTTCGAGGCAGGGTTTCTCTGTGTAGCCTTGACTGGCCTAGACTCACTTTATAGACCAGATTGGCCTCAAATTCAGTGAGATCCTGCCTGCCTCTCTCTCCCCAGTGCTGGGATTAAAGGTGTGCTCCACCACGCCCGGCTGAAATTACAAATCTTAACTAATATTATAGACATATAAATTAGAATACCCTGGTTGAAATTTTATAGAGGTTACTGAAAAACAGAAAACCGAGCAAAAATATATTTATCCATCCTCATTTCTAAGTATACATTTCAGGAACATGACCTAGTTATATCAAAATATATATTTATGTTCATGTTTATTTTAGCATTTAAAATACAAGTTTTATGATACTCAAAATAAGGAATCAATTATTTCAGCTGATGAATGAAATTTTAAAATGTGGTATATATATTATATACATATATATGTATGTATATAATCTTTTTGCTTTAAAATATGACATTTACTTATTTTCAGAAACAAATGTTACCTGAGGATGATATTGTAAGATAATTAAATCAGGCAGAAAGAGACAAATACTTGAAGTTCTTCCTTATTAATGAAGGGTAAAACTGTTGACTCCCAAGCCAGTAGACAATAAATCTGGCTAGGAAGAGTAGATAGAAAGATGCAGTTCTAATTTATAAGAGGAAAATAAATTGAAGCCTTTAATCACATAAATAATTATAAAAATAATATTTGGAAAGATATAACTGTTAATTATCCTGATTTTATCAATATAGCTTGCAAATGTTATCAAATTATAATATTATGTCCCATGAATTAGCACAAATAGCTTTTAACTGTAAAATTAAAAATATACAAACTATTGAAAATGAATTATAGTATGTATATATATTAAATATTATTAAAGAACAAAATGAGCTATTAATACCATTTGTGGCAATGCACACCTTTAATCAGAGCACTCTGGAGACAGAAGTGGACAGATCTCTGTAGGTTCAACGCCAGCCTACTCTACATAACAAGTTTCAGGCCAATATGACTGTAAAGTGAGACCCTGTCTGAAATAAAAAAGAAATACATTATAAAGTATCAGTTTTGAAAATATGAAAAGTGAATAAAAGACTGAAACAAATCCAAAAGTAATATAAGCTGAATTATTTTATTTGCTTTATAGTGCTTTTTATCAATATAAGAGTCCTCCACATGAAGAACAAATGTTTTGGGGCTAAGATACACTCTGTCCTTTCCTGAGGCTTTTTATGATACACTCATAGCAGAAAAATGTGGAAAGATAAAAAACAGATGAAGGTTTACTGCATGCTCATTCCCTTGGTAAATTCTGCAAAGTAATAACCACATTGACACTACATAAATATTAATGTTTTCAACATGGTAAAAATCTACATGCAAGTAAAGCATATATTTGGAAATGATTAAACACACATATGAATTTTCCCTGTTTAGAAAAGACATCACCCTCCTAATTGACATATGTATTTAATGAAAACCTTGTCAGAAAACTCCACTGGCTTCTTAGAACTGCCAAGCATATGTTAGAATGGCTACAGTAACCAAAGGCACCTAGAATAATACAAATCGTCTTAAAAACAAACAGTAAAATTGAAGGGCTCACATGGCTAGATTAGAAGGCTAATTTCATAAAACTAACTGACATATAGACAAGCACACTGATCAATGAAGGAGAACTAAGGGTTCACAAAGAATCTGTAAAATTTACAAGTGATTTACTTTTGACTAATGTATAAAGGCAATACTGTAGAGGGGAATTAATCCTTTCATTAATTGTTTAATAACAATAGGATTCATCTTATAAGCTACCTGATGAATATCAACCTCATATTCTATATTTGTACAAATACATTTGAATTTATGTGCAATTAAGGTTTCTATCATCTATTTACTACATTCAATAGTCAGTGTATTATTAATTCCTTCTTCTCTATACCAGTTCAATTATTATGTATTTTAATTTGTAAGGCATGAAGTAAATCCCCAGAGATAAGACATTCCATTCACTCTCCCAGACCCTGTGCAACAATTTCTACTATTATTATTATGACATTTTAAACTATTTTCTATCTTGTTTATAGTTGATTTGTTTTACTTGATGTTTATATTGTTTCTTCTCAATCACATTATTTTAATCTGAATAACAAGGTCAATGTATTCTAGCTACATAAAATATGTTTTATATATTGAATCATGGTCAGCAATTATTCATACACATAAGAGAAACATAAAATGTGTTGTAATCCTTAGTGGCTTAACAATTTAAAGGAACTTATTAGTTACAGAACTGTTCAGTAAATCATAAAATGTTAATATTTTTCCACCTCATATCTGTCATAAAACAATAAAATCCTGATTATCATTAAAAATAAATACAAAGTATATAGTAGTGTGCATATATACATGCATATATGTAAATGGACATATATGCATATATGTATGCATATGCGTTTATTATATTCAGAGATAATAAAGCAAGAAATCAAAACAAAATGACAATACTAACAATTAACACAAGAATTAGAAACCCTCCCTGTCCACTCTCCTCCCACATTCCCCTCCCTTTCTCTTCAAAGAAGGAAAGAACTCCATGGATATCATCCTACTTTGGCATATCATGTTGCAGTAGGACTAAGTGCATCTTCTATTGAGGCTAGATAAGGCAGCCCAAGTAGGAGAAAGTGACCCAAAGGCAGGAAATGGAGATAGAGACAGCCCCTGCTCCTGCTGCTAGCGATCCCATATGAAGACCAAGCTGCACATCTGTTACATATGTGTAGGAGCCTAGGTCCATCCCATGGCTGCTTTCTGGTTGGTGGTTCAGTCTCTGTGAGAACCTATGGGCCCAGGTTAGCTGATTTTGCAGGTTTTTTTTTTTTCGATGTACTTGAGCTTTCTGGATCCTTCAAACTTTCCCCTTCTTTCACAAGATTCCCTGAGCTCCTCCTAATGTCTCATTGTGGGTCTCTGCATCTGCTTCCATCAGCTGCTAAGTGAAGTCTCTCAGGTGACAGTTATATTATCCTCCTTGACTCAATTTTCTTTAAGGCCTGGCCAACAGGAGTTTGACAATACCCCAGTGACTATATAGACAACACATTGGACTTATTGCTTTTTTAAAATTTTGTTTTATTGTTTGTTTTTATCTTTTTTGAGAGGGGAGCTATAGAATTTGTACAGTAGACCTGGAAGGACTGAAATTCTTGTGAAACACACAAATAATCAATAAAAATATTATGTTTAAGTCACGACTCTGTCTACTTTCCTAGTACCAGTACCAGGAGCACTAGGTAAGACCCTGCCACAACTACTTGTCTGCTAAGTCCCATTGAAACACACACAATGGCCTTAATTTGTACCCTATACCCTAGACTCCATTTTCTGGTCCACAACTCTTCCTGCTTTCCTGGAAGCCACTCTGGTACCAAGGACCCCGTGCCATAATGGTAGTAGGGACCCCAGTGACAAGGTTAGCAACCAAAATTCCAGATGTCACTCAGGCCACTAAAACCCCAGCAGAGATATAATACTGCACCTAAAGACTCATTAGTCGCCATAACCTCAGGCCACATAGTCCAGAAGACAGAAAGGAAAAAGAGGTCAAGGGAAAAAACAAAACAAAACAAAAATCCCATTCAACAAAGATAAACACAGAAATCAGCATCTAAAGCTATAATAATCATAAACCCAGGTGGCTAAAGAGTAGAATAAGAGCACAATCAACAAGAGCCAGCCAATATGGTACCACTTGGGTCCAACTATCCTACAATATCAAGCCCTCGGTGTTCTAGCATAGCTAAAGTACAAGAAAATGACCTTAAATCCAATCTTATGAAGATAATAGAGGTCTTTAAAAAGGAAATGAAGAAATCCATTAAAGAAATACAGGAAAATACAATCAAATAGGTAAAGAAAATGAATAAAACTGTTAATGACCTACAAATGGGAACAGAAGTAAAAATAAAAATCCCACAAACTGTGGGAATCCTGGATATAGAAAACCTAGGTATGAGAGCAGAAACTATAGACCCAAGCATCACTATCAGAATACAAAGATGGAAGATAGAATCTCAGGTGTAGAAGATATGATAGAAGAAATTGATATATTGGTCAAAAAAAAAGTTGGATCTGAAAAAGTTTCTAACACAAAATATCTAGGAAATCTGGGACACTATGAAAAGGCCAAATTTAAGAATAATAGGAATAGAAGAAGATTCTCAGCTCAGGGGCATGGAAAATATTTTCAACAAAATCATAAAAGAACATTTCCCTAAAGAAAAAGATGCCTATAAATGTACAAGAACCTTACAGAAACCAAATATTAGGAATAGAAAATACATCCTTCTTGTCACATAATAATCAAAACATGAAATGTACAGAGAAAATAAAGAATATTAAAAGCTACAAGGTAAAAAGACCAAGTAATATATAAAGGCTGACCTATTAGAATTTCATGTGACTTTTCAACAGACTCTAAAAGCCAGAAGGGACTGGATATATGTCTTGCAGTCTCTAAGAGATGAGAGATGCCAGCCCATAGTACTACATATACAAAACTTTCAGTTGACACAGATAGAAGAAACAAGACATTCCTTAAAAACATCAAATTTAAATAATATCTTCTGACAAATGGAGCCTTACAGAAGGTACTAGAAAAAGAATTCCAACCAAAAGTGATTAAATACAAGCAAGAAAACACAAGTAATAAGTTATTTTACACAAGCAAAATAAAAAGAATGAAAACATGCATGCATGTTTGTGTGCAAATGTATATGCACACACACACCCTCTACTACTACTACTACTACTACTATGACTACTACCAACAACAACAGCATTGAAATAATAGAAATTAACAATCATTGGTCTTTAATGTTTTTCAACATCAGCTGACTCAATTCCCCAATAAAAAGACAAAGGCTATCAGAATAAATACAAAAACAGCATCCATCATACTTCTCCATACAAAAAATACACTTCAACATCAATGATTGACATTACTTCAGAGGAAGGGGTTGGAAAAATATCATAAACAAATGGACCCAAGAAGTAAGCTGGAGTAGCCATTCTAATATCTATTAAAATAGACTTCCAACCATAATGAATAAAAAAAAGAAGATGCAGAAGACACTCATACTCATCAAAGCAACAATGCACTAAGATGAATTCTCAATTCTGAACATATATGCCTCAAATGCAAGGGCACTCTCAGGTATAAAAGAAATATTCCTAAAGCTTAAATCACACATTGAACCCTATATAATTGGAGACTTCAGCATTACATTCTCACTAATGGACAGGTCATTGAGACAGAAAATAAACAGAGAAATATGAAACTAACAGCTATTGTGGCTCAAATAGACATAACAGACATTATAGAACATTTCACTCAAACACAAGGTAATTCAACTTTTTCTCAGTGTCTCAAGGAACCTTCTCCAGAATTAAACATATACTCAGTTACAAAGCAAGTCTCTGCAAATACAAGAAAACTGAAATAACACAATGTATCTCATCAGATCACCATGGATTAAAGCTGGACTTCAACAGCAACTGAAAGCCTATAAACTCATGGAAACTAAAAGACTCTACTCAATGATCACTGTCTCAGGGAAGCAATAGAGAAAGAAATTAAGAACTTTCTAGAATTAAATGAAAATAAATGCACAACATACTCAAACTTATTTGACACAGTGAAAATAGTGTTAAGAGGAAAGCTTATAGCCTTAAGTGTCTTCAAAACAAAATTATGGAGATCTCTTATTAATGATTTAACAGCATACCTAAAAACTCTAGAACAAAAAGAAGCAAACATACCCAATAGGAGTAAATGGCATGAAACAATCAAAGTCAGGACTCAAAAAATAAAATAGAAACAAAGATAAGAGTACAAAGAATCAATGAAACAAAGAGTTGGTTGTTTGAGAACATCAAAAAAGACAGACATGCCCTAAGCCAAATGAAGTAAAACACAGAGAAACAATATCCAAATTAAGAAATTCAGAGATGAATAGGAGGGCATAGCAACAGACACTGAGGAAATCTGAAGAATTATTATGTCTTATTTTTAAAAATCTGTATTTCACAAAATTGGAGCATTTACTTGAAATAGATGATTTTCTTGATAGATAACACATACCAAAGTTAAACTCAGATCAAGTAAGTAATCTAAATATTCTTATAACCCCTAAGGAAACTGAAGAAGTCAATAAAAGTCTCTCAGCAAAAAAAGCTCAAGAAAAGATGCTTTCAGTACAGCATTCTACCATATTTCAATGAAGTCCTAATGCCAATACTCCTCAAATTATTCCACCAAATAGAAACAGAAGGACTATTTTATGACGCTACTGTCACCCTGATATCTAAACCATACAAAGACTTAAAAAAGGAAGGAGAATTTCAGAGCAATTTATTTAATGAATAGTGATACAAATATATTCAATAAAATTCTGGCAAACTGAATCCAAGAACGCGTCAAAACGTCAATCACTATGATCAACTGTGCTTCATCCCAGGGATGCAGGGGTGGATCAATATATGAAAATCCACCATGTAAACAAACTGAATGAAAAATACTATGTTTAAAAATGCTTTGTTTCATTTTGGTCTGACTATATATGTCTTACACGAATTATTAAAAATAAATATAAAATATAGATAACAGATTTTTTTTTTATTTTAAGATAGGACTTCTCTGTGTAGCCTTAGCTGTTCAGGAACTTGCTCTGTAGACCAGGTTGGCATCAAACTCATAGCTATCTGTCTGTCTCTGCCTCCAAAGCGCTTGGATTAAAGGCATGTGCCACCACTGCCCTGTTAATTTGTACCATAAATTAATAATGAAATGTACATAGATATGAATAAAATGAAAAGACATTATAAATAGAGGTTTGACAATACAAATTAAAAATCATAAATATAGCTTAATTTAGCTCATCTCAGCTTTCACAAGGCTGAAATCTAGTGTTGGCTGATTTCTTCTCAGTGACTTTATGGCAAGTCTTAGTTTTTATAACTATAATATCTATAACTTTATCTTCATCTTCATTTTATTTCTATTTCATGAAAGCGGATGATGTCTTCTCTTAAAGGTACCTGTAAAACAATCAGACCTATTTGAAAAATATAGAACAATCTCCACAGTTATTGTTCTTTATATTAATAAGATAAATAGTACCATTTTTCTACGTAAAATATACTCGTTCAGGTTCTTGGGAGAATACTATAAAATAATCATTTTGGTTATATCATAAACATTTTATATATGTATATAATATGCTTTTACCAAATTCAGCCACATTACCTTTCTTCCAGTCTGTCTTTATCTCTTCCATCACATCTCCCTTCAACGTTCATGAGATTTCAACAAAAATTAGTACACTTATTGCTGCCTGTGTGCATAATCTCTTTCTAATATAGCCATATGTGTAATGTATGTTTCTCTGTATGTGTATGCAGCCTCACCTCTGTCTCTATGTGATACTGTGCATTTTCATGATATGCTTGGAAACATAAATGTTATTGTATATCTTTTGTTTTGTTTTGTTTTGATTTTTGAGACAGATTTTCTCTGTGTATCTTTCACTGTCCTGGACTTGGTTTGTAGAACAGGCTGTCCAGGAATTCATAGAGATCCTCCTGCCTCTGCCTCTCTGAGTACAGGAATTACAGGCATGTGCCACCATGCCCAGCTGTATATATTAATTTTAGCATGTAAAATAAGAAATTGATTTTAATATCAAAATTAAATAACTAGTTTCACAATATTCAAATTTTTAAAGTTATACTTTAAATTTAAAATGATTCTTTAACTCATATTTCAAATAAAATTCATGATTAATTTACATTTTATGGAAATCAAATAATTTAGAAACAAATATACTCTCTATTTAATTTGTAAAATTATATTGCCAAATAAAATATACTCCTGATCATTTTCTTGTTCCTATAGAATGAAGAATAATTCTTTGTAGACTCCAAGAAAATCTCATGTTTTGTCACAAGGACAATTCAACTGGTAACTAAACTAATATTTCTGATTATATGTTTATAATTCTTACTATACTAATTATGATCACAGTTTCTTTATCAACATATATGTAAATAGCATGTAGAAAATATATATCTTTTAGTTTTTGAAAATTTAATTAAATTCTTTGCATGTTATATTTTTAAAGATGTTATCTCTTTAATATTCACTTGTACAAACATATCTACCTAGGTAGATATAAATTTAAACTTTTTTAAAAAAGGCAAATAGTATATATTCTGAGAAGTCCTTTGCAGTATCTGAATTCTAATAACTTATGGTCTTTTAATAGCTAAGATTTTACCCCAGAAAAAATGTATTGTTCTCTAAAAATATTTAACAAAACATATTATATGTATAAATAATTGAATCAAATAGTGACTGAAAATAGTGATGTGAATATTTTATGCTCCTCTTATTCTTAAGGGAAAATACATTAACTGCAATAACTATATTCTCCCTAATTTGATTTATATTAGGTAAACTTTTCATTAGAGAAATTGTAAAATGAACCTAAACCTAAAGATATGGGCTCAGATGAACGATAATGAGAGTAATCAAACTTCAGAGTAGGACAAATGTATTTCCTGGGTAAAAAGCTAGCACTGTTCATTATGACAGTATATATGGTCTGTAATGCACTGGTACATTATTTTTTATCAGCAACAAAGAGCAGCCTCTTCTCTAAATGAACACACTGCTGCTAGTACATTTTGATTCCAATTAAAAATGAATGTTTTTTTAAAACTAATTCACATCACCATATAAAACCTAAATCAACTAAAAGCCATGTAATTAGAAGTACCGAAAAATTAAATATCTGCAAGGGAAAGACCTCCCTAAACAAGAAAAGACTAAGATGAAATGTTAACATACTCCTCCAACATATAGCTAATGAAGAAAAAGTCAACCTATGAATAAACATTGTAAGACCTTATATAAGATTAATATTGAGGATACTTGAGGAATTTAGTAATATACCTACTCTCCCTATAAATACTCTGACCTCTGTATTAGGTTTGTTTCTCATTCTTTTGACAAAAATAATTACTTGATACAGTAACAAGGAAGTAAATGTTAATTTTGGCATAGTTTAAAAAGTTTATTCTGTCATGACAGGGAAGCATAGTTGCAGGGACATGCATTGGCTGAACATAATTAGGAAACAGACTAAGGTGGTTGCTGACATTCATTTCAAAGTTCATATATTTGAAACAGGCTACCAAGATGAGACTTGATAGCCTATGACCATATAGTGGGGGAGGAGGTCCCCCTTGGTCTTAGACCTAGAGGAAGGGAGTAGGGTGAAAGTGGGAGGGAGAGAGGAATGAGAGGACACAGGGTTGGGATAACAACCTAGTTGTAATCTGAATAAATTAATACAATTAAAATAAAAAACAAATTTATATATTTGTATTGATTTCCTAAATACAGCCTATGAAAACCTATCACACATTCAAGTTGGTTCTGTCTATTTTATATAAACATCTTTGAAAATTTACTTATAGATATATCCTATTTGTCTCATAGGTGATTCTAAGTCCTTTCAAGTTTACAGTCAAGATTAACGATCACAAATAAATCTTTGGTCAACTGGAAAATGAATTGCATCATTTTTAACCTATAACCCTTCATGCTTTATTCTGATAGGGTGATGTCTATCTTATAACACAAAATATATCCAGCCTAATTCCAAAGTTCCTCATATACCAAGAAGATGCTCCAGCACACAACAAGAAAATTTGCTTAACCATGTTCATAGCAGCCTTATTCATAATAGCCAGAACACAGAAACAGCCTAAGTATCCCTCAGTAGGAGAATGGATAAAGAAATTGTGGTACATTTACACTATGGAATACTATTCAGCTATTAAAAACCAGGATTTCAGAAAATTTGTGGACAAATGGATTGAACTAGAAATGATCATAATGAGTGAGTTAACCCAGAAGCAGAAAGAGTGAAATGGTATATACTCACTTATATCTGCATACTAGCCCAAGGGGCATGTCCCATGAAAGTCTTCGCTAACCAGGAAACTGGGACAGAGGGAAGGATATCCTATTGGGACTCTAGGTGAGAGAAGCATGGGAGAATGACAAAGTTTAAAGATCCAGAGGATCCTAGAAACCTACAAGAAGAAAATTATGATAGGCAGATTTCGGCCCAGGGGTCCCACTCAAACTATGGCACCAGCCAAGGACAATACAGGCCGTAAAACTTTAAACCCCTACCCAGATCTAGCCAATGGTCAGAACATTCTCCACAGTTGAGTGGAAAGTGGGGTATGACTTTCACATGTACTCTGGTGCCTCACATTTGACCACATCCCCTGAATGGGGAGACCTGGTGTCACTCAGAGGAAGGATAGCAGGCTACCAAGAAGAGACTTGATACCCTATGAGCATATACAGGGGGAGGAAGTCACCCTCAGTCAGTCATAGGGGAGGGGAATAAGGGGAAAATGGGAGAGAGGGAGGAATGGGAGGATACAAGGGAGGGGATAAACATTGAGATGTAATATGAATAAATTAATAAAATTAAATTTTAAAAAAAAGGAAAGAAAAAAAGAAATGAAAAATCTAATTGTAGGATCTCTTCCAAGAGTCAGGCGACCTTATTTATGAGCTCCTATAAAGTGAAAAGCAAAGGATAAGTATATCTAATACATAACGGCACAAAGTAAATGTTTCAAATCAAAACAGTGAGGAATTAGGGAAATAACAAGAAAATTGCACCAAAGTAAGTCCTAAACACAGCAGGATAGGTATCAAGTTGTGCTGGACCATCTAGGGCATCTGCGGGGTGGGCTGATGTGGAACTATTTTGTATTCAACAGGCTTAAGCATCCCTAAGACCTTCCTCCTGTGCTTGCCTTACTCTGTACCTTGATCTTCCTAGAGCAGACATCTTAAGTTTCTAGAATGCCTAACATTTAGGACTATCCATTATACTTTGTCTTCACCTTCCCAGTTTCACAGAAAAGCCTTTGAAGTCCGTCGTAATATATGACCCCATAATATTTGGCCTCAGTAGTTTTCTAGAAGAGGATCCTCAATGACTGTTTCATTATTGCATTGTCTCTGCCTGTAAAGAGTTCTCCTACCAGACTGAGATGCTTTCTACTTCCATAATTTCTGTGTGACTAGAGCATACCAATGAAGAAACACAAAGTTCTTTCTATGTAGGAACTCTTTCCAAGGCATTCTCCATTTAGTATCTCTCTTTTAAAATTAATTTCAATTGTTTTGTCTAAGTACACACTATTTGAGTTCTGTCTAATGGTGCTAATATTTTTAAATCTATCTATCTATCTTTCTATCTATCTATCTATCTATCTATCTATCTATCTATTCACTTTACATCCTGATTATAGACTCCTCCCTCCTTTCCTCCTTTTTCTATGTTCCCTCCCTCTTTGCTATGTTCCCCTTTCCTACTACTCAGAAAAGAGGAGTTACCCCACCAACCTACCCCAGCAAATCAAGTCGCATCAGGAGAATTACATATTAGCTTATCTTTTTCTCTGAAAACTTGTATTAATTCACACTTGTTTCCTCACCTTAATTGTTCTTTCCTTATATGTCCTGAGGTTTTCCTAGTTTGATTTTGCATAGTCTTCTATAGGTAGGCACAACTACTGTGAACTGATGTGTGCAATGACCTTCTCATGCGTGGAAGTCAACATTTCACAACAATTTCCCATTTACTAACTCTTACATTCTTTATGCCTCCTCTTCTATGATGTGCTATAAGACTTGAGTGGAGAAGGCTCATAAATAACCCGTATCTGCATACTCACAGTTACCTATATTTAGGACTTTGACTTACAAGTCTCTTGAACAAAGAAAGATCTCAGACCACAGTTAAGAGAAGCACATATCAATAGAGATAAGCATAAATATTTAGAAGGTAAACTAACACCTTGTCTTCTCAGAAGACCAAAAGCAGTAGGTCCTCCTTTAGAACCTGTGACATCTCAGACATGAGCCTCTAATAGAAAGTATGAAACTTTCATTTTTGTCTGCTTCAGTGAGTTTCTGCCAGCCACTTGCTATAAAAGATATTCAATTTCATCTTGATATAGCTGATCCCTTAAGAGGCTCCATAAAAGTCCGTGTTCAACACTCCTAACCATGAGAGAAATTACTCAAAAGCACATTGATATTTCATGTCATAATGGTCAGAATGTCTCACATCAAGTCAACAAATGATACCAAATACTGGGTAGTGTGTAATTGAAGGTGGACTATTTTTTTTATTGCTGCTTAAGATATAAAGTATCATAACCACTATTAAAGGTGGTTCTCAGAAATCACAGTCATAAGCAGCATATGACCCAATGATACAACATCTGTATACATACCTAAATGTTTCTGTATCATCTTACCTCAGACATGAGTAAAATTAATTTTATATAGCACTATTCAAAATAGTGGAGTTATGGAATAAGCTTTGGTTTCCACCAACAAATGAACAAAAATATGTTCTTCATAAATAATGGGATGCAATTCAGCCATAGAAAAGATGAAATTATGTCATCACTAAGAAAATGAAAGGAACTTTGTATTATGTCCAGTTGTGGTGTACTGTGATTGTCTCTATTTTATATAAAGAAAAAGTTCTCTGATGAAAGGTTGTAAGTATACTTGCCTGTAGGAATAAGGATAAGATTTAGACATAGCAAGGAATTATGTTCGTCTAAAAAAAATGTGGTGGTACTTTTCTAAGTTCCATGACTTCAATATCACTGAAAATATTGCAAGATTTCCAGTAGCAGTCATGATTTCCCTCCTATTGAGTGAACCTTGAACTAATTAATCATTTGTTGGTTGGCCCTGACATGCAGGTACCACTTCTTGAACCCTTGTGGATATATTGTCTTGCTGGTGAATATCATAGTTCATAGGTGTTTTCTGTGTAGGAATGTTTAATTGATCCACTAACTTTGCGGTACACATATTATTTTCTGGCTCACAGAAGCTAGACTACATTTAGGAATTTAGGTCAGCTACAGGATGAATTATCCAACTCCTATGTCCTAAGTATGCAGGTACTTCAGCAATAGGATTTCATCATCAACACCTGATACACAACTAAGGGCTATATCAACAGTCTGTAATGTTTTAGGAGTCACTTCAACTACCCTGAACAGTCATTCACTTATTCCCAATATGAGTGTTTTTTTAGTCTATGGTTCATGTGACTTCACTTTCTTCATATATACATATACATATGCATATGCATATGCATACACATATACGAGTTGATCAAGGAGGGCTCAAAAGACATGCAAAAGTGGACAGGGAATAAGTACACAAAGGTCGCAAGAGTACACAAAGAACTACATGTAACTGAAGAACACAGAAAGTGGAGGAAATAGTGCTCCATAGAAGAGCACACCAATTGGTTAGCCAATGTTAAATAGTCAGCCTTGAACACATATATACAAAAAACATTATACAGACTGAACATGTTATGTTTAGAAATATGTATGTATATAATATGTATAAACATGCAATAACAATGAAGTTTTTAAAATGCCATTGATTTTGAAAGAGAGCATTGTGGTATATATGGAAGAGTTTAAATATAGAAACGGGAATGAAGAAGTGATAGAATTATATTAAAATAGAGAAACGAAATAGGAAAATAAGGTAAAGAGTTATAGAATAATGGTTTTCAAACTTTCCCAAAGCTGCCATCCTTTAATACAATTCCTCATGGTGTAGTGACTCAAAGCAATAAAATTATTTCCATTGCTACTTCATAAGTGTAATTTTGTTACCGGTATGAATTGCAATGTAACTATCTAATATGTAAAATGTGTTAATGTGACTCTAAAGAGGTAACAGGCCACAGGTTAAGAGCCACTCTTAATGAATGATGTAGGAAGATTCCTGATGACAGATTTTGCTTCTTTGGGCATGATCATGGACAAGCACATTTGTACACACAACTATACGTACAGAATAACACACACACACACACACACACACAGAGAGAGAGAGAGAGAGAGAGAGAGAGAGAGAGAGAGAGAGAGAGAGAGAGAGAGACTTAAAGACCTCCACATAAATGTTTAGTGAAGTACATTTTATAGTTTTCAGTTGCACGAAACAGCAAGTACATCTCTTGGTAGACTAATGCATAATCCAACTCTGCTACAGTCATACAAAAGAGTATTCTTACAGTCATACATAAGAACAAGTGTTCCAATAATGATAAAACACATAAAAAGAAATTATTATTATGGCATTAAAGACACAAGTTTGAAAGACTGTGTAGAGTATTACTTCAACTAATTTGACAGTAAAAATTAACTCAATAGTTTCAAGAATGAAGAGGACAGATGGAAGAATTAGTATGTAAAGTGTAGAGTAATCTTACAGACATGAAGTAATTTTGAAAATATTCCAATATTAGGCATAAAATAGTATCCATCTGCCAAATCCCATAAAACTTAAACAATAAAACCTAATGTAGTCTATGGATATTAGTATATTAATATGCATGCTTATTAATATATATATTCCCTTCATAATGTTAGTAGTGTGAAATCCATTGTGAAGAAAGAGCAAAAGGATTCTCCTTTGAATTCATATTTTTCTATGTAGATAAAATTTCTAGAAAATTTTATTTAATATTAATATATGAAAGAATAAAACACCAGAATTCATTTTCCTTATATTCTGGAGATCTTTGTCTTTTATGAACAGCTCTTTGATTGACTGTTGTATTGTTACTTGTCTCACTCTAATATTGCCTGGAAGACAACATAGAACCGAAACTGGCTTTGAATTCCTGGGAATCTTCATGTCTCAACTTCCTTAGTGTTTGAATTACAGATGTGAGTCATCACATTTTCACTTTGGTTCTTTTATAGTATTTTAGAAAGACACTAATATTATAACCCCCTCTATGGATTCTGCCTTTTCCCATTACATGATCTTTACTAATTCTCAGAACTCAGATTTTCCATTTGTGATATTGTCTTTTCATATATAATAATAATATGGTAAAGAAAAATAGCTAGAGGATAATCTGTAGGAATTCTCAGTACATGTTATTGACCTCCTTTTCCAAGGGAGTTCTGTGGTTTATAAAATGCTGATATCATGCCATAAATCAATCTTACATAATTTCTCCTTGCACCAACTTTATTCCAACACCCACTCTTCTTTACCAGCCATCACTTAAATCCCTCTATTTTGTTCTTCCTTTTGTATTACTTCAGATCTCATTTTACTGTGTAAAAAATAGCTTGAAGGTTTGCAATAAGGAAAGATGAATTGCTCCGCATTCTAATATGAAATTATTTTTGTTGAGTTGTTGAGTAAGAAACTGTGCTCAACCACAGCACCATGAGAGGTCTTAAAAATAATCATGAATAAAACATGATTCTTGCCTTTAAGTAACTCACAGTTAGAAAGAGGAGATGCATGAGAAGAAACCATACTGATACAGTCATCAACGCCTCAGTGTGAATTCTTTTTAGATAGTTTTCTCAGACATATTGAAAAGTGACAGGTGGTCTAAGCATAAGAATGCTGGGAATTGGGAATTGGCTTGGGAGAAGGTATCCCTTCAAGAGAGGAGGGAAAGCAGGGAAACTGCCATTTACCATCACTAAATATTGACTCTCTATCTTTGAAGTTACATTGCTGGAAAGCAAGCACTCTAGCCAGAATCCTATTTTGTACTTTGTACTGCAAAGTGCAATCCCAACCAAACATTTTTATCTCAGTGGAAATCAGGAAAAAGGAATCATTTGTGTACCACTTGAACATTAAAGATGCTGTAGTTTTTTATTTTAATAGTTTGCTATTGATTCTAAAATGTTGTAAGTTTGGATAAGTCTTCCAAATTGTTCTCATGTTTCTATTGTATTGACATTTTTTGTTGTTCTTGATATAAAAGCACCTCATTAAATTTAATCATTCTTTGATATCCAATTTATGGTAGATTTCAAGCACACATTAAAAAGAAAAATCAATAATTTAAATTTTTTAACTTTCCCTACCTAATATCAAACTC
This sequence comes from Acomys minous, assembly GCF_964271855.1. NCBI lineage: Eukaryota > Metazoa > Chordata > Mammalia > Rodentia > Muridae > Acomys > Acomys minous. The sequence goes on along the minus strand of NC_140488.1, from coordinate 90,550,059 downwards.
AAATTTATGGATATCTCACATTTCAGACCAAATATCACTGTATTTTAAGCTTTGATTTTACTAATTTTATTAATGAATAGTACTTTCAATATCATTTTGATTCTTCTTGTTCATAAATGTGGTTCTTCCAGTAGTAGTAACTGGATAACTTAAAATTAAAGAAAAAGTGATAATTCAAATAAACATATGCATTTTCAATATCTAGTGTAATTTTATGTTTATCTTCATTAAATGTTAATTAATTCTACAATTAATAAATTCCATAATTTAAGACATTCAATAAACAGCAATAAATCTTTGTTTAGAAAACATGAGTTGGATATGTATATTAGTTATTTAAGTGTTAAAATTTTTAAATGTTAAAGTATTTAAATGTAAGAGTACTAGAGAACTACACCATTGAAATAAAGCATGATCTTACCTTGCAATTCTTCTCAATTCTTGTTTCAATATACAAACCTTCCTTCATTCTGTTTTGCAGTACTTCAAACTAAACAAGTTTCAGTGATGAAAAAATCCTGAGATTAAATATCTGACTTTAAAAAGCATATCAGACATCATTTTGAGATTCATAACATTAAATTATCTGAAAGTTATTAAAAAATTGAAATCGCCAAGCAAATATTACCAGTTGCCATTTGTCATCATCTTTTCAATCCTTGTGTTCTTACTGTTTTTGTATCTTAAATCTTTAGTATTTTAACCATTGCTTTTATTGCTGATTGCAAAAATTACTTATTTCAATGTAGAGGCTTTTATAAAGCCTAGTATGGTGAATGTTATTATTAAAATTAGAAATATTATTAAATACATAAAATATTATTCTAATACTGATATAGGTGGTGTTGTAAGTGTATTAGACTTCAGAGATTAAAATTTCCACAATAATAAGTACTCACTGGTAAGTACATATAGGATATACTTTGGGGATAATACTCTTGATTGAGTGGTAATATTATATTTATTACAATAACTACAAAATAATGAATTTAGGAATGAGAACTGTAAATATCAGATGAAGAGAAAAACAACTGTGTCCAAAATGCATCTGTATATATTAAAAACATCATTCTAAATTCCAGATAATTTCTCTTCATCATTTACACTTACTTGAAATATAATGGCCTTGGGTGTTAAATATTCAAACTGTTTAAGTTGGATCTAATAACATAACTTCCCAAAATACCAGCCTTTACTCAATATCTCTTGTTGTTTTGAGTAGAATAATATTTTTTTTAGTAATAATGATTAGGAAAGTCACAAATAGACATTAAGGAAAGATGATATTGACTTAAATGATTATGAAGATAATTGAGCCTTCAAGGAGGTATATAAAAGTCATTTTTTAAGTATTTAATTTCTAGAGTAAAAAATGTTATTTATGAGTGATTAACTAGGTCTATGCCTGTAATCTCAGTAGTTGGAACAACATAATAATAGGTTCAGAAGTTCAAGACACTTATTGTTTACATGTGCCAGAGCCATCCTGTAGGCATGTGGGCTTTCTAGGAGCTGATTTGGTATTTTGCAAGGTCTGTACCATGAAGCACCCCCAGAATTACTTTCAGCCTCTGACATGATATCAAGAGCCATTGATTTCTGGAAGTTCAGTAGGCATGACAGATCTCTTGAAGGGATCCAGTATTTTGCAAGGTCTATACCATGATGTGCCCCAGAATTGCTTACAAATTCTGTTTAAACAAAGAAACCCTGTCATGAATCAAAATGAAAAAATATCTTGCATTGGTGTGAATTGTTACTTTGTGGATATTAACCAGCTCTTATTGAGCAAACTTCCTACAGTATGTTTTTGAGGATGTACTATTGTTTAGATAGATTCATCTTTGATTATGGAATTCCTGGTTATATTCAAATAGTCTTAAAGCCCTGGCTGTAAGAAAATTGTGGTCAGTTTAAGTTTTCCTTCCTGGCCTCAGTCCAGCCAGTCTCTAGAGAATGAACTGTGGCCTCCCTTTCCTCTTTCTTCTTTCAGTCCTAATCAGTTGCCTGAGCCATCAGCTCTGGAGACCCAAGAGATGAAGTGAACTGAAGGGGAATCAACATTCCGCCCAGGAGATCCTACCTTGGACTTTCCCAGAGCCACAGACATACATTAACATACGTGGATAATTTGAGGCCCATCTAGGGTAGAGACCCAGAACCAAAAATAAATAAAATACTTTTTATTTTAGATGTAAATTCTGAATAATATATCTTTTAGGAGAATTTTCATTAGTTTTTAGCTTATAATTTCTTTCTTTTATGATTACTTTTAAAAAACAAATGAATTTCAGCTTGAAAACTTCTAATTACTATATTTTAGGTGTTGAATGTCTTTTTTCATGTTGTATTCTAAAAAAGCATTTCTTTCCTTTTTTCTATCTTTTTTTTTTTTTTAAGACAGTTTCTTTGTGTAGCATTGGCTATCTTAGAACTAGCTCTATAAAACAGGGTGGCCTCGAACTCACATAGATCCACCTGATTCTGCCTTCCAATTGTTGGGATTAAAAGCATACACCAGCAGCTACATTTCTTTTCTCTTTAATAAATTATATTGAGAAAACTATGTATCCATGTGTCCAATAATGGAACATGAAACTTGTATTTGAGAATTAAACAAAAGTCAGCTTAAGATAATATAAAAATACATCTATCTGTAAATATAAAAGTTCTAGATGAAGAGTCAAAGGATAGGGAAGAATGCAATGAGGACAGGGACTGGAATGACAGAAGGGAGTGGGCTGAGATGAAACTTAAAAGTGATTAAATAAGTAATGAAAAAAGAAATAAAGAAAAATACATAACAATTTGACAGAAAAATAAATACCCATACATGCTGTCCACTGGTGGGGTAGAACAAAACTAGAAAATAGAGCAACTACAACAAACTTAAATTTTTCTCATGAAGAAAATAATCATTAAAAGGTAAAAAAAAATCTTATGAAATCTGTGACATGAAATAAATTGTTTGCCATCTACATATATAATAAAATTACTTTAATGAATGTAATATAGTATTCATGGAACTAGATATAGGTGATAATGAAATGGAATGAACATTTTAGTAATATGCTTACATAAACCTGTTCTGTCATCGTTGACCACATAAAAAGAGCAATTCAAAGATTTTTTAAACTTTTCAACAAATTATACTATAACACATGTACAATCATGTTAAATAAGAAAATGAAAAATATATACTCAATTCACTTAAATGGATCATGTACTTAAATGTTAAATGCACAATTATAAAAATTACAGAACATTCAATTCAAAAGTAGGTAATATCTGCTGTACAATGTTCTTATTTATTCAAATAGTAGCTTGACTTTTGCAAAAGTTCCATTTTTAAATTATGAATTAATATAACATACAACAAATAATCCATTCAGTTGTATTTTTCTAAAGAAAAGTTGTTATAATTTTATATTACTCATGAAAGTAGAAAATTACATTCTAGATAATACAGAATGATTGTTTTGTCTCTACTTGGTTGACTAAAAACATTTTAAAGTTCATTTCTCTAAATTCTTAGCAGCAATCATAGTTTATAACTCAAATGTCTCTTTATGAGAGAATGTGAAAAGATAATAATAATTATGTAAGAACTTCCAGATGACACACATATTGCATCTGTGTCATCATGCATGGTGGAGTAAAGATGTGCCCCTAGAATAGTGCCAACCAGTGTCTGTGAACAGTGTGTATATATAAGTCAGTCAGTTTCAATTCCTGTCAAATAATATGCATATGTGTATTTTAAGACTATGTCTTATTTTTCTACCATAGCCACCATAGTTTTTTGTTTCATTTTCACAAGCATCACACCTGCTATGGAACCTGAAGAGTCTCCTTATTAATCTTACCTAACTCAATTACTTTATCATTTAAAACTTTTCCTTTGGAAAATTTATGCATATGTGCTATGTGCTTCTCAGACTGACAAAATATAAATTGTATGTCTTAAGATGAACTTGATTGTGATTGTTCAGAGTTAATGACTTTAAGGCACACAGAAGATGCAGAGACATTTCTTAGGTCCCAAACTAAATTAAATTATGCTATTTAACCTATGAAAATACATAGGACAGCACTGCAGAGCTATTTAAGAGAGTCTGACCTAAAATAGGAGACAGACAGAAAATACAACAATAAATTATCATTTTACGTCACTGAGTTGAATTGTTACTTCAGGCCATAAAACTATCTCACTCCTTGTTCACAGTAAACTATTATCATTAGTCAAATGAATAGAACCAATAGTTCTAATGCAGGAAGAACAGGTTCATAAATGAAAAAAGGAAATATAGCTTATTTTCAATTATTTTCTAAGTTTTGAAAATGAAACTTAGCTTTAGTACAAAAAGACAAGTCAAAGTTAAATGAGAACCAAGCTATAACACAAAAAGTACAAGGTCAATTCAACAGGGCAGATTTAAAGCACTGGAGGAAAGTTTCAAAGACATGACAATTCAATAGTAATCTGTTTAGATATATAGTGTATATACTATTCTTAGAGCCTGGCAAAGTAAAGTGTATTAGATTGCTACTATAGGAAGTAAATAGAGTGACTACTTAAAAGGAATTATAAGCAGCTCTTATAAGAAAACCAGAGCATCAGAGAAACACTGGTTATAAATATGCTGTTCACAACATGTCGATATAATGACAGTCACCATCAAGCAGTTAATGGAATAAAACATATTCATTTTATCTTATTCATTTTCACTCAAGACCTTCCACGCCTTTTCAACTCTCTCACTTATCTCTGTACTCTCCCTTCCTCCTTCCCTCTTAATATTTGTGTATGTATTACAGACATATATGTGCATGGAGAAAGTTCGGTTATACTAATGAATACTGAAGAGAGAAAGGGATACCTTTTATAAACCCATTGTGATTTTATCCATTTTACTTGTGGGGTGCTTTGATATCAGTACATTAGGTTGAGTATTTATACAAACACAGGTGATCTTTTGAAAATGTTACTTTGGGAATTTAGAAGAAAAATTCCCACATGAGATAACAGAGCTTGGACTGTATGATGCGTGGATATCCACAATAGTGAGGCTTTACTTAAATCATTTTAGACTGATTAATAATCACAAAACACAAGAAGACAGAAATGATACAATAATGCATAGACTGATATAGGAAGGAAAGAGGATATTTCCCTTTTCAAGAAACTGTGAAGTGATAGACTAGGACACTTAACTATAATAAGAGAAGAGATGGAGGTCTTTCTGCAAACACTTAAGATTTAAGACAGACACGGTTAATATGTCTGAAAGATGTGAAGGGCTTAGATATCATGTATACCCTGCTAAGGAAAATATACTTTTTATTATATGTATGATTAAAATTACTATAAGCCATTGTATTAAATAATAGTGATAAAAAGTTATTGCAGACCACTCACTTCAAGGGAAATGCTTCCAAGGCCCAATTACTCAATTTAGTTACCTAACTATACTTACTAGATTCATAAAGTTTATTTTCCTGGGATAGTGAACTAAATGAGCAAAGTGATTGTAAAAGGGCTCAGAAAACTTCCTTGTAATAATATTCTTGTTGAGTAATCATTGCTCTGAAGTTCATAGACAAAATTTTTGTCAAATCTAAATTATGTTCTGACAGCTTCTTGTGTCTAAATTTGCTTTCTCACATTTTGTTCTCCATCTGTTATTCTACAAATTTTTTTCAATTTAATTTCACTTCATTGTACACTTCCTAGAGAAGTCAATAACCATAAAAAAAACCACATTATTTTTTGTACACATCCAAAAAGAGAAACACAAGGTTGATCTGTCAAAACATAGTATTAAAATAGTGAAAACAACATGTGTATATGTGTTTATTTTTGAGACCTCCAAAAACTCAAGATATTACTTGAAAAGCTGAAACATTATTGAATATCTAACTTCTATCTCACAATATGACTATTTAAAGATTAGACTTTCTAGTAAAAATGTGGACATCAGAAGACTCTAATCTATTGTGACTGATTTCCTCATTGAAAAGGGACATGGAGGGTATATATGATAGTGAGAGTCATCTGAATCACAATAAGAAAATAGAAATCTTTACTATAAGATGGTAGCCTCAGAGGAAACCATGTCATCATATTGATCTTATATCCTCCAGATTTGTGTAATAATGCCTGTGCTGTTTAAGCATTCACTGTGATATTTATTTATGAAAACCAGCAATGTGACATATCATATAAATATATAATAAACACAGATGATGGTTTTATTGAATTTCCTAAATTTACATTTAGAATGATAAATTGGTTTGCAAGCATATTTGAAGAATTTGGTATGTATTGACACTGGAAATACAACTTTTAGGTAAGATTTCTTACAGTAAAAGATCATATTGCTTTACTCTACCACATAAAAATTATTTACACTTGTAGCACATTAAAATATAAAATTTGGATATTAATTAAGACTATATACAGGTTATAATCTTTAGTATATCAATAGGGTTACATTTTCTATAGATTCAAATGATACCCAGAGGATCTTTATCTATTTGCTGCTTTCCTAATTTAAAATAATCTCGACCAACTTTTACCAATATTTTGCCATCTTCACAATTTACTGTGACCTCTAAATTTCACCTTTTGATTTTTTTTGATAAATCTTTCATCTAGTTGGAATATTTAAAATTTTTAGTTTAGTTAGTTCATTGTAACCAAGCTTATAATATGTCCATTCTACTCAAGGTGTTGTGTACAAACTCATCAACATCCTCCATGTAGGCTTAGATTTTTCAAAACCTATTTTGTTTAGGTTTGTTAGTAACAGGGTTAACTTTTACTTTCTTTTTAACCCACCATCCAGAAGTAGGGGGAAAAAGAAGGTTAAAATGAAAAAGGGAGGTTTGGTCCTGTTTAGAAATAGGTCCTTGGGGCGATTCAACTCTTCCTCGTGAGGATACCAGCAGTTCAGTCCAATAACAAACTCCAAATGGCAAAACAAATCAGCAGTGGCAGCACCATCCAGCAGAAATTGCAAGGCTCCACTATATTGGTACCAGTCAGTGAAAGCAGTCAGATTCATTTGGAATACCACAAGAAGTTCTCTGACACATTTCTCTCTACAAAGCAAAGACCAGAGAAGACCAGCGAAGACCAGAGAGACAGCATTGCATGGCAGAGCAATGCAAAAGTATAATCTCACTGCCTGTGGGGTCCTGTTTATATTCTTTCTAAACATCATGCTCTCTCTCATGTTTCTACTTTCAGCAAAACATCATATGCCTCTCACAAGACAGCTTCCAGAAAAACATCATATGACACAACTGAGCTTTTAAAGAACCCAGAAACTTCCACTTCACCTCTATGTTAATTAAATGTACTCAATTTTTCTCTTTTTTTATTCTCATGGTACTTCATTAACTAAGCCAATATTGGAAAACTTTACTCTATATGTTTTATATGTTTGTACAATATTTGAGTACATGACCCAGACAGGGACAAAAGTCTTATTCCTCAGCCTTCAAAGTGCTGAAGTTGGAGTAATATGCTCACTGCTTGAATTGCTACTTTTCCAAAATTCAGTAAGAATTTGTTATTCAAATACCAGATTGCAAAAACACCTTCAAATACACACACATACACCTGGTGCTAAAGAGGAGCCATCTTTTTGCTGCTTCCAAGAAACACAACTCACCATATATAATAGACATCAGCTTGGAGTAAGAGGATGGAAAAATGTACTCCAAGGTGTGGTTTGGGTGACAATTGCCCCCATATGGTCATATATTTGCATGCTTAGTCTCCAGTTGGTGAACTGTGGGAAAGGGAAATTGTTTGGAAATGTGAATTGTTTGTTAAGGTGTGGCCTTATTGGAAAAAGAGTGTGCTTTTGCATGTCAAAAGCTCACACAAAGTCCAATCCAGTGTCATCCTCTCTGCCTGCTGCCTGTGCATCATAATGTAAAGCTTTCAGCTACATCTTCAAACACACTTTAATAACATCATAAATTTTTCCACAACTAAGTTTTCTATTTAAAGCTAACAGCCATATTTCTACTTATTTCCATTCTACTTTATTCAATGTATTTTATTTTCTGACCCAGTTGATACTGCAATTTTTCAGAAAATATTTATACATCATGTACCATCTCTATAATATCAATTTAGTGTATTCAGAATGGTACTAATTTCTATTAGGACATAAAAATGAAAAGAAATGTAGGTAAGCAATATTCTTCCTAGTATCCATGACATTTCTAGGCTTCATATACGTGGTAAAACAGAAACAAAGTCAATTTTTTCATAATATATTTTAGAATATTTCCTTTAAATGTTTTCCAGAAGTATCACTGAAAGATGTTGCTGCTAAAAGCAAGAAGAGAATATTTTAGGACTCTAACAGATAACCTATATTCACAAGTACCTGGTTCCCAGTCTTTCACATCATTAACTATTCCATTATTATACCAATTTCTAGTAATTATATTGAATTTGTGCCAAAATAACAAAAAAGAAAAATATCAGGTTTTGACAAAGACATATAAGGAATGCTATACCTATTTTCCACAAATAGCCTCAGGTCTGAATTATTGAGCATTTTGTTATAAAGACACATTGAGCTGTTTTGTAATAAGCAACAAACTCTGTCCCTATGTGGTAGTTAGGTTACCTTAAAATCAAGTTATGAGGCCAATTTTTGCTCCTCTTTGTATATATCAAGAAATGGCCAATTAGTGACTAAAAGGTAGCAATATATTCTGCAATCAAAAGGAAACTATTTTTTTAAAGCAAGAGTTATTCTCAACCTTAGCTTAGCAAGCACAACAAAAATAGACATTTGAAATGCAAAGACCAGAGGCTTCAATTGTATACAAAGAACTACAGTCAACTAATGATTGTTTGAGCAGGAGAAATAGTCTTGTCTAGAGAGCAATACACCAACTAGTTAACCAATGCCAAATGTTCAGCCCTGAAAACATACTTATAAGTAACATTATGAAGACTGAGCAAGTTGTATTTGTGCATTTAGGAATGTGTGTGTGTGTGTGTGTGTGTGTGTGTGTGTGTGTGTGTACATGCAGGCTTATAGCAACAATAAATGGAAATGAGGCCATGAAAGAGAGCAGGGAGGGATATATGGAAGGTTTAGAGGGGTTAAAGGAAAGGAAGAAAGGATGCAATTGTATTATAATCTCAAAAGTAAGAGAAATAACTTGCTAGAACTTAGAAATAATTATATTAAACTTATTTATTGTTAATTTAACCTGCTTGTAGTAATGTTTAGCTGAACATGAAGACATAAAAAGATCTAATTAACAATTGAGTATGTATATGAGTTTGTGTGAATATTTGTGTACATGTCTGATAATTTTTTGGGTGTACTTGACCCATTGACCCTGGTTTTCACTTTCTTTTACTCAATATGTTCAATTTAATAATGGGGAATCAGAACACATAGTAATTCCTACAAATCATTCATTAAATATATTGTGACCAATAAGCAATTAACATAAATTTCTAAACTCCTTATAAGTTTAACCCAAAATATGATGGTATACTCAAAGTTATCATCTGCAGCATCACTTGAAGAAATAGTTTCTTGAATGGAATTATAGTTTATATTTAAAAATATATTTATGTATTTTCAATAATTCCATATATTTATAGTCTAAATTCAATATCCATTTTAATCTCACTTCCAACTCCTCACAGACACAACATCTCTCTCCTAACTCCATGTCCTCTATTTGTCTTAACTTCCTGAGAATTAGACAGCCAAAAATATATTCACAATGTAAGGATTTCTTTTTATAGTCAGATCGCCATTAAAAGAAAAGATTCATAATGGAAAAACCATGTACAGCTTAGATTTGAATGTATTTATGTGATACATTTTATTCAATTTCCTTAATTTAGTAAATTTTATTTCTTCCAACTCCTCCAGATACAATGTGGAGCAAGCTCATTTGACAACCAATTTCATATCTATCTATCTATCTATAGATATATGGATATAGATGTAGATATATATCTTTTGAGGAAGTATGAGAATATGAAAAAGTATCTTCCTTTGTATTTGTAAATATTAAAATAATACCACACAAGATCCATATTTAACTTGGGAATGAAGTAAAGGCTGTTTCCATAGAAACAAAGCTTTGAGGCAGCATCTTTGTCACTTCTCCCTTTCCACAAGAAAGAAGTAAATCAGCCATGAAAGAAATCTGTCTCCTCCGCAACAATTAAAAATAGGACTGTAAATGTAGAAAGGAATTGAACCATGTTAAAATATTACTTTATTGTTGTAGGATATGTGATTATATTGTGAACCCTAAGATTGTGTTGACTTACTGTAAAAATCTGGTTAAATTGTCACACAACCTCAGCACACACCTTTAATTCAAGAATTTTCTGCTTAAATATTATAAACAGGATTAGGCAAAGTCAACCACAGGTCAAAAGGTGGAGCAAACAACCACTTGACTGGAAGTGAGCACAGTATTATTAATAAAAAATATAGAGAAGAAGAAGAAGATAGGAGGATGTATAGAGGAACACACGGGAAATAGAAAGGAAGGACATTCAGTTTGAAGGAGGTTACTTGATAAAGCATAGGATATGGGGCATTCATTTTAGGACATTGACTGAGGAGGAAGGTCAACTGGGTGCTTTCTCTGTCTCTCTGAGCTAGTAGGCACCCCACCATCTGATTCTCTAGTCTTTATGGGTAAGACTGAAGAATTCAGATTCTGTTAAAAACAACACTTTATGCATTTTGAATATTTCTAAATATTAAAAGATTGTTTCTTAATCCTTAATAAATCATTATATCTATTATAGTATTGCATCATATACTTCAAAGGGGTAAAGGATAGAATTTCAAAAGTTTTAAGTATAAAGAAATTACTAATTTTTGAAGAAATAGATATATTCAAACTTATTTAAAATGTATAAATACATAGAAATGTCACACAACTGCTTCTGACATTCAGAATTTATATTTTATGTATCAACTAAGAATAAAAATGAAATAAATTAATTTCTTATATGATTAGTAGAGTAAGGCAGAAGAACAAAATATTTTCCTTATATTGATCTTTACCAAATGATAAAGCAGTCAGTAAGTGGTGTCAGTACATCTGACCATTGAGACAAACAGAAAACAGAACAAGCGGAAGTGAATCAATTCTAAAACACTGGAAAAGTTGATTTTATATTTAAAATAGTCTGTTGTTTGGGAATTTAGGTTTGAGTTTAAGACCCATATTATTAGGCACAATTTATACTGTGTTATTTATCTTCTATATTTAAATTAGTTATCTCATAAACTATTAACTATAATTATGACACTTTTAAACAAAATTTGTTTAAGTTATTTCCATTCATTTTATTTTTCTCATATCTCAATCTCCCTGATCTCCCATTGTATCCTTCCCACTCAAACCTTTTATGTCTTTGGTGTTCCATTTGTGCTTTTGCCCTCCCTGATCCTTTCTTAGCACATATTTTTGCTCTCTCTTACATTCCATTCTATATTCATGGTCTCCAGATTTAATTTGAAATAGAAATAGTTCTTTAATATTACCTTTCTCTAAATTGTAAGTAAATATGTCTTGTAAACTTTTTAAAAGTTCACTCTTGAATTCAGTGAGAGTATTTTTCAGTCCCGAATCAGCTAAGACGAAACCCAGAGCTACTGTTACCCTAGGAGATATGTAATATAAGAAGATAAGTGAGAGAGAGAGAGAGAGAGAGAGAGAGAGAGAGAGAGAGAGAGAGAGAGAGAGAGAACAATGTGTGAAAATAGAAAATTAACAAGAGGAAAACAGAAGTGAAAAAGGACAAGAGGGAGAGGATAGTGGAAAGGGAAAAAGAAGAGAGAGAGAAAAAGAGTAACTATTGATTGTATCCTCGTCGCAATGCATTTGTTTAGATAACATAGTCTATTTTGTGACAATAATTTTGCCTAGTTTAACTTTCTTGACATTTTCTTGTGATTCTTTATTTATTCTTTAATGAAGTTAATACTGAAAGTAAGCAGACAGAATGGTAATATTTTAAAAAACAGCATAGGTTACTAGGGAGTAAACAGAAAGAATCAATGTCTTAGAAAAATACGAATTTGAGGTAAACTCAATGAGAGTACATCAAATATATTTTAATAATTTCCAAATTAATTTGAGGTCTTTAAAAAACACCACACTTAATTTGGTTTAATCTTCCCTCCCTACTTTTTCTATTGATTTTTGGTAGATATACAATGAACCCTGTATATTTTCTCCTTCAAGTTGAATACAATTGTTTTGGGAGATTTTATTATGCAAATTTTATTTATTGTAGAAGTTTCTAATTACTTTGCTTTTAACTCAACATTATGAATTATGTTTTCAATCTGTATAGTTCTTTCTCTTATATACCTTCCATACTTTACAGAACCTATTAGCATGCTAAAGGATCTATTGTTCAAGTCAATTTGCTTCTTGTTGTCAGCATCAAATTGCCTCAATTCCTTTTCAGTTTACTCTACATTCCAAAATTCTCTTACAAACTTCTAAAACATTTTTAGCATCTATGTTTACTGTGACTATTTAGTTTTTAATTTTTGTATCTCAATTTCTGCCTTGTCCTATTATTTTCTGCCATTTTCTGTTGTTGCAACAGATCATCTGAAATTTGCTAAGCCTTATGGTAGTTTATAAAGCTCATAGTTTTGGGAAATTAAAACAACAGAACACATAATTTAATTATCTTATTAATATATCAGAACATATTGAGAAAAACACAAAGTGACTTGATCCTGTATAGATTGGATGAGCCTAGGAGAAGCTATATCCATTACTTCACCAATGTTTTGTCTGTATTTCAAACTATAGAATTTAAACTCTGAATCACAGAAATAAATGAATTCAGATAAGTTGAACACTGTACTTTTCCCAATGTCATGAATTTGGGTAGCCTTACATCATCCTGGCCATTTGGCCTAGTTTGTCTGTATACAATGAGTGAGAAGCATACAGTGGTATCTCCCTATTCGAATCCTCTAGGACAACATACATGACCTATCATCAGTGACTTTTTATGTTCTATTAATACAGTACCACAAATCCTGGGATATAATTCTTGGTGAATAAAAACTGAGGAAGAAAACCACGCGTAGACCACATAGCACTTACCACCTGCAGTCTGCTTTGTTTTTGTTGTCATTGTTTGTTTTGTTTTATAACCACTCTATGTTTAATCACCTGGGATTTGGGAGTTATTGTGAGCATAAAAATTAGATTTACATCTGATCTAATAAAACCTCAGAAAAATTTAAGTATTGTAGATATGCTTTGTTAAATACAAGGAAATTATTTAGTCTCTCAGGAGGAAAAGAGTAGTTTTTGTTCCTAAACCTTATAAGTAGTCTGTAGAATTTCCTAGTTGCTTATAAACAATAATTAGTTTAAAAGTAACTAATTTCTGTTAGTACTTTATCATCTTTAGTTTCATAGTAGAAAGACTATTTATCCTGTTAGAGCTCCCAAACTGACTAAGGAAAAAACGTATTCTTCTAGCCATATTGAGTACCTATGGAAAGTAAGCATTTCTTTGAAGTAGGAGGGAGTACAAGACAGAAGGAAGCAATGATTCTAGGCTTGTATGACCTCCAATGTGTATTTGTGAGAATTCAGGAGACCCTACCTCTAAATGAGGTAGGTGAAACAACAAGAATGACTAAAATAAACTAGAATCAACAAAGTTCATTGAATACTAAATTTAAAATTGTTTAAATTAACTCATGCAAAGTATACATCAGTAAAACTTGTATCTAAAATGGCATGCAAATGAAACTATAATATTACTTGAAACCCAAAACTGTAGTGGAATTTATCTAAAGTCAACTCAAATTACTCGTACAGATGTTATGTGCAAACAATTCCTAATCTTATTTGTGTCAACAAAAATTTAAAGATAGAAGATAGTGAAAAAAAATAATTACAGGCAGATGGCTAACAAACTTGACAATAAATGTGGTAAACCTAATATTTGATTGTTATAAAAACTTAAAAATTAAAACAAAGTTTAAAACCATTTAGAACCCATAACTCTGGGATTACTATTTTACTTACAGATTTGTATCACCTTTATTATATATTTTTTTCATCAAATATTACATTATATTTTTACATAATTGAAAAAAACATAAACTTCATTTTTAATTTCAATTTACCTGTTTTCAAAATTACTGTTTTACAGAGAAATGTATTGAGTTGGCTTTTATTTGCTTCAATGTTCTATATTTAAAACTTATTCCAAGATAAGATACAATCCATATCACATATCAATTTTGCATACATATCTATTTATTTAGATCAAGATATTGAGTAAATGTATTGTTATGTAGGCCCTTGTATGCAGGGAGAGGAGGCACTCCTTCCTGGTAAGCTGCATACTAGTACATAGGTGAGAGCATCCCCCTGATAATAACAACCCACCAGACCCAAACGTGTTAAAAAGATAGTTCTTTGCAGACCCTAACCCACACAAAAGGTGTAAAAAGCTGGCTCTTTGAAGAAAAACATATCAAAGGTGCTGTGGAGACAAGGCCCCCCGGAAGTGACCTGGGAGTGTCTCTTGCTATTCAAGTACCCTTAGTTTAAAAAACCAAAGTCTGGAAGGTTTGGCAGTGCACTCCCCATTTCGCCCCTATAGCTCTCTGTCCTTATCTTTCTTTTACCATTAAACTTAGTGAATTAAAATCTAGTTCTTTGACTCTTGGCTGTCTTCATTTTAATCAAGTGTGGTCTGGCCTTTATCAAGGCAGAGACTCCCCCCTCTGGAAGGGACTCAAATTTTTATTGCTTTAACCCTGGCTGAGCATGGCTTCTCTGCTCTGCCTCCCTGCCCAGAAGGCCTTCTTTGTGAATGGTTCTCAGGACAAAGCCTTCGTAGGCTAGCCTCCAGAAGGCTGAAGAAAACTTTGTGACCAGATTCTCAGGCCAGCCTTCCGGAGATAGGAACCCACATTGATACCTATAAGTTTTTAGATACAGGCTCTGGATTGCCATACAAGTTTGTAGTCTACATATATAAATCTGTCTTCTAGTTCAGTTAGATTACTAATTAGATTGCTACATTAAAAACTAGATTACTTAATTTAATAATTTGAAAGGTTACAAGGATCACATTTATATGTTGCCTCTAACTTCCAGTTCTGTACTCAGCAGTTAAGAGCACTTATTTCTCTTGCAGAAAACTTACCTTCAGTTCCCAAAATTCACAGGATGGCTCATAAGCACCTCTCACTCTAGTTCCAGGGAGTCTAGTCCCTTTTTCTAACATCTAAAGGCTCTTAAGGCTCTTGCCTATACAAAGCTTGCTTAGCAAAAATAATCTTCCAGTTACAGATCATCATTAATGTGTCAGGATTTCTGAATGTAATTTACATCATTATTTATGCTATTCAGTCTCTCCTAACTATATTCAGAGTGAGCATACTAACCATGTACAAAGATAATATCTTGTTGAAAACAAACTTTTGATGTCTAGTTTTAAAGGACATTGTTTAAAAATTGAGAAGTTGAGGACTGAATAATTTCACATAGAAAACGACTCACCTACATTCCATTGTCATTTCATGAAATAATAACTTACTAAGAAATATTGAACATGTTCAAGAATGCCCATTCTTTCAATACTTTGGAAAATGTATACATGTTGACATTAAGTAGTTTAAGCAATGTTTTATATATTTTTTATGGGATTCCATTTTCCAAGATTGGCTTCCCCATATATATAATAAATCCCTTATCATTGCCAAGACTCTTGTTTAAATAAAAATTATGCACAAAATTGCAGCATTTGTCTTGCAGGAATCACTAAATAAATGGTTTTTTCTCACTCTTTTCCCTGTCCAGAAACACCAATTTTGATTTTTATATTTCTTGCAAGTAATTTTCCATCTTATTTTCTCCCTTACATATAAAACTACATGCCCTGACAGCTCCCCAAAAAGTATTAGGTTGTTTTCTTGATCCCTGTCTCCTATCTTTTCTCAATTATTTAACTTGTAATAATGACCTATCTATATATATTTTAAAAAAGTAATTGTAACATCTATACTCTAGATTAATTGAATCTGTACAGTGTCTGTTTAATGTTATTTTTTACTGTGTTTTTTTTAACCACTCTGAAAGCTTTTAGTTTTGCATAATACAAGGTCTACTTTTTTCGATTATCACTGTTTGATGACAAAAGCTAAATTAACAATCAATTCAATTATAAGGGTTTTACTTGAGACCTCGCAGACTGGGAGATCTCAGGTTGGCTACCTGCTCCTCCAAAATCCCCATACTGTTAGCTTCCCGGATCCTACCCCAGTCCTGTGTCCTCTTACTTGCTGTGCCTCAACCTCCAACAGGGAAGATTCACCACTCTATCAGAGACCAAGAAGACTGCTTCTAAGCAGCCAAATTACCTAACTCTCTAGGTTGCTGCCCACAATGTCCCCCAGAACCCATGTCCTAGTCATCATATCCCAGCCACCAGCTTGGGTAGAGACTATATTCTAAGAGAGACCAACCAGTCAATGAAAAGCACACCCACAGCTGGGGAGGAGACTGTTTTACAAGAGACCTCAAAAATTGGTAAATGTCCAGGTAGGCTACTCACCACCAAAATCCCTGACTATCTCACAATTTGTTATCTCTCTACCATAGTAACCAGTCCTTCACCATAATAGCTCGTCACTCTTGCCTTAGCTCCCAACTGAGGCAGACTCTTTGCCCTATCAGAGACAGGTCTAGGGGAGAGACTTTCTGCTCTGCTAGAGACTTTTCAGACTGGGAGAAATACAGTAAGGCTCTCTCCCTCAAACTTCCACACTTTCTCATTATCTCAGCATCCCTCCCCCACCTTATTCCTACTCTGGTACCCTCCTAGTTGCCTTGTCCTAGCCTACAACTGGGGCAAAGACTCCCCACTCTACCAGAGACCACATAGCCAGAGAGAAGCTGAGGCCAAACAGTCCAGAAGACCATAAAAGAATAAGAAACCAGTGACCATCCAACAAATATAAAGTCAAAATATTAATTACCCTAACCCAAATGTCTACAGGTCAGCAGAAGAACACAAGAAACAACAGCCAAGCCATCATGTAACCACATCATTAGCTATTCTATACAAGCCCTTAATATTCCAACACAACAGAAGTACAATAAAAATATCTTAAAACCAACTTTATGAAGATGACTGGTATCTTTAAGGAAGAAATGAATAAATCCCTTAGGGAAATTCAGGAAAACACAAACACAAAATTAATGGAAATAAATAAGCCTCTTAAAAATCCAGGGGGAAAAATCACAAGCATCTGAAGAAAACAAATAAAACTGTTCAAGACTTGACGATAGGAATAGAAGCAATAAAGAAAGCACAAACTAGGTCTGGATTGCCTCAGTTTGAACGATCTTTTCTAGTTCCAGCAATTTGCCTGCAAATTTCAAGATTTCCTTGTTTTTAATAAATGAGTAGTTTTTCATTGTGTAAATGTACCAGTTTAAGGGGCATCTCGGTTGTTTCCAGATTCTGGTGATCATGAATAAAGCTGCTATGAACATAGTTGAGTAAACATCCTTGTATGGTAGAGCATCTTTCTGGTATATGCCCAGGAGTGGTGTAGCTGTGTCTTGAGGTAGAACTATTCCCAGTTTTCTGAGACTCATTTCCAAATTTGTTACACAAGTTCGCACTCTTACCAGCAATGGAGGAGTGTTCCCCTTTCTCTACATCCTCGCCAGCATGTGCTGTCACTTGAGTTTTTGATTGTAGCCATTCTCACAGGTGTA
The DNA here is from genome assembly GCF_964271855.1 of Acomys minous. Lineage (NCBI taxonomy): Eukaryota > Metazoa > Chordata > Mammalia > Rodentia > Muridae > Acomys > Acomys minous. The sequence goes on along the minus strand of NC_140488.1, from coordinate 90,532,248 downwards.
AGGTAGAATCTAAGAGCCTTTTTGATTTTCATTTCCCTGATGACTGGGGACATTGAGATTTCTTTAAGTGTTTCTCAGCCATTCAGTATTCCTCTATTGACCATCCTGTTTAGTTCTGTACCCATCTTTTAATTGTATTATTTGGTTTGGTGGTGTTTAATTCTTGAATTCTCATATATTTTGGATAATAGCCCTTAGTCAGATGCAAAGTTTGTGAAGACCTTTTCCAAGTCTATACTCACCCATAAGCAGATAAAAACCACATAATACAGAATAACCAGACTACAATGAAAAGACTGATGCACCAACCAAGGACCATGTATGATGTGGACCTAGCCCCTCTGATCAAATAGGCAGCAGAGTCTCCTTATGGGTCCCACAATATGAGGAGTAGGGACTACTTCTGACATGGACTCTGTCCACCCCCTTCATTTTTGCCTATTTCTGGTTGGTGGGTCAGAAGGTAGGTAGAAACATTTAATAATCCCATAGGTTTTTGAGCAATCTAAACCCACAACAGATCTATTTCCCTCTGTGAACATTACTGCAAAAATACTCAGTTAAATACTTACAAACTGAATTCAAGAACACATCAAAAACATCATGCAGCATGATCAAGTAGGCTTTATCCCTGATATGTACATTTGGTTCAGTATACAAAAATTTGTCAATGTAATTGACATAAAAACAAACTGGAAAAAAAACTAGATGATCACCTCATCAGATAATAAAACAGCCTATGACAAAATCCAATATATCTTCATCATGAGAGTCTTGGAGAGGTCAGTGATAGAAGGGACATAAACATAATAAAAGCAAATGAAAGCAAGCTGATAGCCAACATAAAATTAAATGGAAGGAAACTTAAAGCAATTCCACTAAAATCATGGACAAGACAAGGCTGCACACTCTCTCTATATCTATTTAATATTGTACTTGAAATTCTAACTAGAGCAATAAGGCAACTAAAGGAGCTCAAGGTGAAAAAAACTTTCAGAGATATGACTATCACTCACTTCAAGCTGTACTACAGAATAATGGTAATAAAAACTGCATGGTATTGGCATAAAAATATGTTGATCAGTGGAATCAAATTGTAGACTCAGATATAAATTCATAAACCTGTAGGCATAAGCTTAATGTATAAATTAAATTCTGATTTCTTGTATAAATGTTGTATAAATGCTGCTCCTCAATTGTGCCCCTGATAAGCCAATAAACTAACTTAAAGCCAATTAATGAGCCAAGAAGAGAATAGGGCTGGACTTCCTGCCAGCCAGGGGAGGAGGAGTTCATAGAGGAGCCAGGGGATTCAACCATGAGTAGAGGTCCAAGGAAGATCAAGAGAAAAGACCTGGAGCCAAGGAAATATACAAAATGGATTTATCACTGGGAGGTTTGCTGGGAGTAAAAAAAAATAGTATAGAGGGTTAAGAACATACTTAAGCTGGGCAGATTGTGTTGTGAAGCCTTGTATTGTAAAAGAATCTCAATTATTTGTGTGATAGTCATGTTAAGAAATAAGCTAAGAGAAAAAACTCTGTTATAAAAATAACTACAACATAAACCTATGGACATTTGTTTGTTTGTTTGTTTGATTTTTGATAAAGAAGCTGGACTTACACAATGAAAAAAGGAAACACCTTCAAACTGGATATTGGCATGTAGAAAATGAAAATAGACCCATTTCTATTACCCTGCAGAAAATGAGAGTTCAAGTAATTCAAATACATCAACACAAAACCAGATACACTGAGCCTGATAGAAAGGAAAGTGAGGATAAGCCTTGAACACAGTAGCACAGGAGACAGCTTCCTGAATAGATCACCAATAGCACCAACACTAAGATCAATAGTTATAAAAGGAATCTTATAAAAGCAAAAGCTTCTGTAAAGCAAAAAAAAAAAAAAAAAAAAAAAAAACAACAACAACAACAACATCAGTAGGACAAATGAGCAGCCTACAGAATGGGATACTTTTCAAAATATATGAGGACCTCACAAAACCTGACATTAACAAACCAAATAATCCAATTTAAAAAATGGGTACAGATCTAAACAGAGAATTCTCAACAGAGGAATCTCCAATGGTCAAAGAAATGTTCAATGTCCTTAGTCATCAGGGAAATGCAAATCAAAACAACTCTGAGATTCCACATCCGTCAGAATGGCTAAGATAAAAACACAAGTGACAGAATATGCTGTAAAGGATGTGGAAAAGGGGAAAACATTTCTCTTGCTGGTGGGAGTGCAAAATTGTACAACCATTTTGGAAATCAATCTTATCCTTTCTCAGAAATCTTGGAATAGCTCTACTGCAATACCCAGCTATACCAGTCCTGGGTATACACCCAAAAGATGCTCAACCATACAACAAGGATATTTGCTCAGCTATGTTCATAGCAGCTTTATTTGTTTCAGCTAGAATCTGAAAACAACCTAGATGACCTTCAACTTAAAATGAATAGAGAAAAGATGGTATATGTACAGAGTGGATTATTATTCAGCTTAAAAAAAAATAATATCATGAAATCTGCAGGCAGATGGATAGAACTAGAAAAAAATCAATGAGTGAGGTAACCGAGACCTAGAAAAATCAAACATGGTATGTTGTAGTAGATGTAAACATATTTTTTTATACCAAGTGTGGGGTGTGAAACAGACTTGTGTAAGAGCGTGTGATATTTGACCACTGGAAACAGACTTGTGAGAAGGCAGGTGGTATTTTTCTTCTGAAAGCAGAACTGCCTCATAGCTGTCTTTGACAGCTGATAAATTTGCTGGTACTGATTATGAGAAGAGATAAATAAGAACCCCCAAACAGATACTTAACTTTTGGCTTTTGTATCATGTCACATTGCTTAGTGGTTTGTCACTTTACTCCTGGTTCTGCTGCTGTGGTTGCAGTCATTCTTGCTGAATTGCAGGGTTCGATGTTTAACATGTTTCCTGGAATCCTGATGAAAAAGAGTGGAATAGGGCCAATAAACTAAGTCTAAAACTCTACTTCCATTGTCCCTATTAACCTCCTTTCTCTCCTATCAAGGGTAGGTGAGTTAGAAGGGCAATATAGGTATTAAAGAATATTAATATGACAGGTTTTAAAAGATCAAAGCCTACACTATGTATTCACTAATAAATGGATGTTACCTAAAAAGTAAAAGATAACCATGCTACAGTCCATAGATGCAGAAAGGATAAGTAGCAAGGAGTAGTGGATGTGTGTGTAAAGGTGCATGAATCCCCATGAGAATGGGAAATAGAATAGGTATTGTGAGTTGACTGGTGGAATGTGGAGTCTGTGAGAGAAAACTGGAAATGGGGGCAATTTGGGGTCAAGGTAGAAACCTATTGCTATGGAAACTCCCAGTAATCTACTAGGGTAAACCTAGCTAAGACTCCTAGTAAGAGGAAGATATGAATCCCAATCTGGCCATCTCCTTCAGCCAGACAAGACTAAAAGTGGAGGGATTGAGACACCAACCAAGCCATAATAAATTGAACCTACAATTTTTCGGTCCACATTTATTTTATTACACATGCATAAAACTAACTTCATACAGTAGGGGAGAACCATGTGACAATCATGAGTTTTATAAATGTTACCTACATAGTTGATTTGGTTATTTGTCTTTATCAAACTTGAAGTAAACATATTTCCTTTCTTGTTGGGTCTAAATTTCTGAATGAAATTCAATATCTACCATATCTCATCTCTATTAACTTAACTTCTTTATATTGATCTAAAAAGATCTTATCCCCTAACCAACTAAATTTGATTTTAAAACTAAACCACAGAATATGGCATTTAAAGATGTTTTTATTATTCTAAAGTTTCAATGATAGCAAGACAAGTTAACTCCTGACAACACCCAGACTACCTCAAAAAAGATGATGAGCATCAAAGAACTTCCTTATGGAGATGACTTTAAATGTGGCAGACCAGCCACTGGGCAAAATGTCCTCATTCCTGCAACAAACAGAATTTTGCCTAAAAATGGGCAAGCTTGTATGCAGGCAGAGTTTACGGCTGAACTCTGCCAAGACAGGGTAAGCAAGTCCTCAATAGTCCCTGCCTTGTGAATAAGTCTGGCAGAGATAGTGTGCCAGAAGCCTAAAGATGGGGTTCCAACGTTATACTGTTGGGTGACTATTCAGGCAGTAAACTGTCTCAGACATTTTGTTCATTTTGGAAGCTCCTAACTTGCACTTCTGGTTCACTCAGAAATTTAAGTTTTATTCCTTCTCAAGTCTCTGAGGGGTGTTGAACCCACAATTTATCTAGCCATCATAATATACTGGAGAAAAAGTGGCACAGATATTGTGTGAGTGACAAACCAATGACAGGTACTGGTTGAGACCCATGATATGAAAGGGAACTCACCCATGACATAACTTAGAGGACCAGAAACCAAATATCAGATGACCCAGATATCTAGGCTAGGACCAAACATGAATGGGAAAAATGTAAAGAAGTGATTTCTAATGATATTTGCCTGTACTCATAGACAGTAGCCTGACATCAGAGAGGCTCCATCCAAAAACTGATAGAAATAGATGCAGATCCCCAGAGTCAAACACTAGGCAGAATTCAGTGCTTCCTGTGGATGAAGGGTAGGAAGCATTTTAAGAGCCAGAAGTGTAAAGAACATCAAAAGAAAACTCATAGAATCAACCGACCTGGACTCATAGGAGTTTACTGAGACTGAATGCCAATCAGGGAGCCTGCAGGGGTCTAACCTAGGCCTTTTGCATATATGCTATAGTTATGCAACATGGTGTTTTGTGGAACTTCTGACTGAGAAGTGGGAGCTGTTTCTGATCCTTTAGTCTGCTTTGAGGTCTCTTTCTTCACACTGGGTTGCCTTATCCAAACATAATTTGAGGCCAGGAGCCTAGTCTTATTGTGACTTAATATAACATGTTTGAATGATAACCATGAGAAGAAGCCTGTCATTCTCTTAATTGAGGAATGGATGGTGAGAAGAAGGAATGGACAGACTAGGGAGAGAGGAGGGAGAGGAAACTGTTCTTGGGATATAATAAAAGAGAGAATAAATTAATAAAACAAGATATGTGACCTTTGGACAACTGTTTCCTCTATGAGGTTAGATTCTTCATCTATAAAAGGAAAGAAATAACTTGTGGGTGAAGAAGAAAGACTGCACGTTTCATTTTGCAAATAAAAATATATAAAAGAATTATTCTTGAGTGTAAGTATAGTATGTTATCCAGGAGACCGTGGCCTCCAGAATATATTACGCTGGGGTCATAGGGGCTCACAAGAACTGAAGTTGCTCTCTGCAGTTCTGCATGGTCTTATGCTAGGTTCTCTGCATATATGTTATGGTTGCTAGCTTAGTGTTTTATGGGACTACTAACAGCGAGAGTGGGGATGTCTGGGACTCCTTTACTTACTTTTGGGACTCTTATCCTCTTAATGGGTTACTTCATCCAGCTTGAGGGTTTGTGCCTAGTCTCACTTTATCTTGTTACGCCATGTTCAGCTGATATCCCTGGGATAGCTGCTTATTTTTTGGGGAAACAGAGAAGCAGTGAAACTGAAGGAGAGGGCAAGTGTGTATGGCCAAGAAACTGGGAGAAGTGGATTGCAGGGGAGGCTGAAATTTGAATATATGATATGATAGAAGACTAAATAAATAAAAACCACAAAAAGAAGAACTCATACATTGGCTAACTGAAATACTCCATTTGTGCTCAACTTTGAGAATATTACAAAGTTGGTACTTACTGTTTAATCTCTTTCAACTCATTCTTAATTATATTGTTTTGTGTTTCGCATCACTATAGCGAGGCAACAGAAATAAATATTTGGTTGTGAGATTTTCAAAGAGAAAAAGGACATCCTCCCCTAATGTAAATGAATACTATACCTAGTTCATGATGTTTAAAGTCTTATTAGAGCTAAGAGTGATCAGTGAGAGTTTCAAAATGACTTGATAATGTTTCAAGTATGCTGTTGCTTGTGAAAAAGTGGCCACTATTACCACTGTAACTTGGCAAATTGTGAAAGAAAAGCTTGAGTGAGAAATTACATCTAATTAATTGCTGTTTGATCTTGAACATACTGCCTCTGGCTAAAGTGGCAAGTAATCAAGTGGAGTTCATTTTGTATACAGTTTTAGAATTTTTTTTTACGTTGAAACTAGATTCTTCTCTCATACAACTACACTTTCTACTTCCTATACTCTTCTTAGTCCCCTTGAACTATCATTACCCCAATAGCCATCCCCCAAGTTTCCTCTTCAGAAAAGAGCAGGCCTATAAGAAATGAACAGGACAGAATAAAATATAATTATGACAAGGTGAAAGCCTTCATATTGGTGCTGGACAAGGTAACCCAATTGGAAGAAAAGATTTCCAGGAGCAATAAAAAGAGTCAGACATACAATCACTCCTACTGCTAGGAATTCCTCCAAACACCAATCTAACAGACATAATATATACACAAAGATCAATGTGCTGATCCATGTAGGACACTTGATTGCTGCTTCTGTCTCTGAGAGCTTATATGAGCCTTACTTAGTGGATTTGGTGGTCTGTGTTCTCCTGGTATCCTCCATCCCTTCTCATTCCTACGGTCCTTCCTAGACTTTCAGAATTTCAAGGAAAGTTGATTAAGTATGACCGAGACACAGAAAGAACTTTAAAATCTTGACTGACATTGTCTACTGAGTAAAATTAACTTCACTAGTTTAAACAGGAATTTATTTTAGAAAGAGAAACATTAACATGGGATATTGTAAATTCAAAGTCATGACTTATTTAAGAATTTTAAGAAATTTATGTTATCTATATCTATCTATCTATCTATCTATCTATCTATCTATCTATCTATCTATCTATCTAGTTTGGATGTAAATTCTCTCAAACAAATTATTTTGTAGATATAATATTAATATAAAAATAATAACAGTGCTAGGTAGTGATCACCTCAGAAATTTTATTGGCCATATGAGGAAATAAGTAATTTCTTCATATATCACAAGAGTTTCACCAAAATGTAGCCAATACACTTTTGACATTTGTTTTGACATCAAGAAAGTAGTTTTCCATATGAATTTGGTTTATTCACTAAGATTCATTAAGCTCCATTTTGAAGTATTAAGTGAGTTATCACTTAATACAACTATGTTACTTAGATATGGGGGCTTGGGGAGGTAATTAATTTTAGGTATAGTGTTTGCAATGAGATCTCTATACCTGAATACTAATGAATATATGGAAGATCAGAAGACTTTTCTACCCACTCCATAAATCTTGGGATATGATGACGATGTATCACTTCACATATCAGCCAGTGATATATTCAACACTAGATATGTAATAATTGACCTTGGATCTTAAGCACTCTGATCCAAAAGAAATCTCTTTTTCATACAATTAAGTCTAAAGTATTATTTGTAACAAAAACAATGGGATAAAACAATAAAATTCTCCAGTATTTATATACTTAGACACAATTAAATAATGTAGCTTTGCATGTATAATAGAGGAGTGGAAATAATTAGTTTTCCTAAGTCTTCCACTTAGGATTGTCTGTGAAGCTGTACACATCTAAACATACCAGAAAGTATTTAAATAGTTAAGTATTGATGTGTCAGTTGTGTATGTGTATATAAACCAAATATAAAAAGAATTTAACCCATTTAAATTCAGATATAATATTTATTTTTCTAATAAATTGTATGTAAAAATAAAAAACAGTCCATTTTTGGACATGTGGAGCTATTACAGTTGAGAAGGAAATTTAAAGACACTTGATTAATTCTAATACATTGAGTAGATTCAATTTAGAAATCAATATATTGGTATAGAATTAGAAAAGAATTTGTCTAAATTTGTATCCTGAAATTGTCTTTTAAACAGTAATATAATTTTTAAATATGCCATAGAAAGTAGCATTCTCTGTGTGTTAACAGGCATTATCTGGAAACAGTCTGTGCTTCCTTCTTCAGAAAAGTAATTTTATCTTATTTACGTTGTGCTTACTGGAGGGTAAAAATTATTAAAGGGTTGTGCTTGGTCATGTCAAGAAAATCTATAGTTGACAAGTAAAGGATTACACTTTTAGAAGATGTCCTTTTGCAGTACTTAAAGATGAGACAGAATTGTTATAAAATGACATCAGAAATAATCTTATTTCAAAATGCAGTGTTAAATAGACTGTTGTCTTGACGTGCTGATGAGTAAAATATTTTTGTAATTACATTATGCATCCTTGTTTCTTCTTTAAAAGTATAAATTTCATAGAAAAACTCCCAAAATCATCTACTTCTAAAGAAAAATATGAAATAAATCACAGAAACTCTCAAAATACATTTTTAAATCTGAGTAGGCTTCTAGAACTGTCAAATTAAGTGTTAGGTGTCCCAGTTTGGTTCATGTCGTTCATACCAATAAATACTCCAACCAAATAATTGAATTCTAAGGCAGTTGATCCTGTGAATGATGAGTTAATTTAACATGCTGTGGACTGGTCCAAAATGAAGCAGAAAATCTGAAAAAGAGTATTTACCATCTTTTAGCTTTTTCAAATGAAAACGGGAATAAATATAACATATCATGGCGGATTAGAGTAAAACAATATCTTTTGGATATAACAGGACTGTTGTACTTACAAATTTACAACAACTATTCTTGTTGACACAAGATCAAGCCAGTGAAAAATATAGTGTGGATGGGAAGAGCCTCACTGGTCACCAACACTAAATGAGATCCTATTGACAGCTGATAGTGTCTCTTAAGGGAAAGTCAGTTTTCTTTAAGGGTGTGTCCTTTTGTAGAGTACCATGTTCCAAAGGATGATACCCACAACCATGAGAATATGGGCAGCACAAATTGTTCTCAGTGTGCTATATATTGAAGAAAAGAGAAAATGAGGTTGGAAGGTGGAAGATGAGGGTGGGTCTCAAGGACTTTAGGGAAAAGTGGGGAGTGAATAAGACCAAAATTGTTACATGGAATTTTCAAGGAATTAATTAAAATATATTTTAAAAATGCAAGTCTAATGTCCAATGACTATTAGAAACCTGGATATGAAAAATATTTCAGAATTGCTCCCTGTCACAGATTTTCTAAATCAGTATATTTCCATTACTTCTTTAATAATTTCAGTTGAAGGAGTTTCTTATAATTGTTCTACTGATAAAAAAAAAACAACTTTTGCTAACTGACTCTTAGAGACACATTATCTAGACAAATGTTCTGCACTCTTTACCTGAGGGTGCACAACAATTTTGAGAATTTTAAATTGGGCTTTAAAAAATCTTACTCAGGAACTGGAAAGTTTCTCATTGGTCAAGAAAACTTTCTGGACTTGTATAAGATTTGCAAATCCTGGGGAACTCCAGATTCAGGAGAACTGGAGCACTCCTCTGGCCCAAAGACACCAGGCATGCATACAGGTTAAATATTCATATACATAAAATAAATAAATAAAGAAAGAAAGAAGTAAGTAAATAAATCTTAAAAACATCTAAGCATAGAACATACAGCTTTAGAACAAAAGCTAAGGATGGTGGTGAAAAGTATAATATAAGAAAGAAAAATCATAGAACCATTGAAGCCTGGGATACATCGTGAGACTCTATCTTGTAAACCACCACAAAATTATTAAAGTAACTCATATTATTAATGTACCTTTGTGCTATGGTACTTGTTATAGAAACATTGACATGATATGAAAATGAAAGTCTCTGTGACCTCCAAAGGGAACAAGTAAAGAGGTAGTAACTAGTTCTATACTCCAGAATGAGGCTCTAGATCAGAAGGAATATAATGAAAATAACAAATTTCTTTGGAAGCTTTAACTTATCCTCTGCATCCAGGGAGTAAACATGTTTTTAAACTTCAGTAGGAATTTATTTAGATTTTCATATTTTGAATAAAAAAATGAAAGTTTTTAGAAGTAGATTACAGAATATTAAGATACTGATCCCTACACCCATTTTGTTACTGCTAAGTTAAGCAATGCACGACATAAGTTATTAACACTTACTGTATGATTCTGTTCATAAGAAAGTTAGGAAATACGAAGTAGATTAATGATTTCCTATGGTTGTAAAAATGAGGAAGCAAAATGGAAGTAGAGAGTGAAAATTAAGTTTGTGAGTTGTTTAAGGTATTACAAATTTAATACAAGTTTGAAATTAGCTTAATAAATAGATGAATACTCCTAAATTATTGAATTGAGAAGTTTGAATTTTTAAACGCCATCTAAAAGTAATAAGATTTGAGTCTTGGTTAGTGGTTATAAGCTCAATATCTACAGGGCAAGGAATTTGAGGTCAGGAATGACAGGAGACAGAATTAAACACATACATACATTTTAAAAGATATTTTTGTTCCCAAAAGACTATATTATACTATGCGAGATGACAATGAGAAACAAACAGGATGTGGAAGCAGTTAGAGTACCAAATTTCCCAAAACTGTTGATTAAGCGCTAACATACTTATCAAAATATAATTGTCCGCCTCAGAAATTTTTGAGTTGAAATTTCACTGCAGTAAAATCTCAAAGAAGTTTATAATTAAGATTGGTCCATTAAAAATAATAGAAAACAGGGGTTGTGGAGAAAACTCATTGTTTAAAAAAGTTCCTTGGTCTTCCAGAGAATGAAAATATGGATCTCAGCACCCATGTCAGAAGGCTTACACCACCTATAACTTGTCAGTTTTGTTTGTTTGTTTGTTTGTTTGCTTGTTGACAAAGTGTTTCTCTCTGTAACCTTTTATGTCCTGGACTTTCTTTGTAGAGAAAGCTGGCCTCAATCTCCCTGCCTCCCTGAGTGCTTGGATTAAAGGCATGCACCAACACACCTGACTGTCTTAGGACCTTTTGTATTTCAATGATGGATAAAATAATTTGCTTGCTGGTTAACCATAGTATCTTGAAGGACCATACATGTTCATTCATTCATTTTTTCAGGGTGTTTAAGAATTTAATCTCAAATATTATTCACATATTTTTCCTGAGTCCCTTTACAACTTTGTCCACATATTCTTCAGACAATTTTGGAGGACAATTAAAATTTTGTTTTAATAAGTTCTTTCTCTTTGAGTCAACAGAAACATTTTCCATCAGTTAATCACCTTGATTTTAGTTTTCTCTCTATCTTTTTGTTTTGTTGTTTTTCTTTGACTTTGACCATGTGCATATCACAGAGTACTCAATGTGGAATTGGATAGTCTCTTTCCTGAGTGCTGAGTTTTTCTTCTGAAGTCTGTCTTAGTCCAATCTCTATGTTTCATGCCATATAATGTCTGTTATTTGGCTTTATTTTTTATTAATTAAACATTTTTTATTTTTTATATACACATTTATATTATTACACATATGTACAATAAACTACCTATAGCAGGAAGAACCATGACACAATCAGGAACTACATAAATCTTACATTCATAGTGTTTTGACTATTTGTATTTGACAGCTTTGAAAAACAGATCTAAATTTCTGTTCCTTAACTTATCTCAAGCTAGTGTTGTGACACAAGTTTTCTTTCATGAAAAGTGTCTATTAATCATTGGAAGAAAACAAACAAAATCACTTTCCCCAATATTGGCAGACTGTCTCTCCTGATGCTGTCTTTCAACATTTATCTACCTTATAATGAACATAGACAATCACCCATGGTGACTGTTCAGACATTTCTCATGTGTTATTTGGATACGTGGTTTGCCTCTGGAGTACATCATTTTAATGTTTAACTCAAAATTGAAATTCCGCATATTTGTGGAGTACAACATGATAATTTATTATATGTGTGTGCTTTTTTCTTCTCAGTGGACAGAGATTATTTGTCAGTGTGTTAAAAATAAGTGATGTTGAGTGCTCATCCATAAATGGGAAATCTACATCAGCTTTTCAAAGACCAAGCAGGACACAATGCGAAAGGAAGCAGAAAGACTATAACAGCCAGAGAATAATGTACTGGTGCTATGAGATGCTGTATTCTAGATATAACACAGCTGATATAATCATAATCTCACTGTAGATGTAGTTATCTATGAACACATGCATGTAAAAGAAGACATAAAGTGAAAGTAGAGAAGTTACCTAGCAGATATGAAAGGGAATAAGAGAAAGTAGTGGGGGATGAATGTGATCATAAAGCTTCAGATACATCCTCACTTTATATACCACCCAAACTTGTATAAGTAAAAAATATTAAAGTCCTGAAATTATATAATATGGTTTTACTACTACAGCTTTCTGTAAAATTGTTCTACTTTTTTTCTGCCATTTGCAATTGCCAGTTTAAGTCTCTATTTTCCAGATACTAATGGTTTTTGTCTTATTTTTGCCTGTGACTGTATTAAAAACTGGTAAGTAATTTAGAGTGTTTATATTTCATGTTTAAATTTTTTATAAGATTAAAGTTTGTTTTAGTGTTTGTACATACACGTGAGTAGGTACAGGTGTACTGGTGCTCATTGGTGGAGACCAAAAAAAGGTCACTGGATTCCTTAGACATGAATTTCCAGGCAGTTGTGAGCCACTCAACACAGGTGCTGGGAAACAAAATCATGTTGTCTGGAAGAACACTGTGATGAATAATCTTACTTGCCAATATGATTGCATGAAAATTCAACTAAAATCCAAGCTACTAGGCACTCTTGTGGGAGACTTTCTTGAATAAATTACTAGAAGAGGTTATACCCATTATAAATCTAGAGGTTACTTTCTGATTTTAATCCAAATAAAGGGACATGAAAGAAGGAAATTTTACATTTTGCCTGATTGAGCTCACTCTCACTCTCACCGGCATGTTCATCTATGCTATTGCTATAGAATTCTTTCCCCAATGATAGGATCCAGTAATTCAGGGTTCCAGTGTAGAGTGAAAACTTACAGCTCTTCAGGAATTCTCTAGGTCTTCAGCACCAGATTTGTACTTCTGAGACATTCTGCCTCATAAATTGAATAATTACTGGATTGTGGGACTTTTCAGTGTTAAATGGTCATTCGTGGGCTACTGGAGGCCGAGTCTGTAAGCTAATTATATATATATGCACATAAATATATATTTATATATATTATACAAAATAAATATATGTAGATATTGTTTAATTAATATGTATATATAAACATACATAATAATGTAACATATTCTTTATATTAATTTTGGTCCTTAGCATTAGTTAATATAGATTTGATACAAAGAGTGGCTCTAAAAAACAGAATCACATGGATGAATTTCTTTATTATCTTGGCAATATTTGGAACTGTCACTCCAACTTCATGAAATAAAATTACTGAAAAACCTTCTGGTAATATGGAGAGCACTAAAAGCCCATGTTATGAAATATGTGAAGGACTAATCAAGATCAATAGATTTGATACTTCTTGTTCAATTCTTGTGATGAGAAAAGAATTTTGTGACTCTCTATATAAAATTTCTGCCATTCTTGGAAAAATAAGGAAAGTAATGATACAGGGCAGTTGCTTCTATCATCTCTGGACAAACTGACAAGAGAACCATATGCTCAGTGATAAAATTAACCAACCTCAGAACTGCTTAGTCTAAAGTTTTCTAAGTGTTACCTGAAAGAGAATCTGTCTAGCAGCCACAGAGCTCAAGCCCTGGTATAATTGGCCAAATTGCAACAAAAGTTAAAATCTCAGTTCCAAATGATATCAGCGGTTAAAGTAAGTCCATTGAATAGAAAAGAATAGGATTCTGTATTTATGATTAAGATATGCAGGTGGACCCTAATGAGGCTGATAATTTTGAAACATCAGATTCTAAAGGGTCTATCTCATTTAAAGAAGTATTCTTTTTACCCCTGCCTGATTAATTAATCCTGCATTGTCTGCAAAATTGGCAATGATCTTTGTATCAAGATCTATAACCAGCCTGGAAGTTAAGCAAGACCCTAGTGGTAAGATATAACATATGGTTCATAAAGAGGTACGCTGTACCACTAAAGAGCTTAATTATTTTGCAAATTTATTCAAACAGAAATTGGGTAATATGTGTAGCAATGGATCTTAATGTTTATGAGATGATGTTGGATGGAACATGAAGCGTGATCACACTGAGTTTATCAATAACAACCCACTAAGTGGATCTTATTGGTCTATTATAGAGACTTGCACAAATAAAAATATTTCCAAGAGTTTATTTGATTTGTTTAATTAATTGTGAAAAGATAGCCTACTGAGAAAGAGTTAGAAATACTGGATATCATTTGGTTTAGTGTTGACAAATAGATTTTAAGGCTTTAAGAAAATTGGAATGTTGTGTGGAATTACCATGTAAAACACATTCCTCCACCATGGGAGGTCCCAGACAACATATTCTTTGCTAATTCTGTAAGATGCAAAGTGAAGCGAGGGGCACCTGCAACTTTGAAGCCCTTAATTTTGTCTTTCCTCCTAGTGCCAGATCGTTGGTTTGAAGACACTGTTGTTCAGCTGGGTGAATTAAATACAATGAGTTAAATTGGGCCCTAGGGTAAAATGTAGTTGCCAAAGGCAAGGTGAGCATAATCAAGATAGTGGGGAGCACAGGTAAAAGCAATATCTATGATGGCATGCCATATAAAGACTTTAGGTATTTGTTAATCAATCATGCATTTCCAGGAACAAAATAATTAAGAATCCAACAAAGTTTTTTCTTAATCTGTAAAATCAGAAAACTCTAGAACAAATGAGGGAAAGGCTATTTCGAGCAAAGCAATCAAGTACTCCAGATCATCAAACAATTACAAGATTTAAGGCAATTTATACACCCATAACAACTCAGGAAAAAGGAAAAGCCAAGTCTTCTTGAGGAAGAACTTTGCTAAAGTACCTATGAGTCTTAAAATATTTTTCTTCTTGGTCATGGTGTCTTTTCACAACAATAGAACAGTATCGAAGACAGAATTTGGAACCCAGTACTGAGGTATTAGTGTGAAAAGCCTCACCATGCTATTTGTTGGAGGAATATGAAAGACTTTGGGGTCTAGATAAAAACAGTTCTAGAAATTGAGCATTTTAAATGGGATTTAGTAGGCCACCTTAGTAGAAGCATGGAAGACAGGACGCTGCTGATGAAAGCAAGAGGTTTCAGAGGAGAAAAATATTATTGTGTAGCCTACTGACCATTTTTGTACTATTTTGGCTAGACAATAATATTTTTCTTCTCTGAAACCTCTTGCTTTGTTGTTGTTTTAAAAATTTAGCCTGTGGCTAAATTGAAGTGTTTGAGATTAATATCATTTCCAGAGAAGAGTTCAAGTCAGCCTAATATTACTGTGTCACATGGTGATCCCTCTTTTTTGTTTTCTTTTGTTTTTGTTTGTCTGTTTGTTTGTTTTGAGACAGCATTTTTCTGTGTAACAACCCTGGTTGTCCTGGACTCACTTTATAGACCAGGCTGGCCTTATGCAGATCTTCAATGAGAGGGAGCAAATGGCTCAAAGAGAAATATAAATGTACGGTTTGAGACTAGAGAGCATATCTTTGCTTCTAATCTGTATATGTCCTCTTTTGGTATTGTTTTTATTTTCTGTATATAGTCTTAAGTAAACCACTAAATATATAGTTAGAATGTTATATACAATATAGTCTTAGGCAGAAAATGGAAAACTTTTACCCTTTATTAAATGAAATGCTGCTCTCATCAGACACAGTGTCACAATTATAGTAATGTCAACATACATTTTTTGAAAAATTCATTATGTTGAAGTGATGAATTGGGAAATAATCCTCTTAAATTTAAGTGACACTCTTATCACCATGATTGTAATTTTAAATTTGAGGTCTCCTAATAGTGATTTCAGCTGCCATAGCAGACATTCTTGGTGACTCCTGATAGTCATATACATTTGAGATAACCACAGATTCTCATGGGAAAATTGGAAAAGTATAAAATGTTAACTAATACAATATAAAAAGGGACACTTTATGTCCAAGATTATTGATTATTTGGATTGTATTCTGTAGGTTCTTTTTGCTTTTCCTATTAACAAGACATAGCTGAGAAACTTAGAAGCCACAGAACTTGATATGATAACCTGTTCTACACAACTTATCTACACTGTAGCATCATTTTGATACAAATATCTGTAGTGTTGAAACTCTGTATAAACTTGAAATATAATTCTGTTATGTTGGAAGTGGCATGCCTTCAGGTAACTTGTAATATATAATGGTAATATCTACAGTTAAAAACTGTGGTAAGCTTGTAAAGTAAATTTTCAGAGATTTTACTTCTATTTCAAAAATATTAGTGAGTTGTGATATAAGATATATAAATATCTTATATCTTATATCTTATATCATTCAACATTATAAAGCCCAATACATGTTAAAAATTACTGATATCTTACTTTTAAGAGTTGAGGATTTGATTTCTATTAAGTACATTGTTTAAGGCACACTGCATCCTCAGTAAATATTACTAATTATGTTACCCACTCTGGTCTGTGGATGCATATGTAGGCAGAGCACTGTATACATAATAATAAATAAATATTTTTTAAAAGTCTATAAAACAAACAGCTGTTATTTTAAGTTTAAACTAATTTATTTCAGCCTGCACAGCTAATAATGGTGGATTAGAAGTTAAACACAAGTTTCATAACTTAAAGTTAGTGTTATTTACATTACACTAAATCTACTCAATTCTTACAGCCTTTCTGCATTATTTCAAATAGGTTAGGTATTTAATTAAGGTTCAGGATAGTTTTATTATACTGTAGTGTTTAATAGCCTTTACAATCACTCCAATTAAATTATTGAAGCTTTTATAAATAAAATTTTCTCCAAGATTAACTTCTATGACTTAACATTAAGTAAAAATAATATATGAAAATGTGTCATATGTGTATAGTTATTAACCACTAAATATAGTTAACCTTGATTAATAAGTGTTCTCATTTTCAGAAATATTATTTATAATTCTATGTATATGCATGTATGTGCAATGCCTGCAAAAGCCAGAAGGGAGTATCAAACATTTTAGAGCTAGTGTTAAAGGTAGTTGTAAGCCTCCTAATATGGAAGCTGGGAAGTGAACTCTGTTCCTCTGCAAGAGCAAGAAGTACACTTAATCAGTGAGCCATGCCTCCAGCCCCCATATTTGTTCTCTAGATGTGTTCAGGTGTTTTATGGTACAGGTGATTAATTATTTCATTGAACAGAAGACCTAAATAAGTTTGCAACATCTTAAAAATCTTCCTAAAGAGGAAAAAAATTAAACTTTGTATGCAAGGGGCCACTATGTTTTTCTTTGCTTGGTTTAACAAAAATATCTTTAGTGGAAAAATTAATTAAGATAAACTTTCCATAATTAAAGCAAAATAAGTAACTAAGTAAATATTCTAGTTTATTTACTTTTAAGTGCAATGTGCCATATCAGTGTTATAATAATTTGTCAAAACTCAAACACCATAACCACATTGAGGAAAATCAGAAATTCTGGAATAGAATCTACCAAGGAATTCCACACCTGGCTCCTGTTCATCTTTTTCTTGACCTTAATTGATATAATTTGCCAACTATTGTAAAATGTGTATGTGGGTGTCATTATTCTTTAATGTTTATGTCACTTCCTTTGTTGGTTAAGGAAACTAAATAATATTACATGATATAGACTACATGATCTTATAAATTTGTTTTCCTATCTTAAAGTATTCTAGTGTCATAATGAACACAAACACATTATTGAACTTAGATCCAATAATTATTTGCCAAATACTTTTGTGTTATTATAAAACATAAAGAAATATATATTTATAAATAATCTGTAAACATGAAAATTTATGTGTAAATAAGGAAATATCTTAATCTCCATATATTTCATGATTCTTTCTCTGAAATTGTCTTTTCTAGGAACTTCAAATAAACCAAACAAAATATTTCTTAATTTAGTAATATTAAAACGTATATATACAGACTCCATTTTGCTTATACAGTCATTACAATAAAGCTGGTAGTATTTCTTTTATTTGTGGATGTTTAATTTTGATACAATGGTATATAATTCAAATTCAAGATTATTCTTCATACCCGTTACATATTTCTACTCTAATATGGAATATGGTACCCATTTAACTCAATTATAATACAAGGTTTACTTCTATTAGCTTGAAAGTTTTATTGTAGGCTGATTAAGATAATTAAGTAAAACAAGTTAACTGTTAGTTAATCAAATCATGGTCACATCTGAGGAGAACTGCTACTTAGTATTGGCCTGAAAGGGTTAACTAAGGATTTTGAGGAAGAGCTCAGGGGCTGCCCCTCCTGGAAGGGTTGGGTGGCTCTGGCTCTGCTCCCAGAAGTCTTGGCAGTAGCTCCTTGTGAACTTCTTGATAAAGTGAAACAGTTGTTGGTTCAAGGTAAGGGAAGGCTTATAGTTATCTTCTTTCTTGTTTGTGAAATTGTCTCCCTTGACTGATTCCCAGAATGTGCTTAGTCTAATAGGTGTGAGACCCAAGTTTGTTATTGGTAATATTAATGAATAACTAATGTTACGCGCCAAGCCAGAATATGCTACTTTAGAATAGTATAAAAGCTGTACTTAAGAAATAAACCACTGCTATTTGCCACCGGAGCAATAGTCCTCCCGTTTCTTAAGGCTACTTGCCACCAGAGCAGTAGTCTGCCTGTTCAAGGCTACTTGCCACCAGAGCAGTAGTCCGCCTGTACTCAAGACGTTCGCGGAGCTGGTCTCCGTCACACATCAATAGCTACCTATTTTAATCACAAAAATATACATCCTAGGTTTTATAGATAGCTATGATTCTATAGGTAGACAAGGCAAAATAGGTAAAGTCTTCACAAACCTCAGAGACTGGCAGAATATGTCACTTAAAGACGTTTTTATTATTTTAAAGATCACAGTTTAAGCTTTTTGATGCCTGAACAACTGGATGAGAATACAGAAACTGGCAAGGAGCCACTGTTTGCTTTGGAGGCTCCACTGAAAACACTGTCTGAGCACTGAGGAACACAGCAACTGCAGATTTTACCTATTTCATATGTAGCTGCTGTGAACACTTCCATGTTTTTTATCTTTCCTTTCACTTTAGTCTATCAAACTTACTTACAAATTGCCACATAAGAGCTATGTTTTAACCTGCCTCTTAATTCATGTTCCCTAGAATACTTTCCCCTTTAAAATGATGAGATGTTTTTGCCTTAAAACTAATAGCTTTTTTGGTATCCAAGTGATGGAAGTGATGTGATATGCACCTCAAATCTGTCCTTGTCTTTTCTTAAGTTGTGAGATGTTTTCCCTAAGGATTGCATTTGTAAATATGAGTTACAAGTTTGAGTCTACACACATACATCCTAAACAAGCACTTTAAAAATAACACTGAATACCGTATTAAAATATTTACTGCTCACTCCTTACTTTTTTTCGAAAGACACTTAAGATTATAAACTAACTCAAAAAATTTCTAAACATCAGATAACCTATCAGTGACTTGTTCCTGTAGAAGGCTGCTTCTCCTTTCAGAAGCCATTGATTACTTGTATCTCTTTATGTAGCAAGGAGACCTTTTGAAATTTACCCCATTTAGTTTTCATATCAATTGACCTTGTCTTGCTTAGGAATCCATACTGTTTATGTCTTATTTAAGGAACTATATTGTTGATAATTCAAAGGTGTGGGGTCTCTGTCATGTCCAGAAGATATTAGCAGCAGGCATAATAGTTCGTCTGTTATTAAAATCTTTTTTACTCGTTTGCACAATGCTTGCTGCACCCTGTGTATCATTGCACTGAAAATTAATCAACTGGGATTGAACCAGATGGCCATATATTCTCTACATTTGACCAGTTACGGATCTCTTTAATTATCTCCATCTGTGGCAAAAGAAGCATGAATTCTCTCCTGTTTAATAGATATTAAGACCAATTAGAAAAAAAAAGACCAATTAGAAATCTGTTGACATAAGGTTATTGTGTAATTCAAATGCTTATTTCTATATCCCCCATATCTGGTTGCAAGCTTTATTATTAGTATTTTCTCTCTCAGTGTTGTATAAACTCTGCTCCCCAATTGTCTTCTTGTATGTTAATAAAGCTGCTTAGAATCCATTGCTGACCAGGAGAAAGAATAGCACTAGAATTCCTGCCAGGTAGGGGAGGAGAAGTTAGCAGAAGAAATAGGGGATTCAGCCACAGGCAGAGATGCAGGAAAGATGAAGAAGATTTAATCGGATCACAGAAAGAACTAGAAAAATCCAAATAACTTGGGGATTTTGGCAAAGATTGAGTCAGGATAACATAGAGGGCTAAGAACAGACTTAAACTGTTCAATATTGTGTCGTAAAGCCTTATAAACAAATATAAAGGTCTTTGAATTATTTGTGTGCTAGTAGGGTTAAGAGGAAAAACTAAGAGAAACAAACCCATTGTTGTAAAAATAACCTTAACAGGCAAATAACGGTTCCCCTTAAAATAAAAGTACCAAGCCAATTCTAAAGCTTGTAATCTAAAAACTGACTTGTTATAACGTCTACAATGATGTAATCATAGACTAAATCCTTATCCTATATGCACAGGTAAATATAAGTCTAGCCCCTAAATTTTTTCCTTTTTTATTAATTTATTCTTGTTACATCTCAATGGTTATCCCATCCCTTGTATCCTCCCATTCTTCCCTCCCTCCCATTTTCCCCTTGTTTCCCTCCCCTATGACTGTTCCTGAGGGGGATTACCTCCCCCTGTATATGCTCATAGGGTATCAAGTCTCTTCTTGGTAACCTGCTGTCCTTCCTCTGAGTGCCACCAGGGTACATGGTCAAATGTGAGGCACCAGAGTATGTGAGAAAGTCATATTCCACTCTCCTAATTAAAGAATTGAGACAAGTACAGAAATCCGCACTGGCCAAAATATAGAAGCTGTTTAATTTTATGATGTTTCA
Organism: Acomys minous; assembly: GCF_964271855.1. Taxonomy (NCBI): domain Eukaryota; kingdom Metazoa; phylum Chordata; class Mammalia; order Rodentia; family Muridae; genus Acomys; species Acomys minous. The sequence goes on along the minus strand of NC_140488.1, from coordinate 90,511,355 downwards.
TTTGTTACTTGTTAGCTTTAATTAATCAGCGAATAGAGTATTATTTATAAAATCTTTTCCTGCAACTGGGTGTCACTGGGAATTGCATGTTTTCTTCTAGTTGACTCAGCATTCCAGGTTCAAATCTAATCTTTGATACATTTGGAGCTGACTTTTTTTTTCACGGTAATAGATTATAAAACTAATTTTATTATTCTACATGAGCATGTCCAGTTTACCAAGTACCACTTACTGAAGATGGTCTTTTTTCCTCAGTATGTATTTTGAACATCTTTGTCCAACATGTGATGCTTATAACTACATGCAGTCATATTTGTGTCTTTTGCTTTATTGATTTGTGTATCTTTTTGTAGCAGTATACCTCTATAATATATCTTAAAATCCTTTAAAATAATTCTTCCAGAATTGTCCTTTTTGCTAAGAAATGCTTTATAATTTCTAGTAGAATTTTTTGGGAGATTCTTGCTATAGTATAATTAATTGGAAAATAAGTATAATCTGACATTTTTCCTATTTTTATTTCTTTGATTTCTTTCTCTTGTACTATTGCTCTAGATAGGAATCTGACAAGTACATTGAAAATGAGCAGGACTAGTAGACAGGCCTGTCTTATTTTTGAAATGAATTGCTTCAAGTTTTTTTCTCCATTTAGGATTATTTTGGCTGTGGGTTGTCATTTATAAGATTCATTATATTAAAGTGTGTTCCTTCCAGTTTTATTTTATCTGAGGACCTTTTATCATGAGGTATGTTGGATTTTTATGAAGAACCTTTTCTGTATCTCTAAAGATGATCATATGACTTGGGTCTTTAATTCCATTTATATGATTTATTGCAAGTATTGACTTACATATTGCAAAAGACCCCTGCATCTTTAAGATAAAGCCAACTTGATAATATAGAGTCATGTTTTTTATATGTGCCTATATTCAGTTTTCAAGTAATGTATTAAGAATAATTACATCAATATTCATCAAGGAAATTGGTCTACATTTCTCATTTTTTGTGACATCTTTACTTGGTTGCAGTATATCTCATTTGTGACTCACTAATTCATCCTTTACCTATGATCTTTTGACTAAAATCCATATTACTCTCTTTGAATTACTTCAACATTAATTTTAATGATGATCATTTGAAAATGATTATCAAAATACTAAATTTGTTTTTATTAGAAATTATATATTTGTGATACCTTGCTTACCCAAGGGCTGCTCCAGTCAGAGAAAAAAGAAAGCTGACAGTGGATGTACATGTTTACTTCTTATACTACAGATGCAATACCCAGTCTCATCCCCAGGTCTGTAGGAAAAAATGACTATGATCTCCCTTTTTTTCCTGACCTCAACTCCAACTGATCACAGCTAACTTTTGCTGTCCCCAAATACTTTTAGCATCCCAAGACCAAACACAATCATGTATTCCCTGTGAATACACCAGCTGAGCAGGGCCTAGGAAACAGTCAAGAAGAGGCATCATACTATTCAAAAAATACAGAGAAGAAACAGAAACCAAGGAACAAAGCATCCACTCAACAAAGAAACCCAGAAATCAACATGTAGATTTATAATAAACCCAAAATCAAACACATAGATGCCAGTGCAAAAGCACAACCGTCAACAGGCTTGGAAATATGTCTCTACTAGAGACCAGTAATCCTACCACAACAGACATGAAAATTCCCAAATATCTAAAGAACAAGAAAAATATCGTAAAACCACCTACATGAAGATGCTAGAGATCATTAAAATGAACACTTTAAATATTTAAAGAATTTAAATTGAATTAATGGATTTAAAGAAATGCATGAAAACACATCAAACAGTATAAAAAATTGATACAACTCTCCAAAACTTGAAAATGGAAATAGAATCAAGTGGATACAACTGTCAAAAACTTGAAAATGGAAATAGAATCAATAGCAGACTGAAGGAAGTCTGGAAATGAAATTTTGAATGATTCAAAACAAGAATTTAAAGTAGAAAGGGACCAGCTTCACCAGCAAAATACAAGAGATAGAAGATAGAATCTCAGGTATTAAAGATATGATAGAAGAAATTAAAACATGATTCAAAAATGTTTAAATACAAAAACCTCTTGACATAAAACACTCAGGAAATCTGGAGCACTATTTTTAAAACTCTAAGAATAATAGAAATAGAAGGAGAAAAAACCCAGTGTAAAAGCTCATAAAATATTTTCAACAAAATCATAGAAGAAATTTTTCCTAATGTATAGAGTAGATGCTATAAAAAGTGCAAGGAGCTTACAAAACGCCAGTTTAGAGTAAAAACAAATATCTCCTTATCACATAATAATCATAATACCAAACCTACAGAAAAAAGAATATGCAATGTAAAAGACAGAATAATGTGTAACAGCAGACCTATTAGAAATATACATGGCTTCTCAATGGACACTTTAAAAGCTAGAAGGGCCTGGACAGATGTGCTGTACAGACTGTAAGCATGCAAGGATGCCAGCCAAGATTTTTATACCCAACAAAATTTACAGTTATCATAATGAAGAAAATAAGAGATTACTGCTGAAATCAGATTTAAAGAGTATCTATCTGCAAAGTCAGACCTACAGAAGATACTAGAAAAAATCTGACCAAAGACGGTTAAGCATAAAAATTAAAACACAGAGAATAAATAGACTACACTAGCAAGTCTAAAGAAGCAAGTTGGTGCTTCACTAACAACAACAACAACAACAACAACTGAACAGGAATAAGTAACTATTGATCACTGATCTCTATCAACATCAATGGTCTCAATTCCCAAGAAAAGGACACATACTAAGAGAATGGATCAAAAAAAAATCAATCTTTCAACTCCATTCAGGAAACACATGTCAATATCACTATCAATGATAGGTATTACCTTAGAGTAAAGGGTTAAGAAATAATATTCCAAGAAAATGGAGCAGATAAGCAAACTGTTGTAGGCTATACCAGGCTTTAATATCTAAAAAAATAGACTTTGAAGTAAAACTAATAAAAAGATAGAGGAAAGGAGATAGCATATTTATCAAAGGGAAATCCACTGAAAAGATGTCAGTTCTCTTTTTTTGAGACAGGGTTTCTCTGTGTAGCCTTGGCTGTCTTGGACTCACTTTGTAGACCAGGCTGGCATCAAACTTACAGGGACCTGCTCCCTCTGCCTACCTGGGTGCTAGGATTAAAGGTGTGTACCACAATGCCTGGCTGGCACTTCAATTCTATCTATTCTCCAAATAATAGGACATCCATTTAAAAAAAAAAAAACTCTACTACAGCTTAAATAGCAGACTAGAGCTTACACACATATAGTGGTTGTCTTCAATACCCTGCTCTTGCCAATGTAAAGTCCACTCAGTTAAAAAGTAAACAGAGAATATTGAACTGAAGAAATGTTTAAAATGAAATGGATCTAACAGGTATTTAAAGAACATTTCACCCAAACACAAAAGAATATATTTTATCCTTAGAACCTCATGGAACTTTGTTCTAAATTGACAATACCAGTCACAAAGCAAGTCTCAATAGATACAAGAAAATAGAAATAAAACCATGAATCCTATCAGACCACCATGGATTGAAGCAAGGTATCAACAACATAAGCAACATAAAGCTTACAAATTCATGAAAATAGAAAAAGTCTTTACTGATAAATATTGAGTCAAAACAGAAATAAATTGAAGACTTTCTAAAATTCAATCAAAATGAATATGTAACATAACCAAATTGATGGGACACATTGAAAACTGCTCTAAGAGACAAGATCATGACACTAAGCATATGCAAAAAAAAAAAACAGTGGAATGAAGTCATATTGACAAATTAACAACAAACCTGAAATCTCTATAATAAGATGAAGTAATGACACCCAAGAGGAGTAGATAGCAAAAACTATAAAATGCAGTGCTGAAATCAGTAAAATACAAATAAAAACTATACAGACAAACAATAAAACAAATATATTTTTCTTAAAGAAACCCAAAGGGTAACTGAATATACCCTTATCCTAACTATCTAAAAGGCAGATAAGGAAATTAGCAGAATTAGAAATAAAAAGGGGAAAAACAACAGAGATGAAAGAAATCCAGAGAATCATGAGGATATACTTTAAAAACTTGTACCCCTCCAAATTGGAAAATCTAAAAGAAATGGATAATGTTCTTGATAGTTTCCACTTCTCAAGGTTAAATAAAGTTCAGATAAGCCATTTGAACTGACCTATAGCCACTAATGAAAGAGAAGCAGTCATTAAAAATCTCCCAACCAAAAACTCCGAGGGCTATATGGTTTTAGGAGAAAGTTTTAACAAAATTTTAAAGAGTTGATACTCTTCAAATTATCCACAAAAAGAGAGCAATGGCCATTTAATTTTTTAAGGTCACAATTACCCTGACAACCAAACCACATAAAGATACAAGAAAACCAGAAATACAAACAAATTTCCCTTATAAAAATAGATGTAAAAATACTTGCAAATTGCATCCAGGAACACATGAAAAAGATCATACACCATGATTGACTAGGCTTCATCCCAGAGATACATGGATATTCAAATATACAAAAATGAATAAATGTAATCTACCACATAAGCAGACTGAAAGACAACAAACACATGATTGTCTCATTATATGAAGAAAAAGTATTTGACAAAATCTAACACCCTTTCATGATAACAGTCTTGGAACGAGTAGAGACACAAAAGACATGCCAAAACATAATAAAAGCAGTTTAAGCAAGCCTATAGCCAACATTGGATTGAATAGGGAGAGGAATTCAAAGCAATTCCTCTAAAATCAAGAGCAAGAAAAGGTTTCCCATTCTGTCCATATCTAGTCAATACAGGACATGGAAGTTTTAAGAAGAAAAATAGAACAACTGAAGGAGATCAAGGGGATACAAATGGGAAAGTTAAGAAGTTAACATTTATCATTTGCAGATGATATAATATTATACATAAATGATGCTAAAAATTATACCTTGGAACTCCTTCATACACACCTGAACAATAAAAAATACTGGAAGTCTTATCATAGCCAATTTCTTGTTAGAATATAGAACTATGGTAGTGGTTGTCATAAAATTAGACACGTTGACCAATTAGGTTGAACGAAGATTCGTACATCAATCCATACGAAAACCATACGAAAATCCATATGAAAATCTGATTTTTGAAAAAGAAGACAAAAAGTACATACTGGAAAATGAAAGTATCTTCAACAGATTGTGCTTGTTAAACTTGATATCTGCATGTAGATGAGTTCAAATAGATCTATACTTATCATCCTGCACAAAGCTCAAGTACAAATGGATGAAAGAAATCAACATAAAACTAGATACATTGAAAATGATATAAAAGGAAGTGGGAAACAGCCTTGAATGTATTGACGCAACAGAAGACTTTCTGAGCAGAACACAGATGGTGCAGGCACTAAGATTAACAATTAATATATTGGATCTCTTGAAACTGGCAATCTTCTGTAAGACAAAGGACACTCTGACTTGGACAAAGCAGTAACAGAATGGAAAATATTTTTATGAACTCAAATCATTCTGAGGTTTAATATCCAAGATACATGAAGAACTCAAGAAACTAGATTTTTTAATCCATTTAAAAATGAGATACAGATCTAAATGGCGGATTCTCTATAGAGGAAACGCAAATGGGTAAAAAAAAAAAACACTTTAATAGTTTAACAACCTTTTTAACCATTTTGGAAACAGAAATTAAAAACACTTTGAAATTCAATTTTATATATATATATATATATATATATATATATATATATATAAAAGAATGATTAATATCAATGATACAAATGACATTTTATGCTGGTGAGAAGGTAGAATAAAGGGAGCACTCTTCCATGGTAGGTGGGAATGTGAAGTTGTACAGCAACTACAGAAATCAATATGGCAGTTACTTAGAAAGTTGAAAATGTTCTACCTCAAGACCCAGCAATAGCATTCTTTGGCATATACTCAAATGATGCTTCATCTTACCACAAACACACATCCTCAATCATGTTCTTTGCTGCTCTATTCATAATAGCCAGAAATTGGAAACATCATATATTTCCCTTAACAGAAGCATAGATAAAGAAACAGTGGTAGGGGGAAGAGGTCCCCCTCAGTCACAGTCATAGGGGAAGGGAATAAGGGGAAAATGGGAGGGAGGAATGGGAGGATACAAGGGATGAGGTAACCATTGAGATGTAACAAGAATAAATCAATAAAATATATTAAAATAAATAAATATATAAAAGAAACTGGTACATTTGCACAATGGAATATTACTTAGCTGTTTAAAAAATCATGATATTTACAGACAAATGAATGGAACTAGGAAAAAAATGATCATGAGTGAGGCTACCCAGATCTTGGAGGATAAATATTGTATTAATTCACATTTATGTGAGTATTAAACATTAAATAAATGAAACTAATCTCCTATCCATAGGCCCAAAAAAGGTAGGTAGATATAGATGAAGAGACTAGGGAAGGGAGAAGGAAAGAGAATGAATTTTATGGGTAGAATTTTGGGCAACTTTGTCCACAAATTGAAGGATCAGGTAAGGGACAGTGAGGGAAAATATTGTTGAGGTAAAGAATGTGAGGAGATACAGCTATAACTGAGGGGCATTGGGGGAAATGTGAAAACTGAGTGCTTTGTAAAATACATAAAACACATAAAAACAAACCTATTGACCTCTCCTAGTTATGGAGGTGACAGAATCTCATCTAGATATCTCTTGCCACTGGACAAATTTTCCAGTACAGGCACTGGGTTGCATAGCCATTTTTGCTAAGGGGGGGGGGGTTCCAGGGAAATTCCCACACAACCCAGGCTATTGCCAAGACAATGGTTGCTATTGTAAAACTGACTGTGAACCTCTTTTTCTTAAACAATACCCACAGAACTCATTAAATATGGCTAAATCAAGATGGACCCCTTATATAGAGCCTTTACCTCTATATTCTAGTGCCTTTGGTGCAGGAAGGTACTCTTCAGGCTATCAAAATAGAAACATAAACACCAACTCAACCACAAAACTATTGATCTATTATAAGCCATATTTATGAACTATGCTAGGACCATGGTGGCACAGAACTTGTGGAAATAGCCAACCAAGTTCTGATTTGACTTAAGGTTCACTCCATAAAACAGAACCCATAACCCCCAAAAAGTAACTTTACAGCCTAGAGACCTAGATTAAATCCAAACACTAATGGTCTAAGAAGAAAAAATAGTAATAATAAAATAACTCCTAGTGATATGCAGTTACCCTCATAGATTGGTTTCTTAGTTGGCCATCATCAGAGAGGCTTTCTCCTGTAGCAGATGTAAACAAATACAGAGCTCTACAGCCAGACATTATGTGGAGAAAGAAACCATGGGACACACAGTTCTAAATTGGATATATTCCTCAAATGCTTCCTCTCATAGTTCAGAAAATGCCATGAAAGAGGGGGAGGAAACAGTGCAAGAGCCAGAGAGGGTGGAAGACATCAGGATAGCAAGGCCCTTTGAAACAGTGAGCGATGCCCATACAAACTTACAGAGATTGAAGCAACAAGAACAGAGCCTTCAAAGGTCTGTACCATGTACTCTGCTTTCAGCTTAGTATTTTATTGGACTTCTGAGCATATAAACAAGTGCACTTCTGATTGTTGTGCCTATGCTCAAGGCTATTTTCTTTCTGTTGTGTTTTCTTGGCCACCTTTGATGAGATGGTTTTTATTTCACTTATTATATTTTATTTTGACATGTTTGGTTGCTGTCTCCTAGCAGCTTGTTCTTTTCTTTAAGAGACAGAAAAGGATTGCATCCAAAGTGGATGTGAAATGGGAAGTAACTGGGAGGAATAGAGGGAAGGGAAACTTTTATCTATTCTCAAAAGACAAAAAAATCTATATTTGCTACTTATTTCATATACATGCATCAATTTGAATACATGAACACTGTACTAATGCATTAATGTTTATATCATACTGATTATTGTAAATTTTCTAATATTCTAGTATTACTGGGAGCATTTATATTCATTATCCATTCTTTGGTTGAGGGACATATAGGATATTTTCTAGTTTCTAGTTATTATGAATAAAACTTCTATGAACATAGTTCGGTTTGGAAGAGGAAGAGGGATTGAAAGAGTCAGAGAGGTCAAGGACACCACAAGGAAACCTATAAAATCAATTAACCTGGCCTATTGGGGCCCACAGATACTGAGCCACCAACCAGAGAGCATCAGAGGGACATTTCTAGGCCTCCCATATATGTGTAACAGATATATAGTTTGTTCCTCAGTGTGGAACTCTAACATAAGGACTATCTCTGACTCTGTTGCCTGCCTTTGGATTCATTTTCCCTGACTGGACAGCCTTGCCTAGCCTCAGTAGAAGAGGATGGATCCAGTCATATTTCATATACATGGCAAGTTGAGGCCTATGGAAGGTTACACTTTCTCTAGGAGGAGGGAGCAGGAAGGTCAGGGAGAGGTTCCAGTATTGCTGAGGAACAAAATTACAATCTATGTATGCAACATCAAGTGACATAAGTAATATTATTTTTTGTTTAGAACAGAATTCTGACTAATTATATCAATGAATCAATTGTGTGATATCTACAATGTGTATTGCCTCATGAATTAAAATGCTTTTAAATACACATTTGTGCATGTTCTTTAAAAAAGAGACTAATTTAACTAATTTGTTTTCATCATTGTCTTAAGGCCATATTAATATTCTCTGTGTCATTATAAATTGGATACTTGTGTTATTGAAATAAGCATTATGTAATTACTTTTAATCTGGTGGTTCTTTGTGTAACCCAGAATGAAACTGAACTTACTATGTAGCCTAGTATTCCTCAAACTTATGACAATTCCCCAAACTGAGCTACTTAAGTATCTACAAAATAATTCTCACTGTCTTTTGGATGTTGTTTATGTATATGAAAATTATACAATTTAAGTCTCAGGCTTATAGTTATACATTAAGTGTATCATTCATTTCAAAATTCACTAGGTATTGAACACTGTCATACAACTAGAATGTGTCTTTGCACAATGCTTACTGTATAAGGAGTTAAAATAAAAACTCTGCTTATTTATATAGGATGTATTTAACACTTAAGTGTAATGGAAGTTTTTAAAATTTTTATTATTATTAATTTATTCTTGCTACATCTCAATGGTTATCCCATCCCTTGTAACCTCCCATTTTTCCCTCCCTCCCATTTTCCCCTTACTCTTCTCCCCTATGACTGTGCCTGAGGGGGACTTCCTCCCCCTTTATATGCTCATAGGTTATCAAGTCTCTTCTTGGAAGCCTGCTATCCTTCCTCTGAATGCCACCAGGTCTCCCCCTCCAGGGGACGTGGTCAAATGTGAGGCACCAGAGTATGTGAGAAAGTCATAACACACTCTCCACTCAACTGTGGAGAATGTTGTGTCCATTGGCTAGATCTGGGTAGGGGGTTAAAGTTTACTGAAAGTATTGTCTTTGGTTGGTGCCATAGTTTGAGTGGGACCCCTGGGCCCAAATCTGCCTATCATAATGTTCTACTTGTAGGTTTCTAGGACCCTCTGGATCCTTCTCCTTTGCTATTCTCCCATGGTTCTCTCATCTAGAGTCCCAATAGGATGTCCTCCCCTCTGTCCCAGTTTCCTGGTAAGTGAAGGCTTTCGTGGGACATGCCCCTTGGGCTAATATGCAGATATAAGTGAGTATATACCATTTAAGTCTTTCTGCTTCTGGGTTAACTCACTCATTATGATCATTTCTAGCTCAATCCATTTGCCCACAAATTTAGAAATTCCTTGTTTTTAATAGCTGAGTAGTATTCCATAGTGTATATGTACCACAGTTTCTTTATCCATTCTTCTACTGAGGGACACTTAGGCTGTTTCCATGATCTGGCTATTACGAATAAAGCTGCTATGAACATGGTTGAGAAAATTTTCTTGTTGTGTGCTGGAGCATCTTCTGGGTATTTTCCAAGGAGTGGAGTAGCTGGGTCTTGAGGAAGTTTTAGTTTCACTAAAAACTCAGTTATGTCATGTAAACATATTTTTGTTTTAATCCCAGGTGTATGGAGCTGCTTTAGTTTCTCCTCAGCTGTTAACTACGAATGTCTCATGATGTAGCATGGGCATGATTTTTGTCAGCTGCAGATAGTTTAATTTTGAGGACTCTGAGAGGGAATAAATATCAGAACTGAGAAGGGGTGGCAGGTTCTGGGAAAGAAGAAGAAGGCTGCTGGTGTTCCCCCCTGCTGCTCCTGGTTGCTGTTGATGGAATTTGAGAAGTTAGAGATATCCTAAAACAAAAGATTAGACTTATCCCAAGGAATTGAATGACTTTAACCAACAGGAAGTAAAGAAACCTACTCTGCCCAGTTCCCCTTTACCATTCTTTCTCTCCTACCTAGTGTTAAGGGTTTGGAAGGTATTAGGGTAGTTAAGGGATTGGGGTGAACAAGGGATGTAGAGATATAAGAACCCCAATTAAAATAGATTTTAAAATAGGCACCACATTTAGGCGATTTCTCCCTTTAGAAAAGGCTCTTTTAGTTGAAAACTTTCATATTTCTCTAAGAAGCTTCTTTAAAGCACATTCCTAATTAAGTTCTTTCCTCACTGAAAAACCTCTTCCTGCTTTGATGTCATAAGATATTCTGAAAATATGTCAGTAAATGCCCTCCATTTTCATGAAGATGGAGTTCAAATGTATTTTCATTAATAAGACAAAACTTAAATCCTAACCTATTGGCATTAATCTCAGTTCTCTAAGGTCTTACATAATACAATTTCTAAGGTCAAACATTTTTACCCTCCTGAAGTTTCCTAATGTATTAAACTAATAATAATACTAACAACATACAAAAGCCTAATGGGAAAAAACCATACAATTTCGCTGATGTTAAAGTCCAAAATTCATAGCTATTCCTATTACAATAATGTACTTTGTATTAGAGCTAATCTTAGAAAATATCTCTTTATATTTTTGTATAAACTTAATGTAACAATGGGTATGTTTATGTGTATGTATGTGAGTATGTTTGTATACATGTATCAAGTGTGCACATGTGTGCAAATGTGGTCATAGGCACCTCAAGTCGTTTTTTTTAATGTCAACCTGATTGAGCCAGAGCTTCTTGTTTTTGATAGATCTTATATATAGAAGGTTAGTGGTAGTTCACAAGCTTCCAAGAATTCTACTGCCTCTGTGTTGTATCTTCCTGTAGGAACACGAAGAATAGACCTTTGCTACTATGTACAGATTTGAATGGGTTCTGGATATTAGAACTTAATGTCTTCATATGTGTGAGAAAAACATTTTATGCATCTAGCCATTTTCGATCCATGATTTCAGAATTTTGTCTAAATTTAAAACAATAACTCAATTTTCTAAGAGATGCTCTGATATTCATTGATTTTTTGCTTATTTATTTTTCTTTTTCTGGGGTTTTATGGTGGTGTATTTAATTTTAATAGCAAAATAAAACAAATTCAACATTTTTTATCTCAACATATAGCCAATATAAAACTGAAATATAATGACATATATTATGTAAAGTGATATATACCATAACAGTATAAATGTAACTCTAATTACTGATGTTTTATATTTCCCCTTTTATTAAAAGTAAATTATTTTCTTTCTTTTTATTAAAAATATCTTCTTCTCTCATACAATACATCCAAAGCACTATTTACCCTCAATCAACTCCTCTCAGCCCTCTCTCACTCTGCTTTGACCAAGATCCATTTCCACTCTTTCCCTTCAGAAAAGAGAAGGCTTCAAAGAGATAAAAACAATGACCAAATACGATGCATTAAGACAAGGCAAAATTTCTCATATTGAGGTTGGAGAAATAGGAGAAAAAGAGCTCCAAGAACAAACAAAAGAATCAGAGACACACCTGTCCCCACTGTTACAAGAACAACAACAACAAAAACAAAAAACAAAAAACACCAACCAAACAGCCAAATCATATGTGCAGAGGACCTGATGCAGACTCCAGTGCTTCCTAATTTCATCTCTGTGAGCACATATGTGATCTGCTTATTTTATTCAGTGGGCCATGTTATCATTGTGTCCTCAATCGTCTCTGACTCCTACACTCTTTTTTCTCCATCTTTCATGGTGTTCCCTGATCTCTGAGGTGGGGGTACTAATGAAGATCTCCAATTTAGACTCTCCACAAACTGTCTGGCTGTAGATTTCTGTACTGACTCCCATGTGCTGCCAGAGGAAGCTTTCTTGAGGACTAATGGACAAGATATTGATCCTAGGTCTCTCAACTATCCATTGTCCGGTTTCTGACCATTATCATGTCAGTGTAGGGCATGGGGTCCCTCTGATCTTGTGAGCCATTAGTTAAACATGACATTGCTTGGCCACTCCTGCAAGTCTTGTGCCACCTTTGCCCCAACACATCTTGCAAGCAAGAAAGATTATAGAGTAGGGTTTTGTGGTTGGGTAGATAGATATCCACGGTTTTTTTGCTGTATCTTGAAGAGTACCTTCCTATACCAAAAAGACTAGAACATAAGGATGAAGGCACCATACAGGCACCAGCTTTATCTCCCTATTTTCAACAATTAGTGGGCCTTTACTTTCAGATCTTGGAGAACCTATTTCCTAGCATCAGCCTGGCTTATTTAGGTATCTCCATGGGATCCCCCAGGCTATCAACTCAACCAAATGGATGCCTTGCCTAGCTATAAAGGATGGCCAATTTAGCCTCTGTATCCTCCATTAGTAGAATGTCTAACTAAGATTGCTCCCATAGATTACAGGAAGTTAATATCGCACTAGGGTTTCACCCTGCCTCCCAAAGTCTCCCCTATTCTAGTAGTCTCTTCATGAACAACTTTCAGCCATCCCTTCCCCTCCAACATGTTCCCTACTTCTCCTATCTCCCACGTACTATAATACTTTCTTTGTTTTTATGAAAAAGTACCTAATTCTTAAATATCTTTTTTGAGAATATAACATTGATATTTTTACAGACTTAGATGACAAATTAAGAACTAGGATTGAGAAGCAATATTATCAGTACCTCAAGAATCCCATTCAGGCATTTTCTAGAAATGACCATAAATTCTAATATTTAACTTCATAGTTTGTTCATATTTTCTATTTTTTATATAAATGCATTCCCATGAATGCTGCTTTTTTATATCTAGATTCTTTGGAAATAAATACATTGTTTAGTCATATAGCTAGTACTTAATAAGAAGTCCTTTTTCTACCAGATAATATCATGACCCCTGAAATGGAGTACTGAATTATATGGAAAAAAATTAAATAGAATAAGACTTGAGTAGATGCAAAGCTATGCTCATAGATAGAACTAACATAGTGAAAATAGCCATCCTATCAAAGGCAATCTGGATATTCAAAGCAATTCCCATCTAAATTCCGATATAATTCTTACACACCTTGAAAGGACAATTCTCAAATTAATATGAAGAAAAAAATGTATGGTAAGATCTAAGCAGAGAATACTCAATAAAGGAATCACAAACCGTCAAGGAACGCTTGATATGTTCAACATTCTTAAAGATCAGAGAAGTGTAAATCAAAACTACAAATCTACAAATGCAATTACATCTGACACTTGTCAGAGTGACTAAGATTAATATAATATGTGACAGCTCATATGGGCAAGGATGTGGAGCAAGGGCAACATTCCTCCATTGCTCATGGGAGTGCAAACTCACAGCGATCCACCAGCCTCTCCCTTCCAAGTGCTGGGATTAAAGGCATGAGCCACCACTCCAGCCAAGCATCTACTTTTTAAAAAAGCAAATGCACATTTAGATATGAATTCATTTCTTTGCTTTTTATTAACTAATTCATTTTACATCACTATCACATTTTCCTATCCCTCTTCTCCTCCCAGTCTCTCCCTCTCATCTCACCTAACCATGCCAGAAGAGGCACAGGAAAAGGAGGCCTCACATGAATATCATCCCTCCTTGGTATACTAAGTTGCAGTAGAACTAGGTGAATAATCTTCTATTGTGGCTAGACCATGCCTCTTAGTTAGGGGAAAGGGATTCAAAGGCAAGAAATAGATTCAGAGACAGCTCCCGCTTTTTCTGTTAGGGGGTCCCACATGAAAACCCAGGTGCAAAGCCATTAAATATGTTCTGAAGGCCTAGGTCCTTCCCATGTATGCTCTCTGGTGGTTCAGTCTCTGTGAGGCCCTATGTACCCAAGTTAGTTGATTCTGTATGTTTTCTTGTGGAGTTTTTGACTTCTCTGGATCCTTTAATCCTCTGTGGCCCTCTTGCATGGATTTCCCCAAGCAATCCCTTATGTTTGGCTGTGGGCCTCTGCACCCATTTCCATCAGTTTCTGGGTGAAGCCTCTCAGATAGCAGTTATGCTAGGTGTCTTTCCAGAAATATAGAAGAATACCATAAATAGTGTCAGGGAGGGCTCTCTCTCATGGCATGGATTTAAAGCTAGGCCAGTCATTGGTTGGACATTCCCATCATTTTTTTTCCATTTTTGCCACTATATAACTTGTTGGTAGGATAAATTGGGGCTCTAATAGTTTGTGATTGGATTGGTGTCTCAGGACCTCCAGTTGAAATCATTTCTGGTTACAAGAGATGCCAGGCTTTGTATTTCCCATTGCGAGCAGTCTTAGTCAAGCTCACCCTCATAGATTCCCGGGAGTTTCCATTGTCCTAGGTTTTTAGCTCAGCACAGGGATGCCCTCTGTAGTGATGGCAATTTTCTTTCCCAGTATTCTCTCCCTTTGTCCTTCCCCTACTTGACATCCCCTGCTCTCCTTCCCTCTCCTACCCAGTTCCCTCCATCCATCCATCCTTCCATGTCTATTCTATTTCCCATTCTTAGTGAGATTCAAGAGTTCCACCCTTGGGCCCTCCTTGTAACTTAGTTTCTTTGGGTCTGTAGATTGTACATGGTTGCCCAGTCCTTTCTGGCTATTATTCACTTATAATTGGATATATACCATGTTTATTTTTCTGAGTGTGGGTGACCATGTTGAAATCAGTAGTCCTCTTACATACCAATGATAAATGGGATGAGAGACAAATTAGGAAGATACACCCTCTACAATAGCCACAAATAATAGCATCTGGGAATATAATAGTAGTTACAAGAGGAAAGGAATGGGAAAGGGATGATAGGCATTTACTTATTCATAAGTAGACAAGGATGAGGAAGTCTATTATGCTGTTATTGATCAATTATTTGCCTATAAATGATGTGCTACAAATGACAAAACAGCTATAGTAAGTGATTTTGTATGTATTTATCATTTTTTTCCTAGAAATAAAATCATTTTAAGTAATTTGGTGTGCTTTCTTCAAACTTTTTCCTTTGCATCTTGTGTTCATAACCCTTATTATACATTTAACAGAATTTTAAGACATATTTTAAAACATGCTTGCCACAAATATTAAATAAAATATCTTCATAGTTTTTCAGCCCAACAGTAAACTAAAGTGCATTATGAAGATAATAAATGTGTAAAGGGATATTTTATTTAATATAAACATTTTATAATATATTCATGTATAGAAACATCATGTATAAGTACTGTCTTTATGTTTGTACATACCAGTAAAGAGAAAATTAGTTAGAATATTAGTAATAAGCAATTGCTGATGTTAGTATATGAAATGTCTTCTTCCAGTGGCTACTAAATTTACATGAATGATGGATTCAGATATCCATATTTCTAAAGAAGAGTGTGTAAGTATTTTTTGTTCTAGAACCATATTTGAAACAAAACTAAATAAAATAAAAATACAACATATAAACTTCCATGTATAATGTTGACATAGAAACTAGTTCGTCTCTTAATTGGAAGACAAAGATGAGTTGATCATAATCAGAAATCATATGCATGAATTTCCCCACCATTTTATAACATGGAAGACATTGCAATATATTCCTACAGAAACAGAACAAAGAAATACATAAATACAGTCATTTTCACATGTATTGGTGAGAATATATGATTTGTGAGTTAATTAGAAATGGGGAAGCATTTGCTGTATCAAATGTTATTCCATGATGCTATTAGCCTTTGGCTTTCTGAATAGTAGGAGGATGTTTGCATACTAAAATCTGGATTTTATGTAATAGTCCCCTTAATGTTAGGTCAAGCTCTGAAATGGGCAACAATTGGATACTTAGTGGACTTAGTCATTCAAAATTTGTATATAACAACAATTTATATAGTAGTACAAAAAATAATTTAGTTTGGGACTTGTAAATTCCCAGGTCCCCACAATTAGAGTATTAATTACTTGTTAAGTCTTATGTTTGATACAAGTGTGGATTTTTTTCTGGGACATTACTATACATTTAGCATTTTTAAGCATAAGAAAAAGTGAAAAAACACTTTGAATTTTATTAACTAAGCTTACTTTATTTCCAAGTACAATAGTAAAAGAGTAGATGTGTTACATGGTCATTTCCAATGGAAAAATACATATTTAAATAGTAAGCTAAGAAAGTTACATTTGATAACATAACAGATGCTAAAAGTTTTCCCTTGAGGTCACTTTTTAATATAAACATATTTAAAGTTACACTGAATTAAATGTAATGAATTTCAAATACTCCCTTATTAGCAAATACTAGATATTTATATATGAGACAAATTTAAAAAATAGTATGTATTGAGACTAAATGTTAATAAATAAAGCAAAAATACATGATAATCATTAAATAAAAATAATAGCCATTGGGTATGATAAAATTTTATATTTTCATGAAGCAATAAATAAAAATAGAAAAGCAAGATGCATATCTAAAAGCAGTATGCATGAAAACCTGACAGAAGGCACAGATGGCACTATGGTAAATGTTCTGTCTAATTGCAAGGAAGGTTTTCCTCATGGGCAAACCACTCTGAAGCTTGTTTAAATGTCTTTCATGTAAAGATGACTGGGGCAGCAGATTTTGATTGTCAATTGCCCTAAATCTCTAGAGAATGGAAAGGTTATCTGACAGGAAAATCTCAAAGATCTAAGAGAGTCTTGGAAAAGTTGAAACATGCCCAATGCATTGTCCTGAGGGTGAAGTAAGTGAATGGCATAGAGAAATGCCACTAAACCTTCTTAAATGGAGTATCATTTTGAGATGTTATGTAATTTTTAAGTAAGATGTGTGGTAGAACTTTTATTTCTGCAAGAAATCCCCACATTTTTAATAATTCTTGGAGATTTTTTTCCAATTTTAGCTATTTTGTTTTTATCATTTTACCTTGTGAAAGTAGTCAGACAGATAAACAGTGTAATTAGATATACTTCCTTTAAGACTGCACAGGCAAAGATTTTTTATGTTAGAAAAAATATTTAAGTTGGGATTTTCTAAAATCAATAAGGCAACATTACTTTTCAGTTTGATTTATCCTTTACATAATTAGTGTAAGTTATTTCAATGAAGCCAACTGTGTTCTCATGAATTAAATTATAAACTGTATTTAGAAACCAATATTAAAGGTTTTAAGAAAGTCAGTGTTTAAAAAATTTAACTCAGTGTATATCAATAGTTTTACAGATATGGTTGATATTAAAAGCTCCACTGCCTGGCATCCATTACCCATGACTTCACAGTAGCAGCAGGCTTATGTGTTTCCCAGTCTTCCATCAAGTACAGTAGTTAGCCAGATATTACCCACATGGTCCCATCACTGCTATGTCGCACAACCTCAAGCATATCCCATGGCTGTAAGTACCATTATTATCTTTCCTGTGCTATGTAAGGATGTAGTCTGGGAAGCCTAGGATAAGAATGTACCTTTTGAGTTTCATTTGAACATGAATACTGGCAAAACTCAAGGCTTCTTTTTGAAGGAAAATTTGACCACAGTGCTGATTGAGTGGTATCCTGGCTCTGGGTTCTCCAAAACAAAGTGTGTAGTGCCTATGCTATGATGACCCCCATGGAGTCCCTCTTCCAGATTCTGGCCAACACATCCATTAGAGCAGCAAATACTTGCATCTGTAGTGTGATACTCATTGACATGGACACCAGGAGAAACATTAGCGCCTCTATGCTTCTATGAAACAGTGGAGATTCCAACTTCTCATCCTGTGGCCTGAACCAAGGCACAAAGAATAAAGGAATAATTGGGAGGCATCTGAATTTATCACAATAGTGCAGCAACATTGTTTTTTGTCATCTGTTTATTCGATAATACTATTGGGAATGGAAAAAGTTATTGTGGGCCTCACAGAGCTACTGAGGTTGATTTCCACTGTCTTAGACCCTTAGCTGCAGAGTTCACTGAAGCAGATCCACCAGATACGTTTCAGTGTATAAAATGACAAAAGAAACATATATGTTCATGATATTCCCAAAGGTAGATAATAACTCTTCCAAATATTTCAAAAGACAATAATACTCATGGATACTTAAGACAGCACTTAAATTAACAATACCAAAGTCAAATGCCATTCAAAAGACTACAAGGCAGCAATTAAAGAAAATTAGACATATAAGACAATTCATCAAAAGAATGGCAAATATAGCCAACAGGTACTAATAAGAACCAATATGAAAGTCACAATAATGCATTATATGAGAAGAAAGAATATGAGAAGTGAACCCAGCACAAGTAAGTCAGACACAGGCCACAACCCACATTGTCCACCATCCATAGGAGATATGTGGGGCACCCTACCAGCTTTCAGCTGGGAGCTCTCTCAAACTAGTCCTCATCTGCCTGTCCCAACTGGGACACAGACAGCTAACCCAGCGGAGCTGAGCTGGCCATGAGCTCCAACCCCGTTGTCTGCCACCCCAAGGAGGTCTGTGGGGCACCGGAGCAGCTTTCACCTTGTATTTCTCTTTGCCTATTCCTCACTGGTCTGTCCTATCCAAACAGGCCTGCTAACACCATAGACAACTAGATGGCTAGAGGCCAGTGAAAGAACACAAGCAACAAAACTCGAAGACATAAGATATCACCAGAAACCAGTGGTGCAATGACAGCAAGCTCTGGAGATACTAAACCTCTGAAACAAAAGAAAAAATATTTTAAAACTGAGGTTATGAAAATGATAGAGACCATGAAGGAGGAAAATAAATCTCTCAAAGAAATATAGGAAAATGAATTCAAACACATGAATGAGTTATATAAATCCTTTAAAGAATTGCAAGAAAATACAATCAAATCAGAGAAAGAAATTAATAAGACTACTATGGAAGCAAAAATAAAATTAGAAGCAACAAAGAATTACACAACTTGAAGCAAGCTTATATTCCACAAAAATGGAAAATCTAAAAGAAATGGATGATTTTCTTGATACATTTCACTTATCAAAGTTAAGGCAACATCAGGTGAGCAGTTTAAACAGTCCTATCACCTCTAAGGTAATAGAAGCAGACATCAAAAGTCTCCCAACTAAAAAATCCCAGGGCCAGATGGTTTTAGTGCAGAAATCTACCATACCTTCAAAGAAGAGATAATACCAATACTCTTCATGGCCAAATGAAACTGAAAGGCTACACCCTTATCCCAGTCCTCCCAGACTGAGTACTTACATAGCACATTTTCAAATTTCTCACCACATAGCTACTTCTATTATCATTAATAATATTTGAATTCTTGTGATATAATTTGTGTATATTCTTTTGTATCTTAAATTTTATTTGAGTCTTTCTTTTTTAATAATTTGAACCAAATTTTGGCTTACTTATTTTTATCTTCAACAAGAAAAAACACATTGTATTTTATTAATTTTTAAAATTTCTTTATTATTTTTAAATTTCTTTATATTGTGACTTTATATACTGCTTTCCTTATAATGAAATATATAAAATAGGAAGATAATCATTTTTGAAATCTTCTCTAAGAACCTTGACAAATCCCTAGAAGAAGAAAACTGTGGGTCTCCCATTTTATGGTTTAAAACAAACCAAGTGGTTAATATACACTATGGGAAAATGCTACACTATTGAATATGTACAATATTTAACAGGTTATATACTATTTTCCAGGCAAATGGATAGCCGTAAATGAAATGAACCTAAATTTTTATTTTACAGCATATGCAAAAATAGTTCAAAGGGAATTTGAGGACTGAAAGTATAAACTTTAAAGAAATGGTAAGAGAAATTTTATGGCATCATTTATTTGTTTGGTATGTGATGAATTCAATGTGACACACACACAAAAGGCAAGAAAAACAAAATATTTTACATGGACAATATAAGACAGAAAATCTTTAGCATACAAAAAGTTAAGAAAAACAGAAGGGCTGCAAATCATATACCTGGGATTAATATCAATAATTTAAATAAAAAGTTCATAATTGACAGAAAAAACAATCTAACTAAAATTAGTTAGAACTTCAATAAACATTTCTGTAAAAAGAAAGCAAATAGGCAAAAGTTTATAAAAGTATACTCAATATACATGATCACCAGAGATATAGGAAGTAAAACCAATATTTATTACATCATTTATTAAGATAGCAAATACTTAATACAACAAAACCAGCTTATTGGGTTGGATGTGGAGAATTTGCATCTTATACATCTCCTGTAGGAAGAAAAAATGGTACAGATACTAAGAAAAACAACATAGAAATCATATATATATAATATATGTCATATTTATATATATATAAATCTCAAGGAGATATTTGTTGACCTGTTTTCATTCCATCATTACAACTATCAAGACCTATATGCACCCTCTTTGCCTATGGTTGAAAAAATGTTATAGACATATAATGAACTATTATTAAGCTTTATGAAGAAAGGAAATCATGTCATGTACTATAACACTGAACAAGCTTGAGAATGAACATAGAGTCAAGTGAAATAAGCCAAAATAAGTAGATATTCCATAATTCCATTTACGTAAAGAATCTAAAATACTAAGGTACATAGATGAAGAAATCACAATGAGGGGTTCCAAACCTTTGTAGGAAGGTAATTATGAAGATCTATTGTTCTGAATATTGAATTTTAGTTATGCAGGTTAGGGTTGCTTGTTGGATTTGCTTAATAATAATATGCATCTTGGTTAAAGTTTGATATTTAAAATGTAAAATCATGTTTTTGAGATATAGTTTATTCTTTGTTTTATTGAACACAGCCTATTGAGTAATATTTAACAAATATACAAAAAAGCTTGTGTCTAAGGAATTTACAGACAATGTGTGTCTTAGTCTAGTATCGGTTGTTCCTCTCTTTGGGAGAAAAGAGCTTATTTGGTTTATATGCACCATTATAGTTCATTGTGAGAAGCCAAAGAAGGAATATGAAGGCAGAAATTGAAATAAAGGCTTTTATTAGTTAGTTTTTTGCTTTCTATTGCTTGCTCAACATGCTTTGCTATAGAACTCATACCATCTGATGAGGACTGGCATACTCTACAGTGGTCTGGGCCCTCCCAATCAGTAATCAATAAAATACTATGACAGACTTGCCTACGTGACAATGGCAATTCCTAAATTGAAGTCCACTCTTCCCTGATAAGTCTAGTTTATATCAAGTTGACAAAAAAAAAAAACCTAATCAGAATAATTGATCCTTTGACACAAAGAAAGCATCACTATTAAACCATACCTTTCCTTTCATGTTTGTTTCCAATATCACATATTAGTATTAATATCACTGTAGAAATCACAGTCCAATATTTAAAAGTCCCAAAATCTTTAAGTTTTTCAACACTTACTTATTTATTTGTTTGTTTGTTGTTTGTTCATTCTTCTCTTATATATTATGTCTGGACTGAATTTTCACACCCTCTGCTTCTCCTCTGGGTTCCTTCCCCCACCATGTCCCCTCTCCCTGACATCCACTCCACTTTTGTTTCCCTTCAAAAAAGAGCAAGCCTCCCAGGGAAATCAACCAAACATGACATAACAAGTTACAATAAGACTAGTCTCATACCCTACTATCAAGGCTAGATGAAGCAACTCAGTAGTAGGAAACAGGTCATGAAATCTGGGGGGATAAAAAGTCATAGATAGCTTCCTTTCCCACTGTTAGTAATCTCGTAAGAACAGCAGACTACACAATCATATTTGCAGGAAAGTGAGGTCAGATCCATTCAAGCCCCCTGATTGTCAGTTCAGTCTCTGTGAGCCCTTTTGAGCCCAGGTTAGTTGATTCTGTGGGCTATGTTCTTGTGGTGTCCTTGACCCACTCAAACTTATACCAGCCTTCCTCAAATTCTTCTGTGGGATTTCCCCAGATACAACTAATGACTGGCTGTGGGTTTCTGCATCTACTTCTGTCGGTTGCTAGATGTAGCTTCTCTAATGAGTACTATGCTTTGTGCTCCAGTGAAAGAGTATTGCAGAGTATCATCACGAATCATTAGACTGTCTTTTGCCCATTTTGTTTGGTTCTGTCCTAAGTCTCTTGGCTATGCAGCTTCTCCTTCCTTGACCTCAAGGCAGTGTAAGGTGTGGTCTCGCTCTCATAACGAGCATCACAACTAGGAACAATCATTGGTTGGCCACTCCCACAAGTTCTGTGTCATGTTTGCACCAGCACATTGAGCAGGCAGGACAAATTGTAGGTTTAATATTTTGTGACTGGGTTGGGGCCCCAATTCCTCCATTGGAATCCTTCCTTGGCTGGTTCAGGACTGAATACCCTATTACTAGGAATCTTTCCTAGTACTACTTTCATAGATTCCAGAGCGTTTCCATTGCACTAGGTTTCCAACTTGCCCTGAAGGTGGCACAATTTTCAATACTTGAGAATTATAAATTCTCTTTTATAATCGATATTTCTTTGAAAGTCCAAAGTATCTCAGCTGTAGACGTCTATAAAATATTGCAGTTAAATACTTCCTTGGTCCAAGTGGGAAGAAGCAGATTATAATCCCTATGAAATAAAACCAAAATTAACACTCAAAATTATAAATGAAATCTTTTAGATTAATGTCCTGTATCTGGGGTTCCCACAATCATGATGTTCTTGCCTTCAAATGGCTTGAATGATAGTATTTCTATTGCTTTGCCACCATATCAACCTCAGTTTGTCTAATAACCTCCTGCTAGCCCCATTTCACAACTGCTTGGTGGTTGTCTTATGACCTCTCTGACCTCTCTATCTCTAGCTGTGTCCTCCACTGCAACTTAGGCTACACCTTCACAAGCGGCCACTTCTGGCCATTCACGTGTTATAGTCAGCATCTCTTATTTACTCTTTCAATCATGAAACATCATGGTACCAAAACAAGTATTATATGGACGACTCTTACACAATGCCAAGTTTAGCTGCCAGGTTTCGGTCCAACTCTAATCTCCTTTGGACAACAGCTTTTGTATACTGACCACTCAGAAATACTCTCAGATTTCATCTCAGGGATGCTGGTCTCTCTTTAATTGTAGATAACTTCTCATCCCCAGCTTACCAGAATCACTTGTTTCCCCAAAACAAAGTTTTCACTTCAGTATTGCTTGTTCTCTGTTAAACAAAAATTTAAGAACCACACCTTGATGTAGTCTTTGAGGAACTCACAAACTTCCTTCATAAAGTTTACAAGTTAGCCCTTCATCACCTGCACTGCTCTTATCATTGCCTTCAAATTTCCCATAACAGTTCACTAAGGTCTAAACTCACAATATCTTTTCCAGCCCAAAGTTCCAAAATTACTAACGATGGTAGCATAGCAACACAGTCAATTCTACCCTTGAAATATCCAATCTTGGTACCATTGTTGTCTACTTTTGTTTTCTGTTTATGTTACAAACTCCATGTCCAAGAGTAACCTAGGAAGTAAAAATATGTTTACCTTACATATTTTAATCATAGTCCATTATTAAGGAAAGCCAAGGTGGGTATTCAAATAGATCAGGAAATTAGAGGCAGGAACTAAAGCAGAGACTGTGGAAGAATCTTGTTTTCTGATTTGCCTTCCATTAATTTTTCAACATGCTTTCTTATATAACCCAGGACCACTTACTCAGCATTGGTACTTCTCACAGTGAGCAGGGCCATGCTACATTAATATCAATCAAGGAAATGACTCTATGATTTACCTATAGGTCAATATGATGGAGAGATATTCCATCTAATGTTCCCTCTTCTGAGGGGTTCCTGCTTGTGTCAAGTTGAACAAAAATCAACCAATATAGTTACTAATTTATTTTTTCCAAATAGCTAAGGGAGTATATGTGGCTCTTAACTATTGAGCTAACATTCTAAATGAAAATAAATGTGTCCTAATAAAACAAAATGAAAAAAATGTGATTGGATCTGTTAATCAAGTTAATGTGATATTAAATGGATACTTTTTCTGTTATAAGTTTAAGATATAAATTTTAAATGATAGTTATACTAATATTAATGTAGAATATAAAGTTCAACTGTATGGGATTTGAGGTATTAGAAGTGACTTCTTTATGTTGAGGTATTAGTCCAGAGAGCAGATGTAAGTATTTAAAGATAATTTCAAATCATAATACTATGATATAGCAAACGGTAAATGATGGAAACGGCTCAGAATTAATTAGAAACTATCTCAAAGTTAAATATTTAATTGGAACTCAGTCTGATGGAAGAACACATTGTCACACTTAGAAACTAGTAGAGAAATCCTCATTTTTTTCATAGAAAAAGTCGATGTAAGATCAAGTATTGTGAGTAAATAAGTACTTTGGTTTGGTTTTTTGAGACAGGGATTCTCTGTGATAGCCTTGGCTTTCCTGTCTCTCTGTGTAGAACAGGCTGGCCTTAACTCACAGAGATCCACCTGCCTCTCCTTCCTGAGTGCTGGGATTAAAGGTGTGTGCTGCCACACCCGACCCTTAGTTATGTGTTTTAAGAATGGCAATAATAAAAGATTGTATTTCACAAACTTACCTATATCAGCCTTTATATTCAACCTTTATTTTACCTTCTAATTCTATACACAAATCATATATCCAAATGGTATGCTAAGAACTGGAAGATAAAAGAGATAAGGTAACTTTCTGAAGAATATGTAGATAACAGCAGAGAATTTTAACCTAAATCTGATTCTATTAGAACTTGTTTACTGCAGACACATAGACAATTATTTCTTTATTTACTTTTAAAAAATTAATTTATTTGACAAAGCTGCTATCACAAAGAGGCTTATGGAAGACTCTAGCAGCTTTGGGGCTTGGATCTCTCTCCACCTGCCCACTGCTTACAAGCATGGTCCATTTGAGACACAGTGAGTAAACAGGCAGATGTAAGTCAGGAGTGGGATATACTCCTCATTTGCTGACATTCCAAGAAGGACTCTGGAACACTCGAGCAGCTTTTTGCTTAGATCTTTCTCTACAGGCCTACTGCTTACCAGCATTGGCTATCAGGGGCTCAGAGTGCTAACAAGCAAATATGAGTCAGGAGCAGACCATAAACAACATTAGCTGATATCCAGAAGAGGCCTGTGGGACACCCAAGTAGCTTTGGGCTTGTATCTCTCTCCGGCCACTGCTTACCAGCCTGGCCCATCTGAGTCACAGAAAAAGAGCCAGATGTTAACTTGGACTCTAGCCAAAATCTATATTATCCATTATACCAAAGAAGCTTGAGGGGAATGCAAGCTCAGCTTGCTTCGTCCTGCCTGACCCAAAAACAACATGGACAGGGAAATCAATATAACTGAGCTGAGTACAGGCTCCAATACTTGTTGTCTACCATCCTGAGAGGGCCTCTATGGAGCCCTAGAAATCAGCCTTGATCTTAGAGCTCTCTTTGCCTGTTCCCAACCTGCCTGGCTCATATAGGACACACACAAACAACCACCCCATTAGAGGAAGCCCCAGGCTTGCTAACACTAGACACAACAAGATGGTTAGAGGCCAGCACAATAACACAATGAACAAAAGTTGGAGCCATATGACACCACCAGAACCCAGAGATCTTACTACAGTAATCCCTAGAGATACTAACACCCATGAAGTGCAAGAAAAGGATTTTAAATCTCAGATAATGAAAATGAGAGAAGCCTTGATGGAGAAAATAAACCTCTCAAAGAAATATAGGAAAATGTATTCAGATGCAGGAATTGAATAAATCCTATAAAGAATTACATGAAAATTCAAATTGGAGAAAAGATAAAAGCAAAAAAACTATTCAAGACATAAAATAGGAATTAGAATTAACAAAGAAAATACAATCTTAGAGTTAGAAAACCTAGGAAAGAGAACAGGAACTGCATACATAAGCAATACCAACAGAACACAAGAGATGGAAAAAAGAATCTCAAGTGTAGAAGACAAGTTTGAAGTTATTGATACATCAGTCAAAGAAAATGTAAAAACTAAAATGTTCCTGACCAAAAAAACATCCAAGATATAAAAGACCAAACCTAAGAATAATAGGAATAAAAAAGGAGAAGATTCCAAGGTCAAGAAAACATTTTCAGTAAAATCATAGTAGAAAACTTCCCAAACCTAATGAAAGAAATGCCTATAAATATACAAGAAGCATACATAACTACAAATAAATTGGACCTGAAAATAAAATCCTCCCACCACATAATAATCAAAACATTAAATGTACAGAAAAAAGTGAATATAAGAAGCTGCAAGAGACAAAAGTCACATATAAAGGAAATCCTGTCAGAATTAAATCTGACTTCTCCACAGAGACTATTTAAGTCAGAAGGGCCTGGATAGATGTCATGCAGACACTAAGAAACCACTCATGCAAACCCAGACTACTATACCCAGCAAAACTTTCAATCATCATAGATAGAAAAAAGATAATATCCTGGGACAATTTAAATGGTTTCTAGCTAATAATTCAGCCCTACATAAGAGACCTGAAGGGAAATACCCACCCAAGGAGGCTATCTAAACAGAGAAAAAGATGGGAAATAGATAACCCTACCTCCATAAAACAAAAGAAATGAAACTCTCTCTCTCTCTCTCTCTCTCTCTCTCTCTCTCTCTCTCTCTCTCTCTCTCTCTCTCTCTCTCTCTCTCCAAAACCACCATCTAAATAACAGAAACTATCAACAACTGGTTACTAATATTTCTCAATATCAGTAGCCTCTACTCCCCAATAAAAAGACACAGATAAACAGAATGAATGTGGAAACAGAATCCATCATTCTGCTGCATACAAGAAACACATCTCAGCAATAAAAATAGACATTGCCTCAAAGCAAAGACTGCATAAAGGTATTCCAAGGAAACAGACCCAAGAAGCAAGCTGGAATAGGCATTCTAGTATCTAATAAAATGGACTTTCAACCTAAGCTAATCAAAAGAGATAGGGAAGGACACTTCATACCAATGAAAGGAAAAATACATCAAGAGGATTCAAAGAATCAACAAAACCAAGAGCTGTTTCTTTGAGAAAATCAACAAGTTCACAAACCCTTAGCCAAGTTACCTAAAAGGCATAAAGAGAGTACTCAATTCAGTAAAATCAGAAATGAAAAGGGAGACATAATGACAGACACCAAGGAAATCCAAGGAATCATTAGGTGTTACTTCATAAGACTGTATGTCACAAGATTTGAAAATCTAAATGAAATGTACAATATTCTTGATATATTTCAACTACCAAATGAATCAAGATCAGGTAAACAAATTAAATAGTCTTATATCCTCTAATGAAATAGAAGCAGTTATAAAAAGACTCCCAACATAAATGTGCAGGGCTAGATGGATTCAGGACAGAACTCTACCACACCTCCAAAGAAGAAGTAATACCAATTCTCGTAAAACTATGCCATGAAATAGAAACAGATGGAACATTACCAAACTCATCCTATGAGGCCACAGGCAACTTGATAGCCAAACCACACAAAGACCCAACAAAGAAAGAGGATTTGAGACCAATTTTTCTTATGGACATTGATGCAAAAATACTCCAAAATACTTGCAAACAGAATCTAAGAACACATCAAAAAGATCACTCACAGTGACTTCATTCCAGGCATTCAGGGGTGGATCACTATATGCAAATCCATCAATGTACACTGCCATAAAAACAAACTGAAAAAAAAAACTCATTTACATCTTAGATGCTGAAAAAGCATTTAACAAAATCCAACACCCATTCATGTAAAATGACTTAGAGAGATCGGGGATAGAAGACACATACCTTAACAGAGTAAAGTCAGTATATACAGCAAGACTACAGCTAACATCAAACTAAATGGAGATAAGCCTAAATCAATTTCACTGACATGAGAGAAACAACAAGACTGTTTCTTCACTCCTTATCTCTTTAATATGGTACTTGAAGTTCTACCTAGAGCAAAAAGACAATTAAAGGAGATCAAGGGGATGATATTAAAAGGAAGAGGTTTCACTATTTGCAGATGTGTAGTATACATAAATGACATGAATAAATCTACCAAGGAACCCTTGAAGTTGATAAATACCTTCAGCAGAAGAGCCGGATACAAATTCAATACAAACAATTAGTAGCACTCCTTTATACAAAAAGAAGCAGGCTGATAAAGAAATTATGGAAACTAAGCCAGGCATGGTGGCGCACGCCTTTAATCCCAGCACTTGGGAGGCAGAGGCAGGCGGATCGCTGTGAGTTTGAGGCCAGCCTGGTCTACAAAGTGAGTCCAGTATAGCCAAGGCTACACAGAGAAACCCTGTCTCGAAAAAAAAAAAAGAAATTATGGAAACTAAATACTTCACAATAACCACAAAACATAAAGTATCTTGTTGTAGCTCTAACCAAGCAAGTGAAAGACTTGTATGAAAACAAACTTCAAGTCTCTGAAGAAAGAAATTGAAGAACATATCAAACGATGGAAACATCTCCCATGCTGAAGGATCGGTAGGATTAACATAGGAAAATGGCCATCTTACTAAAATCAATCTACAGATATATTAGAATTCCCATGAAAATTCCAATACACTTCTTTAAAAACCTTGAAACATCAATTCTTAACTTCACCTGGAGAAAAAAAAACCTGATTTGCTAAGACAATCCTATACAAGTAAAGATCTTCTGGAGGTATCTCCATCCCTGATCTCAAGCTGTACTGTAGAGCAACAGTAACAAAAATTGAATTGTGCTGACATAGAAACAGGGAAGTGGATAAATGGAATCTAATTGAACACCCAGAAATAAACCCACACACCTATACATACTGATTTTTAACAAAGTAGCCAAAATCATACAATGGAAAAAAAATATCATCTTCAACAAATGGTGCTTGTCTAACTGGATGTCTACCTGTAGAAAAATGCAAATAGACTCTCATTTATCACCCTGCATAAAACTAAAGTCCAAGTGGATTAAAGATCTCAACATAAAACCAGACACACTAAATGTGTTAGAAGACAAATATGGGAAAGAATCTTGATCTCATTGGCAAAGGAGACAACTTCCTGAAGAGAACGCCAATAGCTCAGTCTCTAAGTTCAACAATTAATAAATAGGACATCATAAAACTGAAAGACTTATGTAAAGCTAAGGATACTCTCAACAGAATAAGATGACAGCCTACAGGCTGGGAAAAGATCTTCACCAACCCTCATGTGATCACTGGCTAATATCCAAAATATAAAGAACTCAAGAAATTAAACACCACGAAACCAAATAATCCAATTTAAAATGTGGTGCAGAACTAAACAGAGAATTCTCAAGAAAGGAATATCAAATGACCAAGAAATGGTTAAAGAAACTCTCAGTGTCCCTAGTCATCAGAGAAATGCAAATCAAAGCAAGTCTGAGATTCCATTTTATACCTATCAGAATGGCTAAAATCAAGAACTCAAAATGACACCATGGGGTGGGGAGAATATGTGGAAAGAGGAACACTCCCCCATTGCTGGTGGGAGTGCAAACCTATCCAACCACTTTGGAAATCACTCTGGTGCTTTCTCAGAAAATTTGGAATAGAGCTACCTCAAGATCCAGGCATACAACTCCAGGACATATACCTGAAAGATACTCCACCATACTATAAGGACATTCGCTCAAGTATGTTCATAGAAGCTTACTTTGTAATAGCTAGAACCTGGAAATAACCTAGATGTTCTACAATTGAAGAATGCCTACAGACATCAGGTACATTTACACAATGGAATACTACTCAGCTGTTAAAAAGAAGGAAATCTGAAAATTTGTAAGCAAATAGATGGAGCTAAGAAAGATCATCCTGAGTGAGTTAGACAAGACTCA
Organism: Acomys minous; assembly: GCF_964271855.1. NCBI lineage: Eukaryota > Metazoa > Chordata > Mammalia > Rodentia > Muridae > Acomys > Acomys minous. The sequence continues at coordinate 90,481,235 of NC_140488.1, read as the reverse complement.
GAAATACATACTTGGTATATACTCACTTATAAGTGGATATTAGTCAAACAATACAGGACAACCACACTACAAAGCACAGACCTAAAGAAACTAAATCGCAAGCAGGAACCTTATTTACTCACTTACATCCCAATTATAGCCACTTCCCTCCTATCCTCATGGTTCCACCCTCCCTCCTTCTTCCCCACTTCCATCCTCCCCCACTCTCAGAAATGAAGATCTCCCCCCTACAAAAAGCCATCCCATTGTATCAAGGTACATCGGGATTGAGAGCAGCCTGGTTTACAGAATGAGTTCCAGGACAGCCAGGGATAAGCAGAGAAACTGTGTACCTCACAAAAAAAGTAAAATAAAAAATATAAAATAAATAGATAAATAATTAACAATCATTAATAAAAATACACAGATTCCCTTAGTTTTCTATGCCATTTTATATAATCCATTAAATAGAAATTATGATACACTCTACAGAGAATGCTATCTTAAGAAATCATAGAACAATGGATATGATAAGCACATAGTAAACACACAATAAATAGGTACTTGTTCATATCTATAGCTAATTCCAAGAATTATAAAGTTTAAAACTATCTTCAAAGGCTTTTTAAATCAAGTTGAACTTTAAGGTAATTTAGTTTTAAATACACAACAAAACACAGAATTATGAATCAATGTTCTACTAAACTATCTGAAATAGGTAGAAATTCCTGATAAAATTAAGACTGCTTCTGGATTTAATTTCATATTTTCAATTATTGTAAGATATAGTATCATTTTTATCTCACTATGGTCTGCCACAGCCCTTGTAGCTTGGTCCTAGAACCCTGTCAAAAGGCAGTAAGAGAACGAAGAAAGGGCAGACACAAACACACACAAGCAATAAATCTGGGGTTAGGTGGACTTCTCTAAACAGAGCAGCTTGTAACTTTAGCACATTTATTAGACAGCTCAGGGGAGGAGTTAGCTTGTCTCAGCAGGTGGTTTCAGTAGAATACAGTCTCAAGTTGTAAACAACCAGGAAAGGGAACTGCAATTGTTAGCCCTTACACACTGATCCATTGCTCATAAATACCTAGACTTTTATTCTGGAAGAAAACTTTACGATTTCTTTGAAGCCTAGGCCATAACAGTAATGGGTTTGACAATTATTCCATGAGTTCAACATTACTGTGTCCAAATCAAAGTATACATTTACTCTGGATTTTATTCCCACAGGACTTTCTCCAGCTTCTAGTAAGTCTTTAACTTATTATGTAGCCTAGGTTGGTGAATGATCTGGTTTCTACTTCTGAAATGCTAGGATTATGAGTTTTAGATACTGTATTCAGGCACATATAATAAATTGAAATATAAAACATTTCATTCATCCATGGTTTTTGGTATATAACCAAATGTATGTTTATGGAAAAATAATAGAATGGATCTTATAAATAGATTTCCTTTTATTTTCTAAGGCAAATTGCTTAGATGAGATCAGGAACTTCTGATATAGTTTAATAATATCACTTTTCTTACATGCTGACTTAATTATTAAGAAGCACTTTTCTTAACAATGTTGCTAAGCTTTTGAAGCCATACATGCATATCAAAATTCTATAAGTAATTGACACCTGAGAAGCTTTTGATTGTTTTAACAATTCAGATCATTTTAGTCCATGGTAAACATATATTCACATAAAAACACAGAGATGTTTCTTTTTTATCTGAGATGAAGTAAGAAAAGATTACTACTAATATGATCCAAGGATTACTAACTTAGAAAAGAGAATAATAAAGGGTTAGACTAGATCAAACTTTTGCTGAAATAGTTCATTTTCTCCACAGAATATTGTCTACAGTTCAGAATATTTTATTGCTTTTAAATGGTCACTTGATGAGAAAAGAGCTCCAAAATCAAACTTTAAAAAATATTTATTGAGAAATGCCACCATAGCCTCATATGTTTCAACACATTTATCTCCAGTTGTTAGAACTATTTGATAAAGATTAGGAAGTGTAGCCTTGTTGGAGGAGGTGTGACACTGTGGGTGGGCTTTGAGTTTCAGAAACGCACACTGTTCTGTGTTCTCTTTCTCTTTCTTGATAGTCATGAACACTAATACACACAATATCAATGGTTTGAACTCTGATTAAGTAACAACTAACAGAATAGATGCAAAACCAGAATTTGTTCTTTAGCAACATACAACAATCACACCTCAGCACTAAAGATTAACATTATTTCAGGGTAAAGAACTAGAAAAAGATATTCCAAGCAAACAGACCCAAGAATCAAGCAAGTATAGTCTATTTGATAATTAACAAATAGAATTCAAAACTAAAAATCATCAAATTATATGGGGAAGGACACTATATACTCATCAAAGGAAAAACGCACCAAAATGGCATTTCAATTCTTTACTTATTTTTTGCATTTTTGTCTTTTTTATTTTTAATTTATTTACTTTATATCTAAGTTGTTGCCCACTCCCCCATCTCCTCCTTGTCCCACTCTCCCTCTATCATCCCCCTTGACACCCTTCCCTAGTCCTCAGAAAGGAGGAGCTCTCCTCCTCTATCATCTGACCACAGACTATCAAATCTACTCTGGGCTACCTGAATCCCCTTCCTCTGTTGCCTTGCAACTTGCCCTGCCAGGGGGAAGTGGGCACTAGAGTCCATGTCAGAGGTAAACTCTACTCCCCATATTATGGCATCCAAAAGAAGACTGTGACTACATCTGAGCAGGGGGTCTAGATACTCACCATGTGTGGTCATTGGTTGGTGCATCAGCCTCTGCACCCCTCTCTCAGGCCCAGATATTTGGCTCCATTGGTCTCCTTGTGGAGCACCTGACCCCTCCAGATGCTTCTGTTACCCAGCTCTTCCATAAGCCTCCTAATGCTCCCTCCCAATATAAAGAACTCAAGAAATTAAGTACCAACAAACCAAATAATGCAATTTAAAAATTGAGTGCAGAGCTAAATAGAACGTTCTTAATAGAAGAATGTAAAAGGGTTGATATTCCTACACTTAAAGAAATGAATAAAGCCCTTAGTCATCAAGGAAATGCAAATCAAAATGACTCTGAGTTTCTATCTTACATCCATTAGAATGCCTAAGATAAAAAACCCAAATGGCAGCACATTCTGTGAAGATGTGGTGAAAAGGAAACACTCTCCATTGCTGGTGGGGATGCAAACTTATGCAACCACTTTGGAAATCAATCTGGTGCTTTCTCAGAAAATTTGGAATAGTGCTACCTCAAGACCTAGCTATACCACTCCTGGGCATATACCTGAAAGATGCTCCACCAAACTACAAGGACTCTTTTCAACTACTTTTATAGTGGCTTTGTTCATAATAGCCAGAATCTAGAAACAATCTATATGTCCCTCAACCGAAGGATGCATAAAGTAACTGTGGTACATTTACACAATGGACTCCTACTCGGCTATTAAAAACAAGGAAATATTGAATCTTGCAGGCAAATGGATAGAACTAGAAAAGATCATCCTGAGTGAGGTAACTCAGACTCAGAAACACACGCATGGTATATATTCACTTATAAGCGAATATTAGCTTCATAATAAAGAATAGCCACACTACAATTCACAGACCTACTGAAGCTAAATAACTAGGAGAACCCTGGAGATTATGCCTAATTTCTAATTCATAAGGGCAAATAGAACAGACAACAGAAGTGGCTGAAGAGAAAGAACAGAATGGGAGCCTGCCATTGAGGATCTGTAAGACTCCACCCAGCAGCGGATCTAAGCAGATGCTGAGACTCACATATTTTAATTAACATATATGCTACAAAGGGTCATTCATTTTTGTAAGAAAAAAAGAAGAACCAAAAATAGTACTACTACAGCTTAAATCACATATTAACACCTGCATGCTACTAGTGGGAGATTTAAATAATCAATTTTCACCAATGGACACATCATTCTGAGAAAAAGTAAACAGAAATGCTATAACTAAGTGATGTTATAAAACAAATAAACTGAACAAATAGTTACATACAATTCCATCCAAATACACACATGGAAGAATATACCTTCTTATCAGTATCTACAGAACTTTCTCCAAAACTGACAAAACAAAGAAAACCAAGTCTCAATAAATACATGAAAATTCAAATAAATTTCTGCATCCTATCAGGCTACATGGATATCAATGACAAAAAAATGGACAGAAAGCATACAAACTAATGGAAGTTGAACAACATTCTACTGAATGAAAAATGACTCAAGACAAAAATAAAGAAAGTAAAAAGGAAATTAAACACTTGCTAGAATTCAAAGAAAATGAATACGCTACATACCCAAACTTATAGGACACAATAATAGCAATGCTACGAGAAAAGTTCATAGCCATAAGTGCCTACATTAAGAAATTGGAGAAATCACAGCCAAGTAACTTAACATAGCACCTGAAGACGCTAGAAAAAAATATATCTCCAGCCAAAAGGACTAGAGTGCAAGAAATAATCAAAATCAATAAAATAGAAACAAAGAAAACAATACAAAAAAACAAGAGAACAGAGTTGGTTCTTTGAAAAAGATCAACAAAATAGACAAACTTGAAGAGGAAATTTCAGGTTTCTTTAAAAACTCCAGTTGTCTCACAGGATATTTCTCTGGAAGCGGTCTTGTGCCACAACATGTGATTTTTGGCAGAAAACAGACATGTTAGAAGGCAGGTGATGTTTAGCAACAGTAGAAATAGAACCCCATAGACAGTGAGGCCAGAATTTTTGCATTGCTATGCCATGTAATGCATTGCTAGTCTTTGATGATCTTCTGTGGTCTTTGCTTCTTAGAGAGAAAATTCCCAGATAATTTTTTTGGGAACTTCTGGCTGATTCTGGCCCTTCCACTGACTCATGACAATTCAGTAGAGCCTTGCTGTTTCTGCTGGATAATGCAACTGCAACTCATTCATGGTGTTTATTATTCAACTGGACTCCTGGTATCTTGACAAAGAAGAGTGGAATTGCCCCCAAGGAACTACTTCTAAACAAGTCCACAACTCCTTTTCTTATTAACCTTTTTTCTCTCCTAACTGTGGTTGGTGGGTTACAAGGGAGATAGAAGCATTTAAGAACCATAAAGTCAGTTTTAAAAAACCTTAACCTACACAAACTCTTTTACAAACTAACTGAAACTCAAAGAAACACTATATAAGTTAACAAAATCAGAAATAAACAGTGAATAACAATAGACACTGAGAAAATTCAAATAATCATTAGGCCATGTTTTAAAAACTTTTCCTCCAGCAAATTTGAAAATCTAAAAGAAATTTATAGTTTTTCTATAGGTACAACTTACCAAAGTTAAAGGAAGATTAAGTAAACAATTTAAATATATCTATTAAAATATTAAAATAGTTCTAAACAAACATTCAGGGACAGATAATTTTACCTCAAATTTCTGCCAGGATTTCAAAATAGAATTAATGCTAATACTCCTCAAATTATTCCATAAAGTAGAAACAGAAGGAACACTGACCAATTCATTTTATGAGGTCACAGTTGTCCTGCTACTCAACAAGGCCCAACAAAGAAAAAAAAAGTACTGCTCGATTTCTTTTATGAACATAGACAAAAAAAATGCTCAATATTATACTTGCAATCCAAATACAAATCCAAGAACACATAAAAAACAAAAACAAAAACAAACAAACAAATGAACCAAAAACAAAAAACAAAACAAAACAAAACAAAAAAGTAGATACTTGTGAATTAGTCAAAGCAATGGCACTGCTTCAGGAACACTGCCGGGAATTTAGAGTACTGTCTTTCAGGCTTTAATGTATACATTGAATTTTAGACATATTGAAGTATAACCACACACTGAGAACTAAAATAAGATAATTATGTATGTTAATATAGGGTCACATTGTCGCAGTAGTCTAATACACGTGCATAGGAATCAACGAGCAAAACATTATTCCTAAAGCTACCTGAAGAACTTATACCTTACACTTTTATAAACCCAAATTAAACTGAGATAAATTTTCTGACTTTCAAAAACAGAAAGTAGATCTAATGAATATTCATTTTGAGACCCCGATAAAGATTTTATTGTAGTAAGAACTATGATAAACCTCTGATAATTTTAAACTTTTCATGATAATAAATGATACAATAAATGATTCACTGTACTAACTAATTGACCTTGAAATTATTATCACAAAGGCTTACTAATATAGTATGAGAGTAAATAATATTATGTCAGAAATCTCAGGGAGTTAAGGAGTCATTACTTTACATTTTGTCCCACTATTGTAATATTAAAGGATCCTTTTACCCAATTAAATTTACTTAATCTATGTGGTTTATATTGCTCTTCTCAGTCCACCCTTGTAGAACTTCTAGTCTGTTTGTTTTTTCTTCTTGGGCACATTTCAAAAACAAGTTTGTGTATTTTTTTCATGTGTACATGCCATTTTTAAGTGTTATTATTATAGGAAAGTGCTACCAAACCTGGTGATTAAAATGTTTCTTTCATGTATATGATAGTCATATTTTAAGCTTTCTTTACTTGAAATAATTAGGTAATTGGGGTCTGTTATGTGTTTCTCAGAGAACACTTCTACACATGAAAATCAGTTACATTTTCCTTTTGTGCTAATAATATCCACGACTGAGCATACAGAAACCATGCCATACGAAATTTAAAAAAATGAATACATAGATTATGCCACTTGGTCAATAATTATATTTTGTGCATTATGTTCTTTTTCATGAAGTTTTGCTTCTTATAAAAACATGATCCATCTACATCTAGTTATCAGAGTCCTTTTTAGAATCATTTCTATAAATATGATGAGAAATAATTTAAATTATTGTGTTATCTACATTTAACTACAAAGTCAAAAAGCTTTCTAAATTTATTTCTATGACTTAAATTTCAGATTTTTCAAAAGTGATCTGAGAAATTTATCTAATTTTTTAAATTAATATATATCCTGACCAGTTTTCCCTACCTCCACTCCTCACAGTTACTTCCCTTGGCCTCCCCTTTCCCCTATAGTATGCTTCCCAGGGATATCAACAAAACATGGCAATGCAAATTACAATTATGCACAAACCCTCATATCAAGGTAGGAAGAGGCACACAGTAGAGGAAGAAGGCTTCCAAGGGCAGGCAAAAGAGTCAAAGATACTCCCCACTTACACCGTTAAAGGTCTCACAAAAACACCAAGTTATGCAACATTAATGTATATGAATAAGATTTAACTCAGACCCATACAGGCTCCATGATTATTGCTTTAGACTCTGTGAGCACCTATGATCCTTGCTTAACTGATTCTCTGGATCATGTTCTTGTGTCCTCAATCTCCCAGTCTCTTAGAATCCATCTTCCCCCTCTTTGTGAGGTTCCCCAAGCTCTACCTTATGTTTGGCTCTGGGTCTCTTCATCTGTTCTGATCAGTCTCTGGGTAAAGCTTCTTTGATGAAAATTATGCTAGGCGAAGTTCTACGAGTATAAGAATCATTTCTCTGATTGTTTTTCTTTTTTTTTTTCCTTTTCAGTTGTATTCGGTTCGATCCTGGTTCTCTGGGCTCACCAGCCTCTGGTTCCCAGCCATCCATACAGTGTTAGGCATGGGCTCCCTCTTATGGTGTGGGCCTCTAATTAGAACAGTTTCACATGGGGCATAAGAACCCTAACTGGCCATCTTCTATAAGCAGACAAGGATACTAGCCCTGAGACAGTGACATCAAGCTTGCCACAAAACCTTTGACATACACTATATCCTATCTTCAAGATGTATTGGTGTAATGGTGACACAGAATTTGTCTTACATTTTTAACTCTCTAAGCTATACAATTACTTGTGCAACTATAATTATAAAGGAATACATATTTGCAAAGAACACAGCAACTGAGTGCATCATTTTTATATTGTATGTAATATATAAGAGTTAAAGCATCCATCTAAATAATATTTAAACTCCTAAAGATAACTTATTTCCTTTTTTTTTTTTACATAGAACTTTATCCTGTACAGAAAAAATTCAAACACCTCAGAAACAGTAAATTGGGTAATATATGCTGAAAATTTCTTGAAAACTTACTTTTGTATTAATACATAAGCAGCCACTGAAATTAGCTCTTGATCCCAATACAGATTGTAGGACTCCATTTCCCTTCTGTTTTACAAACACTGCATTAATGGCCATTTGCTATGAGAGGACTAACCATATTTTTTAAAACAATGACCTAGAAACTTTAGAAGTAAACCCATGGGAACTACTACAGCTACCATTAATTGTAATATCAGCCTACCAGTGTCCTAAAAACCAGCCAGGCATGTAACTCATTTCCAACAGATTTTGATTGTCATTTTGAACCATATACTCTGTAATTTAAATGCAAAATCTTTTCCAAGCCTCTACAAAGTTTAACTCTTTTCCTTTCTATATTACAAATGTAGATGTTTTATTATAGTAAAAAAAAAATCCTTAGTAACTTTCTTACTGTTTCTAAGTTATTTATTTAAATCTTTGAGATTAATATTATTACATTCATCATTTACTCATTTCCCTTTCACCCCTCCAAACCATTCCATATGTACTACCTTGCTTTTTTTGTTGTTGTTGTTCCTCTTAACTATAATATGGGGATTAGGGGCTACTTCTGAGATGGACACTGGTGCCCACTCGATGAACAATGCCCCCTGGTGGGGCAGCCTTGCTAGGCCATGGTGAAGAGGATGCAGGCAGTCCAGACTTGATAGGCTGGAATCAGATGTTAGGGGAGGGGGACTCCCACTTTCTGAGCACTAGGGGAGGGTAAGATGAGGGATGAGAGAGGGAGGATGGGACAAGGAGGAAATGAGTGTGGGGGCTACAATTGGGATGTAAAGTGAACAACTTAAAAAAACAAATAATGCAGTTAGGAACATTAAAATATTTAAGAAAATTATACCTCTCTGTCTTCACTTACTGTTGCTCCATGTATATGATTATCTTTGAAAACATTCTGTATTGTGTTAGCTGTATGTCTGTTTTGATTCTGACCATTTCAGTATTATATATAAATTGCTGGAGTCTCCTCTGGCCAGTACAATTCTCCTACTTCCAGCATTTCCTAGTTTTTAATATTTGGCTCAGGCCTTCTGGACTTCACTCGCACCCACAGCCATTACCCCAAATCCTCTTAAGAATGTCTATTGTTGTTTTCTTGTTCAGCTCATGTTTAGGCAGATGTTTTGATGAGACTTATGGATGTAGGACATGCCTAGGAGACACAATCTCACAAAAAAATTGCCTGCTCTCTGACACTTACTCTTCTATGGTGCTCCTAGAGTCTCAAGTGTGAGTGTTATGTTGTATATATATCCATTGGACCTAGGCTCCACAATTCAACATTAACATCATCAAGGATAGATACGGACAGCTTGGTCAAAGTATTGTAAGAGCATTTAATTACTTTCAAATTAAACTGAAAGATAGAGATATATTAATAATAAATAAATAATCGTAGCAAGCACTTGTATACATGAAAATGTTTATGTTTAGCTATGTGGATTTCCTTATTAAATTCTTACACTAACTACATAATAAATGTATTTTGTGTTGATTTTATAAAGAGCAATGATTCATTCAATAACTTAAAAAGGTTATATAAGTCAAATAATTTTGAACATTGAGTATTTGAATCTACAAATCATACTCTTATTAGTTTAATTAAAATTTTATGCACTCTCTTTTTATATATAGAATATTCCACTATAAAAACTGTAAAAAGAATCAAAAATTGTCTTTATGTAGAGTCCACTGTATTTTTATTGACTTACAAATTCTAATCTGTGCATGAAAGTCAGCATAATACTTTAACATTATGCAATTGATCATTCTATTTGCATACACACACACACACATATATTACATTATCAAGTACTAAACAGAAACTGTTATATTATATAGTCTGTGGTATTTCCAGGCAGTTCATTTAAGAGTGGACTATATTGTAAAAGAAGGTAAATGACTTAACCTAATCCTAAAGCAAAACTATATGTCATCATTTTTGCTCATTGCATATTACTTTAAAGCATTAAGAAAGTTTATATTCATCATATCACTGGTCAAAACCACATGCCTGACCTATCATCAACAACTCCTACATATTGACTGCAATTGTGGATGTTAATTGTTGAATTTGTTTCTGAGTACTATTGCCATGCAAGATTGACAAACTGATCACCTATCTGATAAACTGGTAAACATGAACATAATTATTCTGAGTAGTATCTATTTTGAATGCAAATGCTAATTGCTGATGTACCCCAGATTACTCATGTTGCAAGGATGTTTTATTTATCATGCTGATTTTCTGTGGACAAGTATAAAATCTTCGACTTAGCTTTTCTAAATTTAACCCTCAAACTGTATGAACATAATATTCTATATGTACATAGTACTATCTCCCAAATATGCCAATTCTATTTATAGTTTCATCTATAAGATGGAGAACCTATGCCTAGATGCTCTTATAAACCTTGTATAGCTTCTGTAAACCAGACCTTAGAAAAAAGTCTATTATGTATTCACCGTGTACTTTTACTCCGAAAAAAAGAGGAGAAAATTCAGTTTCTCCGTGATACAGCCAAATCTCTTCAAAGTCCTTAAAATATTTATTCTTTTCTGAGTATTAGTACATGACTATAAGTAATCTTGTAGGAAAAGGAAGGGAGATGAGAGTGTTAATATAGACACCTCCTACACTATTCATATTTTTGTTCTTTTCTCTTGGAGACCAAAATTTCCTTTAAGAATATGCTCAAGTATGAAAATGTGTTCATGTTTTAGATTCATGTAATGGTTATTGATATTTTGATTATACAAAAATGAAGGGAAACAATTTTAAAAGTAGGATAATAATGGAGATTGATCACTGGTGCTGAGAAAATACCTAAAGCTGTTTAAAACAATGTAGGATTACAATTTCATCTCAAAATAAGCATGAGCAGATTGGGCAGTACTATTGTTAACTACAAAGAACTATAGAGAAAATTATAATAAATAAATAAAATGTATGTTTTTTTAACATCCAGAGCTAAACAAGAACTCTACTCATTGTTACTCAACACTGTTCAAGCCATGTTTGTACAAATATAGCAAATAAGTACAATTAAGAAAGAAAATTGTCAATGCAAGCCTGGATTCCAAAACAAATCTTACTAAAAATCTTCCTTTTAGGACTGGATAGGTGTTTCAGCAGTTAGAAACTCATACTGTTCTTCTATAGGGTCTGACTTTGTCTCATTGTACCCATGACAAAGCAGTTCTCAAACACCTATAATTCAGCTCCAAGAGACCTGACACCCTTTTCTGTACTGCACAGTCACTCAAATGCACATATCTAAACACAGACAAACATATACACATAATTACAAAATAATAAAAAATAAATATGCTTTTCATATACTTTTAGAAATTTCTTGAATAATATCTTCATGTATCTGTGGTGAGAGTGTGGGCTGGGCTTTCAAAGAAAGCAATATTCTTATGTCTACACTTCTATAATTTAAAGTGTTTGAAATTCCATTAAAATACTTTGAACTATTCTGCTTGAATATCTTACATTTTACAGAAAATGATGCCTTGATTACTATAAGGTTTCAAAATATACCCATTGTAGAGAGAAAACATAAATTCCCTTATTGTTGGTTTTTTATTAATGTCTCAAAATAAGTAAGAGAAATAAGGAATATATAAATGATCAAAATGATGCCTTTATTCAAACAGATGGTTCATTAGGAATATGGACTCAACATGCAAGCCAGAGAACCTGATTTCAAACCCTGGAACTTAAACTGAGAATTTCATCCCAATCATTGTCCTCTGACCTCCACAGATGTACCATGGCAATGAGTACACACACACACACACACACACACACACACACACACACACACACACACACTCACACACACACACTATACATACATAACAAACATGTATAGCAACAAAATAAACTAATAATAATAATAATTAAAGAAAAATATCAATGTCTGTTATATGAATGCACAAAGTAACAAGTTGTATTGCTTATAGAATTAATATGTGCTAATGCAGAAAGATAACATAAAATGATACAATAAAATGACAGGCAGAGTTTCAATGCATTACATGAAAATAGAAATACCTGAAATTTAAAGAAATAAGACAAGCAAAACTTTAAGTCTTAAAATAGTTTACATTCTTTATGTATAAATAATATTCTTATGTTATGTTACTTATAAATACAAATTTGCATCATGTGTTTACCTAAAATATTGGGTCTTTATATAATAAAGCTAGAAAACTTTTTCATTATTTATATTATCAATTGTATTATAATTGCTTTATTAGATATACACTTGAAAAAATGTCCAGTGTGTCTTTCTGATGCTTGCTTTAGATGTAGTTGCATAAAACTCTTGCATTCAAGTATCTGGTAGACAAATCCTTATCCAAACTAACTATAAAACAGAGAGAAAAATATCTAAATTTTAAAAAGAAAAGAAAAAAGGAAGGCACATAATAACAGACACCTAGGAAATGCAAAGAGTTATTAGGTCATACTTCAAAAACCTGTACTCCAGAAAATTGGAAAATCTAAAAGAAACAGATGATTTTCTCAATGGATATCACTTATCAAAGTTAAATCAAGCTCAGATGAACCACTTAAATAGACCTATAACCCTTAAGGAAAGAGAAACAGTCATTAAAATCTCTCAGTGCAAACGAGCCAAAGACAGAACAAATCCTACTATGGAGAAGAATGTTGTGTGTACAATCTCATCCTAAGGCTTGGAGCTAGGTAAAGAAGAGACAGTTTTCTCTAAAAGTGTATCCCTCTGTTAAGTTAACTGCTTTCCAATGGAAGACCACATATCCAGGAATATTTTGGCAGCACATATTGTTCGTTAAGGTTTTATTTTTATACAAGAGAACAAATTTGATTGGGTAGGATTGGGGTATGTATCAGTGAATGAATCAGAAAGGGATAGAATATGATACAAACATTATATTGAGCTCTCAAAGATGACTACTAGATATCTGAACTCAGTTCCTCATGCATACACAGCAAGTGATTATACAGACTGAGTTATCCTCTTGTCTTAAAACACATTTAATGATTCTTTTGGGGGTGTGCAAACATGTCACAATGCCCATGTGAAAGTTAGAGAACTATGTTATGCTTGGAAATAAGAGCCTTTACATTCAGGATTATCTTGGCAACTGCAAATTTTAATTTTAAGAAATTATACCAGGCATATAACATATAGCTATCTCTGAAATATGATGTTAACTGATCAATTCTAGGTTTAGTTTTCATACATGAGTTCAAACTGAGCTATAAAAATGTGAATTGTCTATAGGCAAGAAAATAGATAGCATTTAATCTCCTTGATATAACATTTCTGCATACTAGTTTGATTTTCTAGACACCCTGCCTTTGGGAAGGACATCACTCTTTCCATTTCATGCTTAAAAATGGAGACATTTTGGAAAAACACTTTCTAAAAATGATTGGTGATTCTCATAGTTTCAGGTAAATGAAGTGTTGTGATTAATCACTTGACTCCCTGTTTCTAGTTTTCATGAAGTATATGCATATTCTTTTAAAAGGTATACTAACCTTTAGGGAAATTTCTATCTCCTCAGCTGTTATTATTAATTAAATTCATTTCATATTTTTCCAGAATAATATCCTAACTTATGCATCCCAAAGTCAGGACTTCAAAGATCAATCAACCCTAGAAATGTTTAAATAGGAAAAATCATGATAAAAGTATATTCTTGTCATACAGGTAAGAAGTGCTAATGACAAGTACTATTGAGTACCAGTTAGTTCGTTATACTGAAAGGTTGTGGGGCAGAGCAGGACTGCCTCTGACATGAACTCTGATGCCCCTGATTTGATTACTTTCTCTTGGTGGGGAAGCCAGGCAGCACACAGAGGAAGGGGGAGCAGGATATCCAGATCAGACCTTCTCTCAGAGGTCTAGGAGAGGTGATTTAGGGTGGGACCAGGAACAATCTGGATGTAATCTGAATAAATTATAATAAATTTAAAAAAAGAAAAAGAAGTCACAGCTTCTTCAGTGCCTTACATAAGATTACATAAGATATTTTCTATAATATGGAAATCATGACAAATATGCATTTCTAGGGTTCTTATATCATTCTCTGTTGAAATTGAACAGTAATGATCTTTCCCACTTATGTTTACAACCAAACACTATCTTTTCTAAGAGTTTTATGTGTTTCTTTTTTCTGATGTTCTTGATAAAAAAATGGTTACATTATAGGTTTAAAATAAGCATTATAAGATGCAGCTAAATATGTATTATCTGAATGCTTGGTATTAATAGGGAAGTTTTTTCTCTATATTGTACTTTACTTTTATTTTTTTAAAGTTACACTTAAGAAATACTATTAAATATATCCTTATCTTTTATGACATAATTCAAATGTAGTTTTGTAAACATATCATGTGTTTTTGTAATATGAGAGGTCTCACATTATTTCTCTTACACATTTTTGTTTAAGAGGTAAATTCACTCTGATAAAGCATATAGATTCTTGCCCCATCTAGATTCCAAGGTATCACAGTTCTTGGATGACAGATGCATATAACTATACTCAGATATATAGTAAAATATAAATTCTGTATTTAAAATTGCTTATGTTTTGTTCTCCACACAGAGATATTTCTTATAATATAGGCAAACCTGAGTCTGCCTATCTTTTTATACCTTGAGAACTTAGAACTTTGGGATTACAGAAACTTACAACCATTTAGCTATATCATTATGATAGTGGATGATACACAGTTTTGTGAGAAACTCATGGTTAATATTTCTCATTATTTCTTACAAGAACATAACTAACTTTTCTGAATTTACTTTGATGATGTTGTGTAGTTCTTTCTTCTGAATTGAAACATTTTCCCCCTGGAGGGAGGTTCCCAATACTTAAGTATCTCAAAAAACTTACAAGATGTATAGGCCCTCCCCTCAAAGACAGGTAGACAATTACAAAGGAAGAGACTTCAGTGAAATTGTGTGTAAGATGTGCATAGTGGTTAACACCCAGGATATAGTTTTGATGATTTGTCACTCATACTGTTTAATGATGCAGCTGATTTTTCAGTGATCCTAGCTTCTATAAATAACAATACATCATTGGTACTGTGAGTGGTTCACAAATATAATCTTTGATGGAGTAATTTTTTTCATCTCTTATCAGTGCCTTATCTAGAGAGAATATACATTTGTTCATATCTCAGGCCCATCCCCAAGTCATACAAAACAAATGGAGTTTCCACAGGCACTGAAATGACTAAAAATGAGCTAGGAAAAGGCTTCAAGGTTTTGTCATCTGTCATTGATGCTGGGGTGGCCTTTGATGATGCAGCTGACTTTGTGCCATTTCTGTTTCTATATGTAACTTCGACCATTATTTGGGACAAATCCCTGAATAATTTTTTCTATGAGGTATAGGATCTCATACTTGCTTGAATAATGGGATATGTAATTTTTAAATTTATGTGTAATAATATAAATGTATATGCCAAAATGAAATAAAATCTTTAGAAAAAAAAGAAAAATTGGATCTTCCTTCTGAATATGGGGCTGCACTCCTAGTGGATATAATATAATCTCTGAATGGAGTTCATGTTGATTGGACATTAAACATGATGTGGTGACAGTTGTATGTATTTGCTGTGATGATGAGACATGAAACAGAAGATCAGTGCTCTGTTAAGAAGGAATTTGCTTGGAGGAATTACAATGGAAAAATATGCAGATGTTATATTAACCTCTGAGTTAGCACAAAATTGGAAAAAAAGGAAGATAAAATAGAATGTTAGGCATGCTGTTTCATAGCTGCCAGGATGTGGAAAAAGAAAGTTCAAACTAAATCTGTATTAAAGAGTCCCTTGCAAGATTTTGAGACTTGGACCCTATAGGACATATTGGACAATTGTTAAAGTGAGAAAAAGATAGATGTGATAGACGTACTCATTTAGACCTATTTTTAACAGAAAGGGAAAATTCTTGACTCAGCATGTAGATGGGGCCTCAACAATGTTCCAGAATAGGAAAACACTGCTTTGCATCTGAACTGACTGAACTGGAGAAGGCATTTAAATAAGAAATAAAAGCTTCCTGTAGGCTGGCTCATTAGTTAATGGGACATGAGTGAGAAAGGAATCATTTAGAATAGAATCAAGAAATTAAAAAAATAGAAAAAAGGTACCATGAGTGTGTAGAAAAGAACATTTTTGGAAGCCATAGTCTTTTGTTATGTTTTGTTTCTTGTTTTTGTTCTTTTTGGGTGCTGTTGTTGTTGTTCCTATTGTTGTTTTACTCTTGCCCTGTGAATTTTTAGCCAGGGGGACGTCTAAGCTCCAAACACATAAACACTACTGCCACTTTTGTAGGTTACAGGCAGCAGTAGCAACAGTAGCAGGAATAGTAGTTGTAGTTGTAGTTCTAGTAGTAGTAGATAGTAAGTCCTGATTGCTAACCAACAGCAGCCAATGTATGATTTAGGTTACAGGATGTAGAGAATTCAGGGTTAGACTCCCCCCAAAGCATACACTGCTAGTTGGATTTTGTACTGCAGGAAGGCTCTGTATAAGTTTCTGAGGATTGTCACCAAGTGACGTGAGTCACATGACTCATGGATTCACTGTCCCATGATTCACAAAGCCCTTTGCTGAAGTTATGTAAGCAGGACTGTTTCTGGAAGAGTGAAGCATCTTCAGCGGCTTGACTTAAAGCTTTGGGGGAGATGCAGTGCTGCAGGTTCTGTGAGGTTTTGGTGATGTAGATGCTCCAGAGTTGCCTGTTCTTTTGGCTCCTCATCTACAACCTTGTAGGTGACTCCAACAAACTCATTGCTTCCCCAAGCAAACCCTGGATATTTGCTTATCTGATCTGTTGTCAATGCCTAAACTAAAAGTGTGTATTTATTTGCTCACATCTCCCTAGAGAAAAACATACAACAGTTGTACATAGGAAATGTCCTCTTCTGAATATCTTCCTATCACTGACAATCGTCAAATCCCGACTATGGTTCATAGATATCTATGCAAGATTCTGCTTTTGTCTAACTATAGCCTCTGTAAGACCTCTTTACTCCCATGTAACTCTGTGGAAGTCAGCTCATTTCCTCATCCAGCATATAGGAATAGAAGGGCCTATATTAGTAAGGAGTAAGGGATCCTCTATTCTCAATAATCTTTTCAAGACTATACAGAAAGAGAAGGAAGCACACAGCTGCTTTTCTGCTGTTATTTCTCTGTAATTGAAAATTCAGATGTACCAATTTCCCCTTTCTGATAACAACTATTCAAATACTATAACTTATTTATTTCTTTATCAGTACCAAGGATTGAAGCTCAGGCTTCAAACAAACTAGATTTGTCCTCTAACATTTAGGTATCCCCAGTTTACTTTTTACTTATTATTTTGAGACAAACTGTAATTTTTACAGAACTTATAAAAGTCGACTTTGGCATTGCCCTATACTCTAGGCAAGCATTGTACTTGTAATTTTCCTTCCTAAGTCAGCCATACAGCTAGAATTATAAGCTTTTGACACCAGGAACTGCTCCATTTTTCCTAGTGACACTCATTTTCATGTTCATCTTTAATTGTATAAGTCATAGTCTAATTGCTTGAAGAGAACTTTTAAACCACCAGATATCCCATTATTCTGCCAAATCTGCCTGTGTACTTGTTTATACTTTGTGAGAATTTAGAAGTTTGTATGCTTTCTTTACAAGTTATATTATTGTATTATCCAAGGCAGGGAAATTTTTTGAATCAAAGTTATTATTTATCCTCTTCACTTTTAGCATTTCATACTCTTATTTTCATAATGGTAAGATGCAGGATTCAGCTTGAAGGTGAATGAATAAAAATATGACAAGGGGAAGTGAAAATATCTCTGTGTAAAAGATAAAAATATTAGACCCATTTCAAAAAGTTTGCCTATTTTATGGGTTTCTATTGAATGTTGTTGTTAGGAGTTTCTTTCAGAAATTTAAATTATTTGAGCTCTTAAAGACTTAAATATATGATATATTCACGATTTCTGCCTTGATCCCATCAAGATTCACAGATCAATTATCCAGCTATTGTATTTCTCTACAGAGCATTTTCTAGTGGACAGAGGGACATTTATTTATTAATACAATGACATTGAAAGAGGGAAGAAAGACAGAAAAGAGGAAAGAGGGGAAAAGAGAAAGAGGAAGAGTGTGAATGAATGGAAGGAAAGAAAGAATTGAGAAAAATAGGTAAAAATCTGTTACATATGAAGAATTCCTCAAAGAAAGGAGAAAGAGAGAGAAAGAAAAAATTTCAACAAATTGCAACCAGTGTTTTTTGTCTATTTCTCTTTAACAAAAATAATTTTTATGGTTCTGAAGATTACTTCCTGTGCCTAGTGATCTGGCTTTGTAGCGCTACCTCTGGCTAAATCCATAGAATCTCTGATATGAGCCTACATATTTAAAAATTTTTTTTTTTAAACTAAGTAGAAGTAAGGATTCAGGATTTTTTGCTCCAAATGGACATTACAATTACATCATTTTTATTCCATTACATTAAAAATTATTGAAAAGAAAGGGAAAATTTCACAAAAGTGAGCTTGATAAGATCCATCATTTAGAATGCATTTTCATCTGCCTATCTGCTGTGGACATGGATGAACAGAATATGGTATCCTTCTATAAATGGAGAATCAGAAATTATCCTAAAATCATTTTCACCTTAAGATACTTTTTATAACTCCTTTGGTATACATATTCTCAATGTACAAGTTAATATTCTGAAAATGCAACCATAAATATAATGTAATGAAATAATTTAAATATTAAAAAAGTAAAAATATTTATATTTTGAAGCTGATTAAAGAAACTTATTTAAGAGATTTTTAAAGAATTGAAATTATAAATTATTTTCATGAATAGTACACTTCCATGCAGCAAGAACTGAACTAAAATCTGCTCAGAGAGTGATTATTACTTAGGAACATATAGAATCTAGTATGACATTTTATACTATATCACTCATGTATTACTTTTATCATTAGTTTATCAGTAATCAATAATGGAAATAATTGATTTTTTGCCACCAAATAGAAGCAAATATGAAATAAATTGTTTAAAGTCTTATAATCATACAAGATTTTATTTATCTTGTCAGTTTTTCATGATCATGTATATTTTGTTGAACTTCATGCAAGAAAGACCATGGAATGCCCATACGTCCATTGGTTTATACATTCATTAATTTCTTCATTAAGCTTTCAGAGCATTCTGCCAGGCTGCAAGACTATAGTGTTAAGGCATATGCTCATATAAAATACAAATTACCATTAAGCAAATGCATAATTAATGATGTAACTAGATCTTGTGATTATATCCACATATTATCCATATCTAATTTTCAAGGAAATGAGATTCTGAAATACACAGACATTTTATATCCAGGGATGACATCTCTCAGGACACAACAATGATCTAAAACTTTAAGAACCAAGGAAAACCAAAGAGAACAATAGACAGTGTTGAGAAATTGAAAACAGTAAGTGGTGATATAATTAAGAGAGTAAAATAAAATTAAGTTTTAAAAATGGAATTCAAGAAAAACTTAACTGCTACTTTAATATTCTTTGTAAATCTATACTGGAGAATTGAGAATTTTTATTTCCTCTCCTGTAAAAATTATGCTACATGAAATTGTATCTTTAACATGTATAATGTCAAATTGTAAATTTTCAAGCTCATACCGTATACAATAAGCCCTTATCATTTAAATAGTACTCAAAATACTGAGTATCAAACTGGAAAGAAATTTATATTCATCCATTCATAATTTGTTGAGGCAGGTGCACAGCTCTAAAACTGACATCAATATTTTGAAAAAAAGGAAATAGCACAAAGGGAATCCACTATATAATTACTCAAAAAAACCTACTGATCTTCTGAGAGACCTAGAGAAAAGCCTTTATTCTAGAACTAAGAAAATGTCTGGATTAGGGTGCTTTTTAAAACAAGTTAACATTTCCTTAGGCTAGCAAATAAGACATTATCAAAACTCAATCAAATATTTACAAACATTTAATAGTTGTCAACTACTAATTACTTCACTGTAGTCTGGTTTCTACAAATACACATATAAAATTGTACTAAGCATAAAGTTGTAAATTCACTCTAAATTATCCTATATAGTTTTTTGGAAATTTTATGACTATGTAATCTAATTAATCAAGTTGCTTGAAATCTGAAGAAAATAAACATTTTGATGTGTGTGCTTTGTAACTTTACAGTTCTTTCTAGACACTTGTTACATTTTAAATAAAAATTTTATGAAGGTTTTTCTTAGACATTTTAAATTGAAAAGTGAAAAGTCATTTATCTAAGAGAAAGTTCCTGATTATTTTTCTGGGCCCTTTAGGGTGTATAAGATTAATATCCATCCTTTACATTTAGACTAGCTATCTTCTTTCTACAATATTAATTATTCAGGTTCTTAGTAATAAGAATTCATATATTACAAAATAAGTTATATTGCCTCTAAAACTAATAGACAATTGTACAGAAAATAACAAGCTCTCACTATTAAACAGAAAAATGTAAGTTGTAATATCTTAATTAATAATAATATATAATGTGATAAAATTAATAATTAATTAAGGATTTCTATGTACTCTTCCTGTTTTTTTATCCAGAAATGTGCTTAAAGACTTTTTTCTATGCATGTATTAACTTATTCAACAACCAATGTTATTCTAAATAAAGTGCAACTTAGAGGCATTAACAATACCTTTTCATTTAATCTAGAGTCAGAAACGTCAGCAAATTAAAATAGGCTTCTATCTGTAACATTAAGGTCACCAATTGTGATTAGTTTCAACTGTCAATTGAATATAATCTAGAGTCATCAGGAAAGAGAGTCTTGCTCAGTGAGGAATTTTCTAAATTTAGTTGGCCTGTGACCATATGTACGAGGGATTTTCTTTTTCCTTTTATTATAACATGCTTGCTTGATTTACAATAAGCAGAAAATGCATTGTCCCTTGTTTTGATCCAAACACTGAAGTTTTCAAGGTTGTATACAGTATTTACTAAAAAGAACATATAAAAATATCTAACCACTTAACTTTCCATTTTGTTAGGACTGAAAACATTTTGTTCTTTACACTAGATATCAAGAAAAATATTTTTAAAATAAGAAACTTACCCATAAATAATTATATGCCTACACATGTATATTAACTACAAACAGTAAAGAAGTACAAGCTAAAAAAAAATGTATCAAATATACAAAGATTCTAGAACAAATCTTTTAAAGACATTTCACAAAGAATTATTTAAAAATTATCTTTGTTTTCTTCTGACAAGGCTCATATTTCTAAAATGAAAATTAAATACAAAAGCAATACTTTAAAAGGAATAATTTCTGATCCTTATGTCTTATATATTCTGAATGACATTGGACACTTCAAGTTATTTTAAACCAATTGTGTTTAAGAGAAACACTAAAGAGTATCAATATTTATGTATTTTATTTTATTTTTTAAAATATATTTTATTAATTTATTCATGTTACATCTCAATTGTTATCACATCCTTTGTATCTTCCCATTCCTCCCTCCTTCCAACATTCACCCTCTTCCCTTTCCCTATGACTGTGACTGAGGGGGACCTCCTCCCCCTGTATATGTTCATAGGGTATCAAGTCTCTTCTTGGTAGCCTGCTATCCTTCTCTGAGTGCAACCAGGCCTCCCCATCCAGGAGACATGGTCAAAGGTGAGGCACCAGAGTACATGAGAAAGTCAGACTCCACTCTCCACTCAATTTTAAGTCATGTTTTTATATAAAACACTAAGTGATGTGGATCTTGCTTCAAAGTAATAGTTTTTATAGTATCACAAAATCATCTAGGATGGGAATGTCAACTTTCAGCTTGCTTTAAACTAATACATTGAGTCATGAAGAGGGTAGACAACTTTTGATTTTGATACACATGAGTACATCAAGTGCTAGAACCATCAACATTCAGGCTTTGTTTCTCACTTATGAATATATATATATGTTATTTTTAAATAATTTATGTCTTTCTAAAAGTGATTTTAAAACTAAACAAAAATTATTAGCAATAATTGTATAAATTTTAGGGTAAATACCTAAGAACAACCTTTTCCACTTAAATTTTTTCTGCCGTTATCCACGCCATTATAGCATGGGATTTTGAAACCTCAAATTCCACCCTTAGGGACACACTTTTTCCAACAAAGCCATACCTAATTTAAGAAGAACACGTTTTTCTAATCCTTTCTAATAGTGCCATTCATTAGCTTATGGGAGGGTTATTCTTATTCAAAACATAAGGAGAGATTTTCCCAACGTTTTTATAAGCCAAATCTTACAAAACAGAAAAAAAAAATACAAGGTCATACACAGACACATCACATCTCACACTGGGCCAATTGCCTCTTTTCCAGGCTTTAGCTCCTACCTCTACTCCCTGAACTACCTCTCTGTGCAGTGGTGACACCATTTCATGTCATGAGCTGCCTTAGTCAGTGTCCTATTGCAGTTAATAGATACCATGACTACAACAACTCTTTTTTTAAATTTTTTTTAATTAATCTTGTTACATCTCAATGGTTATCCCATCCCTTGTATCCTCCCATTCTTCCCTCCCTCCCATTTTCCCCTTATTCCCCTCCCCTATGACTGTTCCTGAGGGGGGTTACCTCCCCCTGTATATGCTCATAGGGTATCAAGTCTCTTCTTGGTAACCTGCTATCCTTCCTCTGAGTGCCACCAGGTCTCCAAAGGAAACATTTACTTCCGGCTGGTTTACAGTTTCAGAGGATTAGTCCATTATCCTCATCTTGGAGAACATGGTATCATGGAAGCAGACACTGTAACTGAGAGTTATACATCAGGATGTATCAGCAGGTAGCATTGAAAGAGAAACATTGGTACTGGCTTGGACTTTTGAAACTTCAAATTCCCCTCATAGAGGCGGAATTCCTTAAAATTAGCCGCACCTATCCAACAAGGTCACACCTTGTAATCCTTTCATATAGTGCACAAACATTCACATGTATAAGCCTATGGGGGGTACATTCTTATTCAATCTGCCACATGGGCCTTTGTTTAAATTACAAGAAGAAAAGAGATTAAATACAAACAATTACACACCCATTCTTTCTTGCTCTTGACTTTGCATATCATGTGACCAGATGTCTCAGTCTCTTGCCACTGGGATTTCTTTGCAATGATGGAATTGAACCTGGGATTCAAAGAAGTTAAATAAAGTTCTTCTCCTCTGAATTGCTTTTTACAGGTTATTCTATCACAACAAATGGTAAAGAAATGAACATACCTCTACTCAAAATTACTTTTAGACTAACATCTTGTGGGAGACTAAATACAACCATTTATTTTACCTTTCTCTATTCTCTTTTTGTACAAAATTCCATAGGTATTTCAGAAACATTATAACATGATATAGTCATATAAAAATTATGCTTTTGCCACCAAACAACTTCCCATCCATATTTGAGAAAATAACTCTAATTAAACTCAGTGGAACACACACAAAAATAAGACATAAAGTAGATGTATATAGATAGATTTTTTGAGAATAAAGGCGCCAGTGGAAGAGAATTAGTGAGAGAACATAAGTGAAAATAACTAAAATTAATTATATAAATTTGTGAAGAAAATATGCAAATTGCAAATTATTTAAAATTTTAAAACAAAATAGGAAACGGTGAACAACTTAATAAAAAATAATCAATTACAAAAGTAAAGAGAAAAAACAACATGCTATTCTTCCTGGAATGTCTTTATAAATAGAACTAGGTTAGTTTAATTGATTAAAACACAAATATACTGATATACATAGTAATGAAAAGTTAAGGAAAATATATATACTAAGAGCAATATAAGTGAGATACAGTTCCTTAGTTTGCTTAGATTATAGAATATATATGTAAGTTTCACTATTAAAGTTAACCAAGTGGTACCTGATAGCTTTAAGAAAATGAATCTTTGGATTGTGCACAGATATGTGTAACTGTTTTAACAAGTTCCCAAGTCTTATCTATACACATTAAAGTTTGATACGTAATACTTAAAAATACTTCAGATGTAATTAATATCAAAGAATTCAATGGAAACATTTCAAGTTCTTACTCAAAGATTTTATTTGCTTCCTACATGATGAAGAAAACTGTACAATAGTATTCAATGAATGTTTAGACTATATCGTCATTACACAAGTTAATAAATATAAAGAAGGAAGTTTTACTAGTTTCTCTAAAATAGTTTTTAGTTAACCAACCAAAAGCAGAAGAAAATTTGCAATAATTTGGTATTGGAAATAAGTTTGGCCTTTGTTTTGGTGACTATGAAATTCTCTCGGGAGTGAGACCTTTTTGCTAATTTGTGAAAATACACAATCCTTTATTGTTGCAAAGTACTTTAGCTTGGTGCATCAATAAGCCAAGTTTCTTCTTAATCATACTTAGAGAAATGATTGCATGAAAACATTACATATCACTGTCTTCTGAAACAGACTTCTTTCCTAAAATGGATAGAATTATATTTTGGTACTTTAAAGAATGTAATTTTACATTACTAAATTACTAAGTATTATTAAGGACAAGATTCAATTAAACCACTTGAGGGGTTTTTCTCATTTTCTGTACATTAAAATGAAATACATATTATATATTACATTTTAAATTATATAATTTTAATATTATAGTTAATATTAATATTAATAATAATAAATTTAATTATCTAACAATTATTCTAGTTAATCTTAATTATTTTATTATGTGTAGTTAATATTATATTATATATTAAGTATATTATATATAAATCCAGTGCTTATGAAAAAGCCATTTGAGGCTTTGTGGTACTTAGCTTAAAAGGCTATGGTTGTAAAAACTTCACAATCACCCAACCTACCTCAAGACGCTTTTGTGGGTTTTTTGTTTTGTTTTGTTTTGTTTTTGTTTTTTTGTTTTTCTGTTTTTTTTTTTTTGTTTTTTGAGACAGGGTTTCTTTGTCTAACCTCAGCTTTACTAGACTCTCTTCGTAGACCAGGCTGGCCTCACACTCAGTGATCTGCCTGCCTTTGCCTCCATAGTGCTGGGATTAAAGGCGAGTACCACTACAACTGGCTGACTTTTGAGCTCTTAGCATGTGAATTTTAAGAATGAAACTCACTGACCACAAAGGGTTTGCTTTAGAAAGAAATATTTATTATAGGAAGGATAAGAAAGGAAAAAAAGGCAGAAGTCCTATTTAACAGGAGGGTTCTCTGGGAGTAGGATATAGTTGAACCTCACAGTCTTTCTTTAGTGGATAGAGAAACAGAAGGGAGATGAGATGATTTGTGCAGTTTTTAGTCGAGATGTTAAGGTCGTCAGGGTTTTGGTAAAGTCCTCAATATTATTTCCAGATAGTAGATATCCCTTTAAGGACAAGAAATAAGGAAAAAGCAGACCCCTCGCTGGCATCTCTAGCCTCTGAGCAGAGTAAAACCAGAGACGCTTTTGGCATAACTACATTCTGTCTATGGACACTGCCAAGGCTATTTCTGGCATTTATCCAAGAAAGAATCTGGTCATATTTCCTTAGTTTTTCCCCTAAATCTCTGGCTAATTTCTAAGGCTTATTCTTAGAAGTTATGCATCTTAGGATTTTTTCAATGTTTCTGAATAGATTGCAATCCATGAATAAAGAAATAAATCCTCAGGAAATGCTTTTTGGGTTTATATTTCTCTTAAGATATATTTACACACAATGTTACACATCAATAATCATATCATATTTTTACACTGCTGAAATGTAAATCATGTATTTATAGAGATATTTTCTGTACTAAAAGTTAATAAATTTCTAGAAGGCAGATAAATGATTCTATGTATTCTTCTACATATATTACCATTCTGTAAGTATTCAAAAATTTTCATTGGAAAATATAGCTCAGAGGACATTGAGATAATGGCAAAGGTATAGAAGCAAAATGGCAAAATTACAGAAGCCAAAAGAGAGTAATAACTAAAGAATAAATATGGAAAATAGAAAAATAACAAGGAAAATTAATTGTAGAATATAGAAAGTATCACATAACTAAAAGAGAGGAACAGAAAAATTAATTTCACAAAGAAGTTAGAATATACACTGTATCCTTGAGGCCAATAGTTCTGTATCTTGAATATATAAAAAAAATTTCCTGAAGACCTTTTAGATTTTTGCATCCTGAATAAAGAACTTAAAATTTTCACATGCAAAACTGTCAAAAACTCATACATAAACAATCTCCATGCTTCTGGTAAGTATAGGAGAAAATAAACCCATGAAAATATGCTCTGACTTTGTGGATCTGTATGTTTGTTTGACATAAAATTATATTACCTTTGACTGGTTACCTTCAGTTTTACTAAAATACTTAAGCTCATCAATCAGCCTGCATAATTCTTAAAAATGCACATGGGCTTGAGCAAATAAAGTAAAAACAACGCTAGTGACTGGTATAGTCTAGGAATTTAATCTTATTAAAAATTGAGTATTCAAAAATACCAATAAAATTATTATGTTCTACTTTAGGTCAACAAAATGAATGAGAGAGGATATACAATATTAATATCAAGGTAAATTTAAGAGGTCCTTACTTCTGGACCTAAGACTACTAAAAAGACGAAAAGGAAATATTACAAATAATTATATATCCAAAGTTTCTATAATTTAGAATGATGCAGTGCATCCAAAGCCACACAAGAAAAAAAAAACAGATTATTTGAATAAGGTTAAATGTATTTAATACAAAAATCAAATCAGTAATTAGTAATGTTGTGTCTTAGGGTTTCTATTGCTGTGATTGTTTTTAAATTACCAAAAGCAACTTGAGAAAAAAAGAGTTTATTTTGCTTACACTACCAGATATCTTTCTTCATGAAGAGAAGTCAGGCAGTAACTCAAGACAAGAACCTACCTGCAGGAACTGAAGCACAGCAAAGGCCATGGGGGAATGGTGTATATTTTTTCCCTCTCTCACGACTTGATTAGCCTTCTTTCCAATACTCTGAAGCGCCTTGTGGATGGAAGCATCCACAATAGACTGTGCCTTCCCACATCTATCACTAATTATGAAAATGCACCACAGGCTTGTTTAAAGCTAATTTTATGGAGGCATTTTCACAGATACAGTAGCTTATTTCAAGACAAAAACAAAATGAAGATTATTATAAGAATGGAAATACATAAATGAACACTTCTCACAATTGTAAATGGGCTGCTGAGATGGCTCTGAGTATAAAAATACTTGCTCTGCAATGCTGAGTTTAAACCCAGAACTCAGGTAAAAGTGAGACAAGAAAACCAACTCCACAAAGTTTTTCTTGGACCTTCACATGCATGCTTATGGGAAACATTGTTCATATACAACTCCCGAATAATAATGACTAATTGCATCATGCATATATCGTAAATACCAATAACAATAAATTATCTTTTACAAATAGTTAGTTGCAAAAGTCCTAAACAAATATATGAAAATCAAGCACCCTAATATTTAAATATATCTATACACTATGACCAAGTAACATTTAAATAAACTATATAAGACAGGTTCAAAGAATAAAAGATTATAATTAGATATACAGATTCATGCTTTTAATTCTAGTATTAGGAAGAGTAAGTTTGTGGACATCTTAAGGTACTTATCAAGATCTGGTGATAAATTGTTTCTACTAAATTGTTATATCAACATTACAGTTTTAAAAATCATCACATTATCTTAACAGATACAGAAAAAGTGTTAGATAGACTTTTAGCATTCATTCATGGTATAAATTTTTAGTAAACTAGGAAGATAAAAAGTTCTGTAACTTTACAGATAATATCTACTAAAATCTATAGCTATTTGACCAAATACTGTCCATTGGCTAGATCTGGGTAGGGGCTCAAAGTTTACTGCAATATTTGTCCTTGGCTGGTGCCATAGTTTGAGCAGGACCCCTGGGCCCAGATCTGCCCATCATAATGCTCTTCTTGTAGGTTTCTAGGACCCTTTGGGTCCTTCTATTTCCTCATTCTCCCATGCTTCTTTCACCTAGAGTCCCAGTAGGATGTCCTCCCCTCTGTCCTAGTTTCCTGGTAAGTGAAGGCTTTCATGGGACATGCCCCTTGGGCTGGTGTCCAGATATAAATGAGTATATACCATTTGACTCTTTCTGCTTCTGGGTGAACTCACTCATTATGATCATTTCTAGTTCAATCCATTTGTTCACAAAATTTGGGAATTCCTTATTTTTAATAGCTGAGTAGTATTCCATAGTGTAAATGTACAGAACCAAGAAGATAGTTGCTTTTCTACAACAAATACATAAGCCCCATATTCTGTATCTTAAAGCAAGACATTCTGTATCTTGTGGTAAATAACCAAGGATTTAATATCTGAAATAACAAAGTCTCTTTTTTCATATAATTTCTGTAAATATATTTTTCTTGAATGTAAATATTATCTTTCTTTTTGAAGTTTTCATTAGAATTGATTCATCTTATTTTATGTGTATTTTGCATGCATGTGTATATGTGTATCATATGTGAGCTGAGTGCCTATGGAGGTCAGAAGAGGGCATCAGTTTCCCTTGAACTGGAGGTTAGAGATGGTTGTGAACTACCCTGCAGTGTGAATCCCAGAATTTTAATGAAGTTCTAGTTAGTTACTGATGAGCATTACAGATATATACCTATATGAATACTCACTTATATTGAATTATCACTTTATATTTTGAGCAAATGACTTAGTGTGCTTATGTTATAATAATTAAAAAATATAAAGTTGCCTAATATCTGTATATATGAAATTACCATTGAAGCTGAATTGATCTACTATAAAGGTGCACAGCAATTATACATCAAATAAGGTTTATATAAAGAGAACTCAATACTTCAGAACTGTCTTATATGTTGTAATTTTCAATACACTTTTATAAAAATTACCTTGATTGACAATTGTATTTATTTGTATAATTTGACAGAACAAACATCTTTATGTTCATTATTCTGAGAAAAATGAAGGGGCATGAGATTCATTACTACCTCACTATTTTACAAAACATGATGGTTTCTTTTTTAATATACACTTTGATTATTTTATCAGGTTTTATAGATTTTATAATATACATTTTGCACGTGTATGTTTTATTATTAAATATTTTTATTTTTACATGTACATTTATATTATTGTACATATATACAATAAACTTCCTACAGCAAGAACAACCATGAAATAGTCAAGAATTATATAAATGTTACATCAAAGTGTTTTGGGTATTTATATTTGGCATTCTTGAAGAAAACACCTTTCCCATCTTAGTGAGTCTAAAATTCTGAATATAAATAAATATCTATCACATCTTGTTATTATCAATTTAAAACATCAATCCAGACCTAAAAATCATCTTAGCCCCTAAACAAGTAAGTTTAATTGTAACACTAAATTATCTGATCTTTTACCCCATCAAAGACTTGGGAGGGATAAAATTAATTACCTGAGTATACAGGGAGTGCAGCTTAGCAGCTTCTCAAATGAGAAGATGGCAGAGAGTTTGCTGCCTGAACACTCATCCAAATCTCTCTATAACACTGGATCATCATCTTCAGCCTTCTGCCTCAATATGTCTGACAGACAAATTTGTGAGGCAGGAACTATTGAGGACTTGCTTACCTTATCTTAGCAGAGTTTGGTCATTGACTCTACCTGAATCCAAGCTTGCTCGTTTGCCACATTTGAAGCCATCTCCATAAGGAGGTTCTTTGATGCTCATCATCTTCTTGGAGGTAGACTGGGTGTTGCCAGGAGTTAACCTATCTCATTGTCAATGATTCTTTAAAATTATGAAAATGGTTTTAAAACCTGAACCTTACACTCTACTGTTCCCTATAGTAAGATCTACTCACAGTGAGTAAGAAAACAAGACTGTCATTTGTAATAATTTATTACTAATATGTTGCTGCTCAGCTATGTCAATTAGAATTACAGTGATGGAATCAATTACATTTTTGTTTCATTTTAGTTTGTGTTACCAAGTTTCAATAAATTATCAATACAACATCCAAATCAGTATAAGTTCCAGTATCCCAGTACTAAAATCTGCCATTAATGAAGATTAATCAGACATTAATCAAGAAAATGGTCTACAGACCAAAACAATCTTATGGAGGCATTTTTCTCACTTAAAACGCTATCTTCTCAGTTATGTTAGGGTTTATATCAAGTTGACAAAAATCAACCAGCACAACTACTTTAATCCTATACTCAAGCTACATCACCAATGCATCACTATTTTCATATAAGTAAATCAGTAAAAGAGCTGGAAATTAAAGTGTATGCATTAAGCCAGTTTATAATTGATAAAATTTTAGAGATTTTAGCCTTTTCATTATATAACAGTAGTCTTTCTATGCTGCATGTGTAATGACTTCCAATGAAGAAGGTAAATTTTTACTTGCAGAGACATCCTTCTGAAAAATAGTAAAATGTTTTTAGAATTGTTGTTCCCATACCATTGTTTTTATTGTTTTTTTTTGGTCTAGTACTAATTTCTAATTGTAATGTTAATATGCTAATTAACTATTAGTAGTATGCTATTTTAATTTAAATATTTACTTGTTCAATTTACCTAAATTTGTTACCTATGTAATGAGTATTAGTAAGATTAAATAACAATTAGCTTTTGTTTATATTTTATTAATAACCCATCACAGAGCAATAATGTTCTTCATATGTTATTTTCTTGTAATTGCCTATATATGCACACTCTTAAACATTTATGAAAGACATGACGCTATACAGATTTCTGTTTGTCTGAGACATTTAATTGGGTCATGTTTTTATGATTTGACAGTATGAAAACATAGATATACTATGAAGTAAAGGTAATATAAAGTGTAATATATAAGCAAACTCCTTAGAGTTGAATTAAGTAGTCTTGTGAAGAAACTAGTGGTTGCATGCACATAAAATAACTTGGAGAACTTTGTCTTCCAGCATTTTCCTGGTTATCAGTTTAACTAAAACAAGTGAATATATTTGACTGACAAAATAAGATAAATAAGACTAAATTATCTCTGAAGACGAGCCAAGGACATGGACAGAAATTAGATATGTAGACTGAAATTCTTAAAATAAACTTCAACTACATATGCATAGCTCTTGGTCACCATGACTACAGTTTGGCATTCTATCCATACTATAATGAGAAAACTCACATGCTGATTGAGTTTGGTTTGGCAGTAAATAGAATGGTAGTCAATACTTGAATTCCAACTTTGAGGGTTGTTGGAAAGACAAAGAAATTTGTGGAAGAGAAAATAAACTGAAGTCATAGAGGTGAAGTATATTGTAAATAAAAGCTGAAGTACAACATTTACAAGGTGGGTCATTTCTTAACTAAAGCAGACCATTCCCAATGGATGCAGTATCATGTTCATTAGAGGCACTCAACCATTCTTCCTATAAGGCATTGCTTAAAGAATGATATACACATACCAAGTTTTAACTTTGAGATATATCCTGAAGATTAAATCACATTCACAGCAACATTATCCCACCATGATCCTTGACCTGTAGTACTGAAAAAAAAAAGATAAGTGGCCCTATTTTTACAGCAATAGCTTGCCTTGGTCCTTTCTCATTTGAGAAGCTTTTAAAAGTTCAATCATGACATACAATTCTTCCATTTAAGTCTTCAGTGATTTCCCTTCCCAATAAGCACTAAATTTAAAGCCATGGGTTAAAAGCTCCTACATGAGTCTGTACCTTGAAATATTACTTGCATTGTACTTTGTTCCTTTCCTTGTAGATCATTATATTCATATGACAAAAACCTTTTATTGTAGAAATATTGAAAGCAAAGGCTCACATTAGTAATTAAACACTGACTGGGAACCTAATGTTGTCAGAAGACATTCAAAAGATGTATATTCTTCCTCCATAATGGTCTTTCTCTCTTTTTCAAATTTCATTTAAAATCATTTTCCTCATTTTCTTGAGATTTTAATAGTTCCCTTCCTTTTCCTACCTCAAAACCTCTCATATACCCCTCCCTGTTTTATATCAATTTTGTGGACTCATTTTTTTTCATTAGCTGTTGTTACATGTGTGTGAGGGTATTTTTAAATAAAAACTGTATAATTTTATTTGTGTATAGGTTATCAGGATGAATGATTTGGTATTGGATGACCAATTGCTGTACTCTTTCTTGAAAATGTGTTTTTCCTACTATTAGTTGCTTGTAGTTCATTGTTTAATATTGAGGCCACATGGAATTTTCCTTGTGTACATTAGAATATATATTGTTGTGGTCCTTGTTCTCCTCACATTTTGCAGTTATGTTGGTGAGAGTTTGTGTGTGTAGCTTCTGACATTCCTAGGAAACACAGTTGCACAGCAAACACCCTAATCTTCTGGCTCTTACAATGTTTCTACTTCCTCTTTATCAATGATCCTTGAGTCTTAGTTACATGAGGTGTATTGTAGCTGTATCCTTTGAGACTCCCCTCCATAAATCTAAATTTTGGTTTGTTATGGAATGTATGACTGTCTCCTTCTGTCTCAATAGTAAGAGAATAGTTAGAAGGCATTATATACATGTATGAAATTGTCAAAAACAAAATTAAATTATTAACAAGAAAGGAAGACAATGATACACAACTTCAAATGCACTGCATTTGTAATAATGTGAATGAAAATATGGACACACATGGGTTTGGATGTGTATATAGGTTATGAAATTTAAGAGAATACCATAAGAAGGAGGAACAGAGGTATTGAGAAAGTACTAGATAATTCCCACTCATGTGACATGAATGCAGATTAGAGTATACTGGGGGCAAGGTTGGTATAAGTGGAAACAAGAGGATGGGAAAGGAAAATGGGAATAAAATTAACAAAATAAAATTATTCTAAAATGTTAATTAAGAGTCCGTGTAATCATATGACCATTTAGCATAGTAATAGGAATATGTTATCCCCTACAGCTCAGGATTGGTTTATCCATAGATCTTAGCCTGGTAATGGTACCACTTATAAGTTTCATCTCATGGAATGAGTGTTAAATCTTATCAGAAAAGTATTGGTTACTCTCACAATGTTGCACCAGTAAGTATGTCTTTCTAGATCAGTCCTTATTGTAGCTCATAGAGTCCACAGATGGATATAATTGATGATTATTTTTCTCATCTGGCAGTGTATTTAGCAACTTCAAGCATCATGAAATCTAGCCAGTAGGATGGAGCCTGCAAGTTGATTTCAGCTTCAGTTCTCTATGTTCTAAGATTCAAGTATGTGGTAGCTTCAGCAATATAGTCTTAACACAATTACAATAATGTTTAATGTGTTGGGAGTCTATGAGACTGGACTGGCCAACAACTTCCGAAGAAGGAAGCGACTCTTTAGGTGTACTTGTAACCACAAACCAATGCATTTCTCAACCTCCATTTGAAAAGCTTCTATTTCCAGTAAATTAACACAGAGGCCCAAAAGTGGCCATCATGCAGAGACTAAGCAACTACAGAATTCTCAGGCTTAAGTAGAACATATATATACAAATATCATCATCATCATCATCATCACCATAGTCATCAATATAATCATTATGAGCATATCTGTTAAAAATATTTTAGCAAATGGTAGGTCAATGGTAAGATTTGACCACTGAATTTCTGCTCGATCTCTATCAAACTCAATAAAAATAAAACAATACTTCAATCTTTATATGATAATAACCCATTCAATCTACTGCTAAGTATAGTGTCACATGGTTTTAATAATAGCCCTTAGGTGGAGGTTAAGACAGTAGGAAAAGAGAATTCAAAGTATTTGTAGCTTAGCAAGTTTGAAGACAGCCTAGGTTATACAAGATTCTGTCTCAAAGCAACAATAAAAACAACAAAAATCATTAAAGTTTATTTGGTACATATAAGTCAAAACTTTCTATAGTATAACGGATTTTTGGGTAGGGGGTACATGATTTAAACACTCAAAATATTGAGCTCAGCGTTGTTACTGAATTCAAAACTTTTATTCAATGCACTCTCTACTACTATCCTTTAAATAATAACATCTTTATGAAAAATACCTTTGCTTTTAAATTTTATAGCATTGTATCACAGTCATGACCATTCAATAATTACTTATAAATATGAACTATAGTAAGCATTTAAATACATAACCTATGTAAAATTTCTAGGCTATGTATTACCTTCTGAAGGATTCTTTTAATACTTAGTACTCAGTATTTTTGGTTTCATTGTGAAGTAAATGATTTAGCCTCTGTGACTACAAAGCAAACACCAAATTTAATGTCATTACTCTGAAATTTTTATTAAAAGAATCCTTCAGAAGGTAATACAAGATCTCAAAAGGGAAATCAGTTATTCATTATCCAGAGATCACAAACAAATCATCTTCTAAATTATAGCATCTTTCATTCCTCTGTAATTCTTCTTTTCCCTCCCCCAAACTAACCAATTTTGGCTATTACAAACACAAAAATTAATGTTCTAAATCATTTGTATTCTCATGGTAACTTAGATCATTGTAAGAAATAGCATTTGAGACTTGACTCTCATATTAGTTAGAGCTACAGCTAGATAAGTATGAGACCACGCTAAGAGCAAATAGTATCTAAAGACAGAGACGCCATATTTCAAGCATTAGTGACTAAGTCAGTGATTTGAATGTGGCTAATATGACATTTGGTAGACTTCTGCCATAGGGATGTCATGGTGACATAGTTTTTCTTCTTTCTTTTTCTTGAACATTGCCATGGACCTAAGAATCTACATTTGAGGAAGGTAGACAGCTGTTATATCACCCTGGTGATCTGCCAGCCAAAATCAAAGACCCTGAGACTTTTTAATATTTCAAAGCTTGGGCCTTAGCTCGGAAGACTTTCAACTAGCTTGTGTGCCTCCTCTCTTATCTAGCTTGTTCTGTCTACAATCTATCTCTGTAAAATTGTCTCAGGAAAACTGCTTCTTTTCTCTGTGCTCTACACTCTCCTCAATTGTCTCTTCCTTCCCAGTTCTTGTGAGAGTTGGGAATATCCTATTCTGTCAAATCTTTCTCTGATTAGTCACTTTGCCTGCCTTTCAACTAGACATTTTCAAACATGGTAGCATCCTTTGACAAACTAACTTTACCTTCATTGTTTGTGATTAGAGGTTTGTGCTAAAGGCTTTTCTACATTCCAACCAGAGCAGCCATGTTGATGAGTTAAATCCCTCTACATCTTCCCCCCTTTCTGTGTAAGCTAAACTTTGTACACAATTTAACTATTATATCAGAAACTATTATCAACATTATCCCCAAAACTTAACAGTCCAAATGTCCTTATGAATATCAGTTGATGTGATGATCCTTCATAACTGCAGTCCTGCTGATCTGTCTTCAGCAACATTCCATTTCGGGATAGAGGTTTTCCAATATGCTAGCCTGATGAATCATCTGTCCTTCTTCAGGTGGTTTGTTGAGCTCTCTCCCTGCAGAGGAGATCAATTTTCTGAGTCATGTGCATTGTTGTCATTTTGCAACTGTTCCTTTCATGAAGAAGCTTCTCTTATTCAGACTGGATTTTTATCAATTTTGGTGGAATCTGTGGTTTTTCGTCACCTGTGGGAATACAGGTAAAATGTCTTTCCCAATGGAATACATTTTCTGATTTCCCTTCTGATGTTAGAACATTTTTAAAGTATACAGGTTGATCTAATTCGACATTTGTTTCTACTATTCAGTGTCTTTCAGCTAATCTTATTCTTCCTTTCTGTTTGCCAAGATAGTATTAGATATCTATGAGTCCACATATAGACTCAGACACTCACATTCCATGTCCAGTTCCATGTCAGAGAGCCATGTTTCTCACTAATTTAAACATACAGAAACAATCAAGCCATATTACATAAGATATCAATATACTGTGCCTCCAATAACTAGTTTATCTTTC
The DNA here is from genome assembly GCF_964271855.1 of Acomys minous. NCBI lineage: Eukaryota > Metazoa > Chordata > Mammalia > Rodentia > Muridae > Acomys > Acomys minous. The sequence goes on along the minus strand of NC_140488.1, from coordinate 90,445,179 downwards.
TCTAATTGGTCTGTGGATTGCTGACAGAAAATAACTGCCTAGTGTTTTTGTTGCCAGGATATATGATTAATCTGATTAGGATATTTTCCTTCCCAAGGAATTACTTCAAATATCTCTTACTGGTCTTCATTCATTAGTCCAATGCCTACCCTTACCACTTTTTCTACAAATCCTAGAAGGCTGAGGTTTTCTAGAGAAGTAAATCAATCTCCATCATATCATGCCATTATCAACTTAAAACATCTATCTAAACCTAAAAACATCTTAACCTTTAAACAATTAAGTTTTGTTGTAAAACTAAGCTACCTGGTCTTCAACTTCATCAGAGACTTGAGAGGGAATAAACTTGATTACCCGAGTATGCTGGGAGAGCATGGTAAGTAGCTTTCCAGTTGAGAATATGACAGAGACAGTTTTCTACCTGAATAGTCACCCAAAACTCTCTATTATCTTGAAGTATCTTCTTCAGCCTTCTGGCCGAATATATCTGAGTGCTGCGCCTTCTTAAGTTGCCTCTTTTCTCTCTATTCTCTTGAGAGTTAGGCATATCTGATTCTGTCAAATCCTTCCCTGATTCATCACATTGTCTGCCTCTCAATTAGACATCACTTTCGAACATGGATTCTTCCTTCTACAAACTACCTTTACATTTATTATGTTTGAGTAAAGGTGTGTACTAAGGGCTTGTCTATATTCCAGCCAGAGTAGTCATGTTGATGAATTAAAATCCTTGTATAGACAACTAAGGGAAATGATATGTAAAACTTTTCCTTTTGTAAATATAATAAAGCCAAAACCAAATATTAAGTACCCAATGACTAGACATATAAGTGAGAATACAATAAGTCTCCTGAAGATTGCAATCATCAACTTCTCAAGACTTCCCCATAACAAACAAAAAAAATAAATAACTGTGTAGAAATCTAGGTCACATTTTCAGATTCAATAATGAGAGATGTCATTTTTAAACTTAAACATTTCAAAGAAGTTTACTGTGTAATGAAATACTGCTGTGAATTGCAAAATTTAATTTAGTCTTCAGATATATGGAATGATGAAATAATGTGAAAGTCATTTATAATATAGTTTATAATGAATTACCATTTAGTTATTGTCTGTCTTGATTGGACCATACATGTGCCATAAAAAGTGCAAAAACACACATGTGATTAGTGCCGAAAGAAGTTTTATATTGGGAAAAGGACATTGTACATGCCCAAAATTATATATCAATGCCATCTTTCAGAATTACATACATATATTTGGATTTGGAATCAAGTAATCAGTCTATGTATGATCTAAAACTCAGCAAATTTAATGTGTCTCAAGAACTGAGGTAATTAAAATTCAGTTATATTCTCTACACTTATAGGCAAATACATCAATTCCATGGTTTTACATGCAGTGATTTTGCAGCATCGTCATTTCTCCATAAATTTAGCCTCATTTGCCACATCAGAATTCTTTTCATAACACCAATTATATTATATTCCTCTGGATTGGGGTGAAGGAGAGGTCAAACAACTCTATATCTCTTTATGGCCGGCTAACTAAGCCGTATGATCTCAAATCCTAGACTAGGGATTTGTTCCAATTATAGCACTGTTACTAGTTTTCTATGTGACATTTAAAATTGGATTTAATTTTACTAAACGGAAGAAATGAGGAAAATAACGAAGAGTATTCATTGTGGAATGGGGAAGGAAGACAATACAGGATGAAGGGTTGCATAAAATACTAAAAACAGAAATAGGAATCATTATATTTACCTATGATTACATATAAGTGTGTATACATGTGTATGTCTGCATGGATGTGGGCATGTTTGCCCTCTTTTACCCCCTCCTCTTTCTATGTGTCTATTCTTTAAATAAATTATACCAATTTGGATAACAATACTTCCCCTGAAGATATAGACTCCCTAACTAAAACTTCAGTAACCAAGCATGAAAAATACCTTAGATTGTTGTTTGTCACGGGGCTCAAAAATTGTGCAGGTTATTGCTGCTGCTCTTCCTTGCTTCCTAAAAAGAAGTTGAAGGCAAGTCTTTATTGTTGAAGACACTGTGCACTTTGGGCACAAATTTGGAAGACATTGAGTTGCATCTGATCCAAAGTCTCCTCCCGGCGAGTAGCTTTCACAACTCTGGAAGTTAATACGCAAGATTCCAAGGGAGGATAGAACTGAATAATCTATCCCAGCTCTGATATTTATGAATCACAATAATTACCAGCATGGCAAGATATCCCTAGTGGTGCAATAATAGCACTCATCTAAGGGTAGTAACCAAAAGCTGTCAAATTGAGCTTAAGCCCCACTCAACATGAGTGAAATAACGACTAATACTGAAAGCTTAGCCAACTATATTGGTCTAGTGAGATCACTGATCTTAGAAAATAACCTACCACCAATTTACTAAAACTGGCATAATTCCTAACCACTATCTGAATATTTATCCTTATACCCACAATAAATATATTGATCACCCCTAATCAAAGAGTCATTTATTAAAAAACAATAGATGGAGCTAATTAGGGAAGGATATAACTAGTCAAAATGCAAAGAACAAGTGATTTAGTGGTACCCATCACTATTTGGTACATCTATAACAAAACTTTCAAATCTAAGGATCAGAGAACACCAAGAAAGGGGGAGAAATGGAAATATTGTTAAATGCCAGAGGAATAGGAAGTGTTCTGCAAGAGATATAGGGAAGGTGAATCCATGAAAACTTAATAACTTAGTCAAGGCCTAAACTATGGCAACATTAACTAACGTGTCAAAATAGATGGAGTAAATCACATGAAGCCTCAATCTTGACTAAAGAATTACAGGAAATTAAAGACTGCTGGGAGAGGGATAATTAATCATTCCAAGAGATGACTCCCCTATATGCTTATTGAACCATAATAAGTCAGCTCTAAAAAGTATGCTTACAGGAAGTTGTCTCCTGTGCCAATGTGTTCCAGGCTCTTCCTCAATTTTTCTTCTAACCGGTTTAGTGTCTCTGGTTTTATGTTGAGGTTTTTAATCCACTTAGACTTGAGTTTTGTGCATGATGACAAATATGGGTCCAATTGCATTTTTCTACATGTAGACGTCCAGTTAGACCAGCAACATTTGTTGAAGATGCTATTCTTTTTCCATTGAATAGATTTGCTTCTTTGTCAAAAATCAAGTCACCATATGTGTGTGGATTCATTTATAGGTCTTCAATTCGATTACATTGACCAACCAGCCTATTGTTGTGCCAGTACCATGCAGTTTTAATTACTGTTGCTCTATAGTACAGCTTGAGATCTGGTATCGAGATTCCTCTGGAGGCTTTTTTATTATATAGGATTGTTTTAGCTATTTTAGGTTTTTTGTTTTTCCATATGAAGTTGAGAATTGATCTTTCAATGTCTTCAAAATATTTTGTACATAATTTGATATGTATTGCATTGAATCTGTAAATTGCTTTTGGTAAAATGGCCATTTTTACTATGTTAATTCTCCCGATCCACATACAAGGGAGTCCTTCCATCTTCTGATGTCATCTTCAATCTCTTTCTTCAGAGACTTAAAGTTTTTTTTCAAACAAGTCCTTCACTTGCTTGCTTAGAGCACATCCCCTTGATGGGGAGGTCTGGTGGCACTCAGAGGAAGGACAGCAGGCTACCAAGAAGAGACTTGATACCCTATGAGCATATACAGGGGGAGGCAGTCCCCCTCAGTCACAGTCATAGGGGAAGGGAGTCGGGGGAAAGTGGAAGGGAGGGAGGAATGGGAAGATACAAGGGATGGGATAACAATTGAGATGTAATACAAATATTATCAATAAAAATCAGGGAAAAGGTATGCTTACAAGCAACACTAAATAGGGTTAGCAACACTAAATATACAATATACTATTTATATATTTATTAACACACACATACGTATGTTACTAGAATAATTAAAAGATTAGAGGCCATGAATTTAAAAGATGAAGGGATGGCTGGTATATAGGAGAGTTTAGGAGGAGAGGGAGTGAGGAAATGATGTTATTGAGTTTAATTCATTTTTTGTTCTTTTGGGCAGGTTGATTGTGGTAGGACACTTGGAGCATCATTCTGCATGCTCTTCATACTTCAGCTTCTCCATCCAAACATTCTCTGTTCATTTAATACTTCTCCAGTAGACACTGGAGTACAGCGTACAGGTGGTTGTGGGATTTGGGCGTGCCCAGCTCTGATTCCACTTTTACTTTTACCAGGAACATGGTTTGCATTAGAGTCTGACTCATTGAGTTAGAAAATCATAGAGGAGGTTGGGTTCACTAGCCCAGGAAAGAAGTGGACAGTAAAAAGTCAACGGTAGCTCTAGTCTGAGGGACTGAGCACAAAATATTTCAATAATTTTTAAAAGACTTGAACAAATTACTCATTACCCAACTACAGAAGCTGTTGTAAATCTATAAATGTTGGCAATCTAGATTTTTCACAGATTTTAGATAAACAGCCTAGTCTGACTAATTTACTGAGCAGTTAAATCTCTTTTGCCTGAGATTCATTTATAACCCATCTGTTTTCTAACGTACATAATATCAAATCAAAGGTCAATTGAATATGTAACATGAAAATATATACTAATTTCAGAGGAAAAACTTTAAAGCAAATTGTTTATATCAGGAGGCCCAAATGAACAATCACAAATGAAGTGTAGTCTTCTTGCTCTTCCAGACACTTGGGACTTGATATCTGGGGTTGTATGCAGAATTACTAAAATCAGTTTTATTATAAGATTCACTTGAGGGGAAATAATCTTGAGCAACAAATGACATAAAAGCCTTTCACTGAGTTAAGAGAAAAGTCTCAGATCTCAGCTGTAACTTTACTAGAGATAGATGCTCAGTACCAAAACAGCAATTTCTTTTACATTAGATCTCACCCAGCCTTAGGACTCCCATGAAGAGAATGTTTAAATTTAGACCATTCTAGTAGTAAAACATTTGACTTCCCTAAAAAATAAGTTTAGAAAGAATAATTGCTGTTATTCAAATTACCCTTGATTGTGTTGAAATGTTTCTTAGAAAATTTGCAGAGCCCATGATGGTAATTTAAAAATATAAGGCATATTTCTCTTCTCCTAGGGAAAAATGTTTTCTGTGTGAACTCAGAATAAGGAAGAGTATAGCAGTTACCTTTCCATCTTGTGATAATTTTGACCAGCTACTTTCTAGACAGATTTCAAGCTAACTTTGATGATGACTTTAATAGAATAAAATAATGAGCAGTATTTCCAGCCACCTAGGCTCTCAGTCTTTAGAAGCCTAGGTAGTTTAGAGGCTCACAAAAGTCTTGATTCACTTTTAAATTAAGTTTTCTCTTGCGTAGCTTTAGAGATGCTTGCTATAGTTGAATATCCAAATAATATGAACATTTTACATAGTTCGGTTAGCTTTTTAAATATTATATTTAACTGAAATATTTTTGCTTCATAAAATACTCCACACATGTAAATACATGAAAGTATTTACAGGCAAGTTGAACCTATGCTTATGTTTGTAGAATTTTACATGGATTGTTTTTATTAGAATACCTTAATAATATAAAATCTAATATATAATATTTTTCATTTATGGTACTAGGGATTGAATCTAAGAGTTCTCACATAATGGGCAAGCCTTATACCACTGCTTTATTTTGAGACAAACTCTAAGTTGCCTAAGGTGGTCTTAAATTCACTCTGTAGACCAGATAGCCTTTGAAATTTGTATTGTCCTATGTCAATCTTCTGTCAAGTGCTCAAATACTTGGGAATAAAGGACTGAGCCACTAGCCCTCTATGCCGAGGCTAGGTGAAACTGTGGACTTTTTGCTCAAGTGTCCCCTAAAATGGAAAAGGACAATCTGGCACCACAAAGAGATCTGAAAACTTACTTGTACTATAAGGCATTATAATGGGAATTGTGCATTGAACTCACCTGGCAGCTTGTACAAATCCTGAGTCCCAGGTAAGAAGACAGAACACAGGCGTCTGTGTTTTGTAAACCTCTCCAGATTACCCCAAATGTATTTCCATCACTGGTGGTAGGTTTTTTCAACATAGTCAGTTTTCAGCAAAGGATAAGCATATAGTCTTAATGAAAATCAAAAGGATCAAAACATCTTCAGTTGTTTCAGGTTCTCTGCCAAACATCTCTTGTAAAATTAAGGGGTTTTTTTGATAGATGTTTTATACTTGTGATGTAAGATGTAGATGAGAGTTCGTGGTAAGTTATGTGTATAAGATGAGGGAAGTAAAGAATTAGGATACTAATCAAATAAGACTCACTTTTGAAATTTTTAGAACATAAAGTCATATGAGCTGTTTATAGTCCAATCTAATTCTAGACTCAGTAGTGGGAGGCAGTGATGCGAGGAGGTAGTCAGAGTGAATACACACACCGAGAGAAGAGTGTGTAGCTTTGGTGAAATCAGCTAAAAATACTAATTGCCCTTAGCCTATTTTATTTACATGTACTGAGGAAGGGAGAGGAACATTGGAGTGTACACATGTAAGTTAGCAAGATACTGAAAGTGAGTGACTCCTCTCCCCAGCGTAGTCATCTTTGTGGCAATGTTAAATCATTCATGGCCTCATGTGCTGCTTTTGGCAAGCAGCTTCCTAATTGCTCCTGTTTTTGCATTGATTCTGCGCAGCGTGGAAAAGCAAGTCTCCAACTTGCTTGTGGATTTATTGACCACCAGGTCCCTCTTCAGCTTTCACCTTCCAGGCATCACCCACACTATTTTAGAGCCAGGAGGAGGGGAAGGCACCTGTTTCCTCCTCTCTAAGGATGGGCTGGGCATTTTGACAGAGCCCTCTTTCAAACAACCCACGCCAAGGTGTCTGTGTTTCTGTGTTTTCCAACCTAACTCCCTGCTCCTCCAGCATCCCTGTATCTGTAGCTGAGGGCTTGAGGAGGAGGGAAATCCTCCCTCAGACGCACAAGACACCCAGGAAGCTACCTTCTTCTGAGAGCATCCAGCGGACCAGAGAAACCCACCAGCCTTCAAAGTTTGGGGCGTGGGGAATTCCTGGACAGTTAATGTGTGGGTATGGCTCAGCCAAGAGGTCTGGAAGAGATCCAGGACGACGCTGCGGGGGACAGATTCACAAACGTCATCAAGAGCCGCGCTGGTAGGACCCCTGCTGTCTTGCTTTCTTATGTTGGGGCTATTCATGAATCTTTGCTGTGCTCTACAAAGGCTGTGCCCTGGAAGTTGGCACACAGTAGAGGAAAGTTGTGTGGAGCCAAACGGAGTGGAGACCAGCATCGTGTCCTCCCGCGTGGAGAGGGCGGAGAATCCAGCAGGGCGCGTCTGAGGGAGGAGGGGAAAGCAGAAACAAGTTTTCTTTGTGGGCTAAGTACATTTCAGGAGGAGTTGGCTTCTTCCATTGTTTTATAGTGTTTTTAATGAAAGGAAGGCACCAGATGCCGATTTTGATATGAGATAGTAACTTGTTTAAAAATTTTAACAATTTCTTTTTCAAAGAAACATTGCTATAGCCTTAGGGAAGGGAGAGATGCTAAAATGCCAGGTCAGGGTGCGATGAAATATGGAGCTAATTGCAGAATGAAGTTTCCCCCCATCTATAGATATGCTGAAGGAAAATGTCAGAGGGGTAAACATAAGGCTTGAGTTGAAAATATGCAAAATTAAGCTGCACAATGAAAAGTCTTAAGGTTTTTTATGTCTCCGTCCCTTGCAAAATAGGACATTTCATTTGTCATAAATCTTGGGATGCTTGAGTCTAGCCTAAATGCAAATACTTGTAAACCAGGCTTGGTCTTTCAAGCTGTAAAAGGAAGAATCTGCTAAGCTTTCCCTAAGCATGAAGTTTCAGCTGCCTGGATCCTTCCTCTTGCCCGTGGAAACACACCAAATTGCAGGCAGCAAAATAGTGATAGAGCACATTTCTTTGCCTATTTTCCTAAAGAAGGAGGAAAAAAAAAAAAAAAGAACTGTGAAGTCACTGGACATGCTCTTGTTGGTTTCTGGGGTAGAATTAAAGGAAAGATTACAGAGGAAAGCAACCAAAAATTAAATAAGAGTCTCGTGAGTTTGATGAATACTACAGAGCAGCAAAGTGGAGAAGAGGGAAATAACTTTAGCTTTAATTACAAGTAGTATCATTTGGTAATGATGTCTGTATGCCATAAAACAATGCTCAAAATATTATTAAGAGTGTAAAACAACACATACCTTCTTTACACTTCCTTATTTATAACACTAAATGTTTTTTAAAGATTTTAAAAGTAAGAATGGCAAATTTTCTTAACTACAAAGCTTTTAGCATACAGCACCTGAGATAATGGGCTCATTTAGATACTATAAAATAATAATACAAATTGCATCGAGTAGTTTCCAAATTACTTTAAGATTGCTGTTATTCACACATTTTACTGGACAGTAACTCTGAAGCAAGAATATCTGAAATATGGAGAAAAGTGTCCATATATCTATATGTGATATAGAGTATTGTTTTGGAAATGTAAGTAAATTTATTAATTCTTGAAATTAATTATATTCATGATTTTAAACTTGCCAGTGCATAGGAGACAAAAGGTAATTCTTCAAAATATTTATTCTTAAGCTATATTCATGTAAGCTTTGTGTTTTGCATATAGGTACCCTGTTCTCCATTCATAAAGAAAATTCAGTCTACCTTTATGCAAATTTGGATTACATATTTAGGACTACTGTTGAATGACTTTACAAATTTAATGATTGAATTATTTTACTATCTTGAATGGAATTGAAACTTTTATTAGAAATAGAATTTGTTTAGGATTAGTGATGGTTGCAAAAAGTTGTCTGCTTTTGAAAGTGGGCTTTGATATTTTTCATGAAACCATTCCCTGAAGGGTTTAGAAATCCTTGATTAAAATAGAAGCTAATATTTCTTTAAAATATGTTTGCTTTTGAGTCCTTGTACAATCAAGAAAGTGTTTTACAGTTTTCTATCTCTTATTTTTTGTTAAGAAGTATAAATAATAGCTACTATTAACAATTGATTTTTTCTAGTCCATTACTAAATGACAAAATATAGAAAGTAGCCATGCAAGGAAGAAAAACTGACTAACAATATGTTCTTAATCTCATATTACAGTTTTCCCTTCTTTCAACTGTGCCCCTTTCCTTCTGTCTTTCATTCACTTACATTTTAGATTGTTGTTGAATAAAGAAAAATGCCAAGGGAAAGTTTTTACAGTATTTATTTCAGTACAATAAAGGATAAGAAATACATTTTCTATGTGGAATTTTTATGTTTCAGTAGTACTCTTGGAAATCGTCTCACCATAAATAAGTGATAATCTTTAAATAAGTAAGTGTGGGGATTATACTAAACATTGATAATAGAATTTTATTTCATGGACTTTGTTTATCTGATGAGAGTAAAAATGCAAAAAGTGAAACACTGAAATATTTTCTTCCATTACAGCTACATATGCTTTAGTTATTTCCTGAAATAATTGTGGATTTAAGTGATTATCATTTATATGCATGACTGCAATATTCATAATGTGGTCATTGATCATGAAAAGTCGGCTGGGAAAAATGTGTGTCCCAGTCTAGAAGTTTGATTCCTTCAGAAATAATCGTCAGATATCTTACATGTAAAATTTCAGTATTCAAAAGCATCTAAGGATTGTGCATTTCTATTAATTATGTCTTATTTGGATACTCCCATAATCATGGGATCTTGATATCTTATTGATTTGACATTCTTTCCTTTTAACAGAAACCCTGGTGTGTAATATAAACAACCCTGTGTTGACAATCTTTTATAAAAGCAAGTTGTAAATGTAACTGGCCTAGATTCCACTGAAAATATTTTTTTGGTTTATGTTTATTTATCATATCTTGGCTCATTCTAGATGCTATACTGACACATGATAAAAATATTAATACAGGAGTAACTAAGTAAAATATACCTATGAGTTTGCATCCTGAAAAAAATTTTAGCCTGTTGGACATTTTTAAAAAATCAAGAATTTTTAAGAGGAAGATGCTTTATGTAGTTATATTTTATATATTTCATTTTTTATATTTGGTATGATCTTGAAGCTTACATTAACAAAATCCTTCTTGTGATGATTTTACATTGATAAGCTTTCATTTTATTCCAAATTCCAAATGAAGAAAGTTATTATATCAAAAGTTCATTAAATTTTACTTTGTCCACTATGACTATAAAAGAGTAATATCAAAATAAGATATGGAGATTTTATTATTTTAAAACATCTTAGACTTCTTTTTCTAGTGTTTTAACTAGGCTTTAAAAAGAAGAATAAAATGTAGTTGATGTTTTCAGTTTAAATTAATTCAGTTAAATTATACTCTTAAAATATTATACCACTAACATCAAATTAGTCAAGATACTGGAAAATTTTTAAGAGGAAAAATGACAAAAAATAGTCATTTTGATCTTTCTTTCATAAACAGTAATTATTTTGTTTAGAAATAGTTCATTCCAGAACTATTCTGTATTTAAAGAAACAGTAAACCAATGGATCTCTTACTTATCCATCCCAGAAAACTATATGCTTCATACATTCTTAATTCATGGTATAATTCACTGGAACTGTTTTTTAGGAGACTTGTTTTAGTAATCAAAACTCAAGACGAAGTTCCAAAGTTTGCTTTAGTGCATAAGGATTCCTCTCCATACAAATTTGAGTAAGAAAGTTGAGAGACCATATAGATTTTAAGTTTTACCTTGCTTCAGATAACCAAGCCTATATCCCTGTTGAAAGGACAATTGATTATAAGTCAGGGAAATGAGAATCTTCCATTGTCAGGGGTAGAACTGGTACTTATGAAAGCTAAACATGTTTTCATGGAATTTAGCACATTGCAGTAACAATATTTTCAAATCTATGTAGCACAATTATGTTAAAAAGCCTGAGATGATAGTGCATTGCATACAATTCTGCATTCCAAGGACACAATTGGAAATTGCACATACATATAGTTAAGAAAACAATGTGGATTGAATTTGAGTACAACCTGTAACATTCTACTTAAGAGTTTTATATAAATTATGATTACTGCATCAGATTTAATATATTTAGCCAATTTATTTTGACATACATTAATTCTGAGGTCTATGCTTCTCTCTGTAGAAATGCCTGTTCTCTGATACAATTTAATTGAAAATAACATTAAAGACCTTAATAGTTTTATGAAAATTGAGTTCTTTATTAGGGGAATATCCAGTGGTGTGCTGGAGCTGGTTAACATTAGCTCATGTTATTCATATTCATGACTGTTGTTAACTTCACATTTAGTAACATCATATTCAAGTCTTGAAATCATGCAGGTCAAGATTATTCTACAGCACTGGAAGTTGCTACCATTCTGGATGTATATTACATATTTTTCTGCTCAGAGCTACTTATTAAGTATTTATCAGCACAACACTAAAAATTTTAATGATGAGAGAAGTACAAATTTAGAAAAAATGCATTGTCTTGAATCTCCTTTTAAATTTTATATGCATTCCACTAAGGGTTATAAAATAACCAGGTAACTGTGGTCTTAGTGAATTTATCATTAAAAGAAATATAGAGGTAAGCCTCATTTTTCCATTGATGTATATTATAAGGTCTTTCATCTCATTTGTATTAATTCTGGTGAACAATATATAAAGACTTAATAGCTATGATTCCATGTGTACAGTTTAGGAACATGAATCCTCCATTGAAATCTGTTTATAGAGAAACAACTTTTTCATTTGTTTGAAACTGTTTTGAAAACAGCCTAACTCACTATCAGAGATAGTATTTAGGATGTGATATGAATACATAATTGCTATTTTTTTTACTTTATTAACTTATTCTTGTTACATCTCAATGGTTATCCCATCCCTTGTATCCTCCCATTCTTCCCTCCCTCCCATTTTCCCCTTATTCCCCTCCCCTATGACGGTTCCTGAGGGGGATTACCTCCCCCTGTATATGTTCATAGGGTATCAAGTCTCTTCTTGGTAACCTGCTGTCCCTCCTCTGAGTGCCACCATGTCTCCCCCTCCAGGGGGTCCCGCTCAAACTAAGGCACCAGCCAAGGACAATACAGGCGGTAAACATTAAACCCCTACCCAGATCTAGCCAATGGTCAGAACACTCTCCACAGTAGAGTGGAGAGTGGGATATTACTTTCTCACATAATTGCTATTTTTAAGGGAGAAATATATTGCCATTATGATTTGCCTGTGCTGACTAATTTTTCTTTATCTGTCAAGTTGTCACAAAAATTATTAGAAAACAGTAAAACATTCATATGTTATTTTATTACTTAATAAAGTTCAATTTTAGATGCATGTATTGCACTTAATGTTACAGAACAGAAAAAGAAGCAAAATTGATTTAATCCCTAGTTTGAAATTGCCACGTATCAGAAAGAGTATTTAACTTTAATCATTGAGCAAAATTGTATGAAGTAAGTTTATCATATTGATGTTCATGAAACAAAACTATCTTAAAGAATTACTAGTCAAACTGTGAAAAACTGACAAGAAGAATTAAGTTTTCTGTTTTGCTGAACTTTGAGCTGATGCTGCTTCAATGTTTTAAAAAATCCTTGTGTCAGTGTTGTTTTTAAAATATGAAAACAAATGTCCATCATACTGATGGATTAATTAATTAATTATGTCAATTAATTAACCATGTCTAAGGTTGTAAAGCCTTAGTACTAAGAGTCTGCTAGGACTACTGTTTTTAAATATTTAATTAATCCTTTAAGAATTTTATATAATGTGTTATGATCATATTCATCCCTTCCTCTATCTCTTCCTATATCCAAATCCACACAAATATTTGCCTTTGTTTTTTAAAATAAATCTATCAAGTTCCATTAGTGCTACATATGTACATTTATGCTTGTGGCCATCAATTGCAGTATGTTAGACTTATCTACCAGGGACCACATCATTAAAGAAAACTAATTCTCTCTTTTCTAGCAATGGTAATTTACTGATAGTTCCCCAGCTAGGGATGGAACCTTTTGTAAAAAACAGTATAAACTCATTAACATATGTTAATCATGATGAAAATCTCTAAATGTATTTTTTCTCCTTAAAGTCATGTTAAATACAGGTTTGCAAATAGGTTGAATTGAACAAAAATAAAAAGTTATTATGAAAACATTGTTTCTTAAATGAACCATATGAGAAGATATATCATTAATTTGTAAAAAGCAAGATGGGATAAATGTTTGCCTTTTATTTTCATGAAAATACATGTTTTATAATAAAGTAACTATTATAGGCTACAACATTGAAGTCAATTACAGTTTTGTTCAGAATAATAGCTATGATGTATAATGTTCTTAAGGATTCATTTTATACTTCCAGATGAAAACCTCTAATTTACTTATTAATAAAAACAATGACACTATTTATTGGTGGTGGAACTCAGTGGGACACATCTTTAATTTCAACATTCAGAGACTGAGGTAGATATATGATGAGTTTAAAACCAGCTTGGGCCACATAGTGAGAAATTTGTAAAAAAAAAAAAAAAAAAGATTGTCAATAGATTATTAAACAAATCAAGTTAAATTTATATCTTATGTTGCATACGGATTAGATATTAAAAGAATATGAGACAATACTATTATAAAGAAAATATTAATAAACAATGATGAAAACACTTTTTGATAATAGTAATCATTTCTGAATACATTGTTTATAATCAAATTTTTTCTGTTTCCTACATTTAATATCATTCCCTGTAAAGTTAGGCAAAATTTATTTGAAATCCTTAGAGTAAAAGAAAGATAGCAATGGAGGTTTAGAAAGCAGTAATAGTAATTTCTACTTATACTAAAGCCACAATAGTCTGTGAAATCCACATAACTGAAAGATAGATTTTTTTTCATTTGTTAAATATAGAACTTTGATGATAAAACTCTTTTAAAATGTGACTATAAATAAATACTGCTCTGGGTTGATTCACTCATTATGATCATTTCTAGCTCAATCCATTTATCCACAAATTTCTGGAATTCCTTGTTTTTAGTAGCTGAGTAGTATTCCATAGTATATATGTACCACAGTTTCTTTATCCATTCTTCTACTGAGGGACACTTAGGCTGTTTCCATGTTCTGGCTATTACGAATAAGGCTGCTATGAACATGGTTGAGCAAATTTTCTTGTTGTGTGCTGGAGCATCTTCTGGGTATATTCCAAGGAGTGGAATAGCTGGGTCTTGAGGAAGCTCTATTCCTATTTTTCTGAGATAGCACCAGATAGATTTCCAAAGTGGCTGTAGTATTTTGCATTCCCACCAGCAATGAAGGAGTGTTCCTTGCTCCCCACATCCTGGCCAGAAAAACTCAAATGGTATATACTCACTTATATCTGCATATTAGCCCAAGGGGCATGTCCCATGAAAGCCTTCAATTACCAGGAAACTGGGACAGAGGGGAGGACATCCTATTGAGACTCTAGATGAGAGAAGCATGGGAGAATGGCAAAGTAGAAGGATCCAGAGGGTCCTAGAAACCTACAAGTAGAACATTATGATAGGCAGATTTGGGCCAAGGGGTCCTGCTCAAACTAAGGCACCAGCCAAGGACAACGCTGACTGTAAACTTTAAACCCCTACCCAGATCTGACCAGAGACTGGTCAGAACAGTCTCCACAGTTGAGTGGAGAGTGGGATATGACTTTCTCACGTTCTGGTGCCTCACATTTGACCATGTTGCCTGGAGAGGGAGACCTGGTGGCACTCAGAGGAAGGACAGCAGGTTACCAAGAACAGACTTGATACCCTATGAGCATATACAATGGGAGGTAATCTCCCTCAGGAACAGTCATAGGGGAGGGGAATAAGGGGAAAATGGGAGGGAGGGAAGAATGGGAGGATACAAGGGATGGGATAACCATTGAGATGTAACAAGAATAAGTTAATAAAAATAAATAAATAAATACTGCTCATTGATAAATCTCAACACTTGTGGTCTCCATTATGAAAACAAAAGGACATACATTAACAGATTTCATTATAAAACAGGATTTATCTGCTACATCCAAGAAACACGGCTTATTATTAAAGATAGACATCATCTTACAGTAAAAAGAATGAAAAAGTTGTGCCAACCAAATAGACCCAAGAAGTAAGCTGGTGTATCCATTTTAATATATGACAAAATAGATCTCAAACAAAAAGTAATCAAAAGGAATAAATACTCCTAAAGGAAAAATTTACAATGAGGACATTGCAATCCATATTGTCAATCTACCAAATCCAAGTGCAACAAAGTTATTAGAAAAAAACACAAATATAGCTCAAACCACATGCTGACCATCAGAAAGTGATAGTGAGTAACTTCAGTGCATTACTATCATCAATATATAGGTCACCTAGACAAAATAAAACAGAGAAATTCTGGAGCTAAATGACATCATAAACTATAAAGCATATACCCTACTCTCAGAACCTCATAGGACTTTTTTTTTCCAACATTGACCACATATCACACACAAATAAATTCTCAACAGATATATGAAAATTGAAATAATACCATGAATACTATTTGACCACTATAGATTAAAACTGCATAACAATAATGAAAAGTTTAAAAATTCATGGACACTATAAAACACACTATTAAATGAAACATAGATCAAGATAGAAAATAAGGAACAAATTTAAAACTTTCACAGTTGACTACAAATTAAATTACAACATATCTAATCTTATGGAAGGCAGTGAAGACAGTTTTATGAAGCAAGTTCATAGCATTCCTACACCGCATGAAAAAACTTTTAGAGAGATCTCGTACTAGACACTTAATGACATACCTGAAATCTCTAGAGCAAAGAAAAGAAATAACACTTAAAAGGAATAAATTGCATAAATAACCAGATTCAGGCTGAAATCAATAAATGATCTACAAAGAAAGAAAGCCAATGCAAGAAATCAATGAAAAGACTGTTTGGTTCTTTTAGAAAATGAATAAGATTGATAAACCATTCTTATATATGCATATTTATATGCTGACATATATATGGTATGTTAGAGTAATAATAAAATAATTTATTTACTTTTTTACTGCATCTTCTTCATAATTTATCTTCCTCCTTCTTCCTTTTCAATCTCCCTCCATAATCAAAGAGACACATCCCTGTTTTTCTCACCCTCAGCAATCACCTCAATAAGTCATGGTTATTTTCCTGTTGGAATGACACATTCCTTCATTCCTGAAGGGTCTGTGTCCTTATTGATACTTCCTGGATTAGGCTGTTATAGATTCCTATTGACTTCAATCACAAGATATAGTAGCCAAGATATCTCTTGCATTTTAGATACAATCTTTCATATCTCTATTGTGGAAAAGCAATCCAACATCCCCTCCAATGGAATGTTTGTAGTGGCTTCTGGCAAGAACACTCCTGTACCTAAAATCATAGCTGCTAGGCCAACAGAATTTAAGGTTGTAGGAACAAGAGATGAAATTTTTCCTTGATTCCTGGACCTAGAAATCCTAGATTTGGGAGAAACTACACCGTATATTGGACACTGACATGAAGTATATGCCACTGTCTGGAGACTCCTATTCCAGCCCTCCAGGCTATTACCCCACAATTGGCTCTGCAGTTGTGTCTTCAAAAGGCTGCCCCATCATTCTATCAAGCCAGCTGATTCAGGATGGTGGGGAACATGTTAAGACCAGTGGAGTGTGTGACTGTGGACTCACTGAGGCACTTATCTGGCTATAAGTTGTATCCTTTAGTCAGAAGCATTACTGTGTGAAATACCATGACCATGGTTAAGGAATTCTGTAAGTCAGTATATGGTGGCTGGGGGAGATGCATTGCCTGCAAGAAAGGCAAATCTATAGCCAGAATAAATGTCAATTTCAGTATGGGCAAAGTGATGCCTTTTCCAATGTAGTTAACCTGCCACCAGGTCTCTAGCTGGTCACCCTAGGGAATAGTGCCATATCTGTGACTCAGTGGTAGTTTCTGCTGTTGGCAGATCTGGCATTCAGTAGCAGCTTTAGCCAGATTTAGTCTTAGTGAGTGGCACTCCATGTTGTCAAGCCCATGCATAACCCCTATCTCTGTTACCACGATTACTTTGTTCATAGGCTAATTGGGCAAAGGCAGGTTATAGCTGGGGAAAGAGTCTGACTGTTCACATAATGCGTCATCATATCTAATTTACTATTGAATTTCTCTTTTGCTGAAGTCACCTTTTGATGATCATTTACATAGGACACAGGTGGCTTTACATCCTCCAATAACTTGAAGAGATTTGGCCACATAGTTCTTCCCTAGCTGCCTTTCTCACCAATTTGCCAATCATGTTCTTTCAAATTCCCTGACCACAGAGCCATTCTATTGGGTATAGTCCATGGATCAATGAACAATTGCACATCTGCCCATTTATCCTTCTAACCAAAAAATTCTGTCCATAGTGAAGATTTACCTTTGCCAGTCTCATTTATGACTGCCCCAGAAAGGAGTTCTAATACTCCTTTTCTGGGTGGTGCTTGCAAACTATGAAGAACCATCAGTAAACCAGGCCCTAGACTTCTTATCCATCAAAAACAGAAAAGTCAAAATTTCAGGTGCTAAATATAGTAATACTTTTTCTGCTGAGAGTAGAAGCTAGAGTGAGTACTTCCTCAGGTGACATAATCTATTGAAAAGCTTAAGATTCAAAGTTCCCAAGCTCAATAGCATTCTCCAGGCCATCTCCAACCCCAAATTTAGGGATCTTCTCCTCCACTTCCTCCTCGTCTCCCTCCTTTGGTTTTACAAGACTAGGTTTCTCTGTTTATCCTTACCTGTTCTGGATTCATTTTGTAGACCAGGATGTCCTTGAACTCACAGAGATCCTCCTGACTCTGACTCTCTGAATACTGAGAATAAAAGCATGCACCACATCTGGCAACAGGATTTCATTCTTTACCAATTAGTGCCCCTACTTTAATCACTTTACACACTTTGAGGATAAATCTTGAAGTTTTGTTGTAGTTTAACCAATCTTATAATGAGGGCTTTGGTTTGATGTTATTCAAATTACATTCTGTGTCCATTGGAGAGGAGAGTCTCTTCTAGGGTATGCTTAGCAACCTTTAAACTGTTTATGTGCATTGGAGTTTGTCAGTTTTAGTTCAATGTTTTCCTTTGTCACCATATTCTGAGATGGTAGAAGTTACTTAATTTCATCACTGAGCTCATGCTGTTTCTTTGTCAGTTTATCCAGAGATGCTTGATTCAATCCACTACCATTATTATTTTCCATATTGTTACATAAATTGTCAAAAGTGTTATATATAAAGTAAATAAGTTCCACACATCTCATATTAATGAATTGGGATCATCAAATCTATGCTTTGATTGTTTAAAACCTATTTTATTTAGGGTTCTTTAATGCCTCTATTCTCCTCCTGGATCATCAAATGAATTTGTCTCAATAAATTTGTTCATGTTGTAGGCTTGTGGTATTCTTCCAGCTTCTGGAAAGGCTTCAGTAACTGTAGGTGTCATCAAATTGGAAAGCCTATTCCAGATACGTAGAAAATTATTCCTTATATTTCTCTAGAACCACTTCTAGTACCAAAATATGTATTAGTCATGGTTCTCTGGAGGAACAGAACTTATATACTGTATATATTTATAACAGCTTATAGGCTTTAGTCCAGATAGTTCAACAAAGGCTATCTACCAACAGAAAGTACAAGAGTCTTATAGATGTTTAATCCATGAAGTTCAGTGTCTCAGGTGATCTGCAGTATACACTAGCATCCTGAAGAAATAGGGTCTAATGCTAGTGAAAGAGTAAGCTTTCCAGGGAGAGTGGGAGCAAGCAGGGAAGAGCAAAACCTTCCTCCTTTCATGTCCTTTATATAGGCTACTGCCAAAATATGTGGCTCAGATTAAAGGTGGATCCTTCCACTTCAAAAGGTTTATATTAAAGGTGGATTTTTACAATTCCAATAATTTAAGAAAACACCCTTACAAGTGTACCCATCCACTTTAGTTTTACTTAATTTCAGATGTGGTCAAGTTGACAACCAAGAATAGCCGTTGCACACATTAGTATCAGGCATAAATTCCCTCCTGTGGAGAAGACCTTATATCGAGTCCAGAGAAAGGTTGGTTATCTTGCTGCTGTTTGAACCAATGGATTCATACTGCATAGCAAATTAATATTGTAGCCTGCAGGGTCCAAAAATGGATTCGCCTACTGATGTCATTTCTTCTTTCATGTCCTTTAAAGCACCTCCCCGTATTATGAATAATAGGCATAAGAAGAGTTTCCAGGTCAGTTCAGGAATCATTTATATGTCTCCTCCAACCGAAATGTGTGAATTCTTCATCAACTGGCTCTGACCATCTAGTTATGGTGCTCAACTAAGAACAATGGCAATAGCCTTTACAGTTTTTCATGTCACTCGGGCCTATAAAGCCATAGAGAGGAAACTCATGCCTGGGACTGAGATTTTAATTTAATATATTTTACATTGTGGAAGAATCATTGTTCACTAATGTGGGATAGAAGTAAAAATATTATTTTATGCATATGCTATGATTCAAAAATAATGAAAAGCTACAGACACCACTAAAAATTCTTAGAGAGGGTAAATATTTTCAGCAAAGTGACATATGGTTAAACTAGCAAAGTCATGAAAATCAATCCTTTATTATATATTAATATTAATCATACTAAAAAATAAATCAGGTTTATTTTTTATACCCGTGCATAAATCTAACCAAGGAAGTAAAAGACCATTACAGTGAAAAGTTGAAAACACTGAAGGATGAAGTTGGGAACGACACCAGAATACGAAAAGACCTCCTATATTCAAGGATTTACTGGATTCACACTATAAACATGGTCTTCCTATCAAAAGTGAGCTACAATTTCACTGCAATCCAAATAAAAATACCAAGGCACTTTTTCACAGAGAAATTTTGCATTAAAAGTTGAATAGTTTGATTTTTGAATTCCAAGTGAATCATATACCCAAGGAAATATACAGTTTGTGAATTCCAGTATGATAAAAACACATCTTCAAACACCATGTGATAGTAAAATGGATTACAGATATCAAGGTTTGAAAGTTATTGCTGAAATTTAATGTTGTTAGATGGAGGCTGAAAAATGACTTTAACAAGTAGATCATAGACTTGCATTTTCAAAATAGATGAGGAGGAGGAGGAGGAAGAGAAGGAGGAGGGTGGTGATTCACAAAATCAAAGCACTCATGCGTTCTAGCCAAGTATTGCACTGCTTAACTATATCTCAGCCCCTCAAATTAAGGATTTCTTAAAGTAAAACTTGTGTTGCAGAAATATTTTTTAAAATGAAAATTTTATCTGTTTAAGGATTGCGTATAGATTATTAGATATTATTTATTTTGTTCCAGGCATTTCCACTATATGCTCTTTATCAATTGCATCACTATTATTATTAGTTACTCAAGGAAATGGCAAACAGGATGATATAAAATTACAACACAACAAATTATTGCTATTTATATTTTTAATGACTTATAATTGTCCATTGTCTCCTGAAAATATTTTCTTATATAATGTTAGCTTTATTAGGGGGATTTTTTCATTTTGGTATCTTTAATAAGGAATCTTGATTTCTCATAGGGGCTTGGTAAATTATCTGCTTTTTTATTCTTTCCATTCTACCTCACAGAACATTCATTTAATATATTATGCACCACCAACTTTATTTTGTTCAACAGTAAAATATCTGCATTTTAATTGGATATAATCTACTTTTAAATTCAATTGAAAAATTTTTGATGAAACATCTGTAATATTCAAAAGTGCCTGGCTTAGGGCAGAATACATGAAAGGGCACAGCTGTATTATTGGCATCATCTGAAAATGAAGTCCTATTGAAAGCATGTTCATTATGTGCTCAACTCTATGAAGCAAAAGTTTATATTGCATTCCATATATGCAATAAAAATTTCATGAAAAGCCACCACCATCAATATTAAGCAAATGCTTAGACATATTAAGAATGCCATTACTTATTAATCTATACTTCTAAGAACTTCCATTGGCCATGCTTGCCTAAATACATATGGTAATTTATGGCTTGTGTTATTTCACACAAGTATCTCTCTGCCTTTAAATTCAAAAAACACAGAAAGAAATTCCCAGAAATAGGAATGTAGTATTACTTCTAAATGGTAGTCCATATATATATATATATATATATATATATATATATATATATATATATATATCCAGATATTACAATTTATTTCCCTGTCCCAATCATCTTCCCACTCCACCACCTCTGTCCTCCCCACACCTGATTCCCTCCCCCATTGCCCTTCTTATTCCCTCTCCACTCAATTCCATCACTCTATCTACTTCAGATGCCTAATTTTATTTCCTCTTCTGAGTGAGACTCAAATATCCTTTCTTGCGCACTCCTTTGCTTATTTGGGTCTATAGAATGCAGCATGGTTAGCTTGTATTTTATGGCCAATATCCACTTATAAATGACTATCTACCAAGTATATCCTTCTCAGTCTGGGTTACCTCATTCAATATGATCCTTTCTAGTCCCATCCATCTGCCTAGAAATTGCCTTTGTTTTTAATAACTGAGGATTTTTACATTGTGTAAATGCACCACATTTTCCTTATCTATTCTTCAGTTGAGGACATCTAGCTTTTTCCAGTCTCTGGCTATTATAAATAAAGCCGCTATGGATGTAATTGAGCAAGTGTCCTTTTTGTATGGTGGAACATCTTTTGGGTACATTCCAAGGAGTGGTACATCTTGGTCTTGACGTAGAACTACTCCCAATTTTTTGAGAAACCTCCATATTAATTTCTTAGCATCTAACTAGTGTAAGATAGAATCTCAGAGTCCTTTTGGTTTGCATTTCCCTGAAGACTAAGGATGTTGAACATTTCTTTAAGTGATACTCTGCCATTAGACATTCATCTGTAGAGAATTTTTTGTTCAGCTCTGTACCCCATTTTTAATTGGATTATTTGGTTTGTGGCTGTCTAGTTTCTTGAGTTCCTTATATATTTTGCATATTATCCCTCTGTCAGAAGTAGGGTTGGTGAAGATCATTTCCCATTCTGCAGGCAGCCTTTTTGGCCTATTGGTGGTGTCTTTTGCCTTACAGAAGCTTTTTTGGCTCATGAGGTCCCATTTATTAATTGTTGACCTTACAGTCTGAGCTGTTGGTGTTCTTTTCAAGAAGTTGTCTCTTGAAGAAAGGAAATTGGTGTATGGAGTGGTATCTGTGGGACACGAGAAGCTCTGAGGAGTCTATGTGTGTAGCTCTAGCTGAGTCTCCAAGCAGCAAAAGTTAAGGAGCCTGGAGTAGCCACCTCCTCTAACCAGGTGGGACTTCCAGGGGAGGGAGAGTGATACCAAACTACACATAAAACTTTCAACCCAAAATTTGTCCTACCTATAAGAAGAGTAGGGATAAAATTGGAGTAGAGATTGAGGGAATGACAAACCAATGACTTGGGTCAGCAAATAATAAATTGTGGATTGATAACTAAAGAATGATTGTTTCTTACAAAATACTTAGTACAAATTATAATATCTAGAAGATTGCATTATAAATGTATATCATATAAATGTCTACTATATATTTCCATGTCATTCAATATAACTGTTATCATCATAAAACTCTTAACTGATATTTTATTTTATTGATATCTTAGCGTTCCTATTGTACAAAAAGGATACTATGACAGGGCCACTCTTATAAAGAAAAATATTTGATTAGGGCTGGCTTACAATTCAGAGGTTTAGAATAATGGGGGCAGGCAAGGATACATTTTGCTGAAAAAAAGAGTTGAGATTTCTACATCGGGATCCATAGATAGCTGAGATAATGATCTTGAGTTTGGTTTAAGTTTCTGAAACCTTATAGGCAAATCCCAGTGACACACTTCCTCCAACAAGACCACACCTCTCCAACAAGTTCACACCTACAATAATGCCACTCCCTATGAATCTATGGGGGCCATTTCTTTCAGAATACTGTAACTGATGAGTCAAGATTTATAATGCATGTTATGGTCCATCTTCTGTAGTCTGTCTGCAGTTTTAAAAAAAAGATTATCCACTGCTAATACATGAAGTTAGTGTAAATTAACATGGGTTCTTCTAAAGATATATGCTTTATATATAGAGAAAACTGTGTTAAGACCTGACTTCAGTGTTCAAAATTCCCATTTAAGGCCGTTTTTGAACACTAATGTGTTAAAGAACACATACATATATGCACTAAAAAAACAAATGATGCTCAGTAGAGTTTTCTTGTGAAGTTCTTCTCAACATTTCCACTTAATGAGAAAGAACCCAAAATTTGAAATACAAAACATTTTTATAATACTGCTTACAGAATTAGAACTTAGAAATAGATAAAAGGAACATCACATGTCTGGACCTTCAGAACTCATTACATTCAAGTAGAAATGATGCAAAAAAAAATTCCCCAGATTAATCAAAAAATAAGATTGCTTTTTTGTGGGAAATAGTTCAGGACATGTGTGCAAGAATCATCACCATGGAATCTGTTAGTATTGGTTTCTCATGCTTTCCATGTGTTTGTGGAGCTGTGTGCAGCTACCACTTTGTCATTTTTGTTAATGAAATAACTTCTAATAAAATATATGCACAGTATAATTTATAAATGCTGACTTTGTTAAGAATTCTGGACATTAGTTAAGGACTACATAATCTTACTCTCAGATATTTCTAATATTTCACTATTTATTAAAACTCTATTTCATCTTAAACTTGACTTCAATTTACAAGTATATTGTAAAGGAGTCAGGAGCAACATGCTTTTAGGAGTTTATGACCATTTCTATGAATTATGATCTCTTGGTTAAAGACATAAGTATCCATGTGTATTAGGAGCTTGCAAACTGTCATACAATAGCAACACACAAAATATGACATGCATGTGATTAGGAAGGTGGTAATTTCCAGACTATGTAACATCTCTTCATATTTAAATTCCACTGCTAAATGTGCCTTTTGTTGGTTTAATGTTGTTTCAATCTTGGTTAATAAAATTGTTTTATCCAGTACTATATAAATAAAAGCGTAGCATTAGGTTCATCACTTCTTATTCCCATTTTCTCATTTTTATTATTGTTATTATTATTATTATCATTATCATTATTATTATTATTATTATTATTATTATTATTATTATTATTATTGACATAATCTTATTATGTAGCCATTGTTAACCTGGGACTTACAAAGCACCACCTGCCTTTGCCTTCTAAATGTTGTCACCACTCCTGGTGTCCCCTGATCCCTTAAAACTTGGTCTAATTTATTTTATTTTGTGTGTATGAGTCTTTTGACTGCATGCATTTATATGTACTATGTGTGTGCTTAGTATCCCTGATGGTCAGAATAGGGTGATGCCTTGCCTAGAAATGGAAGTATCAATGGTTCTGGAAACCATACTCAGATCCTCTGCAAGAGCATTAAGTTCTTTTAACCACTATCTCATTTCTCTTGTGTCTTCTGTTCTTTCTTCATCTTCTTCTTAAACTTTAGAGCTAATGACTTTATTCTTATTGTAGTAATGAAGGTGTTAGTCAGATGTTTTGACTCAAAATTCTGTATGCTCTTTACCATATGCTATTCTGTAGAGGAAAAGCTTGGTAGACATAATTTTTAGGTATAAAATATGAGAGCTTGCCTTTTTCTAAAAGGCTTTAGTAAATATGGCAAATAAATAGTACTTGTATTGTGAGACTGCACTATGCATTAAATTGTCACACTTCTAAAGTAAGCATAGGATTACCTTAAACATAACTGGAGTCAGACATGGTAGCACATGCCTGTATTATGAGCACTTAAGATGCATAATCAGGGGAGTTCTATGAGTTTGAATTCAACCAGGAATTTGTAGTGAGATTGATATTTTCTGAAGGTTCTGTCACTCATTTTACACACACACACACACACACACCACACACACATACACGACACCAAATG
Organism: Acomys minous; assembly: GCF_964271855.1. Taxonomy (NCBI): domain Eukaryota; kingdom Metazoa; phylum Chordata; class Mammalia; order Rodentia; family Muridae; genus Acomys; species Acomys minous. The sequence continues at coordinate 90,420,172 of NC_140488.1, read as the reverse complement.
AATCTAGAATATAAGAGGCCATTAATTTGAAAGGAGTTGGGAGCAAAGAAAAGGTTGGGTGGAGGAGAAAGAGGTAAGATAAGTATGTAAATATATTTAATTAACTAAAAAACTAAAACCAATAACAAAAGAAATATTTTAAAAATAGACTTTGTACATCTACCATCTTTTTTCCTTGTAAGATATAGACAATTTGTATAATGAAAATGGTTTTCCTTGATTTAAGAACAATCCAAATAGTATATACATGGTTGCACAATCATTGCCCCCTAGTTGGTCCTTTCTTATTGCAATATGTGATTTAGGTTGTTAAAAAGAGGGATACCTTGTGGTCCATCACTTCCCTATCCCATTCTTGTTTCCATACATTTTATTTATGTTTGCAGCAGTGGAGGAGGAACATCTATATCACATAGTGATTAAAATAGGTTTATTTATGTCATTCACTCAACATCATCCTTCAGTGAGAAAAAAAACCCAGAATCTTAAAGTTGTTGTTTTAGCATTGCCTCTTTGCTGTTACTACTAAAATATCTCCAGTAACAGTCTAAGGTAACGATTTTAATCACAATGACAAAGTCTGGTTCTTACCAAAAGTTGGAGAATTTTAAGGTACATTGTGCCAATAGCTGAGAACTTTGAATGAAGGTGAAAGTGTCTTTCTTTAGGAAATTAATGCCATTACATATATAGTTTAAAAGCTTAATTAGGTCAGAAAACATTATTTTCAAATAAAATTATCAATAATAACAACAACAACAACAATAATAATAATAATAATAATAACTGTACTGATGATGCTTTCAGGTTTTTCTTTCATTAATTATGAGGACTAAAAACTTCAAAAAGTCTGTAAATAACCTGAGAATGAAACAGTTTTGCTTAATTTTAGAATGCCATACAAATCTATCTTTAACACTGAGAAAACTACAAAATTTCTTAATGTCCAGTAGAATGCATACTACCACTCATTGTAACAACGTAAATACTTAAAAATCATAAAATACTTCTCTCCTGTGAATTTGTGCCAGGCCTTATGGTAGCATCATTTGATTTGTTAAACTTGGTTTTACCCTTTGAGGTAATACAGCAGCTTTTGCAAGTACAGAAATGTTCTTTATATTTAAATGTGCTTCCTAGAACACAATCCCATCTGTTTTTTTGTAGTTTACACAAAGCATTAGTTCATTTCCAGAGTTTCAAATCTTCTAATTCTAAAGGTTAAATTCACCCACAGAGAAGCACAGTGGGATTAGAATTCCTATTTTAGAAATGCATGTCCTTTTGCACTAAGAACATGACTTGCTATCTCTGCATTATCTGACTGCCAAGCTATCACCCTGGTACTTCTTTTATCTATAAACTTCTTTACTGCCCTTATCCTGATATGATAGCACAAAAAGATGAGCAACAAGCTGTCCTGGAATGAAGACAATTGGAGCTTGTGGTAAGGTTAGCTTCTTGAATCTAAAGATATATATTTTTCCCTTTACATTTTCTAGACTTGCTGTAATCTTCATTATTAAAACACTTTGCTATTTGTAAAATTATCTATAATACCTCTGAGTAGCTACAGATAGGGCAGTTATATTTCCAAGACATTTTGAGGCAAATTAAACTTTAGATGTATGTTGCTAGTCGCATCCCATAAATATAGATATGGAGTTTGAAAATAAGTGTTTAAGCTGATAAAACCAAAATTAAATAGTTAAAGTCATAGTAATTAAGAAATGGAATTTCCATATTTAATTTTAGGGGAAATATTTATGTACATATCTACAATAGTCACAGAAATGTAAATCGGATAAAAATGTGCCAAATTTCTTACTAAAGAAATAAAGCAGTTAAATGTGTTTTAAATCAGTTTTATCCCTTAATAACAAAAGAAAGAAAGGGGCTAAGTTAAAAATGGTGATTTTTGTCAAAGGCCACAAAGAATTATTTTGAATGTTATTTAGGTTGTTTTCCTTGCCTAGTTAGTGTGAATAAAGTCATAATAAACATGTCTAAGCAAGTACCTGTGCAGTAAAATGTCAAGTCCTTTGAACATGTGCCAAGGAATGGGAGAGCTGGGGCATGTGCTACATCTATTTTTCACTTTTTTACAATCCTCCACACTGATTTCAAGACTGGCTGAACCAGTTTATGATGTGATCAACAGTGAATAAGGGCTCTCTTCTCCCAACTCCACTATAGATTTAGTTACCTGTTGTTCTGTTGATCTTTGTCAATTAGACTAGAGAAAGATGAACTCTCAAAGCTTTTTTGATTTGCATTTTGCTATTGATAAGGACAATAAATATTATTGAGATAATTCTTAGCCATTTTTTCTTTTAATAACTCTGTTCAGGTCATTTACCTATTTATTAAAATGGGTCATTTGTTCTTGTTTTTGTTCTTGTTTTGAGCTAAAGATGATAGATACAAGTCTAGTTCAATTCTTTGTGTGTAGACATCTAATTTTTCATTTTTTGAAAAGTGCCTTCTTTTATTCAGTGTACACATTTGGCACTCTGTCAATATTAAATGGATGATGTATACTTGTGTTTGCAGTTATGATTTTGTTCCATTGCTCTACATGTCTGTTTTGCCAGTATCATATTGTTTTTATTGTAATGGCTATGTAATACATATTGAAATCATGAATGACAACCTATCCAGCATTGTTTTCTGTTTGTTTGTTTGTTTGCTTTGTTTTGTTTTGTTTTGTTTTGTTGCTCAAGAATGTTTTTAGCTATCTAGGGCCTTTTGTGTTTCCATATAAACTTTAGGATAGTTGTTTTATTGTTGTTTGTTTTCTATTTCTGTGAAAAATGAGATGAGAATTCCATTAATGATGAGTAAATGTACAATGTGACAGGATACAGAATCAACTTGAATAGATCAATAGCTTTCTATATATCAATATGAAATATACACAAAAAGAGATGATGATGCATTCTCATTCACAAAAGTTTCAAAGAAAATGAAATATCTAGGAATAAATTTAACAAAGTGAAGAAACCCTACAAGAAATAAACTTTAAACTTCTAAAGAAAGAGAGAACAATACTAAACAATACACACACACATGCGCACACACATATACACACACGTGCAAGCACTCATAGATTAGTAGAGCGAATATTGTGGAAATGACCATTTGTCTGAGAAAGTATATGTGAGGTAAGCTGTCACATCCCATCCTTTGGGTACATGCCAACTAATGGTATAGTTGTGTCATTTGGTATATGTATTTTTCATTTTCTTAGAATTATCCACAATGATTTCCAGAGTGGTTGCAGTCCTACCAATAATGAACGAGTGCTCCCATTTACTCAACTCCTCTCCAGATTTTGTTGTAGGCTATTCTGTTGCTGTTTGCCAATCTGACTGGTCTAAGTTATTTCAATACTCCATGCAATACCTATCAACTGAAAAATGAATAATGGAAGTGTGGTAGATGTACATTATGTAATTCTATTCAGCTATAAACAAAAGTGAAATAATGGATCTTGGTGCTAATTGCTATCAACTAGAAAACAAAAACAACATACTGAGTGTCATAACCCAAAATCAAAAGATAAACACCACATGTCATCTCTCATCTGAGACTCTTAGCTGCAAATCTTCAGATGTGAGTACATATCCTGGAGTAGCTACAGAACTCAGGAAAGCAAAGATGACAGATGAATAACAGCATACAAATGATATAAGTGGGTAAGTGGGAAAAATGATGAGCTCTAATTGAGTAGAAGGAAAGGAGATAAATAGACAAAAAGGAGCGAAGGTAAATCAATAGTAGAAATGTCTGAAAATGGCATAACGGATCATAGTATTTACTATTTGCCAAAAAAAAATGCCTATAGTACCTGTAAGCTTCTATGTAAATATACATATATAAATAAAATGAAATTTTGCCATCTAGGCTTGGAATATTCCCTCCAGAATCCAACAATCATGTAACAAAATCTCCAACAACAGAAATAAGAAGCCCTCTTTTGACTTGTTGCTCAGGGTTGTCCAAGAAATTGCTAAAACATTATATATTATTTCTATTGCTCTTGGTATCTCTCAAAGATGGAAAGTAAGTACCTATTCCTGAAGACATCATATACTTCAAATGCAAGTCCCTGAAGACCCTGAGCTATAATTGACCTGAAAGTCAATTGAAGTTTGAGGAATATTACAGGAATATGAGGGAGAGATACTTACGGAAGCAGAAATGGCTCAAAGAGAGCTATATAGCCAAAGACCCCCAAATATAAGTGGCATCTTACAAAGCTTGGAACTGTGAGCACACTGCATAGCCTGCAGGAATCTCAAAAGGTTGGGAACTGTTTTTTCCTGCTTCTTCATTTCTTCTAAGACACTTCCAGGCAACTCTGTTCATTTATGCTTCTTCCAGGCAGCTCATCTGGTCTTAGCATCTTTGAGGGTTTGTTCTGTTAGTTTCAGAGGAAGTCTCAACTTTCAGTGCTTATTCTGGCAGGGAAGGTGGTATTTAGTGATTCCAGTTGATTTTTAAGGACTTCCTGAAGCTCCTTTGAGTTGTTTTCCTTCCTGTTTGAGCATACTCCTGTTTCAGTCTCAGAGAAAACACAACATTCATGTGCATACTTCAGGGGACATCAACATTTCTGTAGTTGAACATGAGACTGACTCTAAAAGAGAGAAATCATGTCTTGTACCAGAAATCTAGCTAACTAAGCAGAGCTTATGAAATCATGGATCTCAAAAGAGAACTTACAATGAATTTAATATACCAGCAAAATTTCTAACTGCAATTTAAATATTTGCTCTGGTATACTCACAGATAAATTAAGACTTCACCCTTTATCAAGGAAAGTATTTTATTTTTTTATTTATTATTCTCTCATATATTACTTTGTGACTATAATTTTCCTTCCCTTCTTTCCTCCCAGTCCCCATCCCTCTCTGCCACACACACACACACACACACACACACACACACACACACACACACTCACCTCAGTCTCCCATGATCAACTTATTCTCTGTTTACTTTCATAAAAGAACAGACTTCCTAGGGATATCAACTAAACACAGCATAACAAATTACAATAAGACAAGACACCTTCCTTCATTTTCTTTTTACTTTATTGAAAACATTTCTTTCAAATTATGTACTCTGATGTTTACTTACCTCAAACTCTTCCCAGATACTCTCCACTTCCCCTTCCATCCAAATCCACATCCTCTCTTTCTCTTTTTTTAAATTAAAAAAAATCTCTTTGATGTGACAGTGGCCATTATACGAAACTATAGTCAAGAAATTTTGAATACCAGTCCCAAAGGACACATGTGTGAGGCTCAGAGATCACAGGAGAAGAGGGAATGGGAATATTTTAAGAGCCCATATGTTGCTGTTAGTTAGTGGTGGCCTGCATTTGGTACTTGGATGGAAGGGTGCCCAGGAAAGACACAAATATTAGGGCCTGGAAAGTATCCCAGTCCTGAGATGAGACAGTATTCCAAAAGTGTCTTGAGGCTTAGGAGCTCAGGAACCACACAACTCTGTGAGGAAGCCTTCCCAACAGTGATGTTGCATCTCCAAGGTGAGGGCAGCCCCAAACCCTGAGGAGCTGAGGAGCTTAGGAGACTGATCTCCGCTCCTTCTTCATTTTTTCTTCATTCTCTTTTTCTTCCAAAGAGAGAGTCACAGCAAGCAATAATCTCTTAAAACAGATTTATTGGAGGAACAAATCCAGGAAAGGAGGGATGAACGCAGGAATGCCTGTCTCTGCTCCCTGGAGAAGACAGCAGGGAACTGGGCAGGCAGAGTCTTTATATAGGGTTTCTTCCTGTGGGGATGTTTCTGAGGGAGAAGTTTCCAGGATGTAGATTAGTAGGATGTCAAGTCCTGAGATTGGGTGAGCTCTGAGATTGGTGAGCTTCTATTTACTTCAGAACATTGACCATATCCTATTTTTGTTTTATCTATAATCTATTGCAATTTGAATAAATCTGTTAGATATGTTTAATTAGAAATGTTTATCATATATATTTTTTAATCTTAGATTCAGATTGTTATTTAAATGTTCATTGTTGTATTTTTACCTAACTTGGAAGATTAAGTGTATAAAATCTGGAAAAATATATGTTTTGTTGTATGTTGTCCTGTTTATTTACTATTTGAAATGTTCTTTCTTACTATTCATTATGTCAAATTTCATTTACCACTAGACAGTGTTAAAGAGGGATCTATAAGTATTCTCAATATAATGCATATTTAACATTGATGTTTTTATATGATATTTCCCTCTATACCTAGTTTCTGTGCAGTAAAACCTTATTAATGGGTTGATGCTTAGTACCCTTCAATTGGCATTTTACCATCTATTTCTCACTCTAACCTCCTATTTTTCATCTTTGGAGGGTACTCTGCTTCCAATGTCCAAATTAAAAGTCCTACCCACATGCCAATCAACCACTGAGCCAGATGATTGCAAAACATAGCTTTCTACTTTATATTTGCTCATTCATCTTTAGCAGTTCTGAGATATGTACAAGGTTCTAATAATTATTTTAATTGATTTTAATTTTTGAAATTAGGATATGATTATAATATTCATTCTTTGTTTTTCCTCAACCAAGCCCTCCCATTCATCCTCCCCACTGTTCTTCAAATTCATGGTCCCTTCTTTAATTGATATTGTGTGTGTGTGTGTGTTCTTAAATATAATCTTTTTTGTCTATATAATGAATGTTACTTGTATATATTTTTTCAAAAATGAACTTTTGTCACTGCACAACCAGTCAATGAGCTCTTCTCTGGAGAAGACTATTTTTCTAGTTTTATTTTTCAAGGCTTCTCTGTTGACAATATTTTCTATTGTTCTGATAAACATCATGATTAAAAAGAACTAGAGACAGGGAAGGGTACGTTTCAGCTCACATTTCCAGTTTATACGCCATCACTGAAGGAAATCATAACAGAAACTCAAGTGGGAACCCTGGAAGAAAGCTACTTGCTGGTGTATGTTCAACTAGCTTTATTAAAAAATCCAGGACCATGTACCTACTTCCCTTGTGGTCTTGGTCTTTCTATATCAAGTAATAATCATGCCAGTGTCCCATAGATATGACCACAGACCCTTCTGATTAAGACTGTTTTTCAGATGAGATTTCCTATTTCCAGGTAAATGCTGGGTTCTATCAAGTTCAAATCTGGATGCCACAATTTTCCCTTGTCAATATTTCTGTATACTGCTGTGTTTTTCTCCTCTAAATAGGGGCACAATCTCTCCTTTTATTCTAAATATTTCATTCAAGATCTCAGTATAAAATTTGTTGAGTATTTAAGAATAATAGAAAAGAATTGCAACATAAGGAATATGCATGCAAACTAAAATAAAAGAGTTATACTCCTAAAGTCAGTTATTCATACCCCTTGTCCTATATTCAAAGGATATTACAGATAAAAGTTAAAGATTGACCATAGTGTTTGCATATTCACACCAACTGACTAAGGAAAAAGTTTACTCTTACACATATGGTGACAATAGTTTATGAACCATCAGGTTGGTGGCTTATTGATCACTTATTATTGTCTGATTTCACAAATTATTCAATATATTTATCAAAATATCCTAGGCTGTAAGATTTTATGTAACTTTCTTAAGCATTAAATATTTGTCTGTAGTACATTTTTAGAAGTGAAATGTATATAATCAAATCATACACAAATGTTCTATAATATCCACAATGGCTATTATCATTTGTCAGTACTATTATTGTTAATGAATATTGGTAGATAACAAATCCAAATATGTACCACTCAGAATTGTAGTTGTAGGCTCCCGCGGCCCCAGCGGCTGCCTGGCGCGGCGCGGCGCAGTCGGCTCTAGTGGTCTCCTAACGGAGAGTTGTTCCCGGCCGTGCCGTCCTCCGCCGCCGTCTCTGGGCTGCGCCGTCGCCGAGCCTCTCATCGCCTCTAGCCCCGCGGCCTCCGTTCACCTCACCTTCCGCACGCCCACCATGACGAAGAGCAAGAAGAAGTCCTTCCACCAGAGCCTTGCCGAGTGGAAGCTGTTCATCTACAACCTGACCAGCGGAGAGTTTCTGGGGCGCACCTCGAAGAGCTGGGGTCTGATCTTGCTCTTCTACCTAGTTTTTTTTATGGGTTCTTGGCTGCACGCTTCTCATTCACAAGGTGGGTCATGCTGCAGACTCTGAATGATGATGTTCCGAAATACCAACACCAGATTCCTAGTCCAGGACTTATGGTTTTTCCAAAACCACAGACTGCCTTGGAATATACATACAGTATGTCTGACTTATACAAAGTTCGTTGAGGACCTGAAGAAGTTCCTAGAGCCATATTCTGTAGAAGAACAGAAGAATCTCACAGCCTGTCCTGATGGAGCACGTTTAAGCAGGAAGGTCCAGTTTATAGTGCCTGTCGGTTTCCAGTTTCCCTGCTTCAAGGATGTAGTGGTGTGAATGATGATGTTTTTGGCTATTCCAAAGGACAGCCTTGCATTCTTGTGAAAATGAATAGAATAATTGACTTAACCCCAAATGGAGCACCACAGATAGCATGTGTGGCAAAGGATACAAACGCAGCAAATATATCAACTTATCCTGATCATGGACTTATAGACTTGAAATATTTTCCATATTATGGGAAAAAACGGCATGCCGGCTACCGTCAGCTTCTAGTTGCCGTCCAGGTCACCTTTGACTCCAGCGCTACCAAGAAAGAAGCAACAGTTGAGTGCAAAATTGACGGATCTCACAACCTGAAAAACCAGGACGAACGTGACAAGTTTTTGGGACGAGTTATGTTCAAAGTCACAGTGCGTGCCTAGGAGTAGAGCGTCTCTACAGAATAAATGTTGTGCTGTCTCCATTTCGTATCAGCTGGACCTGCCATTCTAGGATTATGAGGCCAACTTGGAGGAGGAGGTGGTGTGGTACACACACTGGGGTGACATCATAATGTGCTTCCAGATCATAGTGTTCAGTGTCTTGAAGTAACTGCCTGCTGCCTCTGCTGCCCTTTGAACCAGTGTACGGTCGCCATAGGGACCAGTGAGCTTCCAGTCCCAAACATGCCGAGTGGGGGTCTCGTCTCCGTGTGTGTAATTGCCAAATGTCTAAAGCTTAATGTGCTGTGCTGTGTAAATATTGTATGGATTTAACACTGGTAACTGTCATATTTTGATGCCAACAAAAGTTTTAGGGATAAAATGGTACCTTGCCAACATCAAGTGACTATAGCTGCAAGAAATGTGTGAGACGTTCTGTATGTGAGGTGGAAAAACAAAATAAAAGAGGATCTGAAAGTAAAAAAAAAAAAAAAGAATTATAGTTGTTCAAATTTATAAGTAATGTGAAGATAATATTAATAATACTCTATGTATACACCTGAAATATAAGTATGTAGAACAGATGTCTCAGAGATATAATTGAAGTTAGTGCTTTAAAACATAAATTAATATATAACACATTGTTTTGCTTATATGAGTTAATTCCTCCCACTGGGTCATATATTTATTAGTTTTTGCTTTTTCTGTTTTACTATGTTAAAATATATTTTCTAATTAAAATATTTGACTTAATTTTCTTTCATCTTGGGTCCTTATTTTAAAAAGCTAGTTTTAACATGTGAATTAAGAATGGAGCTGAGAAGGAATAAACTTGATTACCTGAGTATGCCAGGAGTGCAGGTTAGTAAATTTCAAAGGAGAAGATGACAGACATAGTTTGCTATCTGAATATTTACCTAAAATTCTCTATAATGTTGGAGCATCTTCTTCAGCCTTTTGGCCCAATGTAGATAACAGACATATTTGTGAAGCAGGAAGGTAGCTTAGTTTTACAATGAAGTTGACTTGTTTAGGGGTTAATACATTTTTAGGGCTAAAAAGATGTTTTAAGTTGATAATGACAAGACGATTTCTTCAAGGCTGTCAAATACAAATAGCCAAAACACTAAGAATGTAACATTTATATAATTCCTATGTCATCGTTCTTCTTGCTATAGATAGTCTATTGTATATATGTGTATTAATATAAATGAATATGTAAAAAATAAAAAAGGTTTAATTAATTAAAAAAAAAGAAAAGAAAAAGAGTGGAGCCGGGACTCCAGAATATAATTCCAAAGTTGGATTGTATGGGATTTCTGCAAAGTAGAACCAAAGCGATCTCATTTTCTCTACCAGCACAACAATGAAGGATTGAGAAAGGACAGTGAATTTTTACATTGATGTCAAATAAAGCTAAAGCCCATTTTAATGCAATAAATTGAGTTAGCAAAACAACAATATTTGATCTTAACAGCAGCTACTATCATCCTGATGCTTTACTTGTCTCTACTTGCATCTTCTAGCATTATTTTTCCATTTAAAAGACAACTCATGCTTTCTTATTCATTCAACCACACAACCAGTTAGAACATTCTTATACAAGTGATGTATTTCCTTTCATTTTCATGATATAAACACATATGTCGCGCCTCGCTCGACCGGCAAGAAAGACGTGACCACCAGTTCTTCTCTCAAGCTGTTTATTCAGGCTTTGTTTCTTCTTTCTCGGAGAATCCCCCGAGCCACTCCTGTCATGCTCGTTTATACCACCCAAACAGCCAATCACACTAAGCCATGTCTCACACGCTGATAGGCTCGTTGAGGCGGAGCTAATGCAAGCAGCAGGCGCCTTCCAAATAAGGACTTGTTTGTCTAAATCTAGGCGGCTCTGGCTACATGCCAGGCGCCATCTTGGGGCGAGGTCCACAAAGGGCTCTTTGGCTCTCCACACGCATATTAAAGTTTTGTTTGAAATTTTAAGGATTAAGGTTGTAAACATCCTTTGTATGTTTATTTGGATTAAATGAAACATTATGTGTGACATATTTTTTTTAAAAAATAAATTGTTCTTGGCAGTAAAGGGAAATTACTCTGGTAAAGAAACTTATATGGCCATGTGAATGTACTTATCTATCAGATGTCCCACATAATGCTTGAAATTATTTTGTTTTGGTTTGTTTTTTATTTTTGCTTTTGCTTTTATTTTTGGTTTTGATAACTCACTGCTAATTAGGGAAACACAAGTCCCAAGTTAACAACTAAAGCCATACTGAACCATCTAATTTTTATTACTGTGTATTCATTATGTTTTATGTACATAATATAGCTATGATAATATCGCAAGATAGTATGAAACAAACACAATTTCAATGCTGAATACCCATCTGTGCATCTCTTTCTCATCCTTGCTAATACCTGCCACTTTTTTCTTCAATAGCAACTTATTTTTCTACACTGAGTCCCAGAGCAGGAAAATATCCGATCTATAGTTCTTAAACTGGTATGTTTTATGGAAAGCAATGCACAGAGTGACTGCAGTTTTAGGCCCATTTAATGTTTTAGAAATGATAATGTGATAGGATTTTTTTTGGCAGGTTTTCAGATATAACCTAATCATCTATGGCAAAGGAAATAGAGACCTATCATGATTTGTTTTTAAGAGAAATAAGTCAAATGCTTACTGGCTAGTAAAACACCTAAAAATGTACACTAAATAGTAAATTTTAGATGTGATGGTATGAAAATAATGAAGTAATGAACACATTTTATTAACATTGATAAAATTCTTAGCTATGAGTATGTCCCTCTGAGGGACATTTGTTGTTTGGTTTGCTTACTTTTTTATAATAATTTTTGTACTATATATTTGACTGTATTCTTCCCTTTCCAATTCCTCTGGAATCCTTCCTTCTTACCTCCTTTCTCACCCAATTTTCATTCTTTCTCTTTCTGTCAATACAAAATAAAAATTAAAATGAAAACAAACCAACAAAAAAACAAAAACATTCCTAAAAACTAGCAAAAGTAAAACAGAAATCATGAAGTCTATTTTATGTTGGCCAGCTTCTCCTTGGTGTGGGGGCTGCAAGGGTGTGTGATTGATATACACAGTCACACTCCATTGGAGAAAACTGATTTCTTTTTCCCAGCAGGTTTCAGTTGCAAAAAAACTTTTAGGTTAGGGATGGGAGTTTGCATTTTTTTCAATTCTCAGTGCTAGGATTTTTTTTTCTAATTTGAGCCTGAACAGGATGTGTGTGTGTGTGTGTGTGTGTGTGTGTGTGTGTGTGTGTGTGTGTGTGTGTATGCTATAATAGTTCATATGTGCATCAGTCTTGTTGTGCCTGGAAGACACTGTTTTGTGGAGTCATCCACTACCTCTGGCTATTACAATTTTCCTGACCCTTGAGGGAAGGGGATGTGGTAAAGATATCCCATTTACAGCTGAATGCTTCAAAATCTCTCTTTCTTTGTATATTGTTCAATTGTGGGTCTGTTAATTATTATCTACTACAAGAAAAAGTTCTTCTGATGAAGTTTCAGCAATGCTTTGATCTAGTGTGTAATGTTATGTCATTTTATTGCTATGTTCTTTATCAAAGTAATTGCCTTAGTTTTGCCTCTAATCTCATTAACCTAACTAGTCTCAGGTTCTTAGCCACTTTAGCAGTGTCAGCTATCGATTCCATCTTATCGATATTAAATGCACATTAAATATAATAGAAGTGGTTGGTTTCTTCCACAATATTTTTGTCATTATTTCACCAGCATATCTTATTGGCAAATCGCTGTGTAAATCATAGGCTATATACTTGTGCGATTTCCTTTCTTTTCTGGTAGTGTAAAGAGTACATTCCAGGACCACTAACAGTAATAATTAGGGGGTTCTAGTTCTGTACAAAATCAATTTATCCATATCTAAAAATAAAAGTAAATGGTTTTCACCAATAGAATCTCACCTTAAAATTATGAAGGGTAATCAATAGACAAGAAAGAGCCTGTGATGTTTGGGTTACATATTATTGACTGGCAGTTAATTATTTTATACATAAATTTATCCTTTTCTCAAGTCTTTTCTTTCCTGTGTTTAAAAAATGAAAGTTTCAAGCAACACAGTTTAGCCAGAGTGAAAGAAGGATTAGTACCCAACGTTATTGACTCTCAGCACATGGTTCAGTGGTTAGGAGAGCTTACTGTTCTAACAGAAAACTAGAGATTTGATCCCAGAACATTTAGTAGGTGAATTAAAAATATCTATAATACAAATTCAAAGGGGTCTGATTAACCCTTCTGCTCTTTAAAGGCTCCTGTACAATATCAACTTATGTATCCATGAACATACATGCACATGTGTACAAGTATGCAAACATATCTGTTTTAAAAAATAAAAAATTCCATCAAGATTTTCATCATATTTAATTTATGTGTCACTTGTCTTTATCTAACTTTATAATGGATAATGTATAATCAAGATAAACATAGTTATCTTGATTGAATGGGATATTAAAAGTTAGAGTGAACCGGGCCGGGCGTGGTGGCGCACGCCTTTAATCCCAGCACTCGGGAGGCAGAGGCAGGCGGATTGCTGTGAGTTCGAGGCCAACCTGGTCTACAAAGTGAGTCCAGGACAGTCAAGGCTACACAGAGAAACCCTGTCTCGAAAAACCAAAAAAAAAAAAAAAAAATTAGAGTGAACCAATAAAAATGTATCCCTTATGACAGTGAGAGGAAAGTACTTTAAAATATTTTCTACCTTATTAATTTATTAAGTGGCATCTTTGTAAATGGCATGTGTGTGTTTTCTTGGAGATGGCTAAAATTCCAGAGTGAAGTGAGTCTTTTCTGGCATCAATATATATGACACTTAGATATATGTTTTAAATGACAACTGCAACACTTATAATGACTGCTTTGCTAAGCAGTTTCTTCTGTTTTCATATTTTGCCTCGAAACCATAGTATTTTAAATATTATTGCCACTTGTGTTTCTGTTGTCTCTATTACAAGAGTTTATTTAACAAAAAATTAGGTTTCTCATAATTATTGTTTTAGAATTTAATATAGGATCTTTCACTGTATTTTCTGAAATTGCAAATTAATCTGACTGCCCTGTGTGAGAGAGAATGAAAGAAAATTAGTTTCTTAAATCAGCAGCTACAATAATAATAATTTTAAAATTCACAAAATCATCACCACTTTTCCTCACTAAATAAAAATTCCTGGACATTGGCTTAGAATGAAAAAAGAACATAAGATTCCACTTGTTTAAGAAGCACCACAGCTAGACATGGTGGAGCATGGTTTAATCATAGCATGGTTTAATATTTGTCAGCTCAAGTTTAGCCTTTTCTACATAATGAGTTTCCTGACAGAACAGCCAGAGCTATGTAGAGAGAGATATTGTCTCAAAAAGCGATAGATAGATAGATAGATAGATAGATAGATAGATAGATAATAGATAGATAAACAGAAGCACCTGCAGAGACACCAGACCTTACATATGTTTGTACCTTTTTTGTGGAACCACTAGCAGTGTTATTGAGATCAGAAAAATGAAGATTAATGGTTGGAATATTGATTCCTCTTATATTTTACATAAGTCTTGATTTCTTAAGTTATTTATTTTTGCCTGCAAATATTTTCATTGACTATATTACTTTCTGGGATAGTATTCATTACTAGACTCACTTATAATCAGTTTTGTATAAGATATGAACTATATATAGAATTTAATAGAAATAATCATGTCTGTATTACAACTGAACATTTTAACTTATATGTCATCATCCACATGTGCCTTTTCTTATGCATTTAGCTCAGTGATGTAAAAATAATATCGTGAAGGGCTGCACTATAGCACCTACTAAATATAGGGTAAAAATTAGTTATCAGGTTATTTTACTACACAATATATGTCACATGCATTCACTACTTTTGTAGAGTGTATGATATCTAATAACTTGATCTTCAGGGTTATTATTAGAAACATGCCCTACCAGCTTGAGCTTGCTTCTGCCCTCAGGATGTCCAGACACCATTTTGCACCAAGGAAGTACTGGAAGGAATGAAGCTTAGCTGGGTGGGTGGATTATCAGGGTCTCAGTTATGGTTGGTGCTGTTTTTAGTGAAACAGCTCCCCTTTATTGGGGAGAGGGAGATAAAGGCTATAAAAATCTTGGGGAAGTGGGTAGGGGTTTTCAGGGTGAGTTTATGTCATTGGCTGGGGCCATGCTGGGAACCCTTCATTTGCATGAAAAGCATTCTAGGTGCTAGCTATACATGTCCTTATAAGGAAATAGAAAGTTTTAGCCTGAAACCTGGTCATCAGGCTATTTGACTACCTAAAGGGAGCAGATTTGGTTATCACAAGACTATGTGCACTAGAACAGGGAAGGAGGCAGATCTTATTCCTGACAGTATCAAATAAGATTTTCTGTGTTTGTACACATCTTGACCTCACACTTGGTATACACTGGTTCCCACAGTCTCATGGTTTACTTGCCCCACAATGTCCATCTCCCTCACATTTAGCTTTAATGTCATAATCAGTGATAAAATTAGTAGAAATTATCCAAGATCCAATTATTTAATGTGCACTCTTTTACATTCTCAGTGGTATGCTCCTATATCTTTCCTTTTACTTATTATGGATTTTATTATGCATAGCATTGTAGTTCCTTGGTAATATGTTGTATATGTTCACTGTGCTGAGCAAAAATGATTTGAAAACATATTTTAATGAATTAAGAAATGAATATGAACACACTGCTCTGATTTATATAACATGTTCTGTATTCGATGATCTAATGGATTCCTACCAAAGATGTTATAAACATAAGAGAAAAATGTTTAAGATGATAATTCACCAGAAAAATACCAATTAAAATTACCTTTCACTTTGCTTTGCTCTTACCATATTTACAATATATGTCATGAGGAAAGCAAATGAATAAATCAGGTGAAGATATTGTAGTGATGCACATTGCTAGTGATAATGAAAATTAATTCAGCCATTATAGCTGTCAGCATGGAGTTTTTGCCAAAACAAAACCAAGTTTAAAAAAAACTACTTTCATAGTGACCCAGTCATACTATATTTTTCTAGAATTTAAGATATTTAGGTCAGCATGCCATAGAGATACTTACATATCCATATTCATTGTTGCATTATTCACATGAACAGGTTATACAATCAGATACTATTATCAACATCAGAATGAATAAAAATTACTACAAACAAAATGCAGTCTAATTCACCTATAAAAAGAAAATAAAATATGAAATTTGCTAGAAAACATATGTAGCCAGAACTCATTATATTTGTCATAATACGTCAAACTTGGATAAACAAGTATATGACTTGAAAGTAGATAAGAGAAAGGGAAAAAGTAATTAACTAATAGATGAGTATGGAAGACCAAGGAAAGAATTTGGAAAGGTGAACATAGTTAAAGTGCATAATATACTTGAAAGAAATTATCTCTTTTTAAAGCCAAACATTGTGTGCAATGAATTATATAATAAAAACATTTTTAAAAGAAGTAAGAAGAGACCAGAGGATTTAAGATATTGAAAATCTTCATGCATACCAAATTATTCCTTATAAGCCACTTATATTTGATATCTATAAAATGGTTTGTATAGGATACATAATACAATATCATTCAGACAAGGAATAAATTAATAACAGTGTATATGTTCTCTGAGTTTTCATGTGCGTATATATGTAAATTTTAATTGATATTCTTTTGTCTGTGACTTCATCTGGACCAAAGAGCTAAGCATAATTATACTATTTTCCTTGTGTACATTTCGGTAACTTTTGGAATTCTGGCCTATATTGAAAAGTTATGGAAGTGGTATAGATTTCTATATGTTCTACCGGTTTCTGTGTTTTCTCCTGGAAAGAAGGTATATCACTACTTCTCAGTATTTTTCAGTTTTTCTCTACAGTATATACAAGCTGATCCACTGTTTCGCTGGAAATCATCTGTCTCTTGCATTCTCAAATGCCTTAAATTTAGGAGTTCATATGTAATTACACACAGCTAGATAAATGAAAATACAGTTAAATGCATCCATCTCGGAGGTAGACAGATTCGATATAATTCTAAATTATCACAATAACTCTGGACATAAATTTTACTAAAAATAACTATACACAGTCATTTCCATATTTATCACATAATTTGACATATACTCCAGGCACCTATAGTATCCTTGTGTCATTGTGCGTATTTGTGTATTTATGTGTATGCAGATGCACTTACACATATATACATGCATAGTGGTCATAGGTAAATTTTGTGTGTCTGTGATTTCCATTTTATTCTTTGAGGTTTTGTCTATTCCTGAAACTTTACCTCACATTTCTAATAGACTGGCTCTCCAGAGTGCTTCTGAGATATTCCTGTCTCTGACCAGTTCCCATCAGGTACCAGTACTATAATCAAAGCCTGAAGCTGACTGTGAACCTGTTAGAGAAGAAACTCTTTCATCTGGACCTATATTTGTGAATATATACTTACAATGAAAAGACTTCTTAAAAATCAAATTGGAATTTTAACTGCAATTAACTGTCATAGTCAGATTCTCCAGAGAAATAGGAGCTACAAAATGGAAAATCCTTGGATGGTTATAGGGAGGCCTACTTCAATACAACAGGAATATGGAGAGATTTATTTTAAACAATTGGCTACATAATTATAAAGGCTGAGTAGGTTATAATTTTCAGCTGGGAAGCTCAGGACTAAGCCACCCCAATGGTTTAATTCTTATAGCAGTCTCATTAAGATAATAGGGAACTGATTCTTCTTCAGTCCAAGTACTGAGGTCAGAGAAGGAGGCAATTTTCCAAGTAAGGCAGAATTGTAGGGTTTCCTTTAAAGGTTCAAGTCAGAAATTCAACTCTGTGTCGTACCACCACTGCACATATGCACTTAAAAATATTCCTTAGGGACAGCTCTCTATTTTACTTAGCCTATGTGCCAGTCAAGTTGATATTTAATAAAAGTTGGTACTTAATAATTAACTAGCCTATGTTACTTCATGTTTTAGAATTCATAAGATAATTCACACAAACTCTGGTGCCTCATATTTGACCATGTCCCCTCCAGGGGAGACCTGGTGGCACTCAGAGGAAGGACAGCAGGTTACCAAGAAGAGACTTGATACCCTATGAGCATATACAGGGGGAGGAAATCCCCCTCAGGAACAGTCATAGGGGAGGGGAATAAGGGGAAAATGGGAGGGAGGGAAGAATGGGAGGATACAAGGGATGGAATAACCATTGAGATGTAACAAAAATAAATTAATAAAAAAATTTTAAAAAGTAATTCATTAAAACTACTAAACAATAATTTCTCATTCACAATCACAGTACCACTCATGTAAATGCTAGTTTGATTACTAACATTTGAAATCATTTTTCCAATACTTTGACCTTCTTGGGAAATAATTCTATATAATTTCTTTCTGCTTTATTAGACATCTTTTCAGACTCATATACTGAGAAGTGTGTCTTGGGAAACAAAAAATGAAAACTTGCTTTCTCTCTCTCTCTCCCTCCCTCTCTCCCTCTCTCCCTCCCTCCCTCCCTCCTTCCCTCCATCCCCCCCTCTCTCTCTGTATGCATGCATGGTATTGACAGACATATATACGTACAGTTCCTCTCTACACATACTGCATGCATGCAGCAATCAAAGAAGAATCACCAGTGTCTTCTAATGTTCTCCTCCTTTTTTTTTTTTTTAGTAATTGTTTTTCTTTGAAACACTGCAATACTGAGATTACAGGCAACTTTTGAAGTGTATGCTGGGAATTCGAAATTATGTCCTCTGAGAGAGCATTCTTTTCCACTGAATAATTTATTCAGCCTAAATAATGGCTAAATTAAGCTATTTTTAGGTACCTTTAAAATTTCTATATCAAATTCTAATACCAATCTCATGAACACAGTAGTTTCCAAGGACAAAGATTTCTAAATGTGTACTAGTTTTTTTTTTTTTTTAGAAAAATGCCTCAGCATTGAAAAAGAACAAATTTAGGTGAACATTTTCTTAGTTAATACTAAATATATATGAAGGGTCAAGAGGACAGCT
Source organism: Acomys minous (assembly GCF_964271855.1). NCBI lineage: Eukaryota > Metazoa > Chordata > Mammalia > Rodentia > Muridae > Acomys > Acomys minous. The sequence continues at coordinate 90,401,258 of NC_140488.1, read as the reverse complement.
GAATTTCCAGAACTATTCAATCTACTTCCTGCAGTCTTATAGATATCAATGTAGAAAATAAAAAGTAATAGCATGGGAGAAAAATTTTCTAAGTGATTACTTTATTTTGAATATATCTTATAAATATTGATTTAATATTTCATTGAAAGCAGAATAGAAACACTTCATTTTTCATAATGATAATATATATAATTACCATAAAATTACTGGAAAAATGATACTGTTAGAAACTCTTAACCAGGCAGTGGTAGCACATTTCTTTAATCTCAACACTTAAGAGGCAGAGGAGGAAGATCTGTAATTCTGAAGCCAGCCTAGTCTACAGATTGTATTCCAGGATGATCAAAGCTAGGAAAAGAAACCTGTCATGAGGGGCTGGAGAGATGGCTCAGTGGTTAAGAGTGCTGCCTGCTCTTCCGAAGGTCCTGAGTTCAATTCCCAGCAACCACAGGGTGGCTCACAGCCATCTATAATGTAACCTGATGCCCTCTTCTGCAAGCAGAGCACTGTATACATAATAAATAAATAAATAAATCTTTAAAAAAAAAGAAACCTGTCATGAAAATTCAAAAATACAACAACAATAAAATATCAAAACAAAAAACCCCAAGAAATTAGAAAACAAAAACCTCTTTATTGTCACTATGAATTGTAAATATAAAGTTATTAAATGTTGTTAATGAACATTACCATTATAATGGTTTTAAGAATCTTTTTTCCTTTTTTATTCTTTTTTTTTTTAGAGTTTTTTTAAATTTTATACATAATTGTACTACGTACAACAAGAAGAACCATTAAACAATCAGGAATTATATATATCTTACATTCATAGTGTTTTGGTTATTCGTATTTGGCAACCTTGGGTGAGCCTAAAATTCGAATGTAAATCAGTATCTATCATACCTTGTCGTTATCAACTTAAAACATCTATAAAGACCTGAAAATAACTTACTCTCTAAACAACTAAGCTTATTTGTAAAACTAAACTATCTGGTCTTCAACCCCATCATAGACTTCAGAAGGAATAACACTTAATTACTTGAGTAAACAAGAAGTACAGGTTAGTGGCTTCACAATGAAAAAAAAAATGACAGAAGCAGTTAGCTGCCTTATCAGTCATGCAAAACTCTTTATAATATTAGAGTCTCATCAGCAGGCTTTTGGCCCAGTATATCTGACAGATATATTTGTAAGGCAAGAATTGTCCAGGACATGCTTACTCTGTCTAAGCAGAGATTGACCATTGACTCTGCTTACATTCAGGCTTGCCCATTTTTAGGCAGAAGTTTATCTGCTGTGGAAATGAGGGCATTTTGCCCAGTGGTTTGTTTGTCACATTTGAAGCCATGAGGAGGTTATTTGATGCTCATCATCTTCTTTAAGGTAGGGTGGGTGTTGCCAGGAGTTTACTTGGCTTATTGTCAAAGAATCTTTAAAATAATAATTTAAAAAACATTTAAATTCCGTATTCTGTAGGTCTCTGAGGTTTTTTAAAGACCTTATATATTTTACTATATCTATCTACAGAATCATATCTATGTGTTAAATCTAAGATATCTGTCCTTGTGATAAAAATAGACTAGTAATTGGCATGACAATGATTTGATCAACTAACAATTAGCCTGTACTACTTAACTATCCTAAACCTCCCGCAATAGCACTTTCAAAGTATTGGAAATAAATTATGTACTATAATTGATTTGTATGGGTACAAATACCTCATATTATAGTAGAAATATCTATAATGTATATGAAAACTAATCTTAAATTTGAATTCTATACCAATGTATCAAAATTAAACTTATTTTGCAACAATATACAAAAATCTGTACCAATGAATAATTAAAAATAACCTTATTTGTGAGTAACAATTAAAGCCATAAGCTAAGAAGTAGATTCAATAATCTATTTTTTGTCCTAACATCCATTTATATTTCTATATTCTCCCTACATTCTTTTCAACCCCTATCTCCACACCTACAAAAGAAAGATAAAGGAAAGGAGAGACATCCCTGAGTCAAACCTTGTTTTCTCTCAGAATAAGGCCAATAGTAACTTATAACCAACTTCCTCTGAGAATAATCATCTGTAGCCCAAAAGAGCAACCAAAAACCTACCCAACCCCCCTTAGAGGAAATGGGGCATCGTTCTCTTAAGGTTTCTTCCAGCTGATTTAGGGAACATAATACCTTTGTAGAGTCCCAATTAAAATTGGAGAAAATGGTTAAACAGGCCAGGAACAGTATTTGTGGACCAGTTTCAAAATGTTGAAGAATTTCAGGCTTAATAGGAGTTCTGTGTGGGACAGTCTGAAATGCTAGGCCAATTTTGATCCATAGCTTTCTTTGGAGCTGTCCTGGGAGCTTTCCTGTTCTGATGAGGAACAACTGAAGCTCTTTCTTATGGAACATGAAGGATGCAGGATGTCAGTGTCCAGCATTCTGAGAGGAATGAATCCTGTCAGGTCTGATCCAGTGTCCTTGTCCAGTTCTTTTATTCTGAAAACATATAATTTGTCACAAGCATTAATAGAGTCCTAAAATTATAAATATATGTGGTGTATGGGATGCACAAAAGAATTAAGGCTGGTTTTCCGCTTTTTATACGAGCAGAAGAAAGATATCTGCAAATCTTAATTCATGCCATATGAAAATGACATCTAATAATAACCCTCTAGTAGTCTGCGACCAACAAAATGCATTGTGGATGCATAGACATTCATGTCTCAGCCCATCTCAGATCTATTCCCCTGTATTGAGATTAGCAATATAAATTACATGATTGTTCTGCAGTTTGAATTCTTTACATCCCAGTGGTGTTTAGAATCTTAAACCTACATGAATTGTTAGTTGTATTCAATTAGTATGGGTTAAAATTTACTATCAGCAGTAACTTTAGGAATATGTATGGTATTTAATGGAATGAAAGGGTGATAATATATTCATGAGGGATATAGATTCTACTTAAATTAACATTATGAAATTTAAGAACTAAATATTGAAATTTTTGTTTCTGAATTAAATGTTGTCAAATCAGACAAAGTTCCACCCACAGTGTTCAATTATTACCCAATGACTAAACACTTATTTTATCATTTCTTAAGTTGTACGTAGTACAATGAAATATGGAACAGCTATTCTTGTGTAGAGGCTACATGGAAAATAGTTATAAATATAATATTGAAAAAGAACTTCCGCATAAGTATAGTTTTACTTAACCTCATTCCAGGAGCAAATGTTCAATGAAATGTAAGATTACACCAGAGCCCAAATCAAATCTATTAAGTCTCACTAGACAGTATGTGATTTTGGTTAGTGTTCTGCACTTTTGCTATGAGAAATCAATAAATTGACTAACATTTGGTACATAAATATTTTTGAAAAATTACATACTTATTAATATACTTTCTTAGAATAAAAGATATTTTTTCAAAGCCATAGCAAGTTTAGTTCCTTTGATTTATTTGCCTTTCTCTATATAAGAAAGAGAGACCAATGTCATTGGTTGTTGTTAGACGGAATCAACTACTTCATTTCATGTTCATATCCATTCTATATATTCATTCTAAATATTTTAGCATGTTGAGCTCAACTTGCACCAGCTTGACATCTCCATGTTTAAAGTGTTGTGTGGGTGGTGTCTTACATAGTAATGTGACCTTGATGTCAGTTGTAGTGAGCAATTCACGGTATTGACAATATCCTATGTTGTTGGGTGGATTTCAATGGAACATTTTCATCCAACACTTGAATTGGATCAAACCCAGTCCAGGGTCTGGAATCTTTGTTTGGTAAGAAGAGATGGCCAGTGCAGGTTCCATCTCTTCCATCATTTGAAGACTCCATTAGAATCACGTTCATCTATTTATAGGAAGCTTCCATTGTACTAGGAAGTTTTCATTTTACTGACACTTCAATGTTCAATTCTAGCTGTTTGTCCCCTCATTCCTTCCCTTAATCTCATTTCCCTCCCTGTAACTCTAAGATCTTTCTGTTAGCACCACCACTACCTGCATCAATCTTTCCATAAACTTTATTCTATTACCAGCATCTGTTCTTGAAACTTCAATCAGCATACATTATTTAGATATAGCTTACTTTTAAGGTATGAACATACCTAGAAGTATACACAAAAAATTGACTTTTGTGTACTCCGGAAGAGAATAATTAACAATATTAAAAGTAGATTTTTATCTTTGTCGAAGTAGATTCATACACTTCTCAAATCTTAGTAAGATTGTGTTGCATTATTTGTTGTAATATATTTTCAAACCAATTAGAACTCTTATGTGAGGTATTTTATCTGATATTACTAAACTATTTCATTGTACTTATTGCTTGGATTATTTATGACAATTACCATTTTAATGAAAGTGTTTGGCTCTGCTAAATAGTAATGTTAAAGTATCATTTATGTATTGAAACTTGATTAGTTTGATTTCACACTTCTTAAATACATCAATGCATCAATAATCTATGAGACCATGATTTCTCATATTTTGGACAAGTATACTCATCTATTTTTAAGAATCCTCTGAGATTGACAATAAGGACTTGTAGAATTATTTTATCAAGTTTTTACAATGAGTTTTGGAAGATCTCCCATCCAGTTCTCTTGCTGCTCATTTATATTGACCTTTCAATCTCACTAATACTAGGGATTTAGAATTTGTTATGGATTTACAGAAGAAACCTGAATTTTACTATTTCAGATAATGTAGCTTATTCATTGATAGTGTATATAAAAAGTTTTGTTTCAAATGTTCATTTTATCCATAAAATTCAGTTTTATTAGTGGTTTTATTTTAATTATAATAGAGATATGGGATTTCTTTTCCTCCTCTTCTTCTCGCCAACTCCTCTCCATTCTCTTCATCTAACCCCTTCCATTTCTTCAAATTCACAGCCTCTTAAAAAGTGTTTAAATAGAAAAAATATAATTTGTGGCCAATGTCTGTCCCATTTGAGCATTTTGCTAAGTTGTGTTGGCTTTTCATTCTTCCATGTTAAATTGCAATGATAGTAATTCTAATACCTAAGATCAGTGTTCCACATTTGTAAGGGATATGAGCTTCCTGTAATTCTACAGGCATCTTAATAAGAAGGGGTATTTAGCACAGACATGAAAAAAAATGAAACTGGAATGTAGCTCCTGTTGATGATGTTTCAATTGAGGTTTTCTGTTTGAATCTTTTTTCTATACATTTTTTTTTTGCCATTCTTCTAATAGGATGGAGAGTTAAAAATTAAGAAAGATAGTCATTAAAAAGAAACCTCACATTTATTTACTATGCATGAGGAAATTAGTAAATTCATATTTCATTCAGTGGTTAAGTAAGCATATGAGTGATATGAAGGTATTGTAATTTTAGAAATACAAGTTCTATTTGTATGCAAATTTATCTATTTAGCCATCTGATTTTATATACAAACATATTTTTTCTGTTTAAATCCTGACTGCAATTTTCCCTCTCTCTTTTCCTCCCAGTCTCTCCCTCCAACCTCCCCTCTGCTCCCTCATCACCTTGTCCTCCATTTTCCCCCTAAAACTGCAGGCCTCCCTGGATATCAAGCAAACTTTGATATAACAAGTTGCAGTAATAATAGGCACTTCCCTTGTAATGAGGCTGGATGAAGCAAATTAGCAGGAAGAAATGGTCCCTAAAGCAAGCAAAAGATTCAGAGACCTACCCTGATCCCACTGTTAAGAGTCTCACAAGAAGACCCAGCAAATGGGATGGGGGCATATCTGGGCCAAGCTAGCCTAGTACAAAGGAAGCCCCCAGGAGGGTGATCGTGTTTAAGCCTCTTAGCAATGCCAGAACAGAGGTAGAACTGGCCATCTCCTGAACCAAACAAGACTTCCAGTGGAGGGATTGGGACACCAACCCAGTTATAAAATATTTTACCTACAATTTGTCCTGCCTACAGCACAAAGATAGTGCAGACATTGGGGGAGTAACCAACAAATGACTGGTCCAGCTTGAGACCCATGCCATAAAAGGGAGGAAGCCTATCCCTTGACACTGTCTGGGGAGCCAAGACCCAGAGGCTGGATAACCCAGAGACTTCGTAGGATAGAAAATGATTACTAATGATATTCTGTAATACTCATATGTTGGTGCCTATTCCAATTGTTATCAGAAAGGCTTCGCCCAACAACTGATAGAAACATATGCAAACCTACAACCAAATATTAGGTGAAGCTCAGGGAAGTCTTCAAAAGAGAAGAGAAATGATTGTAGAAGGCAGAGGCATCAAGGACTTCACAAGAAAATTTAGAGAAATTTTGGGAACTCCTTGTTTTTAATAGCTGAGTAGTATTCCATAGTGTAAGTCTACCACAGTTTCTTTATTTATTCTTCTACTGAGGGACACTTAGGTTGTTTTCATGTTCTGCCTATTATGAATAAGGCCACTATGAACATGGTTGAGGATATGTCCTTGTGTGCTGGAATGTCTTTTGGGTATATTCCAAGGAGTGGATAGCTGGGTCTTGAGGAAGCCTTATTCCCAGGTTTCTGAGATAGTGCCAGATAGACTTCCAAAGTGGTTGTACTACTTTGCATTTTCACAAGCAATGAAGGAGTGTTCCTGTTTCTCCACATCCTCACCAGCTGAGTTAATCCAGAAGCAGAAAGAGTCAAATGGTATACACTCACTTATATCTGCATACTAGCCCAAGGGGCATGTCCCATGAAAGTCTTCACTTACCAGGAAAGTGGGACAGAGGGAAGGACATCCTATTGGGACTCTAGGCAAGAGAAGCATGGGAGAATGGGGAAATAGAAGGAACCAGAGGGTACTAGAAACCTACTAGAAGAACATTATGATGGGCAGATCTGGGCCCAGGGGTCCGGCTCAAACTATGGCACCAGCCCAGGACAATATGTGCAGTAAACATCGAACCCCTACACAGATCTAGCCAATGGACAGGATATTTTCCACAGTTGAGTGGAGAGTGGGAACTGACTTTCACATGATCTCTGGTGTCCCATATTTGACCACATCCCCTGAATGGGGAGGCCTGGTGGCACTCAGAGGAAGGATAGCAGGCTACCAAGAAGAGACTTGATACCCTATGAGCATATATAGGGGGAGGAGGTCCCCCTCAGTCACAGTCATAGGGGAGGGGAGTAAGGGGAAAATGGGATAGAGGGAGAAATGGGAGGATACAAGGGGTGGGATAACAATTGAGATGTATTATGAATGAATTAACAACAAAAACCTACAGAATCAATCAACCTGGGCTCATAGGGGCTTACAGAAACTGGACAGGCAACCAGGGAGCTTACATAGCACTAATCTAGACAATCTGACTTTTTTTTTTAAGGCTCTGTTATGTTATATACACATCATTAAAAATTTCTTTCTGGGACACATTAAAATTAATCATAGTCAAACAAAAAACTTGCTAACCACCTGAAATTACTCAAATAGTTTAACATATTTAATGTCCAAGACTACATATTTTTTTCTCAGACAAGAAAATTGAGTCACACTGAAAGTTGAATTACCTAATGGCATATATTCATCACAGGTTTATGTTGAAAAGCAGGTAATTTATGCTATATGTGTAACATCTACATATTAAAATATACTCAATTCTTGTGGTTTTCTATTAGATACACAAGCAAAATTATGACTTTTTCTTTTTAATGCAATGATTTGAGCTAACATTTAGTCAAATTTATTTTCCCAGTTTTTATTATTTGCTCATAGTATATCTTACAAATTTATTGCAGAATGTCTGTCATCATACCGTAAGTCACTGAATATATAGCTGAAAGTGGTTTTAGCTGGTAACGAATCTGCAAAAGCAGTATCTAATCTTTATGAAACGGCCTTTACTTAGTATCATCCTTCATGGATTATTGTTCAAGCCTAAAGTCTCAGTGGAATTAGGTCTTTTTTCTTGGTGAAAAATTGCCTAGTCATTGATTACTGGAGGGAGAAACAGCACAAAAGATAAAGCACACCAAACAAAACTATCCAGTAAGTAATGACTGAGGTTTCTAATATTTTTGATTTTACTAAGCATAATCTAAAGATTAAATAAATGGTTTAATTAAAAACATAATATACATAAAATTTATGAGATTTATATTAAACAAAAAGCAAATAAAAACATGACAAAAGATACTTATGGGCTTTAGATATAAAATGAACCTGTAGAGAATTTCCAATATGTTTATTTATAATTAAAAATGATAAAAATTCTAGAACATTAATACAATGGCAAATCACAAAATATAGGAAAATAATCTTTAACAATAACAAAGCTTCATAGATGCATTACTTATTTTATGAGAATATTTGAATAAGGGAAAACTGATATAAAACACAATTGATATATTTAAAATTTTTACATTTTTAATATTTTAAGAAATCATCAGGTTTATTTTTCTCTTGAATAATAACAAATTAATATGTATATCTGAAGGGAATTGCTACAGTATTTTGATGTTGATATGAGAGAATCAAATTTTCAAAACATAATCAGAAATGATTCACATGATTTGTTTATAAACTAATACTATATTCACCTTACAAATTATGCACATAGAAGAAAATTATATTTTGACTCCCAATATCTTGTGGAGTTTTGCCTTCTTCCTATTATGTAAATATGATTCATTTACCTAGTGGTAAAATACTAAAATTAATCTTATAATGATAAATTGTCAAATTATATGTGTGGATTTAATCATATTAATATTATTAAGCAATTTAAATCAACATTTTATGATAACAGTACCTCTTAGTAAGCCCTTGAGTTCAACCATATTTTTAAATTATTTTTGATGCATACAAATTACTTACATTGTGGCATTTACTTGTATTTACATAATTAAATTTCTAGCTTCGGAGTTAAAACAATATTGCCTCCTTACATAATTAATTTTAATAACTTGATAGAATCAAATTTTCAAAAGCTTTGTACTCATGAGTTATGCTAATTGCATAAAGGTAAAAGTGTACATTGAATATAAAAATAGTGCAATCCATCCAGAGAAGCAGGTAGGCTAACTCTCCCCCAACTCGTGAAAATCTAGCTCCACAGTCTTATCTCCAGCTCTATAGGAAACAAATCGCTTCAGCCTCTTTCAATTCCATCTCCATTTCATCACTTAAACCTTCTCCTCCAAACCTCCTGCTTCTAGTTCATCACTTTATTCTAGTCCCCAAATCTAGCAGGCATTCTCTGTGATCCTGCAGACTATTGTGGCCATGGAAACAACTAGACTAACTTCAGATCTTCACCTTTACCTCTCTTCTCAGATTCCAAGCTCTATAACAGAACATCTGCTGTAGTCATCTTTTCCTCTCTGAACCACATCTCCAATCAATCATGTAAACCTCCCCCAACCTCCTTCCCCCTAATCATTCTATTATCCCAGTCTCCAGCACCATCAGGCATTCATTCTCTGGAAACATACATACTCAAAGAGCAGGGTAACAGGTAAGCTTATATACAGTAGATCCTTACCTCACTCTGTTCTAAATACTATCACTCAGTTTCACCCTCAACTCTGTAGAAGATCAGCTGTTACAGTCTCACCTCCCTTCTCAGGACTACCTCCAATGGTTCACACAGATCTTCTACTCCACAGTTTCTACCCCTCACTCGTGATTTTATTCTAGTCCCTAATTCCAGCAGGCATTTCCTGGGAACCTGTAGACCACTTTGAAGCAGGTAACATCAGATATTTAATTTTCCCCCATCTCCTTTAAATCCAATCTCCCCATTTCATCCCCATCTCTGTGACAGATCACTTACTGAAAACTGGGACATTCTTTAGTAACCCACCAGCAAAGCCTGCCAGAGAATCAAGTCAGCAAGCAAGCCAGGTAGGTGAGTTTCAAATCTTCATTTTCACTCCTTTCCTCCAAATCTAATCCCCCTGTATAACCACAGACTACCTGTTGTGGCCAAAGAATTGTGTCGGAATTTTGATGAATATTACACTGAATCTGTAGATTATTTTTTGGTAGGATGGCCATTTTGATTATGTTAGTTGAACTGATCCATGAACATGAGAGATCTGATATATTCAATTTTATTATTCAAAGACATGAAGTTCTTATAATTCAAGCCTCTCAATTGCTTGGTTAGAGTCACTCCAAGATATTTTATACTATTCTAAGTTTACTGAATGATTCTGATTCCCTGATATTATTCTCAGTACAGTTGGCATTTGTATAGAATATGACTACTAATATTTTTTGGTTTATCTTCTATTTTCCTACTTAGCTCAGTGTTCATTAGTTGTAGGAATTCCCTGGTGTAATTTATAGCTTACATATGTATACTACAATATAATTAGTAGATCACTATATTTTGACTCCTTCCTTTTTAATTTGTATCCCCTTGACCACAATCAGTTTTTTTTTTGTTGCTCTACCTAGGTAAAATTTTAAAAACCATATTCCATACACATGGAGTGAGTATACTACATCATTTTACTCTAATTGTAATGGAATTGCTTTGGTTCCTCTACATTGAATTTGATGTTGGTTATAGGCTTGTTGCATATCAGACTTTTCTCTTTTAAAAATTTTTATTTATGTATTATAATTTATTCACTTTACATTCTAATTGTTATCCTTTAGATCTTATCTCCCAGTTCCCACTCTCACTCCCTCTTCCACCCTATTTCCCTTCTCTAGACCTCTGATGGATGGGGGGGGTGAGTGCTCCTCCTCCACCATCTGATCACAGTCTATGGCATCTCATTAGGGTAGCCTGCATCTCATCTCCTTACTCTGTGTACCCGAAAGGCCACCTCACCAAGGGGCAGTAATCCAATCACAGGCACCAGTGTTAATGTCAGAGGCAGTCCCCTCTCTGCCCCCTTCCCGCACACATGGAGAATGAGCTGTCCATAAACTATATCTTAACAGGGAGTCTAGGGACACTGTATGCATTGTCCTTGCTTGGTGCATCAGTTTGAACAGCGCCCTTGGGTCCATATCATCTGGCCTTTTTGGTCTCCCTGCAGGGCTCCTGACCTCTCAGGGTCCTTCCATCCACCCTCACACTTTGTACAACTCTCAGAACTCCTCCCCAGGTCCATCTGAAATTCCCATTATCTGTCCCAAACCATCACTGGATGGAATTTCTCAGAGGACTTCTTTGTTCAGCTAATATCCAGTTATAAGTGTTATATGTGTATACATATAAGTATATACCATGTGTGTCTTTCAGGCCTGTGTTACCTCATTCAAGATGATCTTGAGAGACCAATTCTCAACTTCATATGGTAAAACAGAAACCCAGACTAGCTAAAACAATCCTGTAAAATAAAGATCTTTTGAAGGAAACTCCATCCCTGATCTCAATCTGTACTATAGAGCAACAGTAATAAAAATTGCATGGTACTGGCATAGAAATAGGCCAGTTGAGCAATGTAATCAAATTGAAGACACAGAAATAAATCTACATACCTAAGGACACTTGATTTTTGACGAAGAAGCCAAAAACATACACAATAGAAAACAGAGCTTCCTCAACAAATGATGTTGGTCTAACTGGATGTCTACTTGTAGAAAATGAAAATAGATCCATATTAATCACCCTCCACAAAACTAAAGTCCAAGTGAATTAAAGATCTCAATATAACACCAGACACACTAAATTTATTAGAAGAAAACTGGGAAAGAGCCTTGGACTTATTGGCACAGGAGACAACTTCCTAAACAGAAGAGCAATAAGATCAACAATTAATAAATGGGACCTCATGAAGCTGAAAAGCTTCTGTAAGGCCAATGACACTATCAAAAGAACAAAGTGACAGTCAACCTACAGTTTGGGAAAAGATCTTCACCAAACCTACATTCAACAAAGTGTTAATATCCAAAAATATATAAAGAATTCAAGAAGTTAACATCTATATAGCAAACATGCCAATTAAAATTGGTACAGAGCTCAACACAGGAATATTAAATGGCAAAGAAACACTCAAAGAAATGCTCAATATCGTTAGTCATCAGGGAATTTTAAGTCAAAATGACTCTGAAATTCCATCTTACACCCATCAGAATGGCTAAGATTAAAAACTCAAATAACAGCACATGCTGGCAAGGATGTGGAGAGGGGACCACTCCTCCATTGCTGGTGGGAGTGCAAACTTGTACAACCACTTTGCTTTCTCAGAAAATTGGGAATAGTGCTGCCTCAGGATCCAGTTATATCACTCCTGGGCATATACCCAAAAGATGCTCCACCATACAACAAGGAAATTTGCTCAACTATGTTCATTGCAGCTTTATACATAATAAGCAGAATCTGTAAACAAGCTAGATGTCTCTCAGTTGAAGAATGGATAAAGAAACAGTGGTACATTTACACAACAGAATACGATTCAGATACCCAAAATAAGGAAATCTTGAAATTTGCAGGCAAATGGATGGAACTAGTAAACCAGTTTTATTGTGTTTTGATTTATACATTGTATTCCTAATATCTAAAGGACTTTCATCATGAAAAGATGTTGAGATTTATCAAAGGCCTTCTCTGCATCTAAATAGATGATCATGTACTTTTATTTGAGTTTGTTTACATGGTGGATTACATTTATTAATTTTGTATATTGAATCATCTCTGCATCTCTAGGATAAAGCTTGTTTGATCATGGTGTATAATATTTTGATGTGTTATTGAATTTAGTTTGGAAGTATCTTATTGAGTATGTTTGCAGTTATGTTCATAAGGAAATTTTTCTATAATTCTCTTTCTTTATTAGTCTTTAATGGTATGTGTATCAGGGTAACTGTTCTTTCTGTTCCTATTATGTAGGATAATTTGAAGCATGTTGATTTGCATTATCTATTCTTGAAAAGTGTGGTAGAATTCTCCACTGAAACCATCTGGCCCTGGGCTTTTTATGGTTAGGAAAATTTTAATGACTGCTTTTATTTCACTAAGGGTTATAACTCTATTTAAATTGTTTATGTGATCTTGATTTTACTTTGGTAAATGGTTCTTATTGAGAAAATTATCATTTTTTCATGTTTTCCAATTTCGGGAATATAGGTTTTAAAAGTATGACCTTATTATTGTTTGGATTTCCTAAGTATCTCTTGCTATGTCTTCATTTTTGTTTCTCCTTGTGTTAGTTTGAATATTCTCTCTCTGCATTTACATTTTAGTTTGGATAGGCTTTATTTATCTTGATGATTTTCTCAAAGATTCAACTCTATTTTTCATTGATTCTTTGTATTGCTATCTTTGTTTCACTTTTATTGAATTCAGTCTTGGGTTTGGTTCTTTCTTTTCTTTTCTTTTCTTTTTTACTTTTTATTTACCTTTTCTCAGTTTCACATCATGAATACCAATCCCACTCATATATTTGCCCTTTGTATTTAACCTTTGCATTTGAAACATCCTCTCCCCCCCAAAAAAAAAAAACAATAAGAATGCAGGATGTCCATGTCCAGCATCCTTCATGTTCCAGCACCAAGTGCTTCAGTTGCTGTTCTGCATGAGAAAAAAGCAGCTCTCAGAATATGTTCTAAGAAAGCTTCCAATCCGAGTTGGTCAAGCATTTCAGACTGTCCCACAAGGACTCTAATTAAGCCAGGAATTTCTCAACATGTAGAAAGGGGGGCACAAATGCTATTCCTAGCTTGTTTAACAATTTCCCCAATTTATTTGGGGCCCTAAAAACTTATTATTCATCCCAAATTAGCCAGAGAAACCATAAGAGAATGATGCTCCATTTCCTTTAAGGGGGTTGGGTAGGTTTGTTTGTTTGTTTGTTTGTTTGTTTGTTTTTTTACTATAGAGGGATATTTTCAATGGGAATTGGTTATAAGTTATTATTGGTCTTATTTAGAGAGAAAACAAGGTTGGACTCAGGGATATCTCTCTTTTCCTTTATCTTCCATCCTTAGGTTTGGAGATAAGAGTTGAAAAGAAAGAAGGGGGAAATATAGAAATACATAGGGAAGATAGAGCAAAAAGTAGATTAGTGAATATACTCCTCAACTTAATGCCATAATTGTTACTCACAAGGTTATTTTTTGTTCACTGGTATATAATTTTGTATGTAGATGCGAAATAAGTTTAATTTTAGATACAGTGGTATAGAATTCATATTTAAGATTACTCTTAACACAAATTATAGACATTTCTACTCTAATATGCAGTATTGTACCCATGTAACTCAATTATAATGGAAGGTTTACTCCCAATACTTTGAAAGTGCTATTGCTGGCTGTTTAGGATTACTAAGTTATACAAGTTAATTGTTAGTTGATCAAATTATGGTCTTACCAATTCCTAGTCTATTTCCATCACAAGAATATACATCTTTGGTTCAACAGATAAATATGATTCTATAGAAAGATAAGGTAAAATAGATAAGGTCTTCAAAAATTTCAGAAACATACAGACTATGGCAATAAAAATGTTTTTATTATTTTTAAAATTCATTGACAAAGAGACAGGTTAACTCCTGGCAACACCCAGTCTACCTCAAAGAGGATGGTGAGCATCAATGGACCACCTTATAGAGATGGCTTCAAATGTGGCAAACAAACCACTAAGCAAAATGTCCTCATTCTTGTGGCAGACAAAATTCTGCCTAAAATATGGCAATCTTGGATGCAGGCAAAGTTGACAGCCAAACTCTGCCAAGATAGGATAATAAAATCCTTAATACATCCTGCCTCACTAATATATCTGTCAGATATACTGGGCCAGAAGGCTGAACAGGATGCTCCAACATTTTAGATAGTTTGGGTGACTGTTCAGGTAGTAAACTGTCTTTGACATTTTCTCATTTGGGAAGCTGCTAACTTGTACCCCCTGTATACTCAGGTAATTAATTTTAATCTTTCTCTTGTCTCTGATGGGGTTGAAGACCATATAGTTTACTTTTAAAATTAAGCTTAGTTGTTTAGGGGTTAAGATGTTTTTAAGTCTAGATAGATGTTTTAAGTTGATAATGAAGAAATATGATAAATATAGATTTACATTCAGAATTTTAGATGCACCAAAATAGGAAAGATGTTTTCTTCAGGGCTGACGAATATAAATAGCCAAAACAATAATAATGTAACATTTATATAATCCCTGATTGTTTCATGGTTCTTCTTGCTGTAGGCAGTTTATTGTATATATGTGTAATAATATAAATGTATATGTAAAAACAAAAAGTTAAGAAAAGAAAAGAAAAAACAAAAACCTAAAAAATTAGAAAGAAAACATAAAACACGGCTCTGGGGAAGCTGTAGTGTGGTTTAGTGTGTCCCACAGCATATCAATTTATATTCACATATATAATGCAAATTTTCTTTGCAATGAGTCATTGGTCTGGTTTGAGTCTTCTACTAAAGAATCAATACTGAATTATCAGCAAGATTTCCAAAATATCCTGTTATTGCCCTGTGTCATGGAGATCCCATAGCTTTGGATCTGTAGGACCAGCCCTTTTCCACTCCAGCACTTCATTGATGGTTTAAATGTTGGGGTAGGCCATCTCAAAGCATGTTTTGGTACCTGGGTGGTATCTGACCTGGTCAACCTTCCAGGTATCTTGAAAATAGCTCAATCTTTCCAGTACTGCCCCAGCTAGGTCACCCAATGCCGCAGCATTTTTGGGTGCGCCCCCACCATTACTGTGTTGAGTTTGAGTAAATCTTGCCTTCTAATCTTCTTAGCTGTAACTATTTCTTTTTTTCTAGAACTTTCAGAATCTGTGTAAAATTGATAGATTGTGATTTCTCCATTTTTAAAATATTTGCAATAGTGCCATGAAATTTCATTGAGTCCCATAAATTTTGGTATACTGTATATTTATTTTCATTTACTTCTATAATTTTTTAATTTCTTTACTTATATCTTGACCTATTTTTCATTAAGTAGAGAGTTATTCAGTTTCCTTGTGATTGTAAGCTTTCTGTTGGTTCTGAGGTTGTAGATATCTATATTTAATCTGTGGTGATCTGATAGTAAGTAGAGTTTTATTTAATCTTTCTTATTTTCATTAACATTTGCTTTATGTGTGAGTATGTGGTAAACTTTGGGAACAATTCCATCAGGTGCAGAAAAGGAAGTATACTCTTTTATGTTTGGGTGAAATATTGTGTAAATATATGTTAGAGTCATTTCTTTCATAATGCCTGATATATCCAGTATTTCTTTATTTAGTTTTTGTCTGCATGATTTGTTCTTGTTCATTTTTGAGCTAGGTGTACTTAAGCCATCCACTTATCAGTGTGGAAGGGTCATAATGTGATTTAAGGAGTAAGTAGTACCGTTTCTTTAAAAACTTGGGTGACCTTGTGTTTAGGGAACAGATCTTAATCTATCTCTTCTTATTAAATTTGGTTTTAAGTGTATTTTGGTAGATAGTAAAATGACTACATCAGATTGCTTATTAGATTCACTTGTTTGGAATATCTTTTTCCAACCCTTTACCCTGAGGTAATATTTGTCATTAATGCTGAGGCATATTTTTTTGGATGCTGCAGAAGGATGCATGCTGTTTTCATATCCACCCTGTTAGTCTGTGTCTTTTTATTGAGTAATTGAGACCATTAATATTGAGAGAAAGCAATGACCAATGACTGTTGATTTCTGTTATTTTGTTATTGCAACTGTTGCTATTGCTGCTGCTTCCACTTCTTGTGGTAGTATATATAGATGTGAATGTGAGTGTGTGTTCGTTCATTCCTTCTTTTGATTATTTATTTCCTGAATTTAATGTGTATAATTAACATCATTAGATTGAAGTTTTCATTCTAACACATTCTGTAGAGCTAGATTTGTAGATAAGGTTTAAATTGACTTCATTATGTAGTATCTTATTTTCACCATCTATTTTGATGGAATGTTTTTGTGTGTATAGTAGTCTGAACTAGCATCTTTGGTGTCATATACTCTACAGCAGTATGTCCAAGGCCATCTGCCTTTTTGAATCTACATTACAAAGTCAGGTGTAATTTTAATAAGTGTGTTTTATATGTTACTTTTTCATTTTCAGTAGCAGCTTTTAATATTATTTGTTTCTTCTGTATGTTTAGCATTTTAAATATTATTATTTGACAAGGGGAATTTCTTTTCTGGTCTCATTTATTTAGCATTTTGTACATACTTTGTACCCTTCTTTGGGTTACACATTTTTCTTCTATTTCTTTGTTGGACATATTTGATGGGCTGTTGAGCTAAATTTCTTCTGTCTCTTCTATATCTATTTTTCATAGGTGTGGTTTATTCATAGTTTCCTGTATTTCCTTCAATATTTTGTGTCAGCAATTTTTAATATAAAATTTTCTTTGATGTATCCATTTATTCTATAGTATTTTCAATGCCTAAGATTCTCTTTTCCATGACTTTTGTTCTGTTGGTGTAGCTTGCCTCTCTAGTTCCTGTTCTAATTCCTAAAATTTTATTTCTAGAATTCTTATAGTTTATCCTTTCTATTGACTCAATTTCCAATTTCATGTCTTAAACAGTTTTATTTTGTTACACTGCTTGTGTTTTCCTGCATTCCTTTAAGGAATTTATTAGTTTCCTCTTTAAGGACTTCTATTGTATTCATTAAAGCTGCTTTGATATCTTTTTCTTATGCTTAACTATGTTGGGGTAATCAGAGCTTGTTGTGTTGTGATAGCAGATATTTAATGTAGACATGTTGCCGTAGCGATTATTATTTTTTCTGGACTCTAGGCATCTGGTTTTGAGATTATTAAAGTTCTTGTGAATTTCTGGATTTGTCTTTTTGGATTGATGTTTTGTTTCTTGGTTTATGCATCCTCTCCACAGTTTTCCAGTGTGTAATGGTTGAGTTTTGCCTGATTATATGGTCTTTTCAGCGGGTGTGTTCATAGGGAATACCTCCTGGTGTTTGAGGCTAGTTAAATGGGATTAATTGTAGGTAGTTGAAAGTGAAGGTGTTTGTGATCAGTTAGGAATGTAGTCAGAGAGGAAAGCCAGAAGATACAGGTTTCCTTCTATAGAGCAAGGGATGAGACTGAGGATATTAGATTTCAGGAGCAATAAGACAGGTGTGGATCTGACTTTAGCCTTCTTGTTGCACTGAGTAGAGCTGCCCTTGGGTTATCAGAGAGTTCCTGATGGAGTTGGGGTCTAGGACAATGCAACAAATCAGAGAAGGGCTTTTAGAAGGGGATGGTCTGTGAAATCCACAAAAGGTGTGGGGAGTGGAAAGAGAAGACTGCAGCTGGTATTCTGTAGCAGTGCTAGGTATGAGACTGGTTACAAGGCCTAGGGCAAAAGAGAGAGCAGTACATTTTTCATTAATTTATTCAGACTACATCTTAATTTTTATCCCCTTGCTTGTCTCCTCCTATTCCTCCCTCTCTCTCCTTCTTTCACCTTATTCCTCTCCCCTAGGTATGTGACAGAAGAGGACTTCATCCCCCACCATATGATCACAGCCTATCAAATCTCATCTTGTTAGCCTTCTTATTCTTTCTCTCAGTATTACCAGGTCTCCACACCAAGGGAAAGTTGTCAAATATAGGCCACCAGAGTTCATGTCAGAGTCAGTACCCACTTTCCACACAACTGTGGATAATGTCCTGTCCCTTGGCTAGATCTGAGTAGAGGTTCAACGTTTACTGCATGTATTGTCTTTGGTTGGTGCAGTAGCTAGAGCAGACCTCTCTGGGTCCAGATCTGACCATCATGATGTTCTTCTTGTAGGTTTCTAAGACCTTTTGGATCATTCTATTTCCCTATTCTCCTATACTTATCTCACCTAGAGTTTCAATAGGAGGTCCCCACACCTATCCCAATCTCCTTGTAAGTGAAGACTTTCAGGGGACATTCCTGTTGGATTAGTGTCCAATTATAAGTGAGTATACAGCATGTGATTCTTTCTGAGTCTGGGTTAACTGACTCAATATGATCATTTCTAGTTCCATCCATTTGTCCACAAATTTCATGATTTTCTTGTTTTAACAGCTGAGTAGTATTCCATAGTGTAAATGTACTACAGTTTCTTAATCCATTCTTCGACTTAAGGACATTTAGGTTGTTTCTGTTTTCTGGCTATTATGAATAAGGCTGCTATGAACATGGTTGATCATATGTCCTTGTTTTGTGGTGGAACACCTTCTGGGTATATTCCAAGAAGTGGTATAGCTGGGTCTTGAGGTAGCTCTATTCCCAGTATTCTGATAAAAGGCCAGATAGATTTCCAACATGGCTGTACAAGTTTACACTCCCACAAGCAATGAAAGAATGTTCCCCTTTCTCCATATCCTCGCCAGCATGTGCTGTCAATTGAGTTTTTGATCTTGGCCATTCAGATGGGTGTAAGATGGAATTTCAGGGTCCTTTTGATTTGCATTTCTCTGATGGCTAAGGACGTTGAGTATTTCTTTAAGTGTTTCTCAGCATTCAATGGGCATTTGAATATTAAATAATACAACTTCTGAAAATCAATTTCAAAGTGAGATTAAAATGTAAGATTTCCCTAATTATCTATGTACTATAGACATTTCATATTATGATGCATTATCTTAAATATAGATTTACTTCATAAACCAATCAATATTACCTAGGGATGATATATCTAAAGACTTTTAGAACATTCAAGTGAGAAAAACTTCCTTAGTTGCAATGGTTTCTTAGTTTTTTCAATGTATTCCAGAGCTCTATATTTTGGATGTTCACTTATCTCTCTATTATGTGTAACCACAATTTGAAAATATTCTGTCTCCAAATGGACTCTCTGGAAACCTCCAAGCATCTTAGGCTATTGATAAGGCTTTGATTTGTCTCCACAAACTGGTGGCAAGACCCTATTGTTAAAGACACTTTCCATTGAACAAATAGTCAAGTTAATGCCTAACTAAAGTTTTTACCCATATTCACTTATGTTTGTGGCACTGAAAGACACTATTCATGCTACCAATAGGAAAAAAGTAATCATCAACACACCTATAAAACATGTTATTTACAGTAGTGCATTACTTGTAAAATATGCTGGTGTGTTAGTGGCACATTGTGAAAATAAACAGCTCTCTCTGATAATAATTATGGCCTATCTATGAGATGAAATACATACTCAACACTACTTCAGTGTTTAAGAACCAGAAAAATGCCATATATTTAAAGAGGAAAATAAAATATTATTATTGTTCTGCTAAAGGAACATAGCCATAAAATGACTCCTAATGATAGTCTGCCATACCCTTAGACCAGTGTCTCACATAACAATCATAAGAGAAGTTTCTGCTTGAAGTAAATGGAGACTAACATAGAGACCTACAACTAAACAGTGTAAAGAGAGTGAGAGATTCTCAGAGCTCAGGGATCTAGGTGGAAGAGGAGGCAGAAAGATTGTAAGAGCCAGAGGTGATATATGACTCCAAAGAAACAGTATCTTCAAGGCACCACAATATCAATACACATAATAACTCATAGAGACTATGGCAGAAAGTACAGAGCCTGCACAAGTTCAAGCCAGAAAGGGTCCCTGAGCTGACAGGGAGAAGTTGAAACAGGCTCATTTCTCTAACCAAGACTCAATCTTCAGTTGGTACCCACTTCAAAGAAAAAGTTGCTTTTCTCCATAGAATCACAGTGGATATGTTAACCATACTTCAGGATATGCCCCATGGCAAGGAGTAAATGACCAACAGAAAACAAATGCAGGTGTATTTTTGTAGACTATTGTCTCATATTGCTTTGTTTGTGCTTCCTTAATTTTTATTCTTTCCCTCCTTCTTTCTTTCCTTCCTTCATTCCTTCCTTTCTTTCTTTTTGTCTTACTCATCTTCAGCTTTGGTATTTTGTTTCACAAATTTGTGGGTTTGAGTGTTATTTTGTATGTTAGTTAGGGAGTCACTGATAGTTTGTTAAAAACAAAGAAAGGGTATAAGATTGGGTTTGTAGAGAGTTGAAGATCTGGAGAAGATAAATTTATGATCAGAATATACTGTATGAAAAGACTTTTTAAAATAAAATAAATAACTTATAGTTCTAAAAGTGAGCCAAGGTGATTTTATATAAAATTAATGTATAGGTACATGTTTGGAAATATATCATATGATAGGCCAGGTAGCAGATAACAGGAGATATGTAAAGGGATTTCTTTGAGAAATGAAAAAAATCTTGCTTTCATTTCAACAATTACTTAAATCCTAAACCAAATAAACAAGTCCTGAAAACCCATTGCATTCTATCTTTTAAAATTATTACAAATAGATCATTATCAACATTAATTTATAATAAAAAGTTGTATTTAATCATATATACATGGAACTGAATATTACATAATGTATTGAACTGTTTTTGACATGCTCTATTACAAACTTTTTTCAAAGTGTATTCTCCACAAAATGCTAGAAATTATCATACTGATATGAATTTCATCCCACTTTTTAAATTAGAAGTAGATGTCTAAATTTTATGTGACTAGAGTTCAGTACTAGGAATTTGAGTTTAATTATTTTCACCTCTTATACTTATACAGAAGACAATTTTAATTATCCCCTAAATCCAATGTTTCCTACATTTACTACTATATGAATTACTGTATAAAAATTTAAGACCTGGATTTTTTTCTTGGTATTAAAATTCAGTAGTATTAACCTTCCCTCCATTTAATCATGTTAAATTTTGCTGAATTGATAATTGACATAGTTATCTACATTTACTTAGGTAAATTTACTCAGGTTACAAAGGCTGCAGGAGCCAACCTCCAGTATCCATGGAAACCAGACAGATCCAGAATTCCAAGCTAAGGATCTTTAAGATTAAAAGTCAACAAATCTTATCCAAACCATCATCATTGAAGTGTTTGCAAAGATATGCAAATGTTAACATAAGAGATTCAGCTAAAGTAGAAGCAATAAGGTTCAAAATCTAATTTAAGAGAATAAAATTCTTTCCAAGAAGTTGGTACTTTCTTCTTCTGGAGAGGTAATTTCATAAAACCTATAAGAAAGCAAATGAGATCTGTATCCTTATACATAAATACATCAGGCAGGACTGAATTGACAACTTGTCTTCTGAAGCACAAAGTTCACACGAAAAGCGCTAAAATAAAGAAAAAACACAAGCTAAATATGAAACACATTTATACTTGGGATGATTGAGAGATGTTTCATAACTTTTAAGTACCGCAATATATTTACGTATATGTATATGTGTGAATTATTTATCATTATGCTGACAATATTCAAATAGCATAACATTTTATTTGTAATAGTCTATTTCTTATTTTGTTACTGGAAAGTAATTTTTATACACTTTCCCTAGCAATGCAGATATATCATGGTTTTAAATAAGGTCTTATAGACTATATAGGGATAAATGAACTTATTATTAAAAGTACATTAATAATGACTTGCAAACTTTTATGATTTCACCTGGAAGGTTGTAGTCTAGTATTAGTTTGAATTTTGTTTATCTAATGAAACAATCAATGTATACTTTCTATATGGATCCAGTTATTTTGGTATAATGTCTTTGAAAAGCTTTTCTTTATCTAATGAGCTGCTTGTTCAGAATTCTGTGTGCAGAATATGAAGATATTCTATTTACTACATGTTACATCAAATTGTTATATTTTTAGCTTCAGTGTCATACTGCAATAATCAAAGTCATTTTTTGGAGTAAATTTTAAAGTCACATGACCTATTATTTTTTATTTTTAGAATTATTTTGGCAAATACAGGTCCCTTTTCTTCTTGCATAAAATTTAGAAGAGGCCTATAGATTTGGGCAAAATATTAAAAACATTAAAAGGGAAAGTTTGTTTACATCATAATTAGAAAATCACTGAGTATATCATGCATTTGTAGAGAATTATACTTTTATTAGTGATGACACTTAAAAATACTGAATTTGATAGATGTTACTTTTTTTCCTTTTTTTATTAATTTATTCTTGTTACATCTCAATGGTTATTCCATCTCTTGTATCCTCCCATTCTTCCCTCCCTCCCATTTTCCCCTTATTCCCCTCCCCTATGACTGTTCCTGAGGGGATTACCTCCCCCTGTATATGCTCATAGGGTATCAAGTCTCTTCTTGGTAACCTGCTGTCCTTCCTCTGAGTGCCACCAGGTCTCCCCCTCCAGGGGACATGGTCAAAGGTGAGGCACCAGAGTATGTGAGAAAGTCATATCCCACTCTCCACTCAACTGTGGAGAATGTTCTGACCATTGGCTAGATCTGGGTAGGGGTTTAAAGTTTTACGGCCTGTATTGTCCTTGGCTGGTGCCTTAGTTTGAGCGGAAACACTGTGCCCAAATCTGCCTATCATAATGTTCTACTTGTAGGCTTCTAGGACCCTCTGGATCCTTCTACTTTGCCATTCTCCCATACTTCTCTCATCTAGAGTCCCAATAGAATGTCCTCCCCTCTGTCTCAGTTTCCTGGTAAGTGAAGGCTTTCGTGGGACATGTCCTTTGGGCTAATATGCAGATATAAGTGAGTATATACCATTTGAGTCTTTCTGCTTCTGAGTTAACTCACTCATTATGATCATTTCCAGCTCAATCCATTTATCCACAAATTTCGGGAATTCCTTGTTTTTAATAGCTGAATAGTATTCCATAGTGTATATGTACCACAGTTTCTTTATCCATTCTTCTACTGAGGGACAGTTAGGCTGTTTCCATGTTCTGGCTATTATGAATAAGGCTGCTATGAACATGGTTGAGCAAATTTTCTTGTTGTGTGCTGGAGCATCTTCTGGGTATATTCCAAGGAGTGGAATAGCTGGGTCTTGAGGAAGCCCTAGTCCCATTTTTCTGAGATAGTACCAGATAGATTTCCAAAGTGGTTGTACTAGTTTGCATTCCCACCAGCAATGAAGGAGTGTTCCTCTCTCCCCACATCCTCGCCAGCATGTGGTGTCGCTTGAATTTTTGATCTTAGCCATTCTGATGGGTGTAAGATGGAATCTCAGAGTTGTTTTGATTTGCATTTCCCTGATGATTAAGGAGGCTGAGCATTTCTTTAAGTGTTACTTTTTTAGACAGTAGGCCACACATAGTTTACATTTCCTCTATATTGACCTAATTACTATCCCAGATGATTTATTACCTATATTAATATTCAAGATGAAAAGGCTCTAGCTATTTAAGGTGCTGAACATAAAGAGATAAAGGGAAGCCCTGTTTCTATGTATATTTACTACTCCTATCCACCACATATTGCTACGTTCTATTAATCCTTTAAGATAAAGTTATTTCTATTATCCCTTTATGAGCTATTCTGCATAATTATAGCAGCAAATGATCTAAAGGTGTTATCTCTCTGTATAGCTAGATGTGATTATACACATTTATAACTGTAGCGCTCTAGATGCTGAGGTAGAAGGTCTAAAACATGCAAGCATATCTGGACTACATAGTGAATTCCAACTCCACAATGACTGTATTTTGATGAATAAAAATGCTCAAACTCCGAGGACATCTACGAAACAGGTGAATATCCTTAGGCATCCTTGTTTTGTTTCTTGATCTATAAAACATGTAATAGATGAATAAAAGGATAAACATTTTGCTATAAATAAATTGTTTGATTCTAAGATTAAATCATCTATGTGTGATTGATCAATGACATTTTATTTATTTATTTTATTAAACATTTTTATTTTTTACATATACATTCGTATTATTACACATATATACAATAAACTACGTATAGAAAAAGAACAATTACACAATAAAAATTATATAAATGTTACATTCTTAGTGTTTTGGCTATTTGTATTTGACAGCTTTGAAGTCTATGTCCTGGGATTTTGCAAGTACAAAGAGGTGAATGAGCAGAGTATGTACCACTGTTCTGAGTACCCTGTAGAATGCCTGTATTCTTATAAAGAAGAAAATCCATTAATAGGAAAATTATTTATCTCATAACAGAGCAGATCATGTTGAAGTAACATCTCTGAACCAACAAAAACATATAATAGAACATGGATCTGTTTTTTTCTGATGACCAATATTGATCCTGTCTTTACAATGCCATTCAGCTCCCAGTCCAAATGTGCAGTCATGGAAGGGTTGCCTTGCTAGATCTTTGATTATTGGTCTATGAGTCCAAGCAAGATGCCTGTATAAGATCAGAAATATGAGCCTGTGGTAGTGCAGGAACAGGAAAACTTGGGAATGTGTTCCTGCACTGCCTTAAAAAAGACATAGTTTTGTAGCCTCAGAAAGGCTAGGCTCACAACCTTAAATATAAGAAACTATTTTTATAGACACATATTCCTAAGATTGAACTGAAAATTGTAAGAGTATGGGGGTGTGGCATTAGGAATGTCATTGCTCAAATTGAGCAGACTGAAGTGTCCAAACTAGGTATTTTTCAGAGGAATTGTCTGAAACTTTGCTAACTTTCCATATCTCTTCATTCTTTAGCCAACAAAAATGAGATATTTAATTTTTTTAACTAAGTAAACCTTGCCTCTTTCTCTATGAATACATTTACTTATATGTTGAAGCAATACTTGTGCACTTTTAAATATAATAAATTTGGGGCAAATATTTGTTAGGGATTATACTGATTTAGTAAAATACTTGTTATAAATTCTCCTTTAATAAACATTATTTCATTAGCACTGACTGGTCAGTTAGTTTTTCAGTATCAGGCACAATTTTCCTGTGCCTGATTCAATTAACGAGCTATTGGTTAACACCCAGGTATGTATGCTACTACTGCACCCACAGGGTTATCATGCTATAATAGTTATTGATGTTCATAGGCTTCATATCTGGGGCTGGGGATCATGTTTGCGGAGAAATAAGAGTGGGAGGGGGCAGTCTGTGAGAGAAGAGAAATTAGTGGAGTCATCTCTTGGAAAAGGGAGGCTTCTGGCTATCTATAGGGGTGACTTTAGCTGAGACTCCTAGCAGTGAAGATTAAAGAGTGTGAAGTAGCCACCTCCTGTAGCCAGGTAGGATTTCCAGGAGATAGAGTGACACCAACTCACCCATAAAACCTTGACCCAAAAATTTTCTTTCATACAAAAAGTATAGTGATAAAAATGGAGCAGAGACTGAGAGAATGGCACATCAATGACTAGCCCAAATTGAGATCCACCTCATGGGAGAGAGCCAATCCAGGTCACTATTAATGATATTCTGCTATGCTTGAAGAAAGGAACCTAGCATACCTGTCTTCTGAGGCATTTCATCAAGAAGCTGATGGAAACAGATGCAGAGACCCACAGCCAAACAAGAGGCTTAACTTGTGGAGTTTTTTGGAAGAGTTTGAGGAAGGATTGAGGGATCCAGAGGGGTCAAGGACAGCACATGAAGACCTACCGAGTAAACTAACCTTTACCTATGGGGCCCACAGACACTGAAGCACCAACCAAAGAGAATGCATAGCTTGGTCAACATGGGGATCCCCTAACAATGGGAGTAAGTGCTATCCCTGACTCTGTTGCCTGCCTTTGGATTCCTTGCCCCTAGGCTGGGCTGCCTTGTCAGGCCTCAATGGGAAGGGATACATTTAGTCTTACTGTAGCTTGAGATGCCAAGGAGGGTTGCTACCCCTTGTGGAGCCTCCCCTTTCTGAGAAAGAGAGTAGGTGTTGGGGTGGAAAGCATGAGAGTAGGACTGGGAGGAGAAGAGCTAGGGGACTATGGTCAAGCTATAAAGTGATTAAGTAAATGTATAAGGGGAAATGCTTAAACTCTATAGTAATAAAGAATTTTTGTTATATTTGATATCATTTTAACATATTGAAACTTAAGCTTACTATACCATAAATGAAATGTATCTTAAAATGGCCAAGAATGAGAAAAATAGGCAGAGGTCAGTATTAATGAATTTTTTAAAACTATTCTAATTTTTGGATACCATACATAATTGCTTTCTTTACATCAGTTCTAGCCCAAACTCCAAGTCCTCTCAAATATATGACATTCTATATGTTTGTTAATCTTAAGAATATGTATATCAAATAGCATTGAAAGTAAGTAATTGTACAATGATATTTTCTGTACATAATAATAATTTTGAACTTAATCAGGGCAGCTGAGATTACTACAACAGACACTTAGTAAAATTTTGCCTGCTGAAATTCCCTCAAAGAGATGATAGAAATATTATTATATCCTTACTACTCTTTCCAGCCACTCACTCTTGTGGCTTCCTTCCAGATGTATGCAATTCTGCTCCAGCTACATGTTGCCTCAGGAGGTGCTAGAGTCCTTAAGTAGAAAAGTACGGAAAAGGGGAACTTTTCTGCCCCTTTCACAATCTCATCACCTATCTTGGGGTGGGCCATTGAGGCAGCTGTTTTGGAATGACTCATGTTTCTTTAAGTAACACCAATAAGATCATTGGTTCAACAACTTTTACTTGGGTGAGATTATTACTTTTGTATATTGTTTGATACCGTATTTGGAGTGAAGTGATGTCTTCTTAGATGTAACACAACAATAATGTATTGTATATATATATATATGCTAATATTCTAAAGGTTTAGCCAGTTGGTACTCACAATCAGGAAAACTTAAAGAATTTCAAAAGAGTCTGGTATTCATTACATAGAGTATGACACATCAAGCCAATGGAAATATTAATAAAGAAATAGTACAATGTGATTAAAAGCCAAAAGGGCATATATCTTACTGCTAGGTCTTTTGCATTTCTCAACTTCTAATCTTCTGTAGTCCTTACTATTTAAAGGAAATGATGTAAGAATTCAACGTTAAGGTCTTTTACAAGGATTAAATAAGACAGTGTATAAAGGTCGCTTAGAGTAATAGTAAAATCACATGCTATAAAACTATCAAAATATTTAGAGGGCATACATAGTAAATGAAAAATACATACTCTTTTTTCTTATAATAAAACAGAGCTGGATGGAGATATTGTTTAGTGATTAGACTGCATAGTATCCTTGAGGAAGACCATAGTCATCAGAATCCATTTAGGTGACTTAAATCACTGTAACTCTAGCTTCGGAGGATCCTGTGCCTTCTTCTTGAATATACAGGAACCTGCACTCATACAAACATACACCAATACCCACATATGTACACACTATTTTAAAGAAACGTGCCTCAAAGTATTTAAAACGTGTTTTTTCCTTGGAGTAATTTTTCAATAAGGAAAATACTTTAAAATTAGAAACAAATAAAAACATTCATATTTATAATTATTCCTTAAATTTTTAGATTTTAATATTATCACATAAATTATTAATAACTCAAGTTGTCTGAGTGTAATTCCTGCTCTCATTTGCATAAAAACTGAAATGAGAGACTGATAAAGATAAAACATAGACTGTATTTTCAGTATATATTCCTACTAACTTAAAATCAATTTAAGAAATTTTTTATTATGATTAGTTAAATCCATTCCTTTAATATCTGGGAAAGTAATGTTAATAGAAAACCCATGGTGTCTGATATAATATTTTATCCAGCAGTAAAACTATGAATTATATCAGAGATTAGTTCTGTGTTTTAAAATTACAGCTGTATAAGCATATACAATTTCAGACACATTTTAGTTTGTAAGAGTCCAGTAGTAAATATTATCAACTTTATAAATCATGTGCTCTCTGTCACACTCTTTAGCTCTATTATGAAGACATGATTTTTAGTGTTACATTCTAAGAAAATTATTTTAAATGAAATGATAAATAAAATACAAGGGCTTACAGAAGAAACTAATGCTATAATTATACATATATTAATAATTTTTGAATTCATTGATATAGCATTATTGTGCAATTGTTTCACATACTCAGATTTAATGTGTCATGTAGAAGTATTAATGACTTATGGATGTTTCACATTTTTATAAACAATTGGACAAAATATGCATTATATCTATAATTTCTTTGGTAACAAAAATCACATGTATTCTTATTAGAATTGTATGTACAAATTTTATTTTGCAACTGAAGACAGCATGAGAATATAATATAATTAGAACTGAAATTTTATTCCTGCTTCCATTAGAATATACTGAAATCTTTCATATTTTTAATTTTGAAATGTACTTGGCAGAGCTTTGCACTCATTATGAAATATGTATATATCCAGAGAAAAAGATAAAATGAAGGTCAAGAGAGATTTTCAGTTGATAACAACACCAGCTGTTTTTCAAAAGCATCCAGGTTCAATTCCCTTCCTCTCATGAACATTGTGGCTCACAATCATCTCTAACTCCAGTTCCAGGGGATCCAGTGCCCTCTTATGGCCTCTGTAGGACCCAGATAGGCACCTGATAAATAGACAGATATGCAGACAAAACATTCACTCAGATAATAAAAAAATAAAAATTAATAAAATCTTTTAGATTACAGAGTGAACAGACATGGTTATACATTTAAATTATAGTATACGTGTTGTCTGTGTGGTCAAGAATGCAGTACTCTTTCCTCTTACTCAGGGTGTTTTGCTTTAATATTTCATATTTATTCCTTGAAAGATTTAAATATATGATGTGTCATGATGAAAGCATCGCCCATTCTCCAATGCTATCTAGCCACACCAACATATTTCATTCCTTACATCCTGTCCTTCATTTTTCTTTTTAAAATCTATTTAATACTATTAGTGATGCTTTTTTTTGGGGTGTGGAGCCAACCTCTGAGATATGACCCACATACTAATGTGTTTTACCTGGTTCATTAGTTTCAAGAAGTATACCGCAATACACATTATATTTTCCTTTTTTCATGTCTCTGAGAGTTTAATTACTATTCTGCCCCAGGGCAGCAAGATGAAATATATGGCATCTCAAGCTGTACTAAAGGAATGACTTTAGGGCATCTAAAGCAGTCCCATACACATTGGAGGCAAGTGGAAATGATGATTAAACATGGTGAGACAGTCACAAAGTTGCATTATTTCTTTTTTAAAACTTAGTCCAGGAAATTTCTTCCCTTCCAAAGCTCTGTTTCTAGCAGCCATGTTAGTTCATATTTGAGTACTTAATGAGTTCCCAGCACACATTATATTTTCATTTTGATATTTACAAGTCTTTGTTGATATGATGATGTCCTTATACTCTCA
The DNA here is from genome assembly GCF_964271855.1 of Acomys minous. Lineage (NCBI taxonomy): Eukaryota > Metazoa > Chordata > Mammalia > Rodentia > Muridae > Acomys > Acomys minous. The sequence continues at coordinate 90,371,279 of NC_140488.1, read as the reverse complement.
ATACATAGTATTGCTGATGTATTACTAGAGATTCTGTTAGAAATATTCACTCTTAAACCCAGTCTTAAAACTGCTTAATCACACTAAGAAATATTGAAAATCACGAGACAAAATGAGAACAATTCCAGATAGCAATTAACTTGTCTATAAGGCTCTTGAAAATACTGTGTACTATTAAACCATTAAACCAAAATATTGCAGACTGATTGAGAATGAAATTTTTCCCCCAGTCATAGAAATAAATGATTGGTAAGTTACATTAGTGATACTTATGCAATCTTTAAAGCAATAGGTATTCTTTTCTCGCAATCATTCTGTCACTATGAGCAAACAGATTTATCGTAAATGCCCTGCCATTTGAATAGACATCTTAAAACCATGAACCTATCATCTAACAACACAGAATGTCATTGCAAACATGTGCATCCCACCCATGATGTGAAAAAGCTCACAAATCGAGAGTGCACAGTTTTTCTTTTTTCTTTTCTCCATGGCTTGCAGGCATATCATTCAAATAAAATTTTAATCATACAATACAATGAGTGACTGAGGAAGGCATCTATCATGCTTCATTATGATATTTAGTCCTGTGTAGTAGCTTAAAATTATTTAAAAAATAATTTACTTTCTGCTGAATTCACAAGGAATTTAAAGGGTAACTGTAGAATTGTGAGTCTTAAAAATGCCGACTATTTATAATAATATGCTTCAGGCAAAATTTAATTTATGCTTCTTAAATCATAGGTCCAAGCATGACGAACAAAATTGTGGACAATATATCATCATGTAATATCTACTTCAAGTCCTATGAATATAGGAATTGGTTAGGGTGGGAAGTTTGTATATGAAAGAGGCCAAGGAAGGAGTAATTTAATTATATAATCTAAAATCTAAAGGAGCTCATAGAATACTTTTTGTATGGAGAAAGCAAAATATTTAGCTCCAGTTATTCTCTTATGGTGATTCTATAGCAATGTTTTCATTTTCATTAATTTATTCATATTACATCTAAATTGTTAGCCCATCCCTTGTATCCTCCCATTCCTCCCTCCCTCCTGCTTCCCCCTTACTCCCCTCCCCTATGTCTGTCACTGAGGGGGACCTCCCCCCACATGTATAGCAATGTTTTCTAAAATAGTTTTTTGAGGGCTGAAATTAAATATTATCCTTCCTTCTTCCTTTCCTTTCATCTTTCTTTACTTCCTTCATTAATTCATTCTTTTTCTTAAGACTGAAAAACTCTTTATTTTTTATTTTATTATTTATATTCTTGCAGTGCTAGAGGATCAAGAAATAACATAAAAAACTTATAAAGTTAATGTCTGTATAAATTAATTATAATGTTTCTTCAATTTATTTTCCACAATTAAAGGTACAATTTAAGTATTACAAAAAATATACCATTAGGTTATTATATAAAATAAATAGTGCTAGATAATGATAAAACAGAAATATTAGCTCAAGTGTCTCACCTTTATTAGTGTCACCCAAATATCATATAAAATACAGTCAATGTTGAAATACAGCTGAAAATGAAGTAAATGTGTTCCATTGTATTGTGCATATCCCACAGATGATTGGAAATGTGTTGGTGTACATTTTTTAATTCATATATTTGTAAGTTATAGTACAATTATAATTTTTAGGTTTGTTAAGTATTAGTTTCAAAAAACCTTTGTATTCATGTCTTAAGGACTGAGATAAGGAAACTAAGACCATAATTTGCATCCTTAATCACCCTTTGTATTAAGATAATGATTTGTGCTTACTGGAGTGTTTAAAATAGAATTTTAAGATAGTGTATTCTTGTAAGCCATACAATATTAAATGGTTAATTTTATAACTTTTTAAAATGATAAATATTTTATTCATGAAAAAATAAATTGAAAAAACAGAATTGTCAAGGGATTTAGGCAATAATTGGTGACATAATTTTGAAAGTAATATTAGATATGGTATTTGTAAAGCAAATTGAAGTTCTCCAAGGCTTGGTGACACTGTCAGTTCTGAGATCATTAACTGCACAGTTGTTCTCATTAGCTCATTTCCAACTGTTATCACTGGTCTATCAAACTACTGCACCAACCAAAGACAATACATGCAGTAAACATTGAACCCCTACTCACATCTAGCCAAGGGACAGGACATTATCCACAGTTGTGTGGAGAGTGGGGACTGACTCTGACATGAACTCTGTTGCCCCATATTTGACCCCGTCCCCTTGGTGGGGAGGCCTGGTGGCACTCAGAGAAAGAATAAGCAGGCTACCAAGATGAGACTTGATAAGCTGTGACCATATGGTGGGGGAGGAGGTCCTCTTATGTCCCAGTCCTAGGGGAGGGGAATAGGTTTAAAGAGGGAGGGAGGGAGAAATGGGAGGTGACAAGCAAGGGAATAGCAAGTGAAATGTAATTTGAATAAATTAATAGAAAAGAAATATTAAAAATAGAGAGCAATATAAAAATGTAGTGCTGTGGGCAATCTGATGACATTGGAAAGGCTCAAACTGAGTTTTTTATTTCTAACATTTGTATTTTATAACTATCTCAATTTACTGCTAAATTTTTCATCCATAATCGTGGCTTTTTCACCAATATTACTATTATTGACTTCTTAAAAATATTTTTTCATTAATAAAATAAAATAAAATAGAGCCCAGTGGTTATTGAGCAGCTGTAAACAACAGACTGTACCTCACAGAGATCTGGCACTACGTCTTGTAAAGGGTTGAGTTTAATTAAAAAGGTCATATCCTGACTGCAGGTTTGACACATCATGGGCACAAGGCTCTTGGAACCAGGAATTACATTTATCCTTGAGCTTTCTATCCAGGTAAAGATATGTAGAAATGTAAAATAGTAAATAAATGAAATGAAAATGGAGAGGTATAAGAAAAATAAGTTCTTCCACAAATATGACTGCAAAAGGCAGAAATTCTGTTAATAAAATCCAAAGAAATTTAAGTAAAACTCAATGCTGTGTCCACAATTAATTCATTCTCTCCGTTAAGTCTCATATATTACATTCTGACCATAGTTTCTCCTCCATTGTCTGCTACCAACCCCTCCTCCTATCACCCCCCACCCACCCACTTACACCATTTCCCATTTCTCTTCAGAAAAAGCAGTCCTCCCAAGGGATATCAATTAAACATGGCATATTGAGTTGCAATAAGACTGGGCACCTCCCTTCCTATTTAATGTTGGAGTAGGCTAAATAGTGTGAAAAAAGTGTCCCCCACACAGGCAAAAAGAGGTAGTTGATCACAGTGGCACATGTCCCCCTTGACACAGTACACACGGTGCGCCACCATCTTGGAATCCTACTTTTCCTTTTTTACTTTTATTTATTATAGTTTATTCATATTATATCCTGATTGTTATTGCTTACCATTTAGTGACTCTTCTGTCCTGTATTTTTTTTTAAAGATTCACTAATTAACAGCAACTGGACAGGAACTGGCACTGGGATGTTTTAACAGCTTATGGGTGCTTATAAAAATATTATCCCCAGACTATGGTAGTTCCAAAAAAGGGACCATTGGTGGGGAAGAAGAAAAAAGGTAGTAAAAGAAGAGGATATTAGAGGATATGAAGTAGAAAAGAGGGAGTAAAACAAATGGGGGCTTAAGTTGGGAGAGAAGTGTTATGATAGGGCAGATGATGGAGCCAAATGATAACTAACAATAAGGAAGTTTGAAAAGCTATGTGGAAATCTCTACTTTATAAGCATCCTAAATGAATGCATATGCATATAATATGCATGTGTATTTATATAAAAGTGTTTGTTTTGAGAGACTGGTATTTTTAGTTGACATTTATTTTACTACACGATTTCTTTTACTTTATAATATTTTCATATTTGTTTTTGTTTACATGTGTGTGCTCATGCATATGTGCATGCAAATACATCTGAGTGACTGCTAAAGATGGAAAAGAATATTGCATGCCTAAATAGGGAATTAACATGATTTTGAATGCTGATATGGATCCTAGGAAACACTTAAGACATGTGCAAGAGCAAAAGGTACTTTTCACTACTGAACATTCTCTCTATCTCAGAGCTTGGTATTTTATTTTATTATCAATTTATTCACATTACATCTCAATGGTCATCCCATCCCTTGTATCCTTCCATTCTTCCTTCCCTCCTCTTTTCCCCTTACTCCCCTCCCCTGTGACTGTTCCTGAGGAGGACTTTATCCCCCTGTATATGTTCATAGGGTATCAAGTCTCTTCTTGGTTGGTATTTTAAAGTTAAAGGTTTCTGAGTATTCTTTCAGATTTCAGTGGACTAGGGGTATTTTTATATATGAAGACTATTCACAGACTATTGTAAGAAAAATAGTGATAAATAGTGACAATTTTACATTTACTTTGCTTAATTAAACTTTTATAAAAGAAATGTAAAAATATACTTCAAAAATAAATGAAACAGCATTCTTAATTTTCCCACATAGTCCATAGCAGTGGGCAGATCTGATTCAAAGTTTATCATAATATTTTAAAAGGACATTTCAAAAGAGAAATTTAGAAGGACAACTTTATTATTCAATGGTAACCACAAAGGACTTTAAATACCTGTTGAAATTCAAAAAGAAGAATGAAGCTGGAGGTATTACACTTCCTGATTTCAACATTCACTAAAAATCTATAAACATGTAGTTAGATGGAACAGAATAGAGGCTAGAAAGGTCAACTTATCTCTCACAGAGACATTGGGACATCATCAAAGGAGAAGACAGCCATTTCACTGAACAGTATTGGAAGAACTGGTTAGCTACACATGAAAAAAAATGAAATCAGATTCTTTTTTTTCTTGCCTTTATATATCTCTGTCTCTTTTTTTTAATTAATTTATTCTTGTTACATCTCAATGGTTATCCCATCCCTTGTATCCTCCCATTCCTCCCTCCTTCCCATTTTCCCCTTACTCCCCTCTCCTATGACTGTGACTGAGGGGGACTTCCTCCCCCTGTATATGCTCATAGGGTATCAAGTCTTTTCTTGGTAGCCTGCTGTCCTTCCTCTGAGTGCCACCAGGTTTCCCCATCCAGGGGATGTGGTCAAATATGAGGCACCAGAGTACAGATTCTTACCTTGTACCATACCCAAAACTCAGCTCAGAATGGCCTAAAGATGCAAGGGTAAGGCAACAAACAGCAAACCTTCTAGAGTAACATTAGGGGGGGAACTTCATTGTATTGTTGTTGGCAATGATTTTGTGAATATAACTGTGAATAGCACAAGCTATGAGAGCCAAAATGGATCACAGGGCTACATGCAACCAAAGCTTTTACACAGAGTTAACAATCCACCATTTGAAATGGCAATGCATAAAAGAGAGAAAAAGTTTGTAAACTGCTCATCCACATGAGGTTCATCTCCAAAACACACTAGGAATCCCTACACCTCAGCAGCAAAACTCCAAATATTATCCAGTTAAAAAATAGGCCAAGGACTTGAGCATATAACTATCCAAAGAAGACACTGATATGGCTGGCAAGATTATGAAGCAGTGTCAAGTATCTTTCTTTTACCCAGTGAAATGCAAATTAAAGCACAATGAGATCTCCCTTTATACCTAGTCAACACACCTTAGTATGGCCTGCACAAGTCCACCTTTGTATGACACAGCAAGAATGTAAAACTCTACTGCTATATGGAAAATAGAGTTTCAAAACAAAGAAACAAACTCCACAAACCTGAAAATAGGACTCCCTATTCTGGATACTTGTCCAAAAGATTTGGAATCTTTAAAAGATATGTGCATTCATATATCTATTACAGAATAATTCACTAATAATAAGGTAAGATGTGGAACAACAAAATTGTTCATCAACAGATGACTGTCAAAGAAAATTTGGTGTATATACACAATGCAGTATTATTCAGCCTTAATAAAATGATATTTATCCTATGCAAAAAGAAAATAAATGACACATTTATTTTTAAGAAGATAACACTCTAAAAGACAACAATATTAAGTTTCATTTTGGCAAAAACAAAAATCTTAGAAATGGTGAATGATGTATGAATTTAACTTTCTGTTTCTAAAAATGGAAATTATATGTAAAAACCTTCCAAATACAGTAATTTTAAATGTTTTTATTTATTATTTAAGTATTTGAACTTTAAATTATAGTCTTTGGATTAACTATTTTAATGTTTGAAACATTGTAATAATAAATGTTTTTTCTTTATATGTTTTAAGAAGAAAATTTGTTATTCAACTAGCAAATTATAAAATTCTGCATTCTAAAAATCTCTCATTGTGGATTAATTGTATATTTTATATTTTAGTATATTTTGATATTATTGTCTTATAAAAATATAAAATGTAACACATATATCAATTGATGTAATACAGTTTTCAATGTAACACATGTCTGAATGAAATAAAATGTGACTAAAGTTGGCTCAAAAGTTTTCCTAGAGCTCTCCTTGACCTTTCTACTATGAGAATGACCACCATTCTCAGCAATCAGACTGTCAACATTCGAGAAAATGTCAGCATCAATCTGAAGGGGCACACTGTCATTGTTAAGGGAGCCAGAGAAATCATCAGAAGGGACTTCAATCACACCAATGTAGACCTGAGTCTCCTTGGAAAAAAAAAAGCTCCAGGTTGACAAGTAGCGACACAACAGAAAAGAACTGGCCACTGTCTGGACCATCTGCAGTCATGATCAGAACATGATCAATGGTGTTTCTCTGGTATTCTGTTACAAGACGAAATCTGTGTGTGCTCATTTCCCCATCAATGTTGATATTCAGGAGAATGGGTCTTCGGTTGAAATCTAAATTTTCCTGGTTGAAAATATATCCGAAGATTTCAGATGAGGACAGGTATTGCTTTTTCTGCCTCAAACACAGAAGGGTGAATTAATAATTGAAGGAAATGATATTGAACTTCTTTCAAGTTCAGCAACTCTGATTCATCAAACCACAACAGTTAACAATAAGGATATCAGAAAGTTTTGGGATGGTGTCTATGTGCCTGGAAAGGGAACTGTGCAGCAGGTTGATGAGTAAGACCTAAGCTACCCAGCTCCAGAGAAAAATCCTGAGTTATAAGTACTATTTGGAGTGTTTTGGGGAACACATGGGAGAATGGCAAAGTAGAAGGATCCAGAGAGTCCTAGAAGCCTACAAGTAGAACATTATGATAGGCAGATTTGGGCACAGGGGTCCCGCTCAAAGTAAGACACCAGCCAAGGACAATAGAGGCGGTAAACCTTAAACCCCTACCCAGATCTAGCCAATGGACAGAACACTCTCCACAGTTGAGTGGAGAGTGGGATATGATTTTCTCACATACTCAGGTGCCTCACCTTTGACTATGTCCCCTGGAGGGGGAGACCTGGTGGCACTCAGAGGAAGGACAGCAGGTTACCAAGAAGAGACTTGATACCCTATGAGCATATACAGGGGGAGGTAATCCCCCTCAGGAACAGTCATAGGGGAGGGGAATAAGGGGAAAATGGGAGGGAAGGAAGAATGGGAGGATACAAGGGATGGGATAACCATTGAGATGTAACAAGAATAAATTAATAAAGGAGAAAAAAATGAAAAAAAGATATATATTTTTAAATTTACTAAAATAATCATTTCAGTACATTATTCAAATAAATGTATGATGACACTGAATTTCTAAATTCCTTACCTCCACCTCCCATGTACTGGGATTATATGTATAGACTGCCACGCAGGTGGTGGAAATCTAACCCAAGATTCACTCCATGCATGCCAGGCAAGCACTCTAATAACTAGCTGCCTTATGAAACACATTTGAGAAATTTAAAGATGTCATTATAAATAAAATAAAAAATGTGTAACTTTATTTTTTCATTTATATTTCCAAGCTTCCTTCAAATTATAACATATATCATTGATATCCAATGACTTTTATTGCTAATGGTGTCTTATTATATGATACAAATCAGTTTACCTTTTTATTTACCAGTTAACGTATTTTTGGATTATTTCATGTTCCTGCTCTTTATGAAGGATGCTACTATGCCTGGCAGTTAAACAGAATTTTTTACTATGGTGGGGGCTACAGATATAAAATGAACATAATTATTTGTGATGTTCTTGAATAGAGAGAGGAAGTAATCTTAAAGGCATTAAAGATATGCAAACTATGGGTAGGGTAGCATAAATAAAAGTCTAATTTGATAAATGGTAATCAGTGAACTGTTCTCTCCTCTGGGAGTAGTATAAATCACAATAGGATTTCATTAAATACTAGGTACTTATTCTATTAAGCACTGGACTAAGAAATTATGGTGAGATAAATAGTAGGAGGAACTTATCAATCCAACAATCAACAAAAAGATAATCTGGTTTCTCAGTGTAGTAATCAAAAGAAATACCCCCAAAACTCCTAGAGTAATGCCTTGTCCAATCATCATCAGAGAGGCTTCCTCCAGCAGCAGGTAGGAGTGGGTGCAGAGACCCACATCTAGACATTATGAGAATAGAGAGATTCTATATTGGAGGTCTCCATCGGATCCCCCCCCCCTTGGAGATAGTAACCCTGCGAAATAAGGGTAGGACTAAGATAGAATGGAGGACACCAGGAGAACATGGCCTGTGGAATCAACTAGTCATGGCTGATACAGGATCACAGAGACTGAAGCAGCAAGCATTGGGTCCACATGCATCTGGAACAGGTTCTCTACATATATGCTATGATTCCTAGCTTGATATTTTTGTAGAAATCCTCACAGAGAGAGTGACTTTTGCCTGCTCTTGGAACTCTTTTTCTTCTATTCTGTTGCCTTGTCCAGCCTCGGTAGAGTTTTTTACTTGTGTTATTGAACATTGTTTTGTTATGTTTGGCTGTCTCTCATGGAGTCCTGCTCTTTTCTCAAGAGGAAATGAAAGAGGAGAGCATCTGGGGTAGAGGAAAAATGAGGGAGGCTGGGAGGAGTGGAAGGAGGTGAAATTATGATCAGGATATATTGTATGATAGAAGAATCTGTTCTTCTATGATATAATATAGCTGATAAAGATGAGATATAATACACATTGATTTACATTCAAATTTTATATGCAATAAGATAGGAAAGATGTTTTTTCAAGGTTGCCAAATACAAATAGCCAAAACACTATGAATATAACATTTATATAATTCCTGATTGTTTCCTGGTTCTTCTTTCTGTAGATAGATTACTGTATATATGTGTAGTAATGTAAATGTATACGTAAAAAGAAAACTATAAAAAATAATAAAAGATATTTTTATTTTTCTTTTCTTTTTTTTTCTTTTTTTTCCTCCTTTATTAATTTATTCTTGTTACATCTCAATGGTTATCCCATCCCTTGTATCCTCCCATTCTTTTCTCCCTCCCATTTTCCCCTTTATTCCCCTCCCCTATGACTGTTCCTGAGGGGGATTACCTCCCCCTGTATATGTTCATAGGGTATCAAGTCTCTTCTTGGTAACCTGCTGTCCTTCCTCTGAGTGCCACCAGGTCTCCCCCTCCAGGGGACATGGTCAAAGGTGAGGCACCAGAGTATGTGAGAAAGTAATATCCCACTCTCCACTGGATGTGGGGAGAGAGGAACATTCCTTCATTGCTGGTGGGAATGCAAACTAGTACAACCACTTTGGAAATCTATCTGGTGCTATCTCAGAAAAATGGGAATAGGGCTTCCTCAAGACCCAGCTATTCCACTCCTTGGAATATACCCAGAAGATGCTCCAGCACACAGCAAGAAAATTTGTTCAACCATGTTCATAGCAGCCTTATTCATAATAGCCAGAACATGGAAACAGCATAAAAGATATTTTTAAAAGGATGCACTACTGATAGCCTTAGGTTTTGGAGTTATTTGCATGTTTGTTCTGTTTTGTTTTTAAGAAAAGTTAGCAGAAAAATTGTATATCCTGCTTTTATGATATGAGCTTGTGAAAAAATGCATGATGTTTGTAATTTGGTTATCTATCTGAGATACTCTAGAGAGGTACTTTTACAAGAATCATTCATGGAAATCCTGTAACAAGGTTGTAGGCTCTTTTACTTACAATAAAGTAATCTCAAGATGTGTTCTAATGCTTATTTAATCAAATTATAAAGTAGCCCTTGTTACTTTGTAGGTTTTAAATATGACTCATCTTCCTAATATGAAAAAGCTCAATAATAGAAAGTGATAATGTATTTCATTGATAATTTGATTTCAAGATGATTCATTAAAGTCCTCTGGTTACTTTGTAGCTAAGCAACAAGATCTATAGAAAGACACCTGATTTACTGAAGAGACAGGAGTATGAAAGTAAATATGCCATTTATTTTATTCTAAAATTATATCAAACTTTGTTAAGTAATCTCACACAAAATGGGCGACATGGATCACTAGACTTTGACAACTTAAGTTTTGACAAATCTACATAGTCTTTTTACCACTATTGGAAATTTACTGTGCACTTTAAAGCTTCCTAGTAATATTTCTGGAAGGAGTCATGCAAAACTAGTTTTTATATCCCCAGTATTTATAAAGCTTGTTTTTACAACAAGAATTATCTAGTCATTCATCTTACTGATATAGTAATCTAAGAAACATATATAGTATATGTTCACTTTAGCTAAGAAATTATCAAACAGTCATTAGTAATGAATGCAATACAATACAAATGTCACTCACATGTCTGTGACTAGACATGACTGGAATGGACATAGGAGAATTATATTCCTTCTTACTATTAATTAAGCAAAGAATGGGGCCCAAGGAAGTCTTGTCTCCTGTATAGTTACTGATGTGCTCAGTAAGTATAGCCTTTAATTTATAAAATTCCTAGATTTGTATTTATACATTAAGAGATTCTCTATTAATAAGAATATTTTATTGCATTCATTACTAATGCTTGTTTCAAAAAATATATTTTCATCATATTCACCCTCTCTCTAAATCCTTCAAATTACCAGAATTCCCTACCTACCCAACTCCGCGTCCTCATTTTATGTATGTTGTCACAACTGCTATGAGTTGATGTGCCCAATTCTGTTGGATCCACTGTTTCCTAGAAGTCATCCACATCTGGCTCTTATTTTCATTCAACCCACATTCTCTTCAATAATCTCTGAAATGTGCAAGGAGGAGAGAGGGCATGCATATCTAATATAGTGTTGAATAAGCCAGAGTATTTTGTTTTTGACATCTTGATAATTTATGGGATTATGTGTTAATTGCCACCAAATGAAAAAAAAAGAACCTTAACTAATGAAGATTGAGCAATGTGTTAGACTATGGATATAAAAATGACTCTTGGAATTGATCTTTCCCTTTTATTGAAAATGTATCTTCAGAGGGAGGAGGTCCCCCTCAGTCATAGTCATAGAGGAGAGGAGTAGGGGGAAAGCAGGAGGGAGAGTGGAATGGGAGAATACAAGGGATCGGCTAACTATTGAGATGTAAAATGAATTAATTAATTTAAAAAAAACCAGAAACTTCCACTTCAGTCCTCAAGGTAGATTTACAAATCATTTTTAGATCAAATCCTCTGAGTCTGAGTCGTATGTCCTAAGTACATGGTGTCTTTAGCAATAGTGCCTTACCTTCACTTTCTCAGAGGCAAAAAAGGGCAATAGCAATAAACAGTATTATATTGGAAGTTTCCTTTATTCCTCAACAATTCTAAAGGTTGTCTCCCATGCCTGGTACAGGGGGTTTTATGAGATAGTCTATGGCTCTTGGGGAGTATCATCATCCCAAGTGGTGTAATTCTTACCTAGCTATGGTACCCATGCATCACAACAATGACCATCATGGCAAGATTTCCTTAAGGGTCATTAATGGCAGTTAAAAGATGGCGGTAACCAGAAGGGAAGTCATGTTTTTATGTGAGTATAATGCTTTTAAGATTACTATAGTTTTGTGATCTATTTTGAAATAAACTATTTGAAGCTTCTAGTTTGGTTCTTTTTTTCTCCAAATGGCTTTGGCCATTTCAAACTTTATGGTATTTAACCTGAAAATATATAAATTTTATATATATATATATATGTGTGTGTGTGTGTGTGTGTGTGTGTATGTATGTATGTATATATTCACTATATAATTATATTTATTGAATGTATATAGTTTATATTCAATATATAGTTATATGTTCAGCATATAATTATATGAATTCAATATATATATATATATGCAGGTGTCTGTATGTATACAAACATTTATATGTATTATATGTATCTGGGATAAATATAAGGTAATGGTTCTATATCTCTTTTAAGTTATCCTATTGTTTCTATCCCTCCCTTGCCCATCTTCATCTTTATTGCCCTCCCTCCCACTGCTCAATTTAAAATCCTTTCTTAGTTTTGCAACCCAACTTTGTATGATCTATATCCTACTATTCCTCTCTATAGATTGCACCCTGGTGGACCCTTTTTATTTTCCTGCTTTCTGTGGCTAATCTGGGTTATAGATTCCCACATTAAGATTTAGACGTAAAAATGAGAAAGAACATGCTACATTTTTCTTTTTGCCTCTGTCTTGTTAAATCACTTAATTAAAAAGTTGTCTAGCTTCATTCATTTACTAGGAATTTTTTTCTTTGCACCTGAACTCCATGCCAGTGTATATACATTCCTCATTTTCATTATCCACTCATCAGTTAAAGGACATTTAGGCTGTTCCCATTCAAAGTCATAGTGCATATGATAGCCATAAACATTGCTGAGTAATTTATTGTGGAGTAGGTTGTTGAGTCTTTTGCTGATATGTGAAGAAGTACTATAGCACGATCATATTGTAGAATGATTTTTTGTTTTTTGAGAGTTTTACACACTGATTTCTAGGATGGTTGACCAGTGGGTAACTGCATAACCAGGAAATGAGGCTTCTTTTTCTCCATAGTACTTCCAGTGTTGTTGGTTGTTGTGTTGATCTTTGCCATTCTGACATTTCAAAGTTATTTTAATTTACATTTCATTAATTGCTAAGGACAATGAACACTTTTAGCACTATTTTCTTAAATTTTTTTTCTTTTTGGTAATTCTCTATTCACATTCATAGCCCATTTTTATTAATTTTTAAATATGTGTTTTAAGTTGAAACAGATCTACATCAACTACCCATTTTCTCTCTCCAATAACCATAGTGGGCTTTCTTCAAACACCCCCTATGCCACTCTCAAGATGATACCTTTATTTTCTTTTATTATTTTTGTTGTATACATATATTTTTATGCATGTTTGACTATGCACATATATATTTATATATGCATATAAATACAATCTGATGAGTCTATTTTTATTGTGTATAAACGATTTCAAGGCTGATAATCCTGCATTGAGCAACCAGTCAGAGGGGTCATCTCTGGGAGAAGAGAATTTTCCATTTTCCAATATTCATTAGTTGCCTATAGTTCCTTGTCTAGGATTGGGACCCAAGAAAAACTTTCCCTTCCACATGTCCATCAATATTATATTGTTCTGGTTTTGTCTATGCAGCCAGGTCTAGGAGACAGTGTTTCAAAGCAGACTTCCTGATAGTCTGGCTCTTAAAACCTTTTTTATTTTTTCCTGAGCCATAGATATTGTAACAGTGATATACATTGTTCAAATGGGACTGAGCATCCTATCATTTACTACTATCTGTAGTGTGTACATTTGTTGTTTTTTGTGATGGTCTACATTTACTTCAAAGAGAGGCTTCTTTGATGATAGGTAGTACTTACAATTATCTATGTGTATAATGATATTTATAATGTAGTAAAAATTACACTGGTCTAGTAAAATGGTTATAGTACATTCATTTGTAACATATATAAACTCACTAACCCAAGGATGCTGTCATATTTTCCCTCCTGTTCAGTGGGCATTAAGATGAAAACAGAAGGCAAAGGAAAAACAAAGGATAACAAAGGAAGAAAAGGATAAATACCTTGATAAAGCTTGATAAAGCATCACTGAATCATGTTATTTTATATCTACTTAAAATTGTATACAGAACATATAAGTATTGTGTGTGTGTGTGTGTGTGTGTGTGTGTGTGTGTGTGTGTGTGTGTGTGTGTGTAGCAGTTCCAGCATTTCAGGTTTTAGTTAATCTCTTTGGTTACTATGTAGTTAAGTGGCCCAAGTAAAATTGGGGAAAATGGTTAAAAAATTAAACATTAAAAATGGGAATAGCAGTTGTGGTCCAGGTTAAGGCCAGATAGTTTAGTTTTACAATTAAACTGAATTGTTTAGGGGTTAAAATGTTTTTAGGTCTAGATAGATAGGTGTTTTGTTTTGTTTTGTTAATTTTTCAAGACTGTTTTTCTGTGTAGCCCTGGCTGTCCTAGACTTGATTTGCAGACCAGGCTTGCCTCAAACTCACAATAGTCCACCTGCCTCTGCATCAGAGAGTGCTGTGGTTACAGGTGTGTGCCACTGTGCCAGGCTAGGTAGATGTTTTAAATTAATAGAGATGAGATATGATAGACATTGATTTACATTCAGAATTTTAGACTCACAAAGATAGGAAAGATGTTTTCTTCAAGGTTACCAAATACAAATAGCCAAATCACTATGAATATAACATTTATACCATTCCTGATTGTATCATGATTCTTCTTGCTGTTCATTATATATGTATGTATAATAAAATAAATGTATATATAAAAATTAATTAAAATTATATACATGCATATATATTATTCCCTAGACTCTCTGTTCCTCCTCCAATTCCATTATAGAACTCTTTCACCACTTTGTTACTTTTTTGAGATTATTGTAAGTGGGTATGTGTTCATAATCTCTTTCATAGCATGTTTGAAATTATTTTTTCTTGTAGTTCTGTGTAGGAGGAGACACTTAAATATTGAAGGATATTTAATTGAAGTTGATTATATAGATGTGTTTGTACATTATGGAAATCTTCCTTTATATATTGAATAAAGGACTAAACTTCAAAATATGCATGGAAAACACATTATTCAATATCAACAAGCTAATAGACCTATTGAATTTGGTAAAAATCATGAATAGACATGTCTCCAAAGAAGATATACAAATGGCCAGCAGGTATAGAAGCATGCAGAATTTCATTAAATCATCAGAGAGATGGAAATTAAAACTATAAGCTATTGCTACATACATTTTAGACAAGCTATTTTAAAACAATGAAAAATAACTACCAGTGATGTTATGGGTTATTTTTATGTAAGTCATGCAATGATGGCTATATTTTCAATTAGTATAGTCTTTTTAAAAACAGTATCAAGATTCCTTTTAAAACTTAGAAGTATCACATGAGCTAACAGTTCTGCTTCTAAAAGCACACTTGAAGAAGCTGAAATCAACATTTCAAAGAAAGGTCTGTTCTTCAAGATTTACTGCCACAGTATTTATAAGAGTGAAAATATAAAATCAATGTAAGTTCACATAAATGGATGGAAGTAGGAAGAATTATAATTTCCCATGGGCTTTTCACAGGAGTAGTAGAAACACTGGTCAAGAAGTATAAAGATTTATTTTTCAGTACTATTTTTAAATGTTTTTGAAAAAAATATGATTTGGCATGGGCATGGTGCCAGGGGAGGAGTGGAGGGGCAAAAAAAAATATATATATATAATTTTTACAGTATTATCAACTTAAACACTATTCACACTGAACACATATGGCAGATCAACCTACCCAAATATGAAGTTTAAGAAGGTAGAACTATTCTATCTTAGTAAAAAAAAAAGTTTTGCTGTAGACTATAGTCATAATGGTTAACAAGGAAGGAAGTGCACCACTCAAAATCATCCTACCATATTTTTAGTACTTCAGTTGGATTACGGCCTGGTATTGGTCCTGTGTTAGACTTCATGTATGTATGGCACAATGCAATGACCTCTCAGAAGATGCAAATCTGAAGTCATATTTCCTCAAGTTTAACACTGGGAGAACTCAGTACACCTAACATGGTAATTCACCAGGTAAGAGCCAGACTAGCTACTATCTGAACACTACCTTACAATCTTGGTCAGACACATTCTTGTGCAGTTATTTCAAGTTCATAGACTTTCTTCAGAAAAGGTTATTTTTGACGGACAAATGCAACTGAGAAATCTGCTTAACAATCAGAACCTGGTTTAAACTTACTTATTTTTTTTCCACAAAATGCAGACATTAGATAGTTTCAATTAACCCTAAGGGACCAGTTCAGCCTCAAACACAGACAATTCAGTGAGATTTGGAGGTTATTTAATTTGGTTCTTTGTCACAGTTGACTGGTGCTTCTTCCTTTGCTGTCTTTACATGAAGCCATGGGGCCACTTCAACCTTCAGTAACTATGTGACAGCTTCTCACTTAGTAACAGTTTCAGCACTTTATTAAGCATGCAAGACTAACAACAACTTTGACAATGCATAAGTGTAACACAGGGATGAGAGAGCTTTTACAAAGAAATCTTCTAATACTGCCTTTAGAAATTGTGGCCTGGGCTACTCAACATGTTAGTACTGCACCCCGGGAAGAAACTCCTTTGAGTTTGGTTTCAGATTGCTTTTGATGACAAGATCTTCCAGAGAAGAGTCATCACAGATAACAAGGTCATTAGAGTGGTCTTGGATTTGGTCCATAGTTTGTGGGAGATCTTGAGCTGGAAAAAGACATTTGTGTTCTTCTTCTTGCAGCATTTCTTGGAAACAGCATTGAATAAGTTCTTCTTCCCACAACTCCTATTTATCTATTGAATTCCTCTTCTTTTTCCATCCACATGTACTCTGGAACTAGATTATCATCTTCATGAGAATGACCTTAATAATCACATCTTCATTGTTGATGCTTGGGCTAGTACTGCTGCGACTTGGACCTTTCCTGGTTGGTGTTTGGTGTCAGGTTTTGTTTGTTTGTTTGTTTGTTTGTTTTTTGTTTTTGTTTTTGTTGGCTTTTGTTTTCTGGGTTTCTTTTTTAGTAAGCAAAGGTGGAAAATTTATTTAATACACAATCCGTTTCTATTCTGATTCATAACTTATTTGTCATGTTGATGAGAACATAGTATTAATATAAACACCCTATTGTTTAAAACATAGAAGTTGTATTAAAACTCTTTCAATAGAAGTATTAGAAATGTTTTTTTCCTAAAAATCCCAGTATACTCTGAATGACCAAAAGCTGAGTGCCTATAGACAGACTGGAAAACGAGCATTGTTTTCCTGAATATGGAAGATGTCCCGTTTCTTTTGAGAATGGCTGATCACCATGATTATGGTGGTTTGAATCAGAATGGTCTCCATAGACTCATAGATTTGATTGCTTAGTCACCAAGGAATTACACTACTTCAAAGTATTAGGAGGTGTGTCCTCGTTGGAGCAAGTATGTCACTGGAGGTGGGCTTTCAAGAATCAAAAGCCCATGCCAAGCATAGAGTCTCGTTTGCTCTGTCTCTGGATCAGGATGGGACTCTCAGATACTTCTCTTGCATTTCTCTTGCAGCCTGCGTGCTGCCATGTTCTTGCCATAATGATAATGGACTAAAACTCTGAAACTTTAGGCAAGTCCCCAGTAATTCTTTTTTCATAAGAATTGGTTTTGTCATTGGCTCATCAAAACAATAGAACACTGACTGAAACTATGTAGCTCTGACTATTCAGGAACTTTCTATGAGGACTATGATGACCACAAGGTCAAATATCGACCCACCTCTGCCTCCTGAGTGACGAGATTAAAGGAGTGTGCTACCAAACCCAGGTGCTCAGAAACACTTGTGATATTCATTTTGTAATAAATGTTGTTGAATTCTATTATGAATGTGTACATGAAGTTGTTAAAATATACAGAATAGAATGTTATTGCAAGTAGACTGTTCAGGGTCATACTCTGAACTGTCAATGTTAACTATATACAATAGTACACCCAAAAGAAACCAAATGTTTTTAACCCAGTGCACAGCAGTGGGTATGGCAGCCTGTGAATCTTGCCAGCCTCTGTGGATCTCCACAGACAGCACCTCCCTTGCTCAACGTGTGCTTCTCCCGCCATCACCCTTCTCCAGGCTTTAAAGTTTTTATGAAGTAGAAGCATTGATATGCTATTCTACAACATATATATTTCATGATTGCAAAAAGAGGATGATAAATGGTTTTAGTGTTTAAAAAAAAACAGGAACAAAAAGAAATGAGAAATATTTGAGAGGATACATAAGTTACTTAAATTTATTTAATCATTCTACAATGTATATGGGTAGCAAAATATCACTGTGTAATTCATGGAGGTATGCACTTATTATTTGTCAATTAAATTTAAAAATTTGATGTTGCAAATGAAAAGGAAAAAATC
Source organism: Acomys minous (assembly GCF_964271855.1). Lineage (NCBI taxonomy): Eukaryota > Metazoa > Chordata > Mammalia > Rodentia > Muridae > Acomys > Acomys minous. The sequence goes on along the minus strand of NC_140488.1, from coordinate 90,353,015 downwards.
TCAAATACATTCAAAGCTACCACAAATTACACTGATCCTGTTTTCTATAGAAGCCTCAATAGTTTTAAAAAACTTATCTCTTGCCTCACCCCATTTTTGATCTTTGTACTTAAGTGATAAACATGATGCTTCAAAGGTGCTCATCGCATAACTTTCTTAGATCACTATATTAATCTGCAATTTTGCTATAAATTTTAAATGGTTTTTGGCAGTTACCCAAAGAAGATTAATTCCAGCTCAGCATGCTTCTGCTATTTTGAGGAAAAAATGTTGAAATATTGTGATACATAGAATTTTACCACTAAATTTACATCTTATTAGGATAATATCATTTAGAAAAAGAAGGTGGCAAAGTGCTTAGTGATACCAACTAAGTAACTAATGAACCATAGTTTCTCTTTCTGATGTTTTCTGAAAATTCAAATTAGGGGCTTTAGATTCCATGTACTATATAGTCTGCCCTATAAAAATCATGGTTATTTTTCTAGATACAATTTATCCATGTTTTTCTTATATATAAAAATAGCAATAAAAGAAATAATAATATATCATACATATAACTGAAAATTTGGCTGGCCACTGGAGAATAAAATAATCATGCTATGAGATATATTGGTGCACTGAATGCTAAAGGAAGAATATAGGTTGAGACTCTTCCAAACAATGATGCATTTTCAGAAATACATTTCTAGATGATGTCATTTCTAGATGAGAACCACAATATATTCATACAAAACCAGGAGGTGCAGGTCACAGAAAAATGGAAACATAACATGATTGAGGCTCCTCTTGGCAGCATAACACAGCATAATGTTAGGCAGTAATTTTTTTCTAAATATGATTTCACTCAAAAACTGTGACAAAATTATAATATTCTAAATATGTAATCATTATTATAGTTTGCAACTGTCATTATTAAGTATTTGGTACTAAATTACATGTATTGTTTTTTGAGTGTCAGCGTGGCATATTTTCTTATTGCAATACCATGTGAGTAACACAGGGACTGTGAAGATAGGATGGCAGTAACATAAATAGGTGATAAAAAAATTTCCAGCACCATTATAATTTTACAGTATCAGCATTATATATTTATCTGTAATGGACTGAAACCTGATTATAAGATGTGTGATTGTAGTTTACTTTCAGAACTAAGTGACTCTCTTTTCTCAGAAAAAAATCTATTCATGTTCTTCCAAGGAAGCTAACATTATTCCTTGGACATTAATATAAAGTAATAAGAGCTTATAATTTGAGGTCTTCCCATACATCAGTAACTAGTCAAATATTTTATATATGTTGCAAGGATTAATGCCTAAATATCTTAAAAGGCAAATGTTTCATTTTTCACACTATAGAAAGGAGCGAATATTCCAAAATCTTCTGGTTAATAAGAGAAAAACCTGAAGGATGTACCACCATGAAGTTTTCTGCCTTTCAATTACAAGTACTACTGGGAATTTTCTAGTGAAAGATGTCCAGTAAAATAGAATCCAGAGAAATAAAGTTTACAGTTGGCTTGACAACTTACTGTCTTTGTAAGCTAGAAATAATTGTTTAGTAATATGAGAGTAATTTCTTTGCCTATTATGTTCTATTAAGTTGAGACAATATAGTTTTTCAAGAATATCATATTTGAGTATTGGAAAAAGCGTTAGCGTATTCAGTATACCTATGAATTCATATTATATTATGTGGCACAGTAAAATATTTTTTGCATTTTTTCTCCTTTATTAATTTATTCTTGTTACATCTCAATGGTTATCCCATCCCTTGTATCCTCCCATTCTTTTCTCCCTCCCATTTTCCCCTTTATTCCCCTCCCCTATGACTGTTCCTGAGGGGGATTACCTCCCCCTGTACATGTTCATAGGGTATCAAGTCTCTTCTTGGTAACCTGCTGTCCTTCCTCTGAGTGCCACCAGGTCTCCCCCTCCAGGGGACATGGTCAAAGGTGAGGCATTTTTTGAAATCTCATATATCATAACTACATCTCTGTAAAATAAAGAGCATTTCAAAGAAGATTAATGTTAGTAATAATTAAGAGCTACTTATTATATAATTAGTATTCACAAAGAAATTTCATAAATTAATTGAATATTTTTTACTGAAAAGATATGAAAAATATAATAAAGGGTGTGTGTGTGTGTGTGTGTGTGTGTGTGTGTGTGTGTGTGTGTGTGTGTGTGAAGGCAGAAATAGTCATGGGTATTGGTTGACTCTACAACAACCAGGAGATTTAAATACATCACATTGAATTAGATATCTGACATACTTTCGGGGAGATGATCATTTAGCAGAATAACATTACTTCAAATGTGGCTATATCAAAACAAATAATGAAAGTCATTTATGTTTCTAGTAAAAATGAAGGAAAATTGTTTATGAGATAAAACACAATCAGATATCCATAGGGCTTTTGTAGAAAATAATACTTGTTTATTATTTTATTTTAGTTATAGTTAAACAATTTGAAAATATTAAATGAATATGTGAAATTATGCTCAATTTATATCTACTTTTGAATAATCCATAAAATTATAGTTAAATTTCCCCAAAATATGACAGAAAAAGATATATCCGAGTGAAAGTTGACCACTCTAGAATATGGAGAGCCACATGTTTGAATACCAGCATCAAAATAATTTATTCTTTTGATTTATAAATATATTTTGATTCATAAATATGATTTAGATGTTCATTTCATATTGTTCTGTTACCTACTTGAAATCTTAAGGATTAAAACAGTGCTTGTACTGGTTGATTACACTGAAAAAGTTGACAGTTGTACAATATACAAAGATATATGAATCTATGTTACATGACACATATATATACATATATATGTAATCATTTGAGCTCCAAGAAAGCTTTACTTTTAAAATCATATACATATATACATACAAATATATAGATATATATATATATATACATATGTGCATATACATACATACATACATACATACATACATACAAACATACATACATACACAATCATATATACAAATCAAGCCTTCTGGGTCCTTTTAGTGATTTTTCTTTATATGTGCTTAGGTTGGCTATTTGAAAACTGTACATGGATTAGAGAAGGAGTGGACAGACACAGTAGGAATTGGAGGGAGGAAAGCGTAGGGTAGAAATGGTATAGAAACCTGTAGATTGTGTCAGGAAGATATGAACTTTTTTGTACATTTTGAGAATTTATTGAGTCTCCTCTTGCTATTCAGCATCACTGTAGAAGTCATATATCAAAGTGTTGGCAACGGTCTTCTCATTCTTTTGAGTTTTAAAATTTTTAGTTGAAGTAGAAAGAGGAAAACACCCATTAAAATGTCCAAAAATGAATATGTCAGACTGAGCTCTGTAGTTGAACATGTCCTTTCTTTCTGGTAGTTCATTTTCTCTATCCTATTTCTAGACATCTAACCTTGAGTTTTCACTTTGCAGTTATGTAGACCTCCTTACTTCTCCATGACTGTCATATGTGGTGAAATATCTCTGTAAAGAGAATTTTATCTTCAATATAAGGATCAGATCTTGTGTGTAACCTCTGCAAATAATGTATAAAATATCCTAAGAGAAGCAGTTTGTTATATAGTACTCTAAGCACAAATATGCCTGAAGTAGAGAAATCCCTGTTTGATGGGACCCTCAGAAACAGTACTGCCATGTACTGCATACCAAATCAGGAATCCTTGTCATGAGTGACGAGTTTCTTCTCAAAAGGAACCATCAAGATGAGAGTCATAGAATGCAAGGGCCTTCTAGAATTACCAAAGATTGTGTGCCATGTATTTTAGCAGATATAAAATCAAAGCGTGAAAATAAACTTTTTCTTGATATAAAAATCAATTTTGTTTTGAAAACTAAATATAACAAACATAAATGATGCCTAAATACTTTCTGTTTAAATTTTTTATGATGTGTCAGCTACGGTTTGAATATAGATCTTTATTACAGGAGACTGATGTGAAAAACTGGTTTCTCACAAGGTCATGCTGTCCAAAAGAGGATCCACTTTTTAAAATTTTTTATTGATAATATTATTATTACATCTCAATTGTTATCCCATCCTTTGTATCCTCCCATTCCTCCCTCCTTCCCACTTTCACTCTATTCCCTACCCCTATAACTGTGTCTGAGGGATGCCTCCTCCCCCTGTATATGATCCTAGGGTATCAAGTCTCTTCTTGGTGGCCTGCTATCCTTCCTCTGAGTGCCAATAGGCCTACCCATCAAGGGAACATGGTCAAATATGGGTTATCAGAGTTCCTGTGAAAGTCAGTCCCTACTTTTCACTTAACTGTGGAGAGTGTCCTGTTCATTGGCTGGATCTGGGTAGGTGTTTGATGTTTATTGCATGTATTGTCCTTGGCTGGTGCCATAGTTTGAGTAGAACACCTGGACCCAGATCTGCCCTTCATAGTGTTCTTCTTGTAGGTTTCTAGGACCATCTGGATCCTTCTATTTCCCCAATCTACCACACTTCTCTCACATAGAGTCCCAATAGGATGTCCTCACCTCTATCCTGGTTAAGTGAAGACTTTCATGGGATATATCCCTTGGGCTAGTGACCAGATATAAGTGAGTATATACCATTTGACTCTTTCTGCTTCTTGGTGAACTCACTCATTATGATTATTTCTAGTTCAATCCAGTTGTCCACAAATTTCAGAAATTCCTTGGTTTTTAATAGCTGAGTAGTATTCCAAAGTGTAAATGTACCACAGTTTCTTTATCCATTCTTCTACTGAGGGACAGTTAGGCTGTTTCCATGTTCTGGCTATTATGAATAAGGCCACTATGAACATGGTTAAGCATATGTCCTTGTTGTGTGTTGTAGCATCTTCTGGGTATATTCCAAGGAGTGGAATAGCTCGGTCTTGAGAGGTATCCCTATTCCCAGTTTTCTGTGATAGTGCCAGATAGATTTCCATAGTAATTGTACTAGTTTATATTCCCACCAGCAATAAAGGAGTGTTCGTTCCTCTTTCTCCACATCCTCACCAGCATGTGGTGTCACTTGAATTTTTGATCTTAGCCATTCTGACGGGTGTAAGATGGAATCTCAGAGTCGTTTTGATTTGCATTCATCTGATGACTAAAGATGTTGAGAATTTTGTTAACTGTTTCTCAGCCATTCAATATTCCTTTGTTGAGAATTCTCTCTTTAGTTCTGAGCCCCATTTCTCAATTGGATTATTTGGTTTGGTGGTGTTTAATTTCTTGAATTCTTTATATATTTTGGATATTAGACCTTTGTCAGATGTAAGGTTGGTAAAGATCTTTTCAAAGTCTATAGGCTGTTGCTTTGATCTGTTGACAGTTTCTCCTGCCTTACAGAAGCTTCTCAGCCTCATGAAGTTCCATTTATTAATTGTTGGCCTTAAGGCCTAGGCTGTTGGTGTTCTGTTCAGGAAGTTGTCTCCTGTGCCAATGTCTTCCAGGCTATTCCCCACTTTTTCTTCTAACCAATTTAATGTCTCTGGTTTTATGTTGAGGTCTTTAATCCACTTGTACTTGAGTTTTGTGCACGATGCCAAATAGGGATCCAGTTACATTTTTCTACACGTAGACTCCAGTTAGATCAGCAATATTTGTTGAATATGCTATCATTTTTCCATTGAATAGATTTTGTTTCTTTGTCAAAAGTCAAGTGACCATATGTGTGTGTATCAATTTCTGGGTCTTCAATTCGATTCCATTGATCCACCGGCCTATTGCTGTGCCAGTACCATGCTGTTTTAATTACTGTTGCTCTATAGTATAACTTGAGATCAGGTATGGAGATTCCTCCAGAGGATCTTTTATTGTATAGGATTGCTTTTGCTATACTGGGTTTTCTGTTTCTCCATATGAAGTTGAGAATTGATCTTTCAATGTCTTCAAAATATTTTGTAGGTATTTTTGATAGGGATTGCATTGAATCTGTAAATTACTTTTGGTAAGATGGCCATTTTTACTATGTTAATTCTCCCGACCCACGAACAAGGGAGATCCCTCCATCTTCGGATGTCATCTTCAATCTCTTTCTTCAGAGATTTAAAGTTTTTTTCAAGCAAGTCCTTCACTTGCTTAGTTAGAGTTATGCCAAGATATTTTATATTGCTTGTGGCTATTGTGAAGGGTATGTTTGTCATTTGTATATAGGAAAGCCATTGAATTTTTTGAGATAATTTTGTATCCAGCCAATTTGCTGAAGGTTTTATCAGCTGTAGGAGTTCCCTGGTAAAATTTGGGGGGTTCACTTATATACACTACCAATAATTTGCAAATAGGGATAATTTGACTTCCTCCCTTCCCATTTGGATCCCCCTTGATCTCCTTTTGATGTCTTATTACTCTGGCTAAAACTTCAAGCACCATATTGAAAGGCTATGGAGAAAGTGGGCAGCCTTGTCTGGTCCCCGATTTTAGATGAATTTCGTTGAGTGTCTCTCCATTTTATTTGATGTTGGCTATTGGCTTGCTGTATATAGCCTTTATTATGTTTAGGTATAGGCTTTGTATTCCCGATCTCTTCAGAACTTTAAACTTTAATGGGTTTTGGATTTTGTCAAATTATTTTTCTGCATCTAAGGAGACGATCATGTGGAGTTTTTTCTTTCAGTTTGTTTATATGGTGGATTACATTGATGGATTTCCATATATTAAACCTATGCCTACATGCCTGGAATGAGAGGATTCAAATTTTTGAAACAGATTTCACCACCTTTAAAAAATTAGTGGAATCATCCCTACAATTTAATTTTATGTTGTGTTTTATGCATATTTTAATGGAAAATTTTTGAATTTTAATTTTAGGATTATTAATATATAAACATAGTAAATACATTGTTTCTTTATATTGCATAATACGATTATCACTAATTTAGAAATTTATATACTCCTTCATCTATTTGTTTTAGCTTTCTGCTAAAGTTGATTCGATTTCAAGAAGAAATATGAAATGGTTTTTACTTTTTATTATAGAAAAGCATATAGATCTTTATAAGGAAAAAAGGTTGAGACAACTTATATTCAATATCATTTTTGAAAGCCTTTATTAATGTAAAACACTTTAGTTATCTTTGAGGGCACAAAAGAAGTACATTATGGTATGACTTATTCACTAATCATTAATTTATATTTTATGCATTATAATCTATAAACTCAATATATATTATTTTATAATTTCTCCTATGGATAGTTTGACTCCACAGATCTTTAAGTAAGCTAGCTGACTGCGTATACGTGTGTGAATGACCATCTACCAGAGCAGTTGTATGTAGACTCTCAGGATATACCCTCTAAAGAAATAAGTAAATATACTTCTCCCATACTTTACATGTTACTAATATGTGATTAGATTAAATTTGGTTTTGATTGCAGTGAGGATTTTAGTTTCTTAAAACTGCAGTTATGTTATATGAATATGTTTTTGTTTTAATCCCAGGCATGGGATATGTGGCTGCTTTAGTCCATCCACAGCCAGTAATCATGACTTATTTCCTATTCTAGGAGGTGCATGGTTTTGCCAGCTGTAGATAGTTTCTGTGAATGTGTGACCTTTGGAATTCTGGGTACTTCTTGGATGATATAAATGTTAGAGCCTGGAGAGGAGCAATGCATGCTCCAAGGAGAATCTTCTGTTCTGTCTGTTGTTGTTGTGGCTGTTGTTGCAGTTGCTGCTGCTGCCAGTTTGTGGTTTATGGTAGCTGGTTCTGTTTTTTCTAATTGAGTAAAAAGAGCTGATCAGAAGAAATTGAATATTCTGATAGCAATGGTCAAACTTTCCTCAAGGAAATTGACACTCCTGATCATTAGAAAGTAGTCTATAATAGTCTATGGCTCCATTCCCTTCTATCCTTCTTTTTAACTTAGTATGTGGAGGATGGAAATGATTGAGGTGAAGAAGAGTTGTAAATATAGGAACCCAATAAAGTATCTAAAAGGTATGCCTTCACTTGAGTTTCTCCCCTATATATTGTGGGATTTTCGCTTGTTTGCTCTTATGCATATCTTGTACATGTTGTTTGAGTCTTTGTAAATTCATGTTTGTAATGACATTGTCATGCCAAAAATACTGTTTCACTTCAACATCCATTATCTTTTGCTATGATAGTCTTTATATTCACTCCTCCTCCTATGATCCCTGACCTTCACCGGAAACATTGCATACTAGATGCCTCATTTAGAGTTTGCCGTCCAGTTTCTTATTCTTTGAACAATGATCAGTTGTGAACTGCTATATTAATAATCATCTAATGCAAAAGAGGTTTCTTTGATGAGGACTGATAGATACATGAAATAACGTATTGTGTAAAGAACTTAGTAGAAGTTGTACTACTGTGTCCACTTAATCTATTATACCTTGAAATTATAATATTATTACATCATTTCCCTCTTCCTTTCCCTTCCTCCAAACCCTCCAACATACCTGCCCTTTTTCTCATTTACTTTTATGGTCTCCTTTTAAATTAATTGTGGTTACATGAATATATGTAAATACATTTATATTACTAAATACGTATATCCATTACATCCATCTATGTTCAGTTGTTATGTTATCATTGGTATATTTGTTTTTGGAGTTGACTATTTAAAATTGGATGATCAGTTGATTATTTCTTCTACTTGAAATATTATTTAATTGACTATTAAGTTTTTAACATGGTTTAGGAATACTGGACATTCTTCCATCTATGTTAGCATGTCTTTTGTTGTCTTTGTTTATATCATGTTTAGAAACTCATGGTGGTAAAACTTTATAGGTGTAGTTTCTAGCATTCATAGAAGACATAATCTCACATAAAACGTCATATTTTTGCACCTCTTCCTGTCTTTTTGTCTCCTTTTGCCTAATGTTCCCAAAAATCTGGGTAATGGTGTTGTATTGTAGATATATCTTTGATTGTGACTGAGTTATACAACTTTGCACTTAGATTGGTTATATTTTTCTGTAGTAGTGTCTATCTATTCCAAAGAGAAGTTTCCTTGATAATGCGTGAGTACTCAGAAGAAAACATTAGTTTTATATGTTTGTAAGTACACGCTTTTCATAGATATTTATTTTAGTTTTGTATATGTGTGTTTTTATGCACGTATGTATATGCACCACATGTGTTTCTAAGGAAGTATGAGAATGGATTCCTTAGAATTAGATTTCCAGGGCTGTGAGCCAGAATTTGGTTTCTGGGAACCAAATTTAGGTCTTCTATGTTTGTGTTACAGCTCAGAGAGGAAAGGTTTCCCCAGTGCAAGTGTTGTAGCTCTGAATGGAAAAGTATCCTGAAAGTTGGGAGCTGAGGAATAACACAAAGTCACACAGCACAACAAGCCTCACATAGAGATTTATTAGGAAAGACATGAGAGGGTGGATGTCTGTGCTTGGGCAAGAAGCAGCAAAGAACTGAACAGAAGGCAGGCTTGATACAGGGTTTCTTGGTGGTAGAGCTTTACAAGATGGCCCTGAATTGATAAAGTTCTATGGCTTAATCTTGGGGAAAGCTCAAGAATTAGTGAGATTCTATGGTCTAATCTTGGACTTCTTTCTGTGGAGCTCAGCTAGGCCAGCTGCATCTGAAGGGGCTGTAAAGCCCAATACAGGCCTTAATTCAGTTTAGCTCAGGTTCTGATTTACATTCTGCAAGAACAACAAATGCTCTCAACTCTTAATCCATCTCTTCATATCCTTGAGAACTTTTTAAATATGACTCAAGAATTATAGAGCCTGTCAAGTAAGTTATAAGCTCAGATCATTCTGAAAATAAAATACTCAGCACTAAGAAATTTGTTTAGATACTCATTAAAATACTACAATATTGTTGGACCTTTTCTTTATGGCAAAATAAACTACTGATAAAAGGAAAACAGTACATGAGGGACATGACACTGTGTAATGGAATGTGAAGCAGGTAAATTAGTACTTACGCCACTTAAATAATTTAAAATTTTGATAAAGTCAACAAATTTTTAAAAAGGTATTGTTAAATGCAAATGAAACATAATGTGTGCTCAGTCAGTTAAGAAAGCACAGGTAATAACTCAGACACTGATTTTCTATTATGAAATAAAAAGCATTAATAGGTAGACTTTGGAGAAAACAGTTTGACAATAGTGTGATAGATATTCAAATCAAAGATACATGAGTTGGACACCAAAGAATTCATCAAGGTTTCATTAACAGAATTGAAGATTAAGAACAAGCTAAATGTCTAACAGCAGGGAATGTCTTAGTAGCATGATTTCAAAGCTGCTTAGACTTCCTTAAACATTTTAATTATAAAAGTTAGACTCTAACATAAGTGTCTTAATTTTGCTTTTCATGTCTTTTGTAAATTATTTAACAGGCAGATTTTGACACTTTATTATTAAAAATATCATGCAGCTTTTATAAACTGTTATCCTAAATATATCAGTTAAATCATATAACTTTTGTGTAAGTAATGTAAGCTGGGGCATTATTCTCACTATTGCTTGTGTGTTTACATAAAATAATCAGTTTAACCTTAATACATTCTTTATCTTTTTAATGAAATTTTATACATTATTATTTGTTGTCCTTTGTGGTTCCCAGGACACTGATCTGAGAGAACCTTGTCAACTGGATTCTTTGCCATATGAATTCTGGTTGTGTTGAACCAAAAGAAATCACTAAAACAGAAGTGAGCATTGAAAAATACTTTAGTTCCTTATTTGTTACCCTGCTAAAATGAGCAGTGAACATTACAGAGGGAAAAGTTTGTTTTGGCTTATGGTTCCAGAGTGATAACAGCCTACCATAGTACTGAGTAATGGCAACAGTCAGGCATGGTAGCCAGATCAGGAAGCTAAGAGTTTAGAGTACCGACCACAAGCACGAAGAAAGAAAGCAAAATGAAAGTGAGTAGAAGCTTTAAACTCTCATAGCCTGTCTCCACTGGTGTACTTCCTCCAGGAAGGCTGCACCTCCTAAACCTCTCTAAACAGCACTATCAATTGGGTACAAATGTTCAAATATCTGAACTTATGAGGTACATGCTCATTCAAAGCATCATGGAGAAAAAAAGACCTGAGTCACTCTTTTCAACTCACACCCTGTTGACATCCAGGGGCACAGTGGGTACAATATCTAAGTCTTATAACAGCTGTTTTTTAGCCCTGTTTCTAAAGTTTAACTCTGCTGCTTCCCTCATGTTACCAGGCCTTCCCACTGACTCTGGCATTCCAGGAGGGAATAAGAGATTTTTTTTAAGCTTCTGTGGTCCTGGTATCCTTCACTGCCCTGATTTGATAATTTAACACTACTTACCCCATCTCAATTATATACTCATGTGCCATTTTCATACTATCACAACCATGATAGATACACAAAGAGAAAATTATCGGATTTTTCAATTACATCACAGAAGATATGTCAGAGACAGCTTTAAAATTCTACTACCTCTACTTTTATGCAAGATCATGATTTAGGTAGGGAAAATTTAGACACTAAAAAATAGGCTATAATATTATGAGACAAAATATTATTTTACAATTCAAAATACATAGGTGAATGAATTTTCTTACATTCAGCCACAATCATACATAATATTTCTACTATGCATACTATTAAATTTGTTCTCAATGATCCTCTTGTATCAAGTTGTGTAATTTTATAAAGTATTATGAAATATGTTATAAACAGAATACAGTTTAATGTCTGGCTGGATATGAGCAGCATGAAATAAGTAAACAGTTGTCATGTAGGTCAATGTCCCAATTTATACCTAAAACAATGAATTTTTCCCTAGGTATAGTACAAACCCAAGAATCCTCACTGATGTAACTTAAGAAAAAGATTTGCAATTTCTTTTGAAATGCAAACTTATGACCAAAATTTCTAAAAGTTTTTGAAACTCACCTAAGTAATTATAAAATAAATAGCAAACAGTAAATAATCTATGATAGTAAGGGTATTCTTTTTCAACTTTGGGTTCACATTGATAATTATGACATATATAGAGAGTATAGAATCGCTGGTTTAATAGTCCCAATAAATTTGGAGCAGTCACTATAATCAGTGTAACTGACAATGTTAATATTTTTATTGTGAGGAGACAGAAGTTTTTCTCTGTTGCAAACTTCAAATATAAAATACAATATTGTTGGAGCATCATCTTCAGCCTTCGGGCCCAATAATACTGTGTTTTATATTTGAAATTTGCAACAGAGAAAATTTTGTGTCTCCTCATAATAGAAAATGTTAACATTGTCAGTTACATTGATTATGGTGACTGCTCCAAATTTAATGTGACTATTAAACTATTAAATCTATACTTTTGGAGGACTGTTCAGGCAGCAAACTGTCTTTGTCATTTTCTTATCTTGGAAGGTACTAACCTGTACTCCCTGTATACTCAGATAATTTATTTTATTCCTTTTCAAGTCTCTGATGTGGTTGAAGACCAAACAGCTTAGTTTAACAAATAAGCTTAGTTGTTTAGGGGTTAAGATGTTTTTAGATCTAGATAGGTGTTTTAAATGTATAATGACAAAATATGATAGATATTTATTTACATTCAGAATTTTCGGCTGACAAATACAAACAGCCAAAACACTATAAATGTAACTATTATATAATTCCTGATTGTTTTATGGTTCTTCTTGCTGTAAGTAGTTTATTTTATATAGGTGTATATGTATATAAATGTATATGTAAAAAAGAAAAATTTAAAAAAACACAATATTCTTAACTGATGCCATTGTGTAACTAGATTGCTTCATGTTAGTTTCATGTGTCTGTGTGTGTGTGTGTGTATAACCAAAGTTTATACCTTCAGATTTATATTTTCTTATGTTCTCCTGTATGTCCTTAGTTGCTGGTAGCCACATATTCTATTTTGTAAGTTATAAAATGCATTATTTGTTCTTTCCTACCAAAGACACTGTTAGAAAAACTATCTGGAACCTTAAAGCATTTGTAATTGTTTATACTACAGCATATACAAGGAAAGTCATTTTATATATTTTCAAAGAGAGAAGCATCCCAGAGCAGAGAGATAGAGGGAGAAAGAGAAAAATAGATGTGTAAATCAGTGAATGAATGGGAAAACAAAAAAGAATTAGAACACAGGCAAATAAGAAAATTCATGAGAAGTCAAGAATGTGGGGTCTAGAGAATATCTGTAAATAGAACACATTAAAGGACTTGAGTATGGAGTTACTTGATAAACATAGATGCATACGAAGAGGTGGAAGTTCCTTAAATGTGGTGTATGACAATTGAATGTAGAGACTGCATTTGGGCCTTGTTTGTGACAGGAAATATGTACAAGTTTGTTTATGGTGGTGGGAAGACTCTAGATATTTAAACTAGTTAAAGAAATGTTAATTTATTTCCTCAGGAAATGACCTTCCTTACCTTCTTTGATTCCATACACATGTGTCTATGAAAGTTAAATATTTGTATATCTTGTGATTCAGGGACAAACTGAATCTGTAGTATGTATAACTTGATGGTGAGTTAGTCTGTCTATGATCTTGTTTTGAATGGGAGACACGTTTAATAGTTATACTTATTGTGTGTGTGTACGTGGTGGTATAGCATATGTGTTGGTATATGTGTAGATGCACATTTTTCTACATGCATGTGGAGACCAGTGATTGATATCTGGAATCTTTTTTTTTTTTGGTTACTTATCATCTTTCATCTATAGGGAGAATGACTTGGTTTGGGTTTTCTTTTTGTGAAGAGATACCATGATCATGACAACTTTTGTAAAGGGAAACATTTAATTTGGACTAGCTTACAGTTTAAGAGGTTTAGTCCATTATCATCATGGCAGGACATGTGGCATGTAAGTAAACATGGTACTGAAGAAGGAACTGAGAGTTCTACATCTTGTTCTTCAGGCAACAGAAGGAGACAGTTTTCCACAGTTTGTAGAGCTTGAACATAGGAGAACACTTCCTCCAACAAGGCCACACCTCCTAAGAGTGTGACGTCCTTTGGGTCAAGCACTCAAACACGTAAATTTTTCCTTCCAAGGTGCTGAGATTACAGACAGGCTACCACCCCCAACTGTATTTCTACTTGGGTTCTGGTAATTCATCTCCTATCCTCACATTTGTGTGTCAACTGCTTTATCTTCTGATTGAACCATTTCATTTTCTCAATCATGTAATATATGAGAACTTTCCCAGCATTTTCTAAATTAACTAACATTAAGCTAAGACAACATTGTCTTCTTAGCAGTCCAGGAGGATAGCAAGTTCCAAGATATAAACTGAGACCTCATCATTTAAAATTAAAAAGCATAATAATAATAATAATAATAATAATAATAATAATAATAATAATAATAATAAATATTAGTTGTTTAATAATAATAATAAATATTAGTTAAATAAACAAACTCAGTAGATATAGCCTATAATATAATTATTTACTTGGGTTTTGTTTATATGATGACCAATTTCTAGGCAAAAATTTGTCTGTTGAAGCATCCACAAATTTAAAATTATTATTCCACTATTCTTTCAGGTTTAATGATCTATTTTGACATGCTTTGCATTAATTTTACAGTCCAAACATTGTAATTTTTACTAAGGTTACTAAAATAGAGCTCATTGATTAATACAGAATCAATTTTGATATGTATGTTATTTTAATTGTGTAGTCATTCTTATCAGTATACTTAAATATTATTAGAATAAGAATATGGTTTTGATCACATAAAAGAAAACTATTTTATCTAATTAGCAAATTAAAAATTTGTAATATGTCATCTCTACAGTTTAAGAAATTAATACATTAAAATTTTTCATATGTTATTATTTTGGTAACATTCAGGTAACTGAAATGAAATTACATTTTATGATCACTCATTTTTTTTCCTACTTTCCTATACCCAGAATACCAACAAATCTCTGCATAAAAGTATACTAAGTATATGCAATTGATAATTATTAAGATACTACTACTGTCAAATAAATATAGTTTCATAAAATTGACTTAAATACAACTTCACAATGCACTCTGATTACTAATATACTATGATATAATAATAAAAACATCATTATATATAAACATTTGAATTGAACAGTAAAGGTTGTATGAATAATGGAACTGAGGGAAAAATCAAACATTAAAAATAACCTTCCAGGCTCAAATAAAGTAAAATGTGTTGGTTACTTGTACCTAATCCAAATTTTGCTATGGCTTTACACTTTTTAGAATATTAACATAAGTGCAAACACACTACACTAAAACAAATGACTTGCTTTACCTTGGCAAAGATCACAATTTACTCGTGGAAATCATCATTAGATGAATTCCCTTATGCATTATTGTAGTAATAAATATCATAAGGCGAGTTTTAGTACCAGATGTTGATGGTACCGAATCTAAGATGCAGTTAATATGTATTTGCTGTGCTTTTGGATGTGTCTAGCCAGTGTGATAATGTTTTCTGAGTTCAATTCACCTAGTAGTTCTCATGGATAAATTGTAAAAATGTAGCACATAATTGTTATATTCAAATTATTCAATAGTATAACAACTTTGTTCAAAACATGTGGTGCAATAAAATTTGATGTAGTCTCTTCTCTCCCATAAAACTGACAGAATCCAAATATACTATGCTGAGTGTACTTGCACATATTTATATTTCCAGTGGGTTTCTCTATATAAATGTATGATCACAGTCAAGTAATTTCAAATTTATTGCCTTCATAGCATTGGAAACCTCTCTGTAGAATTTATATGGGAGAATGTAATTTATTCAACTTGTACACAACTTGTACGGTAATGGAATTTGACACATTCCAGGCAGAAATATGCATGTGTGCTTTGAACTATAGCTTCTGCCTTTTTAAAAGTAAGGTCCTTATGATGCAATGGAAAAGTACAAGAAACTATGAAATTCCTAAAATGAATTCTAAAACAATTTCAGGGTCCATCATTGGATGTAATATTACTCTAGCATTAGGAACACAGCTCTTAAAGAAATTGAGTCACTGATAACAGCGTATACATCCAAGAGCAAAATGCAATCATAACAGTGGTAAAAGGTATAATGTTCTTAGGATCAATAAGTTACTAAGTTCATTATTAAGATACTGGTTGTGTTATAATCTATTGCTATTGATTTATTACTGAAATATGAAATATTGCACTTCCATAAGCAAGTCTTTTCCTAATAAACAAAGTATAGATATAAAAAAGGAAATTTAATCTCACAGAAATGACTTGGGGCTTTTTTTCTGCTCCAGAATGGTATTATGAAACAAGAAAAATGAAATCAAAAAGTTAATTTGGAAAGGGTCAAAGCTAATAGGATATCAATGAGCCAGCTGCACCTATGTATAATTAAAATAATATGAAATATTTATCATAGATATTTAACAGTATATTTTCCTGTATTTAAAATCCTAATTAGATAAAATATGTAAGCAATATTTACTTTGATTTTTATTTGTTTACATTATAATATTCATTTGCCCGAATTTATGTATTGATATAGGAATATTACTATGTATTTTGAAAATATCAATTCCCCCGGATCCTTCCAACTTCTTCCAAAATAGATTTCCCCCACACAAGACCACGTCCGAATTCAGTTAGTGCTTTATATACGATAAAATAGGGGTGGATAATAGAGCAGAAGAGAGAGGGAGGGTGGGAACAGGAAGATGAGAGTAAGGGGATTACAATCGAGATGTAATGTAAATAAATTATAATTTTAAAAATCTTTGCAAATAACCAATTTAACAGAGCCATTCCCCTGATGAAAATTATCCTGAAGAAAATCTCTTGCTCACCCAGTAGCCATCAAGTACCCATAAATCCTCACTCAGGTGTAGGGGCTTGTGTGTTCTTCTCTTATCACTGCTATAATGCTGGCTTACCTCGTCTTTTATGGATCATGTGGCTGGGACACTGTATCATATACAGAAGATACTGATTTCAGCCTGCCTCTCAAACTCTGCATCTTACAATTTTTCTGTTGCCTCTTCAGATATGTTTCCTCAGCTGTGCCAGAGGGATTAGTGTAGGTGTCATTTTAGGACCCACTGCTCTACAGTCAAATATCCTTTGCATTTTTATTTTTTGTTTATTTTTTTCAGAATGTCATATTATTTATTTCCTATCATTCATGTCCTCTTCTATAATTATTAACACACATACATATTCACACACACACACACACACACACACACACACACACACACACACACACACACTACAACCTACTAAGCCCACTGAGTATTGCTCTTACATAGATATATTTAGGTTATGGATGACTTCCTAGAATTAGATAATCTATTAAAGGGCTTGTCCTTCTAGAAGATTAGTTTCCCTGTCTCAACAGTTCTTCATTGTAGTTCTTCATCTAGAAGCAGGACTTTGGGAAATATCCACTATCTCTCTTAATATGTTGACAGATATTGTTATCATGCATATCATTTTTTAGACAACCATATTGCTAAGATTTCATGAGTTCAGTACCCATGCCATGTCAAGAAGGCATTATCTTGCAGCAGACATCCATTTGCTCTGAATCTTTCAGTTTTTCTGGCCCCAGGTGTCTGACTTTCCCTAAGCCTAGGGTATGTTGGTTAAATTGTAGTTATACAAGTTAGCATTTGGCACACAGTGGTCATTTATTATCTGCATTATAAGCATTTGTCGATCTCTGTAGTAGCCTCTGTCTGCTGAAAAATAGGCTTCGTGGATGAAGGGTAAGAGCAACATACATCTGTGAGTAGAAGAAGAAATATTTACAATACAGTTAAAATATGGGTGGTTTGGGAAAATGGCATTAGTACATTTCTTTAGCCATGAATAGCTGGCTCAGTTTACACTACCAGACTTTAAAACCTTCCTATTTATTGGGCTTTAGGTCCAAATGTATATCTCTTGATTACTACTGTTACACCATTGGAGAACTGTTGCCACTAGTCACTACTCTAGTTCATCAAGCTTTACACATGGGTGGTATTATTAACTGCTATTTCTCAGTTGGCAGCTTGCACCACCTAATACTGTCAGAGGTAGTAACCAAGGAGAAAACCTTTAGGGGCATTTCCAACTCCATTCTTCCAAGTCCTGTGTTTGAAGTGTTATCAACAACATTATTTTTATACACATTATGTGAGGTAACTGATGGCAATAGCAATAGACTATATTGTTTTGAGATTCTCTTCAATCTCTCCTGTCAACCAATAATTCAATGGAATGTTTCACATACATGGAAATAAGGCTTTAGATATAGTTACAACTCTTCTGGAGATCATTATCACTCTCTGTAGAATGGTACTAACTCTCCAGTTAGTGCCTTCCACCTTTTCCTTTCTTCCTTAATTCACAGTAACTTTGTCTGACTATCCCATTCCTTGGATTTTTTTATTTATTAGTATATTGTGGATATTAATCATATACAGGATGTAAAACTTGCAAAGATTCTTTTCCACTCTGTGGGCTTCCTACTCACTCCAGTAACAGCTTTCTCTGCTTTATATAAATGTTTTGTTTAATGATTTCTAATTTGTAAATTGCTGGCCTTAATTTTCAAGTGAACCGAGCCCTAATATTTTCTTTTAACTATATCTTTTTGGGTGCTGCTCGTATTTAGAAGTTTCAACATTTCAGGTCTCATATTAATATCTTTGATATCCTTGAAGTTGGATTTTGTGCAAGGTGGTAGATAGAGTTATAACATGTGGACATCAGTTTTTCCATACCCATTTGTTAAAGCTGCTATCTTTCCTCTAATATGTATTATCATATCTTATCAAGTATGAGATGGCTATAAGTATGTGCATTAATTGTTATATATTCTATTTTTCCATTGATCTATATATTACCATGGACAACCCCAATTTAAATATAGAGAATGGGAAGAAATGATAAAAATTATAACAGAAATTAAGAAAATAGAAACAACAAAATAGTAACAACAAAAATAATATAAAGAATCAATTAACATAAGAGCTGGTCTAATGGAAAGATAAACAAACACCTATGTGCCAGAAGAGGGCAACATATCCCATTACAGATGGGTATGAGCCACCATGTGGTTGCTGGGAATTGAAATCTGGTCCTCTTTAAGAGCAGCCACTGCTCTTAACCTCTAAGCCATCTCTCCAGCCCCTGATATGTTATTATACATAAAAGATGCCAACACTTCCTCCAGAAAACGTCTAGAAATGACTAACCCTTACGATTAGATGACAATATAAAAAATCTTATTAGAAAAATCAGTAGTCTTTTTATTTAAAAATGTCATACAACCCAACTGAAAAGAGATCATAGAAAATCTCCCAATTTTAATATCTTCAGAAAATATCTAGTAAAGTCATCCACCAGGATTACCTTGCATTGCAATTGCCTACAGTTCCTGCCCACACTGCACCCAAACTCTCCAGTAAGCAAGATCTCCAAAACCCTTTGTCAAAGTCTATACCAGTGAGTTTCCCTGATTATCCCCAGCCATGCACCCCACCTCCCCAAACTGTAAGACCCATCCCAGCACACATACCCAGTGCCCCATCTTTGTCTTTTCATTCCTGCCTTTGACACAACCAACCTCTAGGCTTCTGCTAAAGTTATTATACCTGTAGTCAGCCCACAGGTCCCTCTTATACCACATCCAACCTTCCCACCCAGATAAATCAGACACATCCTACAGGAAGAAAGCAGGCATCACTACACTATCCATCTGATGAAATATGCATCAAAATAAATCTAGTCATAAGAGATAAGAGGATACACTCTTCTAATCAATGGAACAGTTAACCATGAAGACATTATGATCCTAAACATATATGCACCATACTACCCTGTTCCCAGTATCATAAACACTTAAGTACCAGATTTAATGATTGATGTTAACATCAACCCATTAATAGTAGGTACTTTCAATACTCCCAAACTCTTAACAGACATCCACCAAATATTGCACCCAAACACCAAAGAATATACATTATACTGAGGAGTACAAAGAGATTTTCTAAAACAGACCACATCTTAGAAACAAAATAAATCTTTAAAAAACTCATTACTAAATGTCTGGGACTGACTGAAAGCAATCCTAAAAGGAAAATTATATTTCTAGGTGACTACATTTTAAAAAACCATAACACAAATAAACTGCATAAAGGTACAACAAAAATATTGGGAAAATAGTAACAAATCTAATCCAATCATAGTCAATGGCAAAAAATCATAAAAAGCAGAGCAGAAAGATGAAATATAAACAAAGCAAACAATAAAAAGAATCAACAAATTTGAGACCTGGTTATTTGAGAATGTAAATAAGATTGAGAGGCACTTGACCCAACAAGCCAAAAGGAAAACCTGACGCAAAGCAATAAAATCAAACATTAACAGGGAAACTTTACAATAGATGCCAAAGAAAGCCATACAATTGTAACAGAATGCTTTTTAAAAATAATCTGTACTTCATTAAGCTATAAAACCTAAAATTAGTGGACTAATTTTTAGATTCATTAGAAACACCCAAATTAAACCAAGTAGTCAAAAACCTAAATACACCCATACCAAATGAGGAAATTGAAATTGTAACAAAGAGCATTATAGGAAAAACAAAGCCATGGCCAAAAGGATAACCATCATAATTTTATCAAACTTTTAAAGTTTTACATCCAGTCTTTCTGAAGATATTCACAAAAGGAGGAAGAGAAAGAAGACTTCAAAAATCTTTCTGTAAATCAGTATTGCTATAATACCAAATACAGAAAAAGACACAACCAGAAAAAGAAAACTATAGGCTAATAATATCTAAGATGAACATATGTTTAAGTATGTTAAATGAAATACTGGCAAAAGGAATACAAATATACATAAAAATGATTACTCACTATGAATAAAATATGCAAGTCAATATGTAATAAACCAAACAAATCTACTTAATGATAAAAAAAAGTGCATGACCATCTCAATAGACACAGAAAAAAAATCCTATGACAAAATCCAACATGTCTACAGCTTAAACTAGATGGGACATACTTCAACACATAAGAACTTTATATAAGGAAGGCATAACCAGCATCATCCTAAATTGGGAAAAACTTTAAACAAGTCTACTAATGTAAGGAACAAGACAGGATGTCCACTACCCTCTATTCTTTTTAAATGTTGTGCTAGAAGTAATAGGCATAGCAATAAAGTAATAAAAGAAATTAGAGAAATATAAATACAAAAAAAGGAAATACAAAGGCAAAATATCCCTATTTGCAGATAACATAATACTAAAATGTAGAGATGCCAAATTTTCTACCAAAAACATTTGGAAATGACAAACAAATTTAGCTATATGACAGTAATACAGAATCAATAGCTTTTCTCTTTACCAATAACAAACATACAGAGAAAGAGGTCATTATGGAAACATTGCTAAAATTAAATACCTAGGAATATACCTAATCAAGGAATTGAATGATCTTTATAAGGAAACATTAGACTTCTGAAGAAAGACCATAAAATACACTAAAGAATGGAGAGATATCCAATGCTTATGGATTGGGAGAATTATTGTTATGAAAATATCCATTTTAGCAATATAATCTCTTTTAAAATCCCCATCTCATTCATCACAAAAATTTAAAAATCTATCCTAAAATTCATATGAAACCACAGAAGAATCCACATAGCTAAGATAATACTGAGCAAAAAGAACAATACAAGTATTACAATACCAGATATTCTTACATATCCATAAATTATCAAATCAAACAAAATGGTACAAGCACTAAAACAGATTTGTAGAACAATGCAACAAAATTGGAGATCAATTTTTTTTCAATTTTCAATTATTTTATTTTTAATTTGTTCACTGTACATCCCAATTATAGTCCCTTCCTTCATTTCCTCTCAGTCCCACCCTTGCTCTCTCATCCCCACTCCCACCTTCCCTATCCCTCAGAAAGGGAGATCTCCTCCTCTATCATCTGACCCCAGCCTATGAATTCTCATCTGGACTGCCTGTATCTGCTTCCTCTGTGATCTGGCAAAGCCACCCAGCCAGGGAAAGTGGGAACTGGACCCTAGAGTCCATGTCAGAAGTAGTCCTTACTCCCAATATTATAGAACCCAAAAGAGAACTGTGCTGTCTATTTACTACATCTGAGCAGAAGGATTCCATCCCTACCATTCATGGTCCTTGGTTGGTGCATCAGTGTGTGCAACATGCCCCCAGACCCGGATTTGGCTCTATTGGTCTTCTTGTGAAGCTCCTGATGCCCCCCAGGTCCTTCTATGCCGCAACTTTTTCATAAGACTCCCAATATCTTTACTTGTAACTTCAGCCATTTAATATTTGGCAAAGATGCTAAAATCTTACGCTGGATCAAAGAGAACATCTTCAAAAAATGATGCTAGAGAAACTGGATGTCCACACTTAGAAAAATGAAATTAAGCCTGTGTCTATCACCATGCAAAAAATTAATTCCAAATGTATCAAAGAAATAAATGTGAAACATGAAGCATTTTAACTTCTAAAAGTAATCATAAGCAGTATCCTTCATTATATAAGCGCAGGAGAACACTTTCTCAATAGGAATTGAATTGTCCAAAAATTAAAACCTACAATCGAAAAGTAAGACTTTATAAAACTAAAATGCTTCTGCACATGTGAAGAAACAATCCATCAGGTGAAGAGGATGCCCATAGAATTTTAAGGAAATTTTGCCAGACATGCATCTAAGAGAAAACAAGGCAAAGTATTAATAATAATAACAAAATCATCCCATTAAAAATTGGACTGAGAAGCAAACAGTGAGTTCTCAAATAAGAAGATGGTCAAGATATATCTTAAAATGTCTTCATAGTCCCTTACAATTAAACTGTTTAGAGATGTTTGTCTTTCCCCGAGTAAGAAAGGCAAAGATAACAAAAGAAGCAGCAAAAAGTTCTGAAGTGAGTATGGGAAGGGTAACCCTATTTCACTGTTAAAAGGATTACAAGCTGTTGCACACTGTATGAAAATTGATGTGGTAAATTCTCAAAATGCTAAAAATAAACCTACCGTAAGGCATAGATATATCACTTTTTGGCATATGTCCAAAAGATTCAATATCCTACTATGTAGATACTTGCTCATACAGGTTTATTGCTGCTCTATTTAAAATAATTAGGAAATGGATTATTGAGTAATGAAAATATGATACATATGCACTATGGAATAATCTTAAATTGTAGAGAAAAGTGGAATAATCATTGTTGCAGGTAAATGGATGGAACTAGAAAAGACCAAGCCAGTTGTAGTGGCACATACCTGTAACCCCAGTATTTGGGAGGGAGAGGCAGGTGGATCTCTAAATTTGAGCCCAACCTGGTTTATATAGCAAAGTTCTGTAACAGTCGGACTACACAGGAAAACATATTTCTAAATTAAAAAGCCGAAAAAATAAAGAATGAGACAAAGATAGAAAGAAAGAAGGAAGGAAGAAAAAAAGAAAAAAAAAACATATTGTGTGAGGAAGCCGAGGCACAGAGAGACAAATATAACATACGCTCTCACAAGGCAAGCTTTTATCTCCAAATCTTCACATGAGATTATATATCCTGGAGTAACTACAGAAACCAGGACTGCAAAAGGAGCCATTGCTGAGGTGGGGTTTTGGCAAACAATAAGAGAGTAATGGGGGAATATCAGGATATAAGCAATTATGATGGAAGAAATGGGAAAAATGGTCCCTAATTTGTGATTGCTTGAAATATAAACAATGAAAAAGAAGGGATTAGGGAAAAATAATAGTATGAATATCTGAAATATCATAATTAATTATAACACTAATTATGCAAGCTAACATAACACACGTAAGTCTATATATGTATATACTCATATAGTTTAAATGAAAATTTCTTGTCTTGGCTGGATATATCTTTCCAAGAGACAAAATCATCTAACCCTAATACCAGGCATAAGAAGTTCTCTTTTAAGTTATTGGTCGGAGTTGTCCAAGAGACTCCCAAAACATTATTGGTTATTACTCTTGCCCTTGGTTGCCTCTAGATGTGAAAGTTAATTCTCTATTGTTGAAGACAGAACACACTTTAGATGAAGAACTCAGAGGTCCCTAAGATAAACTTAGACTGAATGTGTCTTCTCTGGGGACTACTAGCCTTTTTGGTACCAAAGGCACCATGCAAGTTTCCAAAGTAAGGAAGAAATCAGCAATCCAATACAACTATGATACTTGTGAACCACAAATTTACCAGCTTGGCATGATAACCATAGAGGTGTTATAGTAGTACACACACCTTGGTAGTAATCAACAGGTTTTTATTTTGATTTAATGTCCACTCAAGAAGGAAGAAATTATGCCTGGGACAACAAACATAGCCAATTTCCCATAGCTAATGAACTTATGGATATTGGAGAAGAACCTACAACTACCACTTTATTAAGACAGTCTAATCCCTAACTACATGATAATTATTTGTCCTCATGTGCACATGTAAGTGTAGTTCTTATTCCTCATCAAGAAAATTTCTTTTTTAACCATGCTTATTGCAGCTTTATTTATAATAGCCACATGCACTTTTTATTAATTTATTCAGATTACAACTCAATTGTTATCCCTTCACTTGCATCCTCCTGTTTCTCCCTCCCTCCCTCTTTCAACTTATTCCCCTCCACTAGGTCTGTGACATAAGGGGACATCCTCCCTCACCATATGGTCGCAGCCTATCAGGTCTCATCTTGGTAGCCCAGACCCAGAAAGACTCACATGGTATATACTCATGTATAATTGGACACTAGCCCCAATGGGATGTCCCGTGAAAGTCTCACTTACCAGGAGATTGGGATAGATACAAGGACCTCCTACTGGGACTCTAAGTGAGAAAAGTATGGGATAATGGGGAAATAGAAGGACCCAGAGAGCCCTAGAAACCTACAAGAAGAACATCATGACTGACAGAACTGGACCCAAGGGTGTCTACTTAAACTACTGCATCAACCAAGGACATACATATAGTAAGCATTGAACCCCTACTCAGATCTAGCCAATGAACAGGACATTCTCGACATTTGTGTGGAGAGCGGGGACTGACTCTGACAAGAAAATTTCCTAATTTAACAGTTACAGCCCATTATAGAGAACCATGACCAACCCAAAATATTGAGCTGTGTAGCCCAGTTTCAATGGATACATTTATAAAACAATGTCCACACCTAAGGATCAAGGAATATTTTAGGAGAGGGAGAAATTAATAAAGCAGGGGCTCAAGGAGTTTGCTGTGAAATTGTATCTCCTAGTATTTTCAAAAGCTATACCCATCAAGTCTGATCAATTCAACTGCCTAAACATTCCAGGCATGCAGGGATGGTTTAACATACGGAAATCCATCAATGTAATCCCCATATAAACAAACTGAAAGAGAAAAACCACATGATCATCTCTTTAGATGCAGAAAAAGTATTTGACAAAATCCAACAACCATTTATGTTTAAAGTTCTGGAGAGATCGGGAATACAAGGCACTTTTCTAAACATAATAAAGGCTATATACAGCAAACCAATAGCCAACATTAAATTAAATGGAGAGATACTCAAGGAAATCCCTCTAAAATCGGGGACCAGACAAGGCTGCCCACTTTCCCCATATCTCTTCAATATAGTTCTTGAAGCTCTAGCCAGAGCAATAAGACATCAAAAGGAGATCAAGGGTATCCAAATGGGAAAGGAAGAAGTCAAATTATCCCTATTTGCAGATGATATGATAGTGTATATAAGTGAACCCCAAAATTCCACCAGAGAACTCCTACAGCTGATAAACACCTTCAGCAAATTGGCAGGATACAAAATAAACTCAAAAAATTCAATGGCTTTCCTATATACAAATGACAAACAAGCAGAGGAAGAAATGAGGAAAATTACTTCCTTCACGATAGCCACAAGCAATATAAAATATCTAGGAATAACCCTAACTAAGCAAGTGAAGGACTTATTTGAAAAAAAAACTTTAAGTCTCTGAAGAAAGAGATTGAAAATGACATCAGAAGATGGCGGGATTTACCTTGTTCGTGGATCGGGAGAATCAACATAGTAAAAATGGCCATCTTACCAAAAGCAATTTACAGATTCAATGCAATCCCTATCAGAATACCTACAAAATATTTTGAAGATATTGAAAGAAAAATTCTCAAATTCATATGGCGAAACAAAAAGCCCAGAATAGCAAAAGCAATCCTATACAATAAAAGATCCTCTGGAGGAATCTCCATACCTGATCTCAAGTTGTACTATAGAGCAACAATAATTAAAATAGCATGGTACTGGCACAGCAATAGGCTAGTGGATTAATGGAATCGAACTGAAGATCCAGAGATGAATCCACACACATTTATTTGGTCACTTGATTTTTGACAAAGAAGCTAAATCCATTCAATGGAAAAATGACAGCATCTTCAACAAATGGTGCTGGTCTAATTGGATGTCTACATGTAGAAAAATGCAATTAGACCCCTATTTGTCACCATGCACAACACTCAAGTCCAAGTGGATTAAAGACCTCAACCAAAAACCAGAGACATTAACCCAGTTAGAGGAAAAAGTGGGGAAGAGTCTGGAACACATAGGCACAGGAGACAACTTCCTGAACAGAACACCAACAGCCCATGCCTTAATGTCAACAATTAATAAATGGGACCTCATGAGGCTTAGAAGCTTCTGTAAGGCAGGTGACACTGTCAAGAGAACAAAGCGACAGCCTACAGACTGGGAAAAGATCTTCACCAACCCTTCATCTGACATAGGTCTAATATCCAAAATATATAAAGAACTCAAGAAATTAAACACTACCAAACCAAATAACCCAATAGAGAAATGGGGCTAAGAACTAAACAGAGAACTCTCAACAGAGGAATATCAAATGGCTGAGAAACACTTAAAGAAATGCTCGACCTCCTTAGTCATCAGAGAAATGCAAATCAAAATGACACTGAGATTCCATCTTACACCCATCAGAATGGCTAAGATCAATAACTCAACTGACACCACAAGCTGGCGAGGATGTGGAGAAAGAGGAACACTCCTTCATTGCTGGTGGAAATGCAAACTAGTACAACCACTTTGGAAATCTATCTGGCGCTTTCTCAGAAAAATGGGAATAGGGCTTCCTCAAGACCCAGCTATTCCACTCCTTGGAATATACCCAGAGGATGCACTACCACACAACAGGGACATATGCTCAACCATGTTCATAGCTGCCTTATTCATAATAGCCAGAACATGGAAAACAACCTATGTGTCCCTCAATAGAAGAATGGATAAAGAAACTACACTATGGAATACTACTCAGCTATTAAAAACAAGGAATTTCTGAAATTTGTGGACAAATGGATTGAACTAGAAATGATCATAATGAGTAAATTAATCCAGAAGCAAAAAGAGCTAAATGGTATATACGCACTTATATCGAGACACTAGTCCAAAGTGTACGTCCCCATGAAAAACTGTACCTACCAGGAGAGTGGGCCAGAGGGGAGGACACCCTATTGAGACTTTAGGTGTGAGAAGCCTGGAAGAATGAGGAAATAGAAGGATTCAGTGGGTCCTGGAAAACTCCAGGCAGGTCTGGGCCCTGGGTTCCTCCAAAACTATGGCAACAGCCAAGAAAAATATAGGCAATAAACTTCGAACCCCTACCCAGACTAGCCGATGGACAGGACATTCTCCACCATTAAGTGGAGAAGGAGATCTAACTTTCACACAAACTCTGGTGCCCCATATTTGAACATGTCCCTTGGATGGAGATGCCTGGTGGCACTCAGAGGAAGGATAATAGGTCACCAAGGAGAGACTTGATACCCTATGAGCATATACGGGGGGAGGAGGTACCCCTCAGTCATAGACATAGGGGAGGGGAGTAGGGGGGGGAGTCAAGGAAGGGAGGAATGGGAGGATATAAGGGATGGGCTAACAACTGAGATGTAATATGAATAAATTAATTAAAAATTAAAAAAATAACTAGTACAATTTCTTATTTTATAAATTCAAATATTAAAATGATGCATCTAATATTAAACAGTTACCATGATAAATAATGTTTGCATATGTGTAATTTTCTCATTACAGTTTACATTGGAAGGTAAAAATGAGTGTATATTATCTCTAAAACTGGAATTTGGTAAAGCATACATTTATTATGTGAAAATTTTACTACCAGTCTAGAGAGAAATTTAAATAGTATCATGAATCTTTTTCCATCCTCTCATTTATGAGGATATATCCTGGAGGAAGCTTGAGGCAAGAGATGTGAATCTGATATTTTTCTCAAAACACTGAATTTTCACATATTTTTCAGAATAGAAATACTTCGAGTCAGTCATCGTAGAACCTAGGAGTTCACCAACTAACTAATTTTCCTTGAACCTAACTGAATAAATTGTCACTTGTGCCTATATGATACTATAGAAAATTAATTATCTAGGTATCACTGATAAAGATATTCTGGCTTCTAATGAGTTACTCAAACAATTTAGATTACCAATAATACATATGCATAGGGTATTTTAATGGTTTTAAATCATTTTAATGATTTAAACATGTATATATTTCCTTTTGCATAGGTTAAAAATTAAATTCAATATTTAGATTAAATTCCATCTTCTTGATCAAAAATATAATTTTAGTATGGCAGTGTATATATTTCCTCTTAGGCTGGTCCATTATAATATAATATCATACTAACAAAATGAGTTTGATAATCATTTGGTTGTTTTTTTCAACCAAATTATCTATACACTCATTTCCTAACAGTGCATCTGTTTATTTATATGAATAAATATTTTTCTATATTCATACAGAGTCTTTTTCAGGATACAAGAGAAAATATAAAGGTACTGAAGTATGAAGGAAACAAAAGAGAAAAAAAATCTAAGTCCTACCTTCATTTCCAAACTACTGTAATACATGTAAGTGTATTCATACCCATTTACCCAGAAAACTTCTTTAGGTCATTTAGTCTCATAAAATCAGCCATATTAAATTATAATTCTGAATGCATATAAAAAATAAATGGTGCTTATTCTGTCTCAAGAATAGTATTTACAACCTTGGTAAGCACTGTCCTGTCTCATTTAAAGGGACAGTCAACTCTATTCTGAATATAAGCAAGAGTAAGAACTGATAATTTGTTTATTGATTTATAGGACTTGGGAGAATAGGTTGGTGGCATAGGTTCAAATAAATCATAGCCATTATACTCATGATTAATTTTATTATATTTTTCATCTAGGAACAGGATTCTAGTACATGAGGTTCCATGTGATAAATTAAAGATAGAAAACTGAACAGTTTTTTTCCACAACACACCCTCTTGTTTTAAGCCTTTTGAATATGCATATTTAAAACACATCAAAAGAGCTTCTATTTTTTTAAAAAATAGTGAAGATTATAAAGCCATGGTTCCCCTGAGATATCGTATCAGTCTTTGGTTCAGTGGTTAAATGTTTTAAAACATTAAACATTGGAAAGTCCAGGTGTTAGCTTTAGTACCCCAGACTTAATCTCTTTATGCAGTCATGCAGAAAATAAGGTTTACTTATTAGAAAATCAGATTCAGTGAAGGAATATGCTAGAGTTAAATATAGTACTTTACTATGCATGTCACTAGTGATAGAATAACTTCTAAGTTAACTGGTAGACTTTACACTTGATCTTACATTACTACTTTAAAAAGTTTTAATAATATATGTCTTAAATTTTGAGAATTTCATGCAATATACTTTAATCATTTTCACCCCCAGCTCTTGCTGGTTCTACTTTCACCTCTCTCTTACACACAATTTATGTTTTTTAACACATAAATTGCTATCAAATGTGAATAGCTGCTCAAGTAAAGTCAGTATTTCCTGTTTACCCACCCACAAGCTGGGATTTTGTGTTTGAGCTTGCACAATATTTGTTCATGCTGTCATAACTGCCTTTTTGTGTCAATAAGCCATTGTTTCCTCATATTTATTAATGTCCTCTGGCTCTTCTAGCCTTTCTTTCACCTCTTTGACAATGGTCCCTGAGCCCTGGGAGTGGGAGGTAAGAGTATAACATATAAATGCCATTTTAAAAATATATTTTATTGATTTATTCATATTACATCTCAATTGTTATCCCATCCCTTGTATCCTCCCACTCCTCCCTCCCTCCCATTTTCCCCTTGCTCCCTTCCCCTATGACTGTGACAGAGGGGGACCTCTTCCCCCTGTATATGCTCATAGGGTCTTCTGCATCAAGTCTCTTCTTGGTAGCCTGCTATCCTTCCTCTGAGTGCCACCAGGCCTCCCCATCAAGGGGACATGGTCAAATATAGGGCACAAGAGTTCATGAGAAAGTCAGACCCCACTCTCCACTCAACTGTGAAAAATGTCCTGTTCATTGGGTAGATCTGGGTAGTGGTTCGAAGTTTACTGCACGTATTGTCCTTGGCTGGTGCCATAGTTTGAGCAGGACACTAGGGCCCAGATCCGCCCATCATAATGTTTTTCTTGTAAGTTTCTAGGACCCCTGGATCCTTCTATTTCCCCATTCTCCCATGCTTCTCTCACCTAGAGTCCCAATAGGATATCTTCCCCTCTATCCCACTTTCCTGATAAGTGAAGACATTCATGGGACATGCCCCTTACAAAGACGCAACAAAGAAAGAGAAATGTTGTTTAAGATTGAATACTCTCTAGTATATTAATCTCTGAATATAGACTTTTGCATCTCTGTGTTAATCACTCTGTATTGAAATCAGAGGGATTTTGGTGAGAAGTGAGAGATACAATAATGTATAGATATAACAATGAATATTTAAGAGTTATTTGAATTCTCTGTCCTTTTAGCAGTATACAAGATCTTTCCTTGGACATGTGGCTGGACTAGCCACAGATTTTTATTCCCTGAAATGGTGACAAGTATGGGTTCTATCTCATGGAGCAGGCCTTAAAATTATTCAGAAACTAGGTGGCTATTCCCATAACATTCATGACACTATTACACCAGTGCTCCCATCTCAACAGGAAAATATTTTCTGTCCTTTTTAGAGTTCACAGCTGTGTAAGATGGTTGATTAGTAGCATGCATAGCATCATCTATCACGATGAAAACAAAACAAATTTTGCAGTTGGCAAGAAAGCTTCTAGGTCTGTAGAAGCTAAATCTGTTTTGTCACTTAGGTATTTGGTACTTTCACCAACACGGTCTTACCACCAATTCCAGAGGGTAAGTAAGAACAATGACAGTAGCCTGTGACAATGGGTACATAGGGGATGTCATTGACCAACAATTCATTAAAAGGAACCAGTTTGTCATCTGGGGCTTTTTATTTAGTAGCATGTAGGAGTGTTTAGTTAGGTTTTTCTTCTGTTATAGAGTAAATGTATTTAAATTATTTTTTAAAAGAAATCAATATGAATGCTTATAAATGCAATCCTTGGCTTACAGACATAAAGACATTTCTTAAGGATCATTTACATGAATTAAATTTTCTTGTCGCTACACAAGAAGCAACATTTTTGGTTATTTTTCCCCCAAAAGCTAATTTTTAAGCTTAGTAGAGTAGATGCCAAGTGGTATTTTAAAAACACATATTTTAAAAAAGAATGTGCATCATTGCTTGAAATACAGCTGCGGTCTTTGTCAATTGAAGGCATTTAGCCTATGGACACAGACAAAATCATTTCTTTATAAACACATACCTTCATTTGGGAAAAAAGACCCAAATATATAAAATAATCCTATACAATAAAAAAGGTTTTCTGGAGATATATCCATTCCTGATCTCAAACTGTACTATAGAGCAATAGTAATCAAAACATCATAGTACTGGCATAGAAACAGACCTGTGGATCAATGGAATTGAGTCAAAGACCCAGAAATAATCCCACACACCTACAGACACTTGATTTTTTTAACAAAGAATCCAAAACCATACAATGGAAAAATGATAGCATCTTTAACAAACAGGGCTGGTCTAACTGTATGTTGACTTGTAGAAAAATGGAAGTAGATGCATGTTTATCACCTTGCACAAAACTTAAATCCAAAAATTAAAAAAA
The DNA here is from genome assembly GCF_964271855.1 of Acomys minous. NCBI lineage: Eukaryota > Metazoa > Chordata > Mammalia > Rodentia > Muridae > Acomys > Acomys minous. The sequence continues at coordinate 90,321,004 of NC_140488.1, read as the reverse complement.
AAACTTAAATCCAAGTAGATTAAAGAAATCAACATAAAACCACACACATATGCACACTGAAATGAATTCTGTCTTTTTTAATTAAAAGAAACGTTTTAGTATTGAATTTTTGGAAAGGAAAGCAGGAAGCCCACCAATGTGGAGGGTAAAGATCATCAATGGAGGACAATGGAGGCTAAAAAGAAAAATATTGTGAAATTGGAAGGAGGGAAGAATCGGAAGATACAAGGGATGGGATAACCATTGAGATGTAATATGAATAAATTAATAAAATGTAAAAAAAGAAAAGGAAAAGGTTGTGTGTGTGTGTGTGTGTGTGTGTGTGTGTGTGCGTGCGCGCACACTTCACTATGGAACCAATTTTAAGACTTACATTCAAAACAGCAAAGGAGTATATACCATTTAGCTCTTTTTACTTCTGTGTGAACTCATTCATTATGACAATTTCTAGTTCAATCCATTTGTCCACAAATTTTGGAAATTCCTTGTTTTTAATAGCTGAGTAGTATTCCATAGTGTAAATGTACCACAGTTTCTTTATCCATTCTTCTATAGAGGGACACGTAGGTTGTTTCCAAGTTCTGGCTATTATGAATAAGGCAGCTATGAACATGGTTGAGCATATGTCCCTGTTGTGTGGTAGTACATCCTCTGGGTATATTCCAAGGAGTGGAATAGCTGGGTCTTGAGGAAGCCCTATTCCCATTTTTCTGAGAAAGCACCAGATAGCTTTCCAAAGTGGTTGTACTAGTTTGCATTCCCACCAGCAATGCAGGAGTGTTCCTCTCTCCCCACATCCTCGCCAGCATGTGGTGTCGCTTGAATATTTGATCTTAGCCATCCTGATGGGTGTAAGATGGAATCTCAGTTTCATTTTGATTTGCATTTCTCTGATGACTAAGGAGGTCTAGCATTTCTTTAAGTGTTTCTCAGCCATTTGATATTCCTCTGTTGAGAATTCTCTGTTTAGCTCTGCGCCCCATTTCTCAATTGGGTTATTTGGTTTGGTGGTGTTTAATTTCTTAAGTACGTCCCCATGAAAAACTGTACCTACCAGAATAGTGGGTAAGAGGGGAGGACATCCTATTGAAACTTTAGGTGTGAGAAGCCTGGGAGAAAGAGGAAATGGAAGGATCCAGTGGGTCCTGGAAAACTACAGGCGAGTCTGGGCCCTGGGGTCCTCCGCAAACTGTGGCAACAGCCAAGGAAAAAATAGGCAGTAAAAACCTTGAACCCCTACCCGGACTAGCCGATGGACATTCTCCACTGTTGAGTGTAGAAGGAGATCTAACTTTCACACAAACTCTGGTGCCCCATATTTGAACATGTCCCTTGGACGGAGATGCCTGTTGGCACTCAGAGGAAAGATAATAGGTCACCAAGGAGAGACTTGATACCGTATGAGCATATTCAGGGGGAGGAGGTCCCCCTCAGACACAGACTTAGGGGAGGGGAGGGGAGTAGGGGGGAAGTGGGAGGAAGGGAGGAATGGGAGGATACATGGGATGGGCTTACAACTGAGATGTAATATGTATAAATTAATAAAAATGTATTTAAAAAAATAATAAATAAATAAATAAATAAAAAACAAAACAGCAAAGGAATTTAAAATGCAACACAATGCTCTCCACACAGAACATGGGTCATTTCTTTTAGAGACTTGATGGTTTAATCCAAGAAATACTACTTTATGCACAGACAATTGTGGTTGTCATAGTCTTTCATGGGGAGTTGCTTGTGGTATTAGAATCTAGCAGATAAAGGACAAGGATGTTGTTAATTGCTGTTTATAGCACAGGATAGCCACATATGATAAAGAACTATGTTGCCAAAATAACAGTGTGAACGTTGAAGGATTTGTGCCATATGAAATGAAACCCATTATATAATTTTCTTGTTGAATCTATGTATGACATCCAAATAATAACCACTAAAGGGGTAAATATGATTTTTAAGAGCAAAATAGCAAAAAAAATGATGTGAACTGAAGATTTTAGAATAACGAACTTTTTGTGTGTGTTTAAAACGGAGAAGATTCCAAGGAGTGGAATAGCTGGGTCTTGAGGAAGCCCTATTCCCATTTTTCTGAGATAGCACCAGATAGATTTCCAAAGTGGTTGTACTAGTTTGCATTCCCACCAGCAATGAAGGAGTGTTCCTCTCTCCCCACATCCTCGCCAGCATGTGGTGTCGCTTGAATTTTTTGATCTTAGCCATTCTGATGGGTGTAAGATGGAATCTCAGAGTTGTTTTGATTTGCATTTCCCTGATGATTAAGGAGGTTGAGCATTTCTTTAAGTGTTTCTCAGCCATTTGATATTCCTCTGTTGAGAATTCTCTGTTTAGTTCCATGCCCCATTTCTCGATTGGGTTATTTGGTTTGGTGGTATTTAATTTCTTGAGTTCTTTATATATTTTGGATATTAGACCTTTGTCAGACGTAGGGTTGGTGAAGAGCTATTCCACTCCTTGGAATATATCCAGAAGATGCTCCAGCACACAACAAGAAAATTTGCTCAACCATGTTCATAGCAGCCTTATTCATAATAGCCAGAACATGGAAACACCCGAAGTGTCCCTCAATAGAAGAATGGATAAAGAAACTGTGGTACATATACACTATGGAATACTATTCAGCTATTAAAAACAAGGACTTCCCGAAATATGTGGATAAATGGATTGAGCTAGAAATGATCATAATGAGTGAGTTAACCCAGAAGCAGAAAGACTCAAATGGTATATACTCACTTATATCTGCATATTAGCCCAAGGGGCATGTCCCACGAAAGCCTTCACTTACCAGGAAACTGAGACAGAGGAGAGAACATTCTAGTGGGATTCTAGATGAGAGAATCATGGGAGAAAGGCAAAGTAGAAGGACCCACAGGGTCCAAGAAGCCTACAAGTAGAACATTATGATAGGCAGATTTGGGCTCAGGAGTCCCGCTCAAACTAAGGCACCAGCCAAGGACAATACAGGCGGTAAACCTTAAACCCCTACCCAGATCTAGCCAATGGACGGAACACTCTCCACAGTAGAGTGGAGAGTGGGATATTACTTTCTCACATACTCTGGTGCCTCACCTTTGACCCTGTCCCCTGGAGGGGGAGACCTGATGGCACTCAGAGGAAGGACAGCAGGTTACCAAGAGGAGACTTGATACCCTATGAACATATAGAGGGGGAGGTAATCCCCCTCAGGAACAGTCATAGGGGAGGGGAGTAAGGGGAAAATGGGAGGGAGGGAAGAATGGGAGGATACAAGGGAGGGGATAACCATTGAGATGTAACAAGAATAAATTAATAATAATAAAATAAAAATAAAATACAGAAAACAAAAAACAGAAAAGATGGCTAGAGATTTATGTTTGAGAATCCTTTGAGAAAAGTAAATCTATTGAAATAATTTAATCCATGGAAATATGAGTTGAGATGTTCCCCGGCAATAGAAATATTCTACCTGCATTAGAGAATGAGGGAGATTAGTAAAGAGAGAGTTGCTGAAAGAAACGAAAAGGTTCCAGGCAGATACTGAAGCTATGAATTATAATATGAATCAATATCAAGGATTGTTATAGAATTACACATGCTTGGTTAACTTGTAATTCACAAGAGTAGGTCTTTGGGGGACATGACTCATAAAGTAAGACATTTGATTTTTAGTTTTTAGTACAAATGGAAGGAAGAGTGAAAGCAATTTATTTCACCAAAAATATAGATAAGCCCATGAATAGATCTTTCTCTTTACTATTTTTCTTTATCTTTTTTCCTTTTAAATCTAATGTTTATTCCTTCATTTTAAGTACAATTAATTTATAATTTATTCCCAATTAAAAATAAATATAACATTAGTTTTTAAAAAGAAATTAAAGGTGCATACGTTGGATTATTAAAAAATGAAAGGTAGCTCTTATTTGGATTAAAATTTGTAGCCTATTTTAACCGAAGACAGAGTTGAGTGACATTACACTATCTCCATGTACTATGTCTGATATATTGAGTTGGCAAATAAAAGTAATGTAACAAATTTTAAAAGTCTGTACATTTTACCACTTAAGAAATAGAACTGCTAGTTTGAAGATTAAACTTAAACTAATTTTGTTTTTATAAAAAAATATTCTGAGCATCTATCTATGAATTTGTGTGCATATGTGTGTGTGTTCATGCCAATCTTTCTGAGTATCTATTTGAATGTATATGCATGTATGTGCAAGAGTGTGCTTATAGGCCAGAAAAGGATATTAGACCTGTTGAAACTGGAGTTACAGATGTTTGAAGAATGCTTGTCAGTTCATGCAAGTGTGGAAAGTTGAACTTCAGACCCCATGATTATGCGTCAATCACTCATAAAGACTGAGACGTCTTTCTACCATGTGATTTGAATATACCATGTAATATCAACAAAGAAGAGGCTGAGTACTACCAATAACAATAGATTTCTGAGTCATGTTGGGCTTCCCATTGATTGCAAGACTAACCTGGACCACATAGTGAGACACTGCCTCCAAATCAAATGATAAATCAAAATATATTTAATAGGAACTTAAAAATTAACTTATGTCTGTCTCAGTGGTTATTGTTATGATCTAAGAATTAAACAGTATATTTGGAAAGGTTCTGAGCAGTGTAGAAAACAGAGTAAAGACCAGCAGGAAGACTATGACACAATACTTACAATTCATTCAAAATAACATATTTTGGAATTGGATTTCCAACTCTGTCATATTTTCCTGCAGTTTGTTTTTAAATATTGAAATCAATATTCCACAAATTTTTTACATTGCTTCAAAATTCCAAGTCTGTCCTAATTATAATAAGTCTATGAGATCTCAGAATATTTTATGTAATTCATATAGGATACTATATCATGATCCTTGTAGCACATTATGTTCCTGTTACTTTTAGCAAAAGTACATAAGACAAAGATTTGAAAGGAAAAGGGAGAATTTAAGGTTGTTTTTTATTTAATGTGCTGGTAAAAATACAAGAAAATACATTGTGTGGGTGGATGGAAATGTAATACTTTATTTTGTTATTTTATCAGTGGAGTCTTATGCTATGATAAAGAGGTTAATAGCTTAGAAAAAAAGGCTTTCCTCACATTGCCCTGATGTCACCACTGCAATCAAACTAGTCCATTATTGATGACCTGTGATGCTTTTTTTATTTGACTGTTTCAGCACTTCTGATATATTGGTTAAAACCTATTGATTTATGGAGGTTTGGCTTTTATGATAATTTGCTTGCAGAAGAGATGAACATTTCTCAGATCTTACCCAAGTAGAATAAGAGAAACATAAATGGTCTGGGTATTTTTTTAGTGAATTCATAATTTCATCTGGGTTTAGCTTACTATGAATGATAAGAGTTTATAGAGAAAGGAATGTTGTTACATAATTTAATATTGAATGGTAAAACTGAGCTGTGCATTTAAAAAATACAGACATTAAATGTGAAAATATGATTCAAATTAATTTTTCAAAACCTGTAAAAATTATTTTAAGATGACTTGGCATGTTACATTCATTGTTTCTTAAGTGGCTTTTATTATAAAATATATTGTGACTAATAATTCTCCTGTCCCTGTGTGAGAAACATCTAACAAGCAAAAAAAAATGTCATGTTTATCTATCCTCACTTTTCATACAATTTGGTACAATTTCTTGATTAAATCTAAATTGAGCACAGAGAACACATGTCCCTCATGGGACATCAAATTAAATTCTCATGAGGATTTTTCTAGTTTGACTACATTTGTCTGTTTTTATCACTGCTATGTAAAAAGATTGCTGAGTTTTATCTTCCCACTGGGAAACTGAAGAAAATATTCTCCTCCTTACTGATATACTTCTTTTAAGAAAAAATGCAAGTAAGTATGTTGGTTGTAAGCAGCAGATAAGAGAATTCTGAACATTGAATAAAATTTATATTCAGTGAAAATAATTTAAAAACTGGAAAGGCTACTGAGATGTAACACATTATAGATTATATATTGTTGTCTGAGGAAAAACAATTGAACAACTAAATGAGCAGAGAGCTTTCCATTTTATTCCTTAGATGCACAAGTTCTATCATTCTTATTGCTATAAAGGTGGCCTTTTACTTTCTTAAAGAAAAAGAGCAAATCCCCAGAGTATGGAAGCTTTTCTGATAGTTAACTTAATGAAACAAATTCTGGTATGCTTTACAAATATCATTATGGAAGTTTTTTTTAATTGAACCTAGCAAAATATTTTTTAATCTATAATCATTTCCTTAGCAATTCTTGATGTTTTATAGCCTGTCTTTTTTTTTATAATTTATTCCAATTTCATTCCTGATTGTTATCTCCTCACTTGTATCATCTCATTCCCCACTCCCTTCCTCTTTCACCTATAGTAGTATTTAACCCTTAAATTCTCCTTTAGTTATAATGACAGGAGGTGACCTGATAATTAAGAAATAGAAAGGAGATAAATCACATTAAAATGACAGAATTATTACTTAATGGGTGCTGAAACTTGTGAGTAAAATATTTAGGAAAAGTTTTACTTATTACAGATAGAGAGCTATCATATGTTCATGGGGAACTATGTGTGCTCATATTTTTATACACATTTGTTGAGAGATTTCTTGTTTTCCTTTTTTATGTATATGATTATTGACAATGTATTTAAGAAACAGATAATTCATTGCAGTCCAGATGATGAGAAAATTATCACATACAGGTATATGTTAATAGGGAAAGTCTCAAAGAGAAGGTCAAGTTTGAGTTAAAACTTAAGATTTTCAAAAAGCTACATAACATCTATGTTGTTTGCAGATTCTGGCTATTATGAATAAAGTTGCATATAGTTGAGCAAATGTGCATATAATATGCTGGAGCATCTTCCAGGTATATGTCCAGGAGTGGTATAGCTGAGTCTTGAGATAGGACTATTCTCAATTTTCTGAAAAATCACCAGATTGACTTCCAAAGTGATTATACAGGTTTACACTCTCACCAGCAATGAAGGACTGTCCCCTTTCTCCACATCCTTGCCAGCATGTGCTGCTACTTTAGTTTTTTATCTTAGACATTCTGACAGGTGTAAGATGGAATCTCAGAGTCATTTTGATTTGCATTTCCCTAATGACTAAGGAGCAGGGCTGTCTCTGACATGGACTTTGTTGCTTGCTTTTTGATCACTAATCCTTGGAGGGGTTTCCTCACCAGGCTAAAGGGGAAGAGGACATGGTCAATCCTGATGCAAATTGATGAGAGAGGAGGATGCTCCTCTTTTCTGATGAAGATGTAAGGGGACAGGGGGAATTGGGAAAGAGGGTGGAACCGGCAAGAGAGGAAGGACGGGGCTACAATCAGGATATAAAGTGAATAAATTAACTAATTTAAAATTAAAAAACTACAAAAAAAAGATGTAAGTATGGTAGCTAGAGGCAGAGTATGGTGATAAACTACATCCAAATCTGGTGTAGTCCTTGGGGTAACAGACGAAAAATGAAAACATCATTGATGTTACATTATACTAATATGTAACAGCTTTTGCTCAACTTCTTCATCATCAGTGAATTATGTGGTAATAGTCTCAAATAATAGGGCTGAGGACAAGACTCACAGTCAGACCTTGGAGAGCAGACCATTGTCTCAACAACATCATGGATTGTTTGGGGATTTTATTTTCTTTTTTTTAATTAATTTATTCTTGTTACATCTCAGTGGTTATCCCATCCCTTGTATCCTCCCATTCTTCCCTCCCTCCCATTTTCCCCTTATTCCCCTCCCCTATGACTGTTCCTGAGGGGGATTACCTCCCCCTGTATATGCTCATAGGGTATCAAGTCTCTTCTTGGTAACCTGCTGTCCTTCTGAGTGCCACCAGGTTTCACAAGACACCATTGGCCAACAACTCAATTGTATATAACCCAGTCCCCATAGTGGAAGACTCCTTCAGTGACAGAGATGGCCAGTTGGGACTTTATCATCTTCCTTATTAAAAGACCTCATTAGGACTGCCTTAATATATTTTGCAGATTTTCCATATCATGAGGTTTTCACAACATCTTTCCAATGTTTCTCAATTCTAGATGTCATTGATCACATTTACTACCTCAACCCTATTTCCCCTCCCCTGATGTACCCGACTCTCCTATTTCTGTTCCCATCCATCACCAGTCAATGTATAAAATCTATTTTCCCCTCCCAGAAAGACCAGTGCCCCTCCCATCCCTTCCTCTATACCTAACCACTCTGGGTCTATGAATTATAGGCTGGTTATCATTATTTAATGACTAATGTCCACATATAAATGGATATATACCATATTTATCTTTCTGCATCTGGGTTACTTCATTCAATATGAGATATTTTTTAGTTCCATTCACTTGCCTGCACATTTCAGGATGTCATGTTTTAGCAGCTGACTAAATACTCCATTGTGTAAAGCTATCAAATTTTCCTTATTAATTTTTATGTAAGAGATATCTAAGCTGTTTCCAAATTCTGGCTATTATGAATAGAGCAACAATGACCATGGTTGAACAATTATCCTTGTGGTAGGATGAAACTCTCAAGAAAGGTATATCTGGGTCTTAAGGTAGATCAATTCCCAACTTTCTGAGGAACCACCATATTGATTTTTATAGTGAATGTACAAATTTGTACTCCCACCAGCAATGAAGAAGTGTTACCAGTGTTCCACATCCTGGCCAGTATGAGCTCTCATTTGGATTATTGATATAACCATTCTGACAGATGTAAAGTGGAATCTCAGAGGAGTTTTGATTTTCACTTCCCTAATGGCTAAGGATGTTGAATATTTCTTTGCTTTTTAGCCATTTGCGCTTTCTCTATTGAGAATTCTGTTTAGATTTAATTGGATTAGTTCATCTTTTAATATCTAGTTTCTTGAATTTTGTATATATTTTGTATTATTCCTCTATTAGATTTGATTGATAAAAATATTATCCATCGTGTAGGGTGTCATTTTGTCTAAATGACAGTGTCCTTTGTCTTACAGAAGCTTTTCAGTCCCAGTGTTTAATTGTTGATGTTAGTGTCTTATCACTGTTCTGTTCAGGAAGTCATCTTTTGTGACAGTAAGTTTATAACTAGAATAGGAATTTAGTAAAACAGCTATTTTGCTTGGAGCTTTATAGGTAATAGTTCAGATACTACCTAGCTAATCAGCTAAGATTACCACTCAATTGAACACTACTGGGAAAGTTGTAGAGTATAAAATTATTGTAATGGAAGCTTTCTGATTTTTTCAGTCTTAGTGGATAAAAATTCTCAGTGTGAAAGTTAAACAGTTATATCTCCATAAACTAAATATTCAAACTGGGTTTATAATCCTGTCTTTCAAATTTGTTTAATAAATCTTAGTATTTGTGGAATGTAGCAAATACTGGGTTTATAATCCTGTCTTTCAAATTTGTTTAATAAATCCCAGTATTTGTGGAATGTAGCAAATACAGTAATATCAATTCTAGGAAACATTGTAGCCACTGATGTGAAGCAGGTAGCAAAATTCCAAATTCTAATACATGTATGTATTTATATACATATAAGTGTATTTATATATAAATATATATGTATATGTGTTTATGCAATGAAAAGATGCAGTGTTTTCCAAGTAATTCTTGTTCTATCCACTGAACTAAAAATGGACAAGCTACATATATGATAGTGGTGATTCTGTAAGACAAGTTCAGTATATGAAAACACAGAAATAAGTTATTTTTGTAGATGAGAAATTGATGTTCATCTATTTTTTTAGTATAGAGCTCATTATTTTTCTATGCATAAAACATAATTATGTAGTGAATATTGTAAGCATCATATTGTCACATTGTAGTTATTCATCATTCTTAAATTTTTCATTGACTTTTATTAGTACAGCTAAATTATTATCATTGTTTCTACTGAGTCTTGCATATATTATACATACTTGTATTCTTTCTTAATTTGATGAAATTGTAACCTTTATTTAAAATCTAGAACATATCCTACATCAGGATTTTCTTGGATATCAAGGCAATTGTTCATCTCAGAATATTCAGTGAAATATGGCCACTATTAACCAATTGCTACAGTGTTTGCTAGAATTATAGAGACTCTATTTTATCTATGCCCGGTGCTTAACAAAACAAGAGGTGAATTCTAGTGAAGCTCCCAAAATTTCATACTTATAAAGCTGTGTGATTGCCTAAAGAGGAATGCATATTTCTCATTCCCTCTCTATATATTCCTTTTGTTTGTCATCCATAGACCAACTCTAGCATGTGCACCATCTTAGAATTTGGAAGTATTGCCTCCTTTGCTTAGCAACGATCAGTATGAATTATCCTGCTCTAGAAAGAATGAGATCTAGAGATGCATGGAGATTGTTATTCATGTGTTTTTTCTCTTTGGAAAAATTACAGCTCCGTAATGTGGCCCAGTTTCTGGAAATAGCTTCTTCATGTATTTTGTTAAGTGGGTTGATTTTTATAATTTATTTTGTGTATGTGCAATTTGCCTAGATGTATGTATACTACATATGCTTTCTAAGGAGGAGATCATCTTCTGAAACAGGAGTTACAGATATTTACAAGCTGACCAATGGGTGATAAGTACATAATTCAAATCCTCTGCAAGAATAGTAAGTGCTCTTGGCTGCTGAACCATCTTTTCAGCCAAGTGGCATTTTTTAAAATCAATTTGATAAAGACTGAATTTATGTCTTCACATAATCTGAGAAAGTATTTTTGCTAGGAGTATTATAACTGGGTCAAATGGTAGGTACATTGCTTTTTGAGTTGCCTTTAGATTTATTTTAATAGTGATTGAATTGGTGAGTGCATATGTTTATTTCCACCCATCCTCTTGTTTCTTTTTATGTTTTTGTGCTTTTCTCTACTCCTCTGGATCATACATGTATGTCCTTAAGTTATCTCAAATCAGCCTGACAATGCTTCCTTATGATTTCTTCTTTCCTTATCAGATCTTGGGCTTATTTATTAGAAAATATTTTTCATAAATGATTATAAATGGAGAATCATTTCAAAATCTAGCAGGTAAAAAATGGTAGCTGTTCTATTTTCCTTTTTTAAAAAGTTGTTAAATATTACCCATTAAAAATACCAATGTCTTTGAATAGTTTGTAAAATAGAGAGTACAAACAAAAAGGGTATCATGTGTCTTTATTCAGAATGCTGTCTACTACAGAGTTCATCCATTTCTAAGTCTGATATCTATTCTTTACTTTTGTCAATAGCTGGAAACCAAGAATTAATACTTTCTACTGTAACCTTACACACAGATGCAAATAATTGTTCTAAAAGTGCAGCTGCTTACAAATAATAATACAGAAGTTCATTTTAAAACCAAAGACACAATTTTGAAAAAAAATGGACTGATTACAGCTGTTCTACTTTTCTACTGAGGGTAAAATTTCAAGTCACTTTTCCTTAGGCTAGATTTTCCTTTTGTTAATAATTGTTCTATCACTTTGCTTCAACAAACAGAGCCAGTATAAACCTCACATTTTACAACTATCTTAGCTAGGTCCTAGATCCTCTCTTAAATAGGATCCGAGTTTAGAGGCATTGGCATTGCTAATGAGGATTGCCTGCAAGTTTGAATCTTCTCACAGCCCAGGCCCAAGTCTGTGAGAGTCAGCAGTTTTCATTGTATACCAAATACATCCAGGTACTTCTTTGGTCCTAGAAGTTTTAATACAGATGACTTAGTGAAATTATTAATCTTTCAGTTTTTATGTACAGGACTTCCTCTATGGTGTTGTATGCCTATTAATGTAATGGCTTTATTCTTCAACATTACATAGTTAAACATATGAGAAAATAAAGGTGAGACCACACAAACTTTATGGTACTATGTTATCAGATCTAACACCAAAGCCTATTTTCTCTGCCATAGTCAACCTAGAATGCACCTCAAGGTGAGGGCTAATACCCAAATCTTCAAAGCCTCACAAGTTTTTCTTCTTTCTGATAGGTTTTCTGAGGATTTTCTAGACTTCTCATTCAGTCTTCTAATTGGTTTTTCCCATGGTATCACACGCTGATCAATCAGCTACTATGAAGGGCCTACAACACTGATACTGTTTTATCAGACTTACTGGCAAATACCTCTATAACATGGCCAAAATGAAGCTGGAAGCAGAATAATGACTTTACTTACTCTTTAAGGGATTATTTTAATCCTTCATTACAGAAAAATTTAGCATTATGTAATCAGATTTAGACGACAACTCACATCACTTTTTGGTGACTATCTTAACTAGATCCTAGACCCTTCCTGGAATAGGATCTGAGTTTGGGGGAACTGGCATTGCTGATGAGTATTGCCTGCAAGTTTGAATCTTCCCACATCCCAGGATCAAGTCTGTGGGAGCCAGCAGTATTCATTATATACTAAATACACCCAGATACTTTTGTCCTAGGAAGCTAAGGAACATGGAAGCTCACACTAGATGAATTAACCAGAACAGATCTCCACACCAGAATGTAGGACATTGGATTCTAATCTTTAGGAATAGTGTGAGAAGAGCATTAGACAAATTAAAGGTGGAATAGATTAATTCAACTTATAGGGATGCATTGAAATATCACAGCAAATGTCAGTTACCCAGATAATACATGACAATCAAAAGTAAATTAAAATGTTTTAAAAGAATTTGAATTTTTATTACAATTTATTCATATTACATCCCGATTGTTACACTCTCCCTCTTATCTTCCAGTTACCACCCACCCTCACTCTTCCGCCCTATTCTTTCCCCTAGAACTCTGACAGGGGGAGTGAGGGCTCCTCCCTCACCTTTGATCAGAGCCTGTCAAGTTTCATCAGGGTAGCCTGCATCCCTTTCCTCTGTGTGCTTCCAAAGCCACCCTGCCAAGGGGCAGTAGTCAAATTGCAGGCACCACAGTTCATTTCAGAGGCAGTTCCCTCTCTCCCCCCTCTCCATACACATGGAGCATGAGCTGTCTATCAGCTACTTCTGAACAGGGGTTCTAGGTACCCTAAGTGCACTGTCCTTGGTTGATGTATCAGTTTGTGCAGCCCCCCATGGGTCTAGGTATGCTGGCCTTGTTGGTTTCCCTGTGGAGCCCCTGACCCATCCTACACCTTCCATCCCCCTACCATACAACTCTTAGCTTTCCCCTCAAGGTCTGGATGCAAATCCCAGTATCTATCTGGAACTCCTGCTGGGTAGAGTTTCTCAGAAGTCTTCTATGTTGGGCTATATTAACATATAAGTGAGTACATAACATGCTTGTCCTTCTGGGTCTGGGGTATCTCACTCAAGATGATCACTTCTAGTTCCACCGATGCCTGCAATTTTCAAGATTTCCTTGCCTTTGATACCTGAGTAGTATTCCATTTTGTAAATGTACCACAGTTTCTTTATCCATTCTTCAGTTGATGGACATCTAGGTTGTTCCCAGATTTGGCAATTATGAATAAAGGTGCTATGAACATAGTTGAGCAAATGTCCTTGTTGTATGGTAGAGCATATTTTGGGTATATGCCAAGGAGTGGTACAGCTGGATCCTGAGGTAGCACTATTCCTAGTTTTCAGAGAAAACACCAGATTGAATTCCAAAGTGGAATTTACACTCCCACCAGGAATGGAGGAGAATACCCCTTTCTCCACATCCTTCCCAGCATGTGCTGTCGCTTGAGCCACTCTGATTGGTGTAAGATGGAATCTCAGAGTTGTCTTGATTTGCCTTTCCCTGATGACTAAGGACATTGAGCATTTCTTTAAGTGCTTCTCTGCCATTTGATATTCCTCTGTTGAGAATTCTGTTTAGCTCTGTACCCCGTTTTTAATGGGATTATTTGGTTTTGTGGTGTTTCCTTTCTTGTATTCTTTATATATTTTGAATATTTGCCCTTTGTCAGAAGTAGGGTTGGTGAAGATCCTTTCCCAGTCTGTAGGCTGTTGTTTTGTTCTGTTGACAGGGTCTTTTGCTTTACAGAAGCTTTTCAATATCATCAGGTCCCAACTACTAATTGTTAACCTTAGAAAGATCAATTCTCAACATCATATGAAAAAATAAAAATTCATAATAGCTAAAACAATCCTGTACAATAAGTGATCATATGGAGGAAACTCCATCCCTGATCTCAAGCTGTACTATGGAGCAACAGTAATAAAAATGGTGTGGTACTGGCATAGAAATAGACTAGTTGACCAATGGAATCAAACTGAAGATTCAGAAATAAATCCACACACCTATGGACACTTGGCTTTGACAAATAGCTGAATCCATGCAATGGAAAAAAGATAGCATTTTCAACAAATGTCACTGCACTACTGTATGTCTATATGTAGAAAAATGCAAACAGATCTATATTTATTACCATGCACAAAGCTAAAGTCCAAGTAGATTAAAGACCTCAGCATAAACTAAAGATACTCAATCTGCTGGAAGAAAAGTGAGAAAGAACCTTGAACTTATTGGCACAGTAGACACCTTCCTGAACAGGATTTGAATTTTCATACTGAAAAATAGTCCAACAAAAAAGTGAAAGACAAACCACATGACGGGAAATTGCTTACAATCTATTTGATATGAGGTTTTCATCCATAATGTGATGAAGAACTTTTATAAATTAATAATAGCAAAAAGAGTGCTAACTGAATAAAAGATCCAAGAATCATTTTGTAAAATGAAAACTGCTTCAACAAATTTCCTAAAGGTGCTTAACATAATATGTCAGAGTAAATTAAGATTTCAAATCTTGTGAAATTTTACAAGACTCTAAGACTAAATTGACCTATCAGATAATGTTGTCATTATGCAGGTTTTGTTTATGTCAAAAAATCATGGTCCATGCTCTTCTGTTCTGTCCAAAAGACACTATCTTCAGCAAGTATCATGATTCTTTGGCTCTTAAAATCTTTCCACCACCTCTTTCACTGTTACTTGAGCTTTAGCTGTAAAGGTTGTGCCTGTAAATCAGTTGATATTAGGCACTCCAAAATTCTCTGCATTTTTACAAGTTATGTATCCATGATCTCTGTAAGAGTCTATCTGTTCTTTTAAAAACTATGCTTCTTTGAGCCGGGCGTGGTGGCGCACACCTTTAATCCCAGCACTCGGGAGGCAGAGGCAGGTGGATCGCTGTGAGTTCGAGGCCAGCCTGGTCTACAGAGCGAGTCCAGGACAGCCAAGGCTATACAGAGAAACCCTGTTTCAAAAGACCAAAAAAAAAACCTATGCTTCTTTGATTAGGGATGAGAGATACCTTTATCTGTATGTATAAGAAGTGTTTCAAATGACATCAGACATCTTAGTGGTTTAGGAAAATGATAGTAGTAGTTTCTCCTCAAGAGTCTATGACTTCTTTCATAGCAAGTTGGTTAGGTTTAAAGAGACAGGCATGAATTCCCACCTATTGTGAGTGCCTTAAGTTTAATTAATAGTCCCAAGATAACAGCCTCACTATTGCACCACTTTGGATGTCTGCTGAAAGAGGAGTAATCAGTTTACACTAGATATTAACACCATAAAATTACTGGCCCTAAATACACACACACACAAACACACACACACATCACTAAGGAGCCTCAGTAGGCTGTATATTTATATATATATATATATATATATATATATATATATATATATATTGTATGTGACAATGATAAAGAACAGATAATTAATTTGTGGGATTAGGGATCAGGGACACAGGAGTCGTCAGTGGAGGGAGAGAAAGGAGTGAAATGATAATAAAAAATTCATGTATGAGGTACTAAATAATACAAAATTTGAAAACTAAAGTATAAATCTCAGTGAAATGCCATCTCTACTCAAAGAGAATAGCTATATTAGAAAGTAGACAAGAATATAAATTGGTGAATATATAGAGAATATGAACATTCATATATGTATGAATGTAAATAGTGTGGTGACTCTGGAGAAAAATTTGACATTTCCTCAAATGTTAAGCATTGATTTACTATATATCTGACAAATGTCATTCCTAATTAAATATCCAAAGAACATGAAAACATATCCACTTAAAACAGTTACAGGAAAACAGTTATAGAATTGTTCCCATTGGCCACTAAACACAAATTGACAAATAAATATGCTAAATGTATAGTATTTATATAATAAATTGACAAATAGGTATGCTAAATGTATAGTATTTATACAATTAAAACTTACTTGCCAACAAAATAATGAAATATTGTTTTTTCTACCACATGAGTGGAGATAGAAAACATGCTAAATGAAAGGAGCTAACCATAAAAGAATATACATTCTAAAATTCTAGGATAGATAAATGTGTAGTAACAAAATGCATGAGTAGCTACTTATTTTTGGAATTTGAGGACATAATGGGAAATGATTAAAAGCATGGGTCGCTTATATGATGGTGATGAAGTGTATAGTTAGATTTTTATAATTGCACAACTTTATAAACATGGGGAACGAGAGAATCATGTCATTTTACATTATTGTTGTTGTTTATTCACTCTACAGCCTGATAACAGCCTCCCTCCCTAATCTCTTCACAGTCCCACCCCCACAATGCTCCTCTATTACCCCATCCCTTTATCCTTAGAGAAGGGGAGGCACATCATGGATACTAACCCATCCTGGTACACCAAGTTTCAGTAGGACAGGCACACAGAGAGAATGACCAACTAGTAACTGGTGCGATTTGAGAACCACCCATGATAGGGCCAACCACTGCCATTATTAATGACACTCTGCTATGCTTTCAGAAAGGAGTCTAGCATAATTGTCTCCTGAGATGCTTTTTTCAGCAGCTGATGGAAGCAGATGCATAGACCCACAATCAAACAATAGGCCTACGTCAGGAATTTTATGAAAGAGTAGGAGGAAGAAATGAGAGTCTGTAGGGATGAGGACCACTACAAGACCTACAAAATTATGCCATTTCAAATGGGTGGAATTAAGGGATGGAAATTAAATCTTAGTAAAGCTATGAAAGTATACCCTGAAGGTTTAAAAACTAACTTTCATTCTAAAGTAAATGTTCTTCACCTTCATCAGTGGTATCTATTAAGAACAAAATGCTTTGTATACATTACTCATATACATAAATTAATAAACAAGGTGATATAACCCAAAGCATTCAGATCCTTACCATTTAGTCATATTTCAGCCATTCATTAGCCACATAGATGCACAGAATATTAGACAGTTTACTATATAGTTATCTGTTCTCATATAAAGTTTTATCAGGTAGAATTATTTTGGATTTTTTTTTCAATTATGTCCCCTCAAAGTATCCTATCCTTCCCACCTCTTTTCCACAAGAATACCTACTCTTTGCACAGTTTTTGGCTGTGAATCTCAGCATCTGTTTCAGTCCACTGCTGAGTGGAGCCTCTCAGAGGACAGCCATGTTAGGCACCTATCTCCAAGCATACGAGAGTGTCTTTAATCATGTTAGGGTTTGCTCTCTCCAGTGGGGTGGGTCTCAGGTTGGCTCAGGCATTGGCTGAATATTCTCTTAATCTCTGCTTTTTCTTTATCCTTGCACATTTTGTAGGCATGGTAAACTGTGGGTCAAAGTTTCTGTGGGTGGGTTTGTGTTCTCCTCCTTCCACTAGGAGTTCTGTCTAGTTAGAGGGTGTCCTCTTCAGTCTCCATAATCTCTGCTACTAGGAATCTCAGCTAGAGTCAATCCCATATCCTTGCAGAAGTCTACCTTGTCATAGGTTTCCAATTTGCAATAGAGATGCTCCCTGCCAGAGTTTCTCTTGTCTCTGAAGAACCTCTGTTCTCTTGCCCCTGCTCTCCTCAAGTTAGATCTCTACCCTATTTTTTCCTTGCTCCCTCTCCTACCTGTCCCTTCTCTTCAACTGCTTCCACTGTTTACTCTATTTCCTCATCTAAGTGAGATTTAGTCATTCTCAATTGAGTCCTCATTGTTATTTATGCTTTTTGGGCCTGTGAATTGTAGTATGTTTATCCTGTATTATATAGATAAAATCCACTAATAAATGAGCACATACCATTTGTTTCTTTCTGGTTCTAAGCTACATCACTCAGAATGGTCTTTAACACATACACACATCCCAAATTTTCTTTGTCATTTTATCTATTTTTGGAATTTTATATTGTTTCCATATCTTGGCTATCATGCCTGGTATTTCATTGAACAAAAGAACACAGATAAGTCTTTAAACTAGTGACATCATTTGGGGATGAATACATACAAAAAGAGAAGTGTTGGATCACATGGTAATTTTCATTTAAATTTTTTAGGAAACCTCATACGTTTTGGTGTTATCAACTTCTACTCCAGTTAATATTGTTTTATGATTTATTAGTTTTTGATAATTTCATAAATTGTATTCTTATCATAATTATCTCCTTCCCCAATGTCGACTTTCATTGACCTGTGCAGATGTGTTTGTGAGACCTAAGATTTGAGGACATGAAAGAACGAGCCACTCTAAAATCTAGTGATGGAGACTAGAGTTTAATTATGTAGACAACCTTATTTCAGTGTACTTTCATACATGAATGTAATAAAGAAAGCAATGATCCAAGGAAGGTTGTCTGAGTTCAGAAAAACATGTTCAGTAAAACATGTAAATAAATACCACTAAGCACATACTAAATATTGACAGTCCTGGTATCTATAATATTCTGGGGTATACACAGTCTGAACCTTCACCAATTCCCTTTCCTGGTATCTCATTATGTCCTCTTCATACCACCTTCAACCCTGAGTTGTCCACTGCAACAGAGGCTGCATCTTCACTAATGTACTCTCCTGGATTCACAGTGCTGAATCTGAGATTCTTTCATTCTTTCAAACACAGTGCCACTCGATAAATTCTTACCTGAGTTTGAATGTCTGCTTAAAGTGCAGTCATGGTATTCTCTGGACTACATCTTCTTTGGACTGACCCCGAGGAAATGCTCTGCACATTGTACCTCCGCAATACAGGTTTCTTCTTAATTATAGCTGATTTCTCACCAATTGTCATATGAAAACAAAGGTTTCACTTCAGAGGTTCTTTTCTTTTGCTAATTAGGCCTGATTCTCCAACCACAGATGATTAGATACCACATATTCTTAATTTAAATTATACAAACAACCCTGATAGAATCTTGAAGGGACACTCAAAGTTCCTGCTGGAACTTCCCAAGCCAGACCTCTACCATGTGCATTGGGCTGTTCTTGGTGTTAGCAGACCTGGTGGTGTCTGATGATATTAGGCCTCTGGAATTGTAGGTAGAGATGGTAGTCCCAGATAGCAGCAGTCCTCTGGTATATGTACCACATTTTAACTGTCCACTTGCTAGTTGTGCATCAATCCAGGATGACTTCATTTCCTGTCTATTGAAGTAGCAGTAAGCATGGATTTGAAATAATCCTGTAGTATGCAGTAGGATGCAGCATCCTTTGGGTACATTTCGTGATTGATATAGCCAGGTCCTGTTACAATTCTGATTCTAGTCTGTTTGGTTTTTATTATTATTATTATTATTATTTATTTAGAACAAAATAAAACAAAAACTAAACCTTCCAGACTACTTTTCAAAGTGGTTGTACTTTTTTCTAATCATTAAATCATTTCTAATAATTAAATCATATTTTCACCTTCATCATCCCTTATATTTTACAGATATAAAATGGTATTTCATCGTGGTTTGGTTTTCCATCTCATGGTGAATAGTTATATTGGAGCAACTTTTCAAATGCTAGTTGACCACTTCATAACCACATCACTTAAAAGCATATATTCAAAATTTGCTGATACTTTTAGATTCTCTTACACAAATCTCCCAAATAGGCAGCTATGTGAAATCAACTGTATATTTTAATTTTCTTAGCTGTAGTAATAATTTCATTGTTTATATAAACATCACATGAACTAGATCTTAAACTGAACAGTAAAGTATGTCTTTAGAACACATAAGGCTGAAAATTAAATCCCCAACAACAGAGAAAAAAATAACAATGTGAGTGAAAGACGACCAATAAAAGGTAAAGATAGGTAATTGTGAACAACGTAAATGATTTGAACACATGGAAATGTCACAGTGAAACATGTTAGTTTGTATATGAACTTAAAAAAGGAAAAAAACACTTGTAAACATTTAGTATACATAATATAAAGATAAAATGTGTAATATTGAGGGATGCCAAGATTACTCAGTAACTAAGGGTACTTGTGATTAAACTTGAAGCACTGAATTAAATCCATGGAGCCTACATAGTAAAATAAGAAAGCTGATGCCACAAATTGTCCTCTGACTTTTTCACATGGGCTGTGGCATAAGAATGCCCCCACAGACAATAAATAACTAAATGAAACCTACAATGTGCAATATAACCTGGTGGCTTTGGGTGATTTTATATGTATTAAATAAAAACGTGATTACAAAACTTAATAATACTATAGCTCATTTTATGTTACCGTTAAACTTATAAAACTGCTACTTACTGAACTTTATAACAGTTCCAGATAAGAGTGCTCCAAACTAGAGGCTTATAGAATACTAGCAAAATACTTAGAGTGAAATAGCTCAGTTGCTAAATTGGCTTACAAGCATAAGGACCTAATTCCCAAAAATCTAGATCTTGTGGCACATAACTGCAGTGCCCTTCTATTTTCATAGGGCACTTATGCATCAGGTCTCGATTATTTTAAAAGTTATATGTTGACAAGAGTTCCTGTCTCAAAAGGTCAAGGGGGCCAGCACATGGGAAACAACATTCAAACACAGCATTGACCTCTGACCTCTACATGTGTATCCATACATACATATGTGCATGTTCATATATGAGTGCACAAACATTCCATGGAAAATAATGTGCCCAAATACTTGTAAAGGCTATTGAAATACTTTCTAATTTAATAATTGTATTTATAGATATGATTTTGTATCATAGAATTACAATAAGAAAATTTATTACAGTAAATTTAGTACAAAAACTGAGTTGAGAACTTAGCTATCTTTCTTTTTAATCTTTTTTCTTTTTTCTTTTTCGTTTTTACATATACATTTATATAATTACACATGTATACAATGAACTATCTACAGCAAGAACCACCATGACATAATCAGGAATTATATAAATGTTAGATTCTTAGTGTTTTGCCTATTTGTATTTGACAGCCTTGAAGAAAACATCTTACCTATCTTGGCGAGTCTAAAATACTAAATGTAAATCAACATCTATCATATCTCATCTCTATCAACTTAAAACATCTGTCTAGACCTGAAAACATCTTAAGCTCAAAACAACTAAGGTTAATTGTAGAACTAAACTATCTTGTCTTCAACCCAATCAGAGACTATTAAAGAGAATTTTTGGGGGGGAAGCTCAAACAGTATATGTCTTCACAATAATTGTATTTTGTTTTTAAAATATGGCTATTTTCTTACAGCTAGGTTATTTATTTTAAGGCAAAATCTAGTATTATATTTCATAAACAAGTAGGTTATTTTATTTATAGTTATGTAATTTGCTTAATCTGTCATCACATTTATTAAAATACAGAAGATAGTTTGTTTCTTATGTTTCCTATTTTACTATGTGTTTCTTTCTATTTCCTACTTAGCAAATTCCTATTCTGTTATTCAAGTGTTAGTTAAAATGTCTAGATTTAAGCCTTTTTTACATCTACAGAATTTACTGAATTCAATCTCGGATTTTTAGTACATGGTTTCTGGCCATTTCAGTTTGTGTCTTTTATCTCGTGGCTGCTCATTCCCAGGTAGGTATTGTAGAGATAGAAATTTGTACCTTAAGCATCTTTGAATCTACACAATGGGAGATTGTCTATAAAATTTATTAAAAATTACCTCTACAAAGATGAAGATAATTTAAACTCCTTAAAATTTACACTTAAACTGAAATAATTGAATAAAAGAATTAACTTATTTTCTTGTCATTGTCTCAATATCAACCCCTTTCTGGAAACCATAAAGGACCCATAACTGCCTTACTATGACAATATCCTTTAATACAGTTGTTAATTTACCTCATCCTCTTGAAAACTGAAATTCATCAACCACAATTTTTCATTGGTCATACTTTAAGTCAGTCTGAAAGGTCTACATCAGTAGTTTTCATTGCTACATCAGATACTGTCAACCTTAAGAACTTTAGGTGAAAGTTTATATGAAACAGAAAGATTCAAAGGTTCTAAACAGTCAACTTGAAACACATATTGAACTTCATTTTGTATATTGGCATGACATTTCATGCCAACAACATATTTTTCAAGTAAATGCTCATTTATTTTATTATATCATATATACAATTTTCTCAATTCTTGATATCCATATTATATTTTCTAGTAATTTGTTATTCATCTGTCAAGTAATTTTAGCTCCCATTTGTGTTGATAACATGTAGGGGTCATAATGGCAGCCACAAATAAAACCTGCAGCAAAAATAATACTATATGACCTCCCAGACAATGTCACAAGAAATAGTATAGCATAACTGGCTCTCTCCATTGGTACCTCTGGTCTTACAATTTAAACATTCTGTTGTGAGGAATTCATTACCTCATCATCAGCATCCTAATGAGCCAGCAGCATGAACAAATCTGAGAACCATGTCAGGCTACTATATGAAGCAGATTTTATATTACCTTATTTCTCAGTTCAGCCCTTTGAGCTGATCCCAAGTGTAACTGTCATTAGCCTTCTCTAACAAGCTCTTCTTTCACAATAGAATTCTTATCAAACTAATGATTGAGCTTTTAAGCTGTTAGGTTTGCAATTCTATGATACCGACAAATAGATAACAGAAAATGTGTTCAAACAGACAACAATATTTGAAAATAAGACTGGCATAATTACAGGAATTGTTTTGTTTATAAACAGAAGAGAAAACATGTTCGACTTGTTTCTTTCTTTTACTATGAAGAAAACCCTACTGATTTTTTCAGGATTATTTTCAATAATTTTCCATTATACTTTATTTTATAAACCAGAGTTTTATTGCTTTCTGTCTTAAACTCTGTTTACCTTCATCCAAAGACCTTTTTACTAATTACCTTCTATTATACTATCATGTTTTTAAACCCTTCCCAAAATACATAACTTTATAAACAGGACATAGAAAACATTGTCTCAAGTAGAACTAATGGAATAATCACATTAATCCAAAAACAGTATAGAAAGCTTGGGTAAAAGAAGACTGAGCTGTAACAGGAAAACAGTTTCTGATACTTAGAGCCAAAAATGGATGAGTAAATAGTTTTGAAACTTTCTGTTTATAAACTAGCCAGAAAAAGAAAATAGATTTCATGTGTTGGAGGTGAGTATCAAAAGAAGAATGCTATGCAAAATCAATTTAAACATGCTGCATATTTGTTCATTGCAAACACAGACCCTTATGATATACAGGACTTTTTCATGCTAGTTAGTAAATTCAGCATATATAAAAATTCCTTATATCTTATCTCCATTAATTAAGATGTTAGAAAATATTAACAAATTTTGGGGAGATTTTTGCTTTATTTTTGAGATCATAAAATAATTACATTTTCCCTTTTCCTTTTTACTCCCTCCAAACACTTCCATATATTCCTCCACTGTACTTCAAATGCATTGCCTTTTTTCCCCACTAATTTGGTAGTGTCCTATTGATGTGAACAGACACTATAATTGATGCAACTCTTATTTTTAAAAGTAGTTAATTATGGCCTTTCTTACAGTTTCATAGTGGAAAACATCATCCTGAGTTAGGTAACCTAGACCCAGAGAGACAGGCATGGTATATACTCACATATAAGTACTTATTAGCAATATTCATACTATAATCCGCAGACCTAAAGAAGCTAAGTAACAACTAGGGAGGATGCTTAATTCTCCTCTAGAAGAGCAAAGGGTAGACACAAGAAGCAGTTGAGGAGAGAGAACAGAATGAGAGCTTACCATAGATGTCCTCAGAATGACTCTGGCCAACAGGGGATGAAAGCAGATGCTGAGACTCATAACCAAACTTTGGGCAGAGCAAAGCAAGTCTTATGGATGAGCAGGGGAATAGAAACACCTGGAGGGCACAGGAGCTCCACAAGAATACCAAGAAAGCCAATGAATCTGGGCCCAGTGGGGGACCTGCAGAGACTGATGCACCAAAAAAGGACCATGAATGGAGAGGACATAGGCCCCTTGCTCATATGTAGCTTATAGGCATCTCACTTTGCTTGTGGGTCCCCTTGTAAGGGGAGAAGGGGCTTTCTTGGACATGGACTCTGTGGCCTGGTGTTTGATCACTTTGCTCTGGTAAGGCAGCTCTACCAGGCCACAAAGGAAGAGGACTCAGACAGTCCTGATGAGATGTTATAGGCTGTGATCAGTTGGTATGAGAGGAGGGCTCCCCCTTTCTGAAGAGTAGAGGAGGGGGATTGGTGGAAAGAGAGAGGTATGGTAGGACTGGGAGGAGACAAAAGAAGCACCTATGATAGGGGTGTAATTAATTTTAAAACATAAATTTAAGTTTAAAAATCAAAATAAAAAACAAATTATATTCTTCTGATATATAATTTCATCAAATAAACATTCCATTCTGAAAGGGGGGAAAGGTAGAACAGGGAGGAGATACTGAACCAAGGCTAAACTGAAAATGAGAAGAGCAAATTTCACATTCTGTATCTTTGGGTTTTTTTAGGTTAAGATAGATTTTTTAAATTTATTTTTTATTAATTTATTGTTGTTACATCTCAATGAGTCTGATGTAAAAGTATTCCTCAGAATTTTAACTCTTTCCAGTTTTGTTTATTGTGACCTACCTCTCTCTCTCTCTCTCTCTCTCTCTCTCTCTCTCTCTCTCTCTCTCTCTCTCTCTCTCTCTGTTTCTCTCTCTCTTCTTGGTAGGGACCTCATGACTCTACCATCTACAACATCTTTGGGTTTTCAATGCACTCTAGGCTTCACTTCACTGTTTCATATGAGGATTTCCCTGACACTCTATGCAGACTTCCCTGTCAAATGCATAGCCTCAGTGGCTTTCTTTAATCTTGGAGGAACATTCCATAGCTCTCTTTGTGTGTTCTTGACTCTAAAACCAGAAGCACTTTTGCAAAACTGGGAAGTTCTTCTGATTGCTGAGGCTGGAAACTGGCTTGTCTTTGCATAAGTTTTGATGTGGTGATTCATTTCCAAGACAAAGAAATCCCTTCTATTTGTTCCTCTCATACTATATTATACAGGATTTTCTGTCTTGTCCTGAGCTTATTATTCCCTTAATTCCATTTATAATCAGGCTTTTCTTTAACTGTTTATCTTCTTGATCATAGGAATTGGATCCAACATTCCATTTCCTGGTTCTCTTTTTCTCCTCAATCTGTATACATAGTTCTCTTTGCCCTGAATGCTCCTTTTCATTGTAGATCTGCTTAAGAATTATCACTAATAACAAAACCCCAAAATTCTTCAATTTAGCCTCTGGCCAAATTATTAGGATGAGGCCAAAAGCATTCACATTGTTTGCCAAAATAATACAATAATGTTCTCACACAAGAGGTTTTTCTTTTGGGAGGGAAAATCCCAGGAGGATGGATGCCCATGCTCAGGAGGGAAGCAGCAGAGAAATGGATAGAATACAGGGTTTATATAGCATTTCTTGCCTGGGGTAGATCTTTCCATGGTGGCCTGGGATTAGAGGGATTATGTGATCAGATATTGGGGCAAGATCAGTGATTGGTGGTATTTTTCTCTTGTAGGGTGGATCCTGGCCACTCTCCCACCTCAGAGCTGGGAACTGCAGTTACAGCAGTTAGAAAATGGTCTTTCTGTCTAGATTGAGGGACATTTGGGGGAAGGCCTGGCCACTTTCTTGTCTTGGGGGCTGGAATGGCTAATATAGCCATTATGAAATAGCTGTTACAGCCATTAGGGAAGCCTAGGTGACCCATAGGGAGTAGGCAGAAAGAGAGAGACTGGGCCCTGAGATACACCTCTTCCACCAATATCTCCTATTTCTCAAGCAGATAATCAACTGGGGACCAGAATTTAAATATATGAGCTTATGAGTCTATTTCATTCATTGCTATTCAAATCTCTCTCTCTGTCTCTCTGTCTGTCTGTCTCTGTCTCTGTGTGTGTGTATATATAATGTATATTCCTAAATTTAACATATTTTGTCCATATAATGGTGTGTGTGTGTGTGTGTGTGTGTGTGTGTGTGTGTGTGTGTGTGTGTGTGTCTGTTAGTGGATGTGAATATACATACTTTGGCATGTGCACTGATATTGTCTTTGTTTAGTTCAAATTTGAGTAATCATGTTGTCTAGACTTCTAACTATAGGTTTTATTTTATTTTTTTATTGCTTAAGTATTTTCTTTTAAATGATATAGTAATGATTATCTTGATGTTCTCTATAGAACTTGGGTTTTTAAACTCACAACCACCCTGCACTTGACACTAGACTGATAAGATTATATGAAGGCATTATCAGGCATGACAAAATACTGGTAGAAAGCAATAGCATCTGAGTGTTTTGTGGCTGGCTTTCCTTGTGGGAAGCACCAAGGAAAAGCTCCTGTACATCTGGCAAGGGCTGGTATGGCAGAATCTGTAGCCTCAGCTCTTATTCCTGGAACTGGCGAAGGAGTTTATCCCTTTCCTCTAGCATAACACTATGCATGCTCTTTAGCTTTTTCTTTCATTTTGCCTGTAATGGGTATGACAATGGCACAATAGAAATCTCTTAATAATTCTAAGGTGAATTTATTAAAAATACATCACAGGATTGAGATGATGATTCCTGAAGCAACTCAAAACATATAGAGATCATACAGTCTCATAAAGCATGCAGTTATTCTAAGAAAAGGGCATAGTATACTTTGACTCAAAAAACCAGCCCTTGAAAGAATAGATCAGAAAAATTAATGAATACACATAAACAGGAGGACATTAGTTCAGGAACAAGAAATTCATCTATGTAGGTACCAGAAACTCAGGCAGTCAGAAAATAGAAAAGGTTAGCCAAGAGTCAACCAGCTCTTGTGCCAACATAATAAGTTACTTGATCTTGGCTAAAGTTGTGCAGGATAGAAATATAGACATTATCAGAGTAGATTCATATAAAAACCATGTACTAGATGTTTTGAGATACAGCATGCTAACCACAATGACCATAGTGATGTCCTTAACTATGAGACCATAAGGTTTAATGTCTGCCTAGGAAAAATAAAATGTATAAGAAGGAATCTTATGAAAAAAAATAACATTCAGAGAACCCTTATCTAGTTTCTTGGACATATTTAAGGAAATAAAACTGAAAGTGTATGCTTTGTGACTTTTAAATGAAAGAAATACAGAGAGGCTCATGCTATTTGGAGACATCTTAACAGAAAGTTAGTGGATATTTCCTTCATTATGTGGATGCCAGATCTCCATCTTTAGGACCTTTGAACACAGCACAGCTGGACTTGAGCAAAATCTTACACATTTTAAAACTAAGTAACCTTATTCCTTTCTGGGAAGTAGTCAGATGCAATGAAATAGAATATACAAAATATAACCACAAAATTATTGATGAGGCTATAAAATCTACTTATTATGACAGTAATCAATACTTTATGTTGTTTTCATGGCCAAACCATAATATGGTCTATAATTTAGGGTTCAGTATCTACAATACAGTGAATTAAGATTTTTTATTTGCTTTTAGTTAGGCTGTAAGAGGGAAGCATTGAATTTTAGTTGATTGTAACACCATGAAATGTTAAAGGATATCTAAGAGATATACTATACTGGCTTTTGTTATTTAACTGGGGAGCATAGTCATAGGATACTCTGTTTCACTGAGTTATTAGAAAAATGAAGTAATATTTTCAAAAGTTTTGCCATCAGAATGGAGCCAAGAAGTTTTTTAGCTGCTGATTCTATGAATATTTATTTGCATTATTAAAAATTATAAGTATCTGAATTTTTTTCCTCCTTTATTAATTTATTCTTGTTACATCTCAATGGTTATCCCATCCCTTGTATCCTCCCATTCTTCCCTCCCTCCCATTTTCCCCTTATTCCCCTCCCCTATGACTGTTCCTGAGGGGGATTACCTCCCCCTGTATATGTTCAAAGGGTATCAAGTCTCTTTTTGGTAACCTGCTGTCCTTCCTCTGAGTGCCACCAGATCTCCCCCTCCAGGGAACATGGTCAAAGGTGAGGCACCAGAGTACATGAGAAAGTAATATCCCACTCTCCACTCTACTGTGGAGAGTGTTCTGTCCATTGGCTAGATCTGGGTAGAGGTTTAAGGTTTACCGCCTGTATTGTCCTTGGCTAGTGCCTTAGTTTGAGCGGGACCCCTGTGCCCAAATCTGCCTATCATAATGTTCTACTTGTAGGCTTCTAGGACCCTCTGGATCCTTCTACTTTGCCATTCTCCCATGCTTCTCTCATCTAGAGTCCCACTAGAATGTCCTCCCCTGTGTCTCAGTTTCCTGGTAAGTGAAGGCTTTCATGGGACATGCCCCTTGGGCTAGTATGCAGATATAAATGAGTATATACCGTTTGAGTCTTTCTGCTTCTGGGTTAACTCACTCATTATGATCATTTCTAGCTCAATCCATTTATCCACAAATTTCGGGAATTCCTTGTTTTTAATAGCTGATATTGAAGAATATGCTTCTTTGAATCTGGATTTGAGTTGCAACTTTTTATTGTAGCCAAAAACATTGTGTTTTAAAAAATAATTTTTTCATACAATATTATTCTAGATTTTTTCTTATTGCTTTATTATTTCTTCATATTTTTTAATTATTTAAAACAATTTTTAAATTTAAATATATTTTGCTTATACTTTCCTCTCCCTCTCTTGAACCACTCAACTTTAAGTTCTTTGTCAAAATGTAAATAGTACAAAAACAAAACATCCAAAACATAGAGAAGAAAAGTAAAAACATCAATGCCTCCACATACACACACAAAAAAAACCCAAAACCACAAAAATGTAATCAAATAAAAGCAAAGGTATTCATTAACTCACTTTTTCATTCATTTAGTCATTCTTAGCATAAAAACGAAACATTATGACAAAGCAGATTGAAGTTGAAGAAGACAAAACAACGAAAGGAAAAAAAAAACAAGATAAGGCATAAGAATCAGAGACCCACTCTCAGGAATCCCATAAAAATTACTGGAAGCCATAATATAAATGCACAGCACAGGTCCAGGTAGAGTGCCCTGAAGGCCTGTGCTTGCTGCTTCAGCATCTTTGAGTTTCTATGATCTTTGCTCATATTGAATTAGAGGGCCTTGTTTTCTTGGTGTCCTCTATCCCTTCTGTTTCTTACAATCTTTCTGCCTCCTCTCTGATCTTTATGGGGACACATTTAATCAAGACATTCCATGTATGCCTGAGTGTTAAAAAGTTTCTGCATAAGATTTGCCTGTGAGACTCTATTTGTTCTCATCTGCTTCAGAAGGAATAGTATGATGATTGAAAAAGGCACTGACATCATACAATATTTTGATTATGATTTCTCCTTCCCCACCTGTTCCTAGATCCTCCTCATCTTCCCCACTCACCCAACCAAATTCAAACCCTTTCTTTTAGTTTCTCATTTGAAAACAAAATGGCAACTTAAACTATTTTAGATAATACAGAAACTGATATAAGTTCAGAACTATCTATATAGTACATCTATAGGTAACTGATACTCAAAATTGTATATGTCTGTTTTGTGTCCATCTTTGCAGCATAAAGACACTTTTTGAGAGAGAATTTATGCAATGTGAAATCTCATAACTGGAGCTAATTTTGTTGTTCTTGTTAACTTATCTTACCAACAATGTGAATCCAGATAAAAATATAAATCTGCCCTATAAATTTTATAGTGTTCAGAACTTTTTCTTATTTCTCTCTCTCTCTCTCTCTCTCTCTCTCTCTCTCTCTCTCTCTCTCTCTCTCTCTCTCTCATATATATATATATATATATATATATATGTGTGTGTGTGTGTATGTGTGTGTGTGTGTGTCTTTTTTCACATTTAGTACACACTGATAAAACAGAAGGAAAAGTATGCTTAGTATTATACTAGTGCATGGTCTAGAATTTGTATTTACACTATTGAGGACTCTATGGCTGGCTTCCATCATCAGGAAAATGAAGTTTTATAAAGTGAAGGATCTCGCAGTAGTCTATAAACTAACACTCATCTTGGTGGCTCATAAATATCTTATTTTAAATTCAGAAGTACCTCTCTTCATTTTATTGATATGTCAATTTGATTTTATCTGGCATATTACTACTCTGTATTTAGAATTGCACATGCTAATGTTAACTATAAAAATGGCACTGAAAAGGGAACTCCTATTTTATGTAAATACATACTTATTTTTAGAATTTCTGTTCCCCTTTTCTGGTCCAAATCTGTGTTGTTGTAGACAGCGAAAATAAATTTAGTTTCACTTGTATCCAAGTTTTTTATATAGAAAGACTTTGAATGAGGACTTCTAAAGTTGAAAACTGGACACATATAATTTGACAAAATCATTAACTCTGTCTATGAAGTTCTTATTAACTTGTTATTGTTAGTAAGATAAAAAAAAGTCTAAATATATATGAATGGCAGGGAAAGTATGAAGCAATAACTAGAGAGGAAGGGAAGAGGGTAGATAGGGAAAAAGAGAGTTATAGAAAGAAATAAAGCAGGTATAAACAAAAAATTAGATTGAATATCAAGAGTGCACCAATTAATGTAGTAAGTGAATTTGTCCATGAACTTATTTTTTTGAAGGTAGACAATTGCTCAAATGATGATATGTGAAAAGACTGAAATTCGTATTAGAACCATTTTAATATTATAGTCAATTACTCAAAAATTCTCAACAAAATATTATATCTAGTATCCTTTTGAAGTGAATAAAATAATATCTCTTGTATACAAGAGAATATGAAGAAAATTATAATGTACCAATATCTAGATTGAAACTTTAAGATATTTAGAATGTATATTTTCTGACTCTTACATGCTTAACTTTTATAATGCATCTGTCATGAAAGAATCTAATATGGGAATGCCATATTGTAATAAGCCCATGACATTCAGAGAAGACAAGAGAATTCATCGGTGATATAGACAGACAGATAATGGTACAGAGAGTGATAGAAGTAGACAAGCAAAATGAGAAAAACTGAGAATATAGGATTATTAAGGAAAATATCTTGAAAATGAAAACTGCACACCTAGCTGCTCAAGGTGATGTCAACATATTTATGGATTAGATATGATTCATATTCTTAAGCCCTTTATACATTCCTTAGGTATAAAATGGAGTGGTTTTTAAGCTGTCAGACATGGAGCATTTTTATAGAAATAAATAATCAAAATAGAAATCCTGTAGCACTGCACACCCTTCAGTCTGCCCTTCCAGCCTGAAATTTAGGCAGGAATGGCATCCACCAGCTCTATCACCTAGTCTGACCCAGGACTCTCCTCACAGTTCCTCCAGTTTCAAGTATGAGTCACATCTGTAAACACGATTTGTGAGCCTGATGAAGTTCCTTTCTCCCACTTTAGCCCCTCTAGACCCATGTCTAGCCATAATCAGCATATTCATGCCCTACTTATTGCTAAATTTGACTCAAGAATTTCAAACTCGCCACCACTCCCCTGCCACAATCACCGAACAGGAGCAGACTTAGGAGTCACAACAGAGCATTTTCTTGCCTAGTCAAGACCCTTATGATAAATTACTCATCCAGTTCCCGGTAGCATGCACTTTTGTAAGCTGTTTTGGCCCAGGCTCAGGACTTACATCCATATGCTCTCATGCTGAGTTTGACCAGGACCCTGAGCCTTGCCATGGCTGACTTGTGAGCCACTTAAAGATGCTCCTTTAATCCCAGCACTCACTTGGTAGGCAGAGGCAGGTGTATCTCTGTTAATTTGAGGTCATCCTGGTCTACAAAGTGAGTCCAGGACAGCCAAGGTAACAGAGAAATACTGTCTCAGAAAACCAAAAAAGCAAAAACAAAACAAACAAAAAAGATGCTATTTCAATAGTTCTCCTGGTTCCTTTTCTCACGGTACCTTTCCATATCTAGTACCAGCTGGAAACCACACCAGGAAACCTTCTTTTAGTTCACCTAATCAATTTCATATGACACTTAAGATCCTACATCACATCTGTTACCAGTGATTTGAAATGACTGTCTCTCCAATCAATAAGCAACACTGGATATCTGAAGTTGTCACCTGTTCACTTCTTCTACATGTCCTGAAACCAGCCAAGTTCATAGCCAAAAGCAGAACCAGTCTTCCACACAACACTGACAGACTAGAATCTCACATAAGACATACATCCAACTAAAAAGATCCACATGCCCATTACCCATCCCCAGGTCACAGACAATATGAAAGACCAACACAATATGTTCTCCTTCCATAAAAGGCCACCGACAGTCCTATAGAAATTTTCTCCAATGGGAATTACTACAGAAATTTAGAATATAGAATTTAAAAGACCCATCATAAACCTCATTAAAGAATGAAAGTAATCGAAGGAGAGATAAAGAGACACCTAAATGAACTTAATAAGGACAGAAATAAAGTGAACTGAAGTTCAAGAGAGCACAAAAAAAGTACTCCAGAAACCAAAGAAATCCAGAATGTTATAGGAAAATACAAGTGATCTGATGGGGAACTAGGGAAAGGGAGGCTCTAATTATGGAAGAGATAGACAGATAATACAGTATGTGGAGAGAAGAGAGTAAAGTAACAGTAAGAATGTCTGAAAAAATTATAAGGAATCATACTATTAACTTATCTACTTAAATAGATGAATAACACAATACACATAGATCTATGTATAAATATACAGATATATTTAAATTAAATTATCTCTTCTATGCTAATAATGCTTATTCCTGGAGCCAAAGATCTTATAATAGTAACCCTAACAATAGGCATTAAAAGCCTTCTTTTGAAGTATTGGTCATCAAGGTTGTCCAGGACTCCTAACACGCTGCAGGCTATTGCTGTTGCCCTTTGTTGCCCCTAAGATATGGAAGGTCCCTATTATTGAAGACACCATGCACATCAGCCACAGGGCACAAATTCTCCTGATTTGCATCTGCCATGAATTCTTCTTCCTTGAGAAATAGCTCTCATGGTAACATAAGGTGTCATGTAATCTTCTAAAGGAGTAAAACAACGAAGAGTCCAACATATATATGAAAAAGCATTAATGGTTCAAAAAACTCTAAGGATGCAATAGTGGCATGCATATCTTGGACATAATGAGAAGCTCTTAATTTTATTAAAAGCATATTCAACAAGAGGAAAATCATGCCTGGTACTGGAAATCTAGCCAACTACCTTGGAGTAGTGAAGTCACAGATCTTAGAGAATTCTACCCAAATTTACAAGAAGAAAAACAATTAATACATCTCATAACTGAAAGAAAGAAAGAAGGAAAGAAAGAAATGAGGGAGAGATGATGGAGCAGGAAAGGGGGAGGGAGGAGAGGACAAGAGAACCATAATAAAAGAGAAACAAACAGAAGGCTCACTTTCAAACTCCCTATACAAAGCCAGTATTACAAATATTGCAATAATACTAAATCTGGTAAAGATAGAATAACAAAAAACACTGTAAGTCAATGTCACTGATGAGTATAAATGCTAAAGTTCTCAATTAAATATTTTCAAACAGAATTCAGGAGAAAAACATCACCCACGAAAATAAAGTTGGCCTCATCTGTGAGATAAAGAGGAGGTTCAACACAGAGAATTTAATCAATCATGTAAATCATCCTAATAACACAAAATCATCTCAATACATGCAGAAATTTCAACATGTCTTTTTGTAAAATTCCTAGAGTAATACCAGAAGGAACATACTTCAACATAATAGAAGCTTCATATGAAAAGCTCACAGCCTACATTCTGTGAAATTATGCAAAAAAACAAGCTAACCCCATTTAAATAAGAAATTAGGAAAGGCTATCAAGAACCACAGTATAATTCAAAAATATCCATCTAATCCTAGCTAGAGTAATAAAACAAGAGAATAAAACTAAATGGATACAAACAGGAAAAGAAGTCAAATTATCCATTCATTAGATGATATAATATATAGAAGTCTCAAAATCGCACCAGACCATGTTTAAAAATAATCAACACTTTTATTTATGTCAGTATACAACAAAATCAACCTATAGAAATCAGTAGTTTTTCTGTATACCAATAAAATAAAAATTAAATAATGGATAAATATCTTCTCTTTCCCTACCTAGAAGCCACATGAGAAAGGTGTGATGGTAATTTTAGCTGCTGTGACAGCTGACAGAAGCCAATAAAGCAGATTGTTGGCATCTAATAATTGGCCTTTATGTTTTTTTTTTTTTAACTTCAAACAGGAGGGAAAAAGTGACTAACAGTTTATGGTTAAAAAAATCCAAAAAGTAGCTATTTTCTTTATGGACTAAAAGCTAGAAATGTTATTGGGACATTTATTAGTTTTTTTTTTTCCTTGTCAAATTTCAATGATGACAAAAGGGTTTTTGGAGCTCTGGTCTCTGGTCCTAAGTATTATAGTATTTAGAAAGAATTTCAAAGTAGCAATAAGGGCTTATTAAAAGAAAATACCTCTCAGTGACAAGAATAGGATCTCTGATTTAGGTGCAGCTATAATTTTCCAGTAGATCCAGGCCAATCTCCTGTCAAGAAACCCTTAGCCTGTTCAACTTAAACCATGGTAATGAAATAGACTGAGTAAGTAAATGTTTTTACAGAGGACTAAATTCAGGAGTATTGAGTTAACTATTATTACACAGGTACTTCCTCCACAATTCAATTTCTTACTCCATGATAAAAGTAAATGTTAGACAATATCTTAATGAGTTTGATGAAAAAATGTATTTTTAAAAAGAGTACGCATTTATAAGGAATATTAAATATGAATCTTTTCTATCATCTACTATAAAACTTCTATTTAGGACAAAGAATTAAAATGATTTTTATATTACTCTTCTTGCAAAAATTTTATTCAAATGAATGAATGTTCCCCACCCCTTAAATCCTTATTACAAAGCCCACTAATCTGTTCTAGGGGTTTAATGGCCTGTGACATAGACCCTCTTTCTTCTTCCTCCCTAATTTCTTTGTGCCCTAAATCTTTGTTGACTAGCTAATTGAAAAAGGTTGCAAAGTTGGACCTCAGCAAATAGGTATAAATACAGTCATCATCTGAGTTAGAATAGAAAAAAAGCAACATTTCTGGAATCTCAGTGCTTGTTCTTCCAATTACACTCTAGATCAAAAGAAATATTTGTCTCCTCTAGACACTTGAAAAAATGAAGAAAGATAGAAGAAATGAAAGAAATAAAATCAGAAATAATATCTACTTCTTCCTAAATTCATAGAATATGGTGCAGTATAGCTAGAGGAATGGGAAAGATAATGAAATATTTCTTTGGAAAATCTTCCGTACATTTTTAAGAGCTGAGCAAAATTTGGTTATGAGAGGTAAAGCATAGGCTTTTCCAAATAATGGGCAAAGGTTTAATATTTAATTTTGTTTTCTTTGCAGATGAGTAGC
Organism: Acomys minous; assembly: GCF_964271855.1. NCBI lineage: Eukaryota > Metazoa > Chordata > Mammalia > Rodentia > Muridae > Acomys > Acomys minous. The sequence goes on along the minus strand of NC_140488.1, from coordinate 90,285,495 downwards.
CATAAACAAAATGTTTTCTTATGAATTCTCAATTTCTCTTGATTAATTTTGGTCAATGCTATGATTGCTTAAGATTTTATTGCAGAAAAAGTATATGTCTCTGACACAGCCTACTGAACTAAAGCTTATGGATTATAACCAGAAATAATTATGTACAAGAAAAATACAATAGATTATAACTTCTTTTCTTTGAAAGAAAGATATACAAATGTGCATATCTGTTACTGTTCTGCATGGTATAGTTTCATCAAAGCTAATATTATTGTGTAGATTTTAGTATTTAAGATATGTATGTAAGGGCTGGGAGGATGATATATGAACAAATGAAAGAGCAACTCAAGCTTCATTCATGTATTGGGCAGAAAAAAGGGAAAGGAACCAAAATTTTAAATTCTTCAGCACAGATTGGCCATTGTATGGGGATCTAGGGAAATAGAGTGAGTGGTGAGTTAAAGACTATCAAGTAATTGATAAACATGGTCAGATCTTACTGGGAGGGTTCTATAGATCAGAGAGGAAGAGAATTTAGACAAACACTTTACTTCAATTCTAGGAATTTATAAAATGTCATGGCCATAGCTGCAAGTAGATCACATGCTTGAGCAAAAATGAAATTACTCAAGCACATATAATAATACTTTCCAAACTTCACAATATCTAATAGTAATCATGTTGCAGTTCCATACAGCATAATACTAGTATGAAAAGGTGAGCTGTTACATAATACAGTGTGATATTTGTTATTTGTCTTGATGAATGGAAGAGTGAAGATATACAGTTCTGGAGAGAGATCATGAAGTCAAATTTTATACTTACAAAGATTTGGAAAGAAGCAATTATTTTGTATGCATTTGTTTTTAGGTATATTGTCATACTTTTAAAGTAATAAATTTGTATAATTTATTCTACAATAAATTTCTATGCAAGATACAATAAATATAAAATAAATAAAGTAATATACAATAAATAAAGTAATAAATTTGTGTATTGTTTGGGAACAACAAATTGCCCTAGAAAGCAAGGAAACTGATAAAAATATTTTCAATTTTATATTGGAATCTTGTTTTGTGTTTTCATAGAAATTCCTGTGGAACTTATAAGGAATGGAAGTTCCATTCATCCTTAATGAAATGAAAAATAATCACACTGTTCTTATCTGTAAGAAAATAAGTAGGTACTATTGTCTCTTTATACCCCTTTCTGAATGGTCTCATTAACAACCTCATCACTTTTGAAAGATTTCTTTTGGTATGATATGTAATTACTAAATCACTAAATGTATGCTGTTTACTAATCACCAAATATATACTGTTTAATATTTGAGTTTTATTTATTTTGTCTTGAATGTTAAACAAATACACACAACACACACACACACACACACACATATTCTATGAAAGTGATAAACTATTATGTGTTTTTAAAAGAATAAAGCTGTAAATTTTACCATAGCAGAATTCAAGGTATATAACAGATACAAGGTAATAATAATGGAATGATAGTGGGAAAATATACATATAGATCAATGGGACTAAATAGAATACAAAAATACAAATTTGCACAATTACTGTTATCTGATATTTAACAAAGATATCAGAAACACACATTGGAGAAACTGGAACCTCTTCATGAAATGGTCTTTGGTAAACTATGTAACTATAAGTAGAAAAATGAAATTAGACCCATATCTACCACCCTGCATAAAGCTCTATTTCAAATGGGTCAAATATATAAATTTGGTACTTGAAATTGGATGAAGAAAATATCTATTTTACCTTGCAATACAGAAGTACAAAAAAGGACTTCTTAAATAAGATTCCATTTGCTAGTACATAAGACCAATAATTGACAAATGGAATCTCATAAAACTAAAGAATTTCTGTACAGCCAAAGAAATACTTGAGTATAAATGAGTCCATGGAATGAGAAAGAAGCTTAGCCATATGCGATAAAAGACTAATATCCCAAATGTATAAATAATTCAAAAATATGTAAATAACCTAATAAAATAGCCTATAGATGTGATCAGAGCCCTTAAATTATACATTTTAAATATCAAACAGAAAGCAGATTAAAAAGAGAGAGAAAGAGAGAGAGAGAGAGAGAGAGAGAGAGAGAGAGAGAGAGAGAGAGATAAAGGGACTTCTTGATCATAATATTCAGCAAAAGATACAGGATATTTCCTTTTAAAATGAAAAATAATTAAATTTAGGTGTAATAACAATCCTACATGCCACTTAGAAATATCAGTTTATTCAGATATATCAATAAATAAACATCTTGGAGGATGAAGTTCACAATAGCTAATTCAAAAAAAAAAAAGAGTTGAAAAAAGTTATATCCTTAGTTGTTGGAGAAAATTCAATTTGGTCCACTCTCTATCAAGGCATTTTTTTCTGTTTTATTGGCTTTATAATGCACACCCTTTCATCTGTGATGGAAGCATGCCACCTTTTTTATTTACATTTAGAACAATTGTGTGTACATAACTTCAGACCATTATTCATTCTCATGTCAAAAGACAATAATAACTATTACTGTTTCCTAGGCTCTATAAACAGAAACTGTTTTGATCCATACTGCTTACAAATCCATAGAAAATATTTATGAGTGACTCAGAACACAGATTTTAGCTCATTTAAGAAACTTTATTTTATTTTTTTATATATACATTTATATTATGACACATATGTACAATAGATTATCTATAACAAGAAGAACCATGACACAATTAGGAATATAAATGTAACATTCTTAGTGTTTTGGCTATTTATGTTTGACATCCTTGAAGAAAATGTCTTTCCTATCTTGGTGCATCAAAATTTCTGAATTTTAATCAATCTTCATCACATATTGTAATTATCAACTTAAAACGCCTATCTAGACCTAAAATATCTTAACCACTAAACAACTAAGCATCATTGTAAAACTAAGCTATAATTTGCTACTCTGCCAAGACAGGGTGAGCAAGTTTTCAACAGTTCCTGCCTCACAAATATGTCTGTCAAATATATTGGGCCAGAAGGCCAAAGCAGATGCTCCAACATTATAGAGCATGTTGGGTGACTATTCGAGAAACTTTATTTAAAAAAAGACTAAGGCCAGATGTATTCATCACAGAATTCTACCAGACACTGAAAGAAGAGCTAATATCAATATTCCTCAAACTATTCCACAAAATAGAAACAAAAGGATCATTACCATACTTATGCTATGGAGTTATCTTGATGCCTAAACCATACAAAAACCGAACAAAGAGAATTTCAGACCAATATCCCTTATGAACATTAATGCAAAATTACTCAATAAATTACTTGTCAATCAAATTAAAGCACACATCAAAATCTCATCCACCATGACCCATTAGGTCTGATCCCAAGCATGTAAGGGTGGTTCAATATATGGTAATTCGTAAATGCAATCCACCATATAAACGATCTGAAAAAAAAGCCCACATGATTATCTCCTTAGATGCCAAAAAAGCATTTGACTGGTTTGCTCAGTGGCAAACAAGCTACTGGGTAAAATGTCCTCATTTCTACCACAGACAAAATTCAGCCTAAAAATGAGCAAGCTTGGATGTAGGCAGAGTCAACAGCCAAACTCTGAGAAGACAGGGTATGCAAGTCCTCAATATTTCCTGCCTCACAAATATGTATGTCAGATACACAGGACCAAAAGGCTGCAGAGGATGCTACAACATTTAGAGAGTTTTTTACACAAAATATTATTGAGACTAATCACTATTGAAGTCATCCTAGAAAACTGAGACTTCCAAGAAGTACCATAAGCTTTGCTTTGCACACAATTATCTATTCAATAATAATAATTTAAAGATACTCTCTATGTCATACTTTAAAATAAACATTCATTATGCTTTATATCCGCATTCATAACAGTTTTAAATTTGAGCTTACAAAAAAACAAATACCAGGACATTATAGTAAAATGTTTAAAAGTCATGTATAGATTAGAAATTCATTAATCACATGTCTTTTTTTGACACTAATCTACTGTAGTACTGTTTTGTCATTTCTATTTCTGTTGTATCACTTCTGTACATATGCATCTGTTTTGTCTTTCTTCTTTATTTCTTGTTTTTTTTTGTTTTTTTTTTTTTGAGACAGGGTTTCTCTGTGTAGCCTTGGCTGTCCTGGACTTGCTTTGTAGACCAGGCTGGCCTCGAACTCACAGCAATCCGCCTGCCTCTGCCTCCCGAGTGCTGGGATTAAAGGCCTGCGCCACCACGCCCGGCTCTTCTTAATATTCTTGCATCTTATATATCATTTTGCTTTTTTCTCTTTTATGTCCTGATTTTTATGTCTCAATCCATAGTTTCTTCTAAATTATTTAAATTAACTCTATAATTAAAGAACTTGTCATATTCTTCTTGGATTCTTAATTATTCAATAATTAAAATAAAAATAAAATTATTATTAATGATTTAAGATAAAGAAGGGACTTGAAAAACTTAAAGATCATAAATAAAGAATCTTTATTTCATAGAAAAGTTAAATCAGCTAGTTTATAAAAGTTTCTGAGACCAATCCCTCACATTATTAATAAGACCTACATTACATTGTTCATTTATTACCTTTTGTCCTACCATAATATTGATAGTGGGCATATCGCTCTATTGTAAAGTACTTATATTTGCAGGGACTTTGGGTCCTTCTCATTATTGAATCTATGTATAGTCCAGACTTAGCTATATCATGACCATGGAGTATTCTCTGCTAAGAAATTTTTTGTTCCTAATATTTAAGTTTATCAGCTCATATTTAATGTACAACACAAGAAAATACTGGGTAATATATTCACTCAAATTACCAGGCTCAGAATCAATATAAGAAGTCACATCATGGGAAATGAGATGTTTTTCCATTTATTTTTGCTATCTAATAGTATAAGCTCTGTCCTCTTGAAGCAGTTCTACTTACCTGGACAAACCCAGATGATATCAAAAATAGTTTGTTCAAGTGTACATTATAAATCATGCATCCATTTTTATTTTAATTTCCATTTAGGATATTTTTTATCATATTCTTCCCCCTCTCTAACATTCTGCAGAGTTTTCTCACCTTCCTACACACACACAACTTTCTGTATATCATGTTCTCAGTCTGCCAGTCTCTGTGTCTTTCAAAAAACAAAGCAACACAAAACCTCCTGTAATACAAATACATAGCAAAACAAAATGGACAGAAAAATGTGGAGTCCATTTTGTATTGGCAAACCACTATGGGCATGAGGCTTGCCCTGAAATATGGTTAATGAACCCAGTGACAATCTTTTGAAGAAAACTGATTTTTCATTTCTCAGTAGGTATCAGTTGCACGTAGTTTCTTGTTATAATTGAGACATTTTGTTCTCTTATTCTTCACTGTGCTAAGATTTTGTCTGGTTTGAACTTGTACAGGTCTTACGTATGCTGTTCCAGTCACTATAATTTCATATGTATATCAATCCTGTTGTGTCTGGAAGATGCTGTTTCCTTAGACTTATCCACCATCTCCTATTGTTAACATCTTTCCATTTCTGCGTAGATCCCTCGATCTTGAGCAGTGGCATTAAATAAGATATCCCATTTAGGATTAAGTGCTCCAAAATGTCTCTATCATTTTTAAATACATTTTCAGTTGTGATCCTGTGTACTAATGATAATTTACTGCAAAATGAAGATCTTCTGATGAAGGTTGAGTGATATATTGATTTATGTGTATAGCAGTATCTCTTTGGGAGTCATTTCATTGCTGTGTTCTTTGTTTTATATATATATTTCCAATTTTGCTTATTGCACCTTTCATTTTCAAGTTGAATAAAAATACCACTCAAATATTTCCATCCAAAATAAAACTAACATTATATATAATTATTATTGTTAATTATTAATGTAGTATTTATTATATTAATACAGTGTTTTATATAATTACATGTGATATGTGATGAAATTAACAAAAAATACAGAGATAAGAGCAAGATCAAAGACTAGACATTCCAGACACTTATTTCTCACACATAGACATTGAATGGATGGTAGAATATAAATTTGTGAGTTCAGAAATGTTGAGTAGCTTCTTCACTTTATAATGCTAAGAAGGCAAGCACATCATTGTTTTCACCCTTAATATAGCTCCACGTGACAGAAAGGAATTCTGAGCTTGAGAGTTTTCCTTTAGCAATGAAATAAAACACTGTTCGAAATCCAGGTAGTCCAGATTACCCAATGATTCATCTCCTTCTCATCTCCAGGGTAACATTCATGAGACCTGGAATATTCCACATGCCTGGAAGTTGTTAAAAGCCAAAAGTTACCAGATGCCATGCTTCTATTCTGGGAAAATCATGGTATAGCAGACAGGAATATATAGTTCACTGAGTAATATCTCTGTGGGAAAGAGAAGCGTAGAACAGACATATGTCCAGTACTTGAGTTGTTTCAAAGATTTGTTCATGGGTGGGATTTTGTCCTATCAGTCTTAGGATGCAGTCAGAATCTGGCTTATTTCCATCCACTCCTATGAGCTGATGAGAACAAAAGAATGGGGTAGTGTGTATTTGTTTTAGGGATCCTGCAGTGTAGCAGACAGACACCAGAGGGAGGTAGAGCTCACAGGCGTATCAAGAAAAATAACAAATTCCTCAGAACCCAAATCAATGTGCATATACATCTAGAAGATTTATTTACAGGAAAGTTTAGAGAACAAAGTGGAGAAGGGCTTTATTACATACAGTGAGTATCTAAACATTGTTAGGATCCATATGTTTTAAAAATGTGACGGTATCACCCCAAAGAGACATGAAGCAGCAAGAAAAAGCAGCTCATTAAGAGAGATAATAATTACCTACAGAAACAGCATCTAAGAGACTGATTATATTATTTATTAAATCTTCAATTGCCCATCCATTCACCATTGAAGATACCTATCCCAATCCTTAGTTAATCTAAATCATAAGGTAAAATTGCAACAAAACAAAATTACAAAGTTTAAAAGTTAATTAAATTGTATTATGAACAAAATATAGCTACAAACAAATAATACAAAAAGAATCCAACAAAGCTCTCAAGATATACTATGCACTAAATGAGCTGGAAAAAACATATCCCATACAAGAGACAGGAAAAAAAAGGAGATTTAAGATTTTAAGGAATGAAAAAAAATTTCCCATGAATAGTAAATATCGTCTTCTAGAAGATAGTTTTAAATGAATAAAGGATAATATTTTAACATTCAACAAGAGTAAAAAACATGGCTCATCATAAAAAGAAACAAATAATTTTTAAAGTGAGAATGAGAATATATTAAACAACATGATGGAGGCATAGAGAATATTAAACAGTGTAATTGAGGCAAATGAATAAATTTTGATATACCTTAATATGGACCTCTCTAATTTCTTATCCTTATGATGCATTCCTAAGCATATTTTATAATTATTTTCTCATGCTTTTGTATTTCACCTATAATAGAAGTAATTGTGATTTATTCTCAGGTTTTTCGGTATTAGTGCATCTTATACTTGTCCATTCAGCAATCCTTAAGTGGGTACAGTTTCTGACATTGTTAGAAGATACAATCTCATAGCAAACTTTCTGATTCTCTGGCTCCTACAATACATCTATCATGTCTTCCACAATGTCCCATGAGCCTTAGGTATAGGAGTTGTTTTGAGAGTGGGATCCGTAACTCTACATTTTGATTGCTAATTTTGCTTTTGTAGTTGTCATTATTTGATACAAATAGAAGGATCCCATACATTATATTTTTTCTCAAGAACAAGTGAAATTTATTTTTAACACATTATTATTCCCATTCCTAATCCAGATAAGGCTTTTACTGCAGGTCAATAATATTAATATAGACACAAAAATCTTTGACACATTAAAATTAATATTCCCTATGACTATATAAGATTTGACCTTCAGTGAAATATAAATCAACATAGACACTTGACAAATGTAGTACATCATACTATAAGTATAAATGTTAAAAAACCACATGATAGTTATGGAGTAAGTATTTGACAAAAAAATATAAATAAAATGTTTTTATTGAAATAGGAATATGAGGAAACTTATAACCGAGTTGAAATGAAACAGTCACAGCTATTATAGAATACAATGGATAATTAAAAATCATAAAATTGACAAGAAACAGAACTACACACAGAGCCTCAGCTCATGAGTTTTTTGTTGATAAAACTGGGGATGACATTTAGATCCCAACACATAATAGGCAGGTCCTCTATCTACCATAAGCTACATACTGAAAGGAGGAAGGAATAGGGGGTATTGATACATTGAGTGTAAGTATAGTTTCATTTAAAAACATGAAAAGTTTGTAGACGTCTGCTGTACAGCAGTGTGTTGATACAGTTTTCTACATTACATGAAAATTTAAAAATAAATATTCAGGATAGTCTGCATCCCCTTCCACTGTGTGCCCACTAGACCATCTTGCCAAGGGGCAGTGACAAATAGTAGGCACCTGAGTGCCTGCCACAGGTTCAGAAACAGTACCCCATCCCCCACTACATGGAGAATCAGCATTCATTGGCTACATCTGAAAAAGTGGTCTTGATTCTATACATGCATTGTCCTTGATCATCAGTTTGTGCAGACCCACCTGTGTCCAGATCAGCAGGCCTTGATGGGCTCCCTGTGGAGCTCCTGATCACTCCCAGAGGGACCTTTCTTCCCCCTACTCTTCCCTATAACTCTCAGCATTTTGACCACAGAGTCCAGGTTTTAGAGTCAGTATCTGTACCTTTCAATACCCCACTGGGTAGAGTCTCTCAGATGACATCAATGTTGGGCTAATATTCACTTATAAGTGAGTATATACCATGTTAGTCTTTCTGGGTCTTGGTTACCTCACTGAAGATGATCATTTCTAGTTCCATCCATTTGCCTACAAATTTCAAGATTTCCTTGTTTTTAATAGCTGATTAGTATTCTATTGTTTAATGTACCCACAGTTATTTTACCTATTCTTTGGTTATGGGGCACCTAGGTTATTTCCAGGTTCTCACTATTACAAATAAAGGTGCTATGAACATAGTTGTGCAAACATCCTTGTATGGTGGAGCATATTTATGGCCCATTTGCCTGGAATATCTTTTTTCAGCCCTTTACTCTCAGATAAGGTCTATCTTTGTTGCTGAGATATGTTCTTAGAATGCAGCAGAAGGTTGTATCATGTTTCTACATCCAGTTTGGTAGTCTGTGTCTTTTTACTAAGGAGTTGAGGCCATTGATGTTAAGAGATACTAGTGACCAATGATTGTTCTATTCTTTTATTGTAGAGTCCATGGTGATTGTGTATGGCTGTGCCTGTTTTGATTTTACTATTGAGAGATTATCTATATACTGTGTTTTCCTGAGTGTAATTTGACCTCATTGTGTTGGAGTTTTCCTTCTACTATCTTCTGTAGAGCTGGGGTAGTATTTAGATATTGTTTATATTTGGTTTTGCAAAGGAATGATTTCTTTCTTCCATCTATGGTGATTGAAAGTTTTGCTGGATATTGTAGTCTGGGTTGGCATCTGCGGTCTCTTAGTGTCAATGACCTCAACCCAGGCCATTCTGGCTTTCATGGTGTCTGTTGAGAAATCAGGAGTAATTCTGATGTATCTGCCTTTATATGTTACTTGGCCTTTTTCCCTTTCTGCTTTTGATATCATTTCTTTGTTCTTCAGATTTAGTGTTTTGATTATTATGTGGCGGGTGAAATTTCTTTTCTGGTCTAGCCTTTTTGATGTTCTGTAGGACTCTTGAATGTTCAAGAGTATCTCTTTCTTAGGTTGGGGACATTTTCTTCTATGATTTTCTTGAAAACAAATTCTAGTCCTTGGAACTTAGCATCTTCCTTTTCATCTACTCCTATAATCTTGAGGTTATGCCTTCTCTTGGTATCCTTGATTTCTTAGATGCTCTGCATCACAAAATTTTCTCTTTTAACGTTTTCTTTGAGAGATGTATCAATTTCTTCTATTGTATCTTAAGCCCTTGAGATTCTTTCCTCCAACTGTTGAATTCTGTTGGTTATATTCATTTGTTTGATTCCTGATTTCTTCTTGAATAGTTCCATTTGGAGGGTTTTCTTGATTTGTGTTCTTAATTGTTTATAATTCAATTTTCATCTCTTAAACAGCTTTACTGCTTTCCTTTGCCTGTTTGATTGAAGTTCCTGTTTCTCCTCCATGGTCTCTATTCATTTGTTTGTATTTTCCTGTAATTCTTGGAAGGATTTAGTCATCTCCTCTATAATTCTCAGATAATTGTATAAGCATAGCTTTAAGGTCATTTTCCTAAGATTCAGCTGCACCAGAGTGTCTGTTGTTGTCTAACCTTTCTTGTGGAGCCATGTTGTCTGGTTTTTTTTTTTTTTGTTTGTCTTCTTACCACTTCCTTAAGGCATCTGCAATGGGGGATTGGGATTTCTACGCTGGCAGTCATTGGGGTGAATAACTTTGGAAGGCAGCTGCTTCATTTAATGAACTGGCAGCAACTGACCTCCTGGAGCTAGATTTGTCTAAGCTCTGCCACCTAGGATCCAGGATTTAGTAGGGTTCTTCTGACTTCTTGTTCTCCTCAGAGGAATCATCCACAGAGTAGAACAGTGACCTGGAAACCAAAATGCTGTGTTATTTTCACTGTGTTGATCCTTTATTCCACAGGGGCCCTACTCTGCTCCAGTACTCAGAATACTACATAATGCTTGGAGCTTGTGATTCCTAACCACAGGAGAAGTCCAGCAGTGCTGGGAATGAGGGTGGCGGTGGAGGCATCTCTTTATCCTCCCCAATAGTTTAGTCTGAGAAGTCGCCAAGACTATGAATTGGATCAGCAGCCTGTTCAGTTACTGGTATTGTTGAGCCTCCAAAACTCTGTTTCTCAGGGGTTTTGCAATCCCTCCAGTATTTGGAGGGGCCTTCTTCTGAATCTTCCCAATGGTTCAGTCTAGAAGTTCCCAAACCAAGACTATGTTTTGGATTAGTAGCTCACCTGTTTTGCTGGGATGTGCCATGCCATGGCCGCCATCTCCGCTGCAGAACCTCTGTTCCCCCAAGAGGTCTGTGCTCTCTCCCATGTTTGGAGGAGTGCAGGGTGCTCAAAGTTTGTGCCTTCTGAACCGTGTCCAGCTGCAACGAGGTGGGAGCTTGTGCTCCTGGTTTGTTCCTTTCAGTCCATTTCCCAGCCTCTTATCCTCTGCTCTCTAGACATTGTGCATACTGTGCACTGCCATCTTTTCCCTCTACTGATTCATTTTTTAATAGTAACCACCCATACAAAGTTCAATTATGTACAGTAAAATACACAGAAAACCAAGAATGTATCAACAAAAGTTATTTGTGAATGAGGGGATTTCTATTGAAATGTAATGTAAATAAGTTATAATAAAAATATGTATTAAAAATTTATTTGTGGAATACAGTAGGTTTGAAAGAGAGGAGAGTTTAATCTCTAAAATTTCACCAAAAGTAAAAAATTTCTAGTGGATTTCTTTCACAGGAATGGAAACCGGTTCCTTTTCCCTTTTACTTGCTTTTTCTAGTACCATTTAGGAAGACACAAAATGTACAACTGTTCTCTCTTAAGCTGTCAGAATGATTGGCTTTCCTCAGTGGATTTGACAAGAGAGACTATTCTTGTCTTGGTTACCATTAATAGTAATGTTACACATGTACATCAACTATGAATGAATCCCTACTGTTTTCAATAGGTCTATGCAAAGGAATGTATTAAACAAAGGATGAAAAGAAAGTGCCACCAAGGGAAGGGGAGTTCCAGTTTTCTGCTGTTAGGTCCTGTTGATACTCAGATTTGACATAACTTTTAAAAATGCAGCTAAAACAGTTCTTTTCTGCGTATGAACTGTTAAATGATAATCACTTTAAGACTAGCTTTCATTTTTTTAATCCAAAAAATTTAAATATGCTAAAAAGGAAAACCTGTGTGACTATTTTGGTTAAGAAAATGCCAGTTAATTTAATGTATATAAGCTTGCTATAAATTGCCTTCATTACATTTAGGTATGTCTTTATATCCTGAATCTCTTGAAGACTTTTATTGTGAAGGAGTATTAGATTTGTTAAAGGATTTTTCAGTATCTAATGAGATGATCATGTTTTTTTTCTTTTCTTTATTTTTTTCAATATGGGAGAAGAAACTGTAGTGGAGATGTATTTATGAAAAAGGATAAATTTAAAAATAAACAAAATTGGATGGTAGGGGACGTACCATAATATCTTAGATGATCTGAAGATGGAAAAAAACATAAAATATATTGTAAAAAATTTTCAACAAAATTTTTTCTTAATTCTACTAGATTTAAATAAATTCCAGTATCTTACATCAAGCTTAATATTAATTTATACTGAACACAGGTTAACACTTATATTTTTAATTTAAATCTACTAATCCTGGTGTAGTGATCTACATTATAATCCCAAAGGAAGGGGACAAGAGATAGGCGGATCCCTGGGTCATGAAGGCAAGCCAGCCTCCCTAATCAATGAAATAAGTGAGAGATCCTGTCTCAAGAAGACAAGATAGATGACTCCTGGGGAATGACAACTGATCTCTGCACTTATACATTCACATAAGCACACACATACATAATAAAACCCCAAAAGATAGATAAAACATGATGTCTCCTTTAGTGAAGTGGTTGTGAGGTGAGTATTGAAAATTGCAACACAAATGAGATTTAGTTTGCAACATGATAATAAATATTTTTTACATTATTAATATTATGCTTGTTACTACTATCGTATATAAAAAGCTGTATGTCATATGAGTTTGAAATGGAAGTATTTTGAATGTATTACCTTACATCTACATATAGCCTACTCAATAAATTAGCAAAAGGAATAAGGAAAAGTAAATTTAAATTAGCAGTCCTCTACCCTTTTGGCCTCCTGGCTGTTGTAATTGTTTAATCTCTTTCCCTTCCCCTCCCTTCTCCTGACATCCTTCAGGGTCATGGTCACTCTGGATTCTCCCAGATTTCCATGCCCCTTGCTATGCTATTCCACATATCTATAATAAAATTTCTGCTCCCTAATAAAAATGTAATTAGCACATTTTATAGATTATGTTGAAATTAATGTAAAAAATGTTTTAGTAGAAATGTTAACTTTATAATAAAATGGGTATTAAAAAGTATTGTAAGTATCCTTTTTTTAAATATGTTTTCATGTAGAAAAAATGAACAGCCATAGCATGGTAGTATACACCTATAAAGCCAGCACGCAGAGAGACAGAGGCAGGTGGATCCCTGTGAGTTTGAGGACAGCCTGGACTAAAGAGCAAGTTAAGCTCTAAAATCGGGGACCAGACAAAGCTGCCTACTCTCTCCATATCTCTTCAATATAGTATTGGCAGTTCTAGGCAGAGCAATAAGACAACAAAAGGAGATCAAGGGAATTAAAAGGGGAAAGGAGGAAGTCAAACTATCCCTATTTGCAAATGGTATGATAGTGTATATAAGTGACCCCCAAAATTCCACCAAAGAACTCCTACAGCTGATAAACACCTTCAGCAAATTGTCTGGATACAAAATTAACTCAAAAAAATCTGTAGCCTTCCTATACACAAATGACAAGCTTGCAGTGGAAGAAATTAGGAAAACCACACCCTTCACATTAGCCACAGCAATATAAAATATCTAGGAGTTACTCTAACCAAGCAAGTGAAGGATTTGTTTGAAAAAAACTTAAAATCCCTGAAGAAAGAGATTGAAGATGACATCAGAAAATGGAAGAATCTCCCTGGTTCGTGGATCAGGAGAATTAACTTAGTAAAAATGGCCATCTTACCAAACACAATTTACAGATTCAATGCAATCCCTATCAAAATAACTACATACTTTTTTTTAGAACATTGAAAGGTCAATCCTCAACTCGATATGGAAAAAGCAAAAACAAAAAACCCAGCATAGCTAAAACAATCCTATACAGTAAAGATCCTCAGGAGTAATCTCCATTCCTGATCTCAATATGTACTATAGAGCAACAGTAATTAAAACAGCATGGTCCTGGCATAGCAATAGGCTGGTTGAACAATGGAATCCAACAGAAGACCCAGAAATGAATCCTTACACATATGGTGACTTGATTTTTGATGAAGAAACCAAATCTATTCAATGGAAAAATGATAGCATCTTCAACAAATGGTGCTGGTCTCACTGGATATCTATGTGTAAAAAAAATGCAATTAGACCCATATTTTTTACCGTGCACAAAACTCAACTCCAAGTGGATTAAAGACCTCAACATTAAACAAGAGACATTAAATTGGTTAGAGGAAAAATGAGGAAGAGCCTGGAATTTACTGGCACAGGAGACAACTTCCTGAACAGAACACTAACAGCCCAGGTCTTAAAGTCAACAATTAACGAATGGGACCTCACGAGGCTGAGAAGCTTCTGTAAGCCAGGAGACATTGTCAACAGACAAAGAGACATCCTACAGACTGAGAAAAGATCGTCACTATATGACAAAGGTCTAATTTCCAAAATATATAAAGAACTCAAGAAATTAAACACCACCAAACCAAATAACCCAATTAAGAAATGGGACTCAGAACTAAACAGAGAATTTTCAACAGAGGAATATCGAATGTCTGAGAACCTTTAAAGAAATGTTCAACAGCTCTAGTCATCAGAGAAATGCAAATCAAAATGACTCTGAGATTCCATCTTACACCCGTTACAATGGCTAACATTAAAAATTTCCTTGAGACTTGATAATCTAAGAGCATATATAAGAAGAGAAGGTCTTGCTCAATCACAGACATAGGGGATGGGAGAAGGGGGGAAGAAGAGGGAGGGAGAAATAGGAGGATACAAGGGAAGGGCTAACAATTGAGATGTAATTTCAATAAATTAATAAAAAATTAACAGCAAAAAAGAAGGAAGCTATCTTTTAAAACCTATTTAACTGAATTTCAAAACTATAAAATATATTTTGTCTTATTTGATTACACTACCTCATATCATCTATTAAACTCTAATTCCTCGAGAAAAAAATTTTTTTCAAGTGACACCACATGCTGGCAAGGATGTGGAGAAAGAGGAACACTCCTTCATTGCTGGTGGGAATGTAAACTGGTACAACCACTTTGGAAATCTATCTAGTGCTTTCTCAGAAAAATGGGAATAGGGCTTCCTCAAGACCCAGATATTCCACTCCTTGGAATATACTCAGAAAATTCTCCACCACACAACAAGGACATATGTTCAACCATGTTCATAGCAGCCTTATTCATAATAGCCAGAATCTGGAAACAGCCTAAATGTCCCTCAGTGGAACAATGGATAAAGAATTTGTGGTACATTTACACTATGGAATACTACTCAGCTATTAAAAACAAGGAATTTCCAAAATTTGTGGGCAAATGGATTGAACTAGAAATTGTCATAATGAGTGAGTTCACACAGAAGCAAAAAGAGCTAAATGGTATATACTCACTTATATCGACACACTAGTCCAAGGTGTACGTCCCCATGAAAAACTGTACCTACCAGAATAGTGGGTAAGAGGGGAGGACATCCTATTGAGACTTTAGGTGTGAGAAGCCTGGGAGAAAGAGGAAATAGAAGGATCCAGCAGGTCCTGGAAAACTACAGGTGGTTCTGGGCCCTGGAGTCCTCCGCAAACTATGGCAACAGCCATGGAAAAAATAGGCAGTAAACCTCGAACCCCTACCCAGACTAGCCGATGGACAGGACAGTCTCCACTGGTGAGTGGAGAAGGAGATCTAACTTTCACACAAACTCTGGTGCCCCATATTTGAACATG
The DNA here is from genome assembly GCF_964271855.1 of Acomys minous. Classification (NCBI taxonomy): domain Eukaryota; kingdom Metazoa; phylum Chordata; class Mammalia; order Rodentia; family Muridae; genus Acomys; species Acomys minous. The sequence goes on along the minus strand of NC_140488.1, from coordinate 90,269,687 downwards.
TCCCTTGGATGGAGATGCCTGGTGGCACTCAGAGGAAAGATAATAGGTCACCAAGGAGAGACTTGATACCCTATGAGCATATACAGGGGGAGGAGGTCCCCCTCAGACACAGACATAGAGGAGGGGAGGGGAGTAGGGGGAAGTGGGAGGAAGGGAGGAATGGGAGGATACATGGGATGGGCTAACAACTGAGATGTAATATGAATAAATTAATTTTTAAAAAGTGAATGACTTCTACCTCCGTTTTTAGGTCTTGAATAATTTTACTCATTTATTTTTCCTGTTTGATTGTAGCTTCCTCTCTTTCACTAATTTCTATAAGTGATTTGTTCAACTCTTTTATCTTTCTTTGACTATTCCTCTTCTAGTTTGAGGGATTTGTTGTCCTCCTTTAAGACCTCTATCATTTTCATAACTTCAGATTTGAAGTCTTTCTCCTCTGTGTCAGATGTGATATTATCTCCAGGGCTTGTGGCAGTGGTATCAAAGGTGGTAGTTGTTGCTTGTATTCTTACACTGAACTTTTCCCATTGTGATGTCTCTTTTTTTAGCTGGTTTGGAGATCTCTGAGGGTCAGACAGTTTAGATGTAGGTATAGACAATGGCGATTTAGCCCCAGTCCTATTCACTTCTGCTGGGATCACTGTGTCTTTTGCTTCCTCTTTATGATTCATGGAAGTTAGGCACCTCTGTTGAGTTCATTGTCTCTTGACTCACTGATTGTAAGCCAGGTAAGCTGAGGAGCAGGTGGAAAGATATCAGAGCAAAGATCTGGTCCAGTGGGCCAGATTGCTTCTAGGGGTCTGAGGACAATATGGGACCCTGGTGCTTTAGCTACATACAGATCTCTCTGCCCGGGAGGTCAGGGACTGTGCTCAGGCTTGGCGTACTGCCACCAGTTCCTGGTATAAGCCTGTACCAGCCGGAACCAGGGAACTTTCTGTGGCTTGGCCTGGGTACCTGAAGTCAGATTTCCTTGTTTTCTAGGCTGTGTGGTCTCCAGTGAGCCAACAGCCACAGTTTCTGGCGTTCCTGCAGCATACAGCTCTCCCTTTGGGCCCATGGAAGTCAGAAATCACCTTCCTGCAAGGCATGCTGTGGCTAGATCTTGGAGCATGTGACCACGCATGCAGGGAACCAGGGAGTGTTCTGTGGATTTACTGGGTGGTCTGAGGCCACACCTGTCCATGCTCTACACAATTTGCACCCTTCTCTCCTGTGGATTGATAGCACTGGTGTTTTGTATTTCTTAGTTCCTGCCTTAGGTTGCTGTATGGTCCCTGCTGTCCTGCTGATCTAAGAAAATGTTTGTTCTGCTCCGCCATCTTGGGTCTCCCTCAGGTCTCTCTTTAATCTTCTTATCCACTTAGCACTAGTCTTGACTCCAACTTTAAATTTTCAATAAGTTTTTCCCTTCAAATGGTATAATTTTTTTCTGTTTGCTTCAATTGCTTATATTATTTGTAGACCTGTATAAAGAGGATTACTAATAACAATATGACACAATCAATATTAAAATATTTTGCAAAATTCTATGCCAAAGAAATAACTTGCTTACTTCTCAATTTAATATAAGGCAAATTATTAGAACAAGGATCCAGAGCAGCCACATTTTCTCTCATAATATCATAAAACAGTATCTAGCATTGTTACTAGTATTGTTCCCTTCTAAAACCTCTTGTACCAAGCTTCCACAGACTGTATAGCTCTCAACACTACTGTCTTCCAAGATCATACTAGGATGCCCATTAAGCTCTTCAGTATTACAGTATTCAACTGCTTTCCTAATTCAAGGTCCCAAGTTTTTTCAATTTTTCTCAAAGACAAAGAGAAAAACAAAAATATAAAAAAAAAAGAGATTGCTGAAGCCTGTCACATCGATAACTTACATCTTGCTATCAAGTGTCTTATTTACTTTTCTATCACTTTGACAAAACACCATGACCAGGGAAACTTTTAGAAAGAAGGATTTATTTGCAGATAACAGTTATAGAGGAATAAATACCCTTCATCATCTTGGCAAGGAGCTGGGTAAAACACAGGTAGGAAAGGTACTGGAACAAAAGCTGAGAGCTAGCTTTCTGATCCACAAACAGTAATCAGAAAATGCACTGGGCATAGCAGAGGGCTTTTGAGACATCAAAGCCTGACTGTAGTGACGCACCTTCTTCAACAAGGTCACAACTCCTAATCCTTCCCAAAGAGTTCTATCCACTGGGGATCAAATATTCAAACATATGAGCCTATTGGTGTCATTATCATTCAAACCACAATATTTTTCTTTATGTTATTACCAATTAATTTAGATTGGTAAATCAAAATGTGTGATAGAAGGAAATATCATTGTTGTCAGTCTACTTTGTAGATTTCAAAAATCATTCATATTAGTTAAGGCATGGTATTAAATATATAATATTCTGTGACAAAAACAATTGCCTGAATCATATGATTGAGAAATAAATGAACAATAGTGACTAGTATCTTTGGCAGAAAAGATTTCAAAACAGCCTAATGTTGATGCTGCTGTGTGGTTATTATATCACTCATTATTAGAAAGTGAAAACAACGTCCAAAACATTCCCAAGACTGTGATTTATGAGCCTGTTAGTATGTGTACATATATGGCAAATTATACTTTGAGGTATTCATTTAAATGCTAGTTAGATTATTGATTACTAATATGATACTTGAAGTCAAAGTATTCTGTATCCCAACACTTCTTTATCTGCATTTAAAATATTTTAGACCATATTTTATTGTGTTTAAGTACTAATATACATTTTGTTGACATAAAGTTTATGTAATCTAAAACATCATATTAACCATGTTAATGTATTCAGTTCAATGGCATTAAGTATGTTCATACTGTGGCATAGGCATCACTATTGTTTTTCTAAAGATGTACTTAATACTTGCTTATTGAAGGGCTTTTGGTAAAATAAAACACTCTATCCTGTACCCTGACAATGGAAAAGACCACACTGCATTCTATCTCTGTGATTTTTAACTAAGTCTATTTGTCACTTGATGGAAATAAAATCAGAATTTATTCTGTTTCTTGCTGACTTATTTCACTTAATAAAAAATTTTCTCTCGTTTTCACATTGATACCTAAACCTCACAAAGACTCAACAAAGAAAGAGAATTTCAGACCAATTTCTCTTATGAACATAGATGCAAAAATACTAAATAAAATACTTGCAAAATGAATACAAATACACATCAAAGATATCATTCATCATGACCAAGTAGGCTTCATTCCAGGCATGCAGGGATGGTTTATTATACGGAAATCCATCAATGTAATCCATCATATAAACAAACTGAAGATAAAAAACCACATGATCATCTCTTTAGATGCAGAGAAAGCATTTGATAAAATCCAACACCCATTCATGTTTAAAGTCTTAGAGAGATCGGGATACAAGGCACTTTCCTCAACATAATAAAGGCAATATACAGCAAGCCAATAGCCAAAATCAAAGTAAATGGTGAGATACTCAAGGAAATTCCTCTAAAATCGGGGACAAGGCAAGGCTGCCCACTCTTTCCATATCTCTTCAATATAGTACTCGAAGTTCTAGCCAGAGCAATAAGACAACAGAAGGATATCAAGGGTATCCAAATGGGAAAGGAGGAAGTCAAATTATCCCTATTTGCAGATGATATGATAGTGTACATAAGTGACCCTCAAAATTCCACCAGAGAACTCCTACAGCTGATAAACACCTTCAGCAAATTGGCTGGTTTAACTCAAAAAAGTCTGTAGCCTTCCTATACACAAATGACAAGTTTTTAGTTCTTTTTCAATTTACTAATTACTTACTTTACATTTGGTTGGATCAAGGGCCCTCCTTAATCTCCTTTTAGTCCTATGATCCAGTTCCTCCTCTTCTCCCTTTCCCTCCCCTGCTTGTCCTCAGAAAATAGGGTCCTCTCCCTACCAAACCTACCCCACATATCAATTCACTTAAGGACTAAGTACATTCTCTTTCCCCTGAGGGACAACAAGGCAGCCCAGCTAGGAGAAAGTGATTCAAAAGCAGGCAATAGAGTCCTTGTCATAGACAGGTCCCTGCTCTAATTGCTAGGTGACTCTCATTAATACTGAACTGCCCATAAGCTACATATGTGTAGGGAACCTAGGGTCCAGCCCATTCATGATCTTTGGTTATGGTTCAGTTTCTGTTCATGGTCCTTGGTTAGTCAACTCTGTTGGTCTTTTTGTGGAGTTCTTGTCCCTTCCTTGTCCCTCTGTCATTGCCCCAACACTTCTACAAGACTCCTTAGCTCCACCTAATGTTTGCCTGTGGGTCTCAGCATCTGTTTCAATTTCCAGCTGGGTGGAGCCTCTCAGAGGATAATTGTTAGACTCCTACCCACAAGCATAGCAGAGTATCATTAATATTGTTAGGGTTTCTCCAATGGAATGGGTCTCAAGTTGGGCAAGTCCTTGTTTAGTCCTTCTCTCAATCTCTGCTCCATTTTTATCCCTGCACACCTTGTAGTCTGGGTATATTTTGGGGCACAGATTTTGTGGGTGGGCTGGTTGTCTCATTACTTCCACTGGAAATCCTGCCTGATGGAATTAGGGATAGGATGTGGCCACTTACTTAATCTCCATATCTCCCACTCTTGAAAGTCTCATCTAGACTCACCTCCAAGGAGTCTAGCCTGAAGGGTCTCCAGCTTTTCCCAGAGATGGCCCTCATTCAATTTTATTTTTCTCATCCAGACCTCTAACCTCCCACTCCCACCCTCATCCCCCTTCCCAGCCCTCTCCCACACAATTTTCTCTCTTCATCTTCATCTAAATCGGATGTCTATTTTATGTCTTCTTCTGAGAGAGATATAAGCATCTTTCCTTGGGGCCTCTTCGTTACTTACCTTCTGGGGTAAATAACACAGACCTTACTTGGTTCTTTGGATTATAGAATGGTTATCCTATATTACATGGCAAATATCTACTTATTTTTTTTCATTTTTTTCTCCTTTATTAATTTATTCTTGTTACATCTCAATGGTTATCCCATCCCTTGTATCCTCCCATTCTTCCCTCCCTCCCATTTTCCTCTTAGTCCCCTCCCCTGTGACTGTTCCTGAGGGGGATTACCTCCCCCTGTATATGTTCATAGGGTATCAAGTCTCTTCTTGGTAACCTGCTGTCCTTCCTCTGAGTGCCACCAGGCCGCCCCCTCCAGGGGACACGGTCAAAGGTGAGGCACCAGAGTATGTGAGAAAGTAATATCCCACTCTCCACTCTACTGTGGAGACTGTTCTGTCCATTGGCTAGATCTGGGTAGGGGTTTAAGGTTTACCGCCTGTATTGTCCTTGGCTGGTGCCTTAGTTTGAGCGGGACCCCTGTGCCCAAATCTGCCTATCATAATGTTCTACTTGTAGGTTTCTAGGACCCTCTGGATCCTTCTACTTTGCCATTCTCCCATGCTTCTCTCATCTAGAGTCCCACTAGAATGTCCTCCCCACTGTCTCAGTTTCCTGGTAAGTGAAGGCTTTATTAGCCCAAGGGGCATGTCCCAAATATCCACTTATAATCGAGTATATATCATGTGTGGTTTCTGGGGTCTGGTTATGTCACTGAGGATGATCTTTTCTAATTCCATCATTTTGCCTGATAATTTTAAGATTTTCTTTTTTTTAAATAGCTGAGTAGTAGTCCATTGTGTAAAAGTTTTTTGTTTTTTGAATTTTTTTTGTATTTGTAGAGAATTTTCTGTAACTACATGTTAAATTTATTTAATTCATTACATTGGTTAGTTTCATTATTTTTCTTTTAAATTTCTGTCTCAATGACTTGTCCATTGTTGAGAGGGGGTGTTGAAGTATCCCACTATTAATGTGTGGAGAACGATGTGTAATTAAATCTTTAGTAATGTGGGTACTCTTGCATTTGGGACATAGATGTTCAGAATTAAGATGTCATCTTAGTTGATTTTTCCTTTTATGGGTATAAAATGTCCTTCCCCATCTCTTTGGATTAATTTTGGTTGAAAGTGATTTCTTGGGTCTGCTTTCTTGGAAAAAATTTTCTAGCCTTTTACTTTGAGGTAATAACTACCTTTGTTGCGGAAGTGTGTTTTTGTATAGAACAGAATGGTGGATCTTGTTTTTATATCCATTCTGTTAGTCTGTATCTCTTTATTGGAGAATTGATTCCATTGATGTTGAAAGATATTAATACCAACAATTGCTAGTTCCTGTTATTTGATGTTTGTGGTGTTAGTGTTTGTGTGTTCTTTCCTTCTTTTGGTTTTCCTGGTGTGTAATTCTTTATTTCCTGTGTTTTCTTGGATGTAGTTAAAATACTTGGGTTAGAGTATTTAATATAGAGCTGGATTTGTGGACAGATATTGTTTAAATTTGAATTTGTCTTGGACTATATTGATTTCTCCATTTTTGGAGATGAGAGTTTTTCTGGATACAGTAGTCTAGGTTAGTGTCTGTGTAGTTTCTTAGAGACTGCAAGATATCTGTCCAGGCCTTTCTAGCTTTTAGAGCCTAGGTTGAGAATTTTGATGCAATTCTGATAGGTGTGCCCTTTTAGTTACTTCGCCTTTTGCCTTTGCTGGTTTCAATATTCTTTTTTTGTTCTGTACATTTAGTGTTTGTTTGTTTGTTTGATTTTTTACTTGTTTGCAGTATGTAGGCCTGGCTCATCTGGAACTACTAATAATTTCTGCCACCTGAGTACTTAAAGTATAGATAGGCATGAGACACTGTGCTCATTAGAAACATCATTTAACACTATATTAGAAACTTTACGAGGCAATAATGAAACTGTGTTATCTATCCTTCAGTAGCATAATCTATTATTGCTAAAAATGCTACTGTGGTCACCTCACTCTATTTGTCTCAATTTTCTTAACACAATTACTCAAACGTAATGAATGATTGATTGATATTTTCAGGATGAAAGGTCAGAACTGGTACTCATATTATTAATTATAATATGGTTATTTAATGTAATATCTAATTATTCATTAGAATAAAAACCTAAACATTGTACTCATTCAGTGACCACTGTTTGAAGATGATTATGCTCAAATGAGTGGATAAAATAAGCTAATAAAATAAAGCCATCATAATTTTATCTTAAAAATACCTCAAGAAAAATTATGAGTGTATTTGAAGTACGTACAGGTTTTCACACTGAAAATACCATCGACATTTCTTAATTTCTGGAAACAAAATATATTGGCAAATGCTGAATTGTGAAATATACAGTAAACTATGACATAGCATTCCTAAGAAAATTCTACTGATCTGGAACATAAAATGTATGGATCAAAGCATATGTGACAGAGTAACACTGCACAAATGAAAAGAGCCCAGTAAGTAGAGAAGAATTAATAAGAGGTATCTGTTCTGAACTTTAGGTTAGTGGAAGCATAGTATACTCTCTGACTTCTACAGAAGGTCAGAACAATAGGAATTGTTTTTCCCCAGCAATAAGTAAGTATAATAGTTGGATCAGATTTATTTAATTTGATTTTTAAACATGGAAATAAGTAGTGTGTAGCCACAGAACATCATACATTGAAATTCCAAGATCAGTAAAATCATAATTCAAACTATGATCAACTTATTTGATAGTAGTATAACTTTGTGTGTCTTATTTTTAGTTTTTTACAAAGTAACAATTATTTTAATTCAAAATTTACTGAGTATTGCCTATCCATTCAGTATGTGAGCAAAAATATTAATTGGAATTGCATTGCACATATATTAGCCATCTATAGTCTTAAACAAGCTTTAAGACCAAAAGATGTATCTTCTAAACCTGCAGAACCAGAATGATTATTAACATAAAAGAGAAAGCACAATATAAAAAGTAAAACGGTGTAGATTTTAATTTTGAATCATGCCAGGTTTATATAGCAGAACATAATGTTTAAATGCTATACCATATATGGGCCCTGCCTGTCCTAACAGTTAAAATGCAATTTAAACATCTACAATTGTTCTATATAGAATATGTTGAGTTTGCATTTGTCTTTCTGTTATTATGTTGGGTCTCCATCATGTTATTGTTATGATTAACTAGCCTTATTTTGGTAGACATGTTAGGACACACAATTTGCTCTTTGTATACTTAAAATTGAATGAAGAAAATAATGATATAATCTTAAATGCTAAGAACTAAACAAGAAAATGACAACTTAGAATAGCAATCTAATATCTCTTTCTGGTTCTGACTGGTAAATAATACCACGATTTCACTCGTTACAGTTCTGTGGTGATGTATTATGATAAAACCCTTATATTCTAAAAGACTGAAATGTTTGCTGAACCTCACAGCCAGAATCAGGATAAGGTCACTTAAGGTATAAGGCTGGTATTGAACTATGTACTCAGCCTATTTGTTTGACGTGTCTCTAAGAAAACAATATAATAACCCACCTCATTTGTCTTCAGTTTCCCATGCAATATATTTTTATGACATAAACTAGTGTATCACTGTAATCTTAAATTATGTACTCTTCCATGCCCCTGATCAAGGCTAATGTATGTGCTCTTGTGCATCATTTGCTTGAAAAAGCAAATAAGCTAAAAGGATGTCTTATTAAATGAGTATCTACCGTAAATGTTGACTGTCACATGTCAATATTATTTTATAAAAAATATTTGTATTATTGAATATTATTTGTGTCAAATATGGTCAGGTAGAGTTAGTGATGTAGGCCATTGTAAAGCTCTAAGATTCATATAAAGTATCATTTATTCATCCCTTGTTTGGTTGTTTCTGTGTTGTTAAATAAAAGAACAAAACTCTTTGTTAGGCATAGACATATAGACTCACATAATCACACATAGACATACAAGGAAAGACACAGAAACAGATTTATAAGACAGCAGCCTTCATGAGGGTACAACATAAGGGAAATAGATAATTGAAATATAAAATTTCTCTTTCTTAAATCACACCAAAAGGGAGTAATCTGATTTCTTTCTTTAATGTGACACGAGCACATTTTTGGTAACTCTGAGTTAATTACTAATGCATTAAATCTGTGCATAGTCCCATGAATACAAATTATTGCAAGATACACTGCATATTTTATTCACTAAACTTGGTCAAAAATGGTTTACAATAAGATATGAATCTATTTCAATACAATTTTAAACTCACACAAAATGAGTATAGACTTCTTGAAACTGCTGTTAATTTGCAGTGGTGGAGAGTAATAAAGTAATTTTGAATGCTAAATTGTGTGATGCCAGGCATGACTTCTGTTTCTGCCAAAGTGATAAGCAATTACAACAATGAGGATATTTCCTGTAAGAAAGCCACAAATGGCAATAAAACTTAGCTCATTTTCAACCTGTCGTATTTCTCCACAGATCTGTGCTCTGTTTTTAAACATAAAGTTCTGATCTAATGCAAACATTAAGAATGTTGACAGAAAAGATATGTGTGCTTTGAGCTTTTTTCTTCAGTGTGCATATGTAAGAATTTACAATGGTGATTTGAAAGGATATCAGTGATTAAACTTCAAATATGAGACTCCTGATGTCCCCTTGATTGCATTTAACTGAATTCCTGGAAGAAAGAAGTCTCTAGGATCTACATACATTCCATACCAGAAACTACAATGTTTTATGGCAAAGTTCTTGTATTGCTTTATGATAATACCTGCGAATCTGTATTTGAGTTGGCATTTAATATTCTTATTACTTTCACCTTATTATTTTTATTATAGTGTTGGCCATTTGTTACCTTGTATTACAAATGGATTGTTTCCATTTGTGCCACACATATTTACATGAACATAGAGTTTTGACTCTTAGACAAAATAGCAAAATAGTGTCATGTGATTTCTTGTAAGTTTTAGGGGATGTTTTTCTGGATGAACTTGACATATAATCCTGGGGACTTACATCATGGAGAGTAGTGGTTACATTATATATATATATATATATATATATATATATATATATATATATATATATATATCATTGACTTTGAAACATACCTACACTGATGTCATTTTATATCTATATCCTTGATTCTTGAGCATGCATCGTAGAAAATAGCTCTGTGTAACAGATAATAAATAAAATGTAAAAGGTGCTCATTATAATATATTATAGTAATATATTAAATTGAAGACCAATGTTCAGTTCCTGCTGAAAACATTCATTACACTGGTATTAGAAAATGTTTTCTTTAATCACAGCAGGGCCTATTCAATGATTCTATGTTAAATGGTGTGATGAAAGGCACATTATTATCAAAAAATTTTAATAGAATGTTTTTTACAGGAAGTGACTTAAGAAGTCTCCAGATGTCCAAATCATTCAGTAGCCTTTTGGTTCTTTAAACAAACAAACAAACATGGATCTAAACATGAAACATACAAGTAACAATAAGAGAAGCTGCAGCTTCTAAGCTCCACTGAAGCCTGGCCTAGGTGAAAGAACAGGGTATGTAGCCCAAAAAGTTCTCATATTTTAACATACTACAGCCTATGAACTTGGCTTGGTACCTCCTCCTCCATTGTCTTTTGATATCACCAGTATATCTTAGTACACATGGAAGATGATAACAAAAATTCTAATTGTTCAAGAGTTATTACTTGACAATTTTTTCAAGCAAAGTCAAGAAACATACCACCGTACAGTAACCCACAAATTATGTTTTCTCAGTTTAAGATAAATATATTTTTAAAATATATTTTATTAATTTATTCATATTACATCTTAATTGTTATCCTATTCCTTGTGTCCTCCCATTCTTCCCTCCCTCCCATTCTCCCCTTAATCCCTTCTCTATGACTGTTACTGAGGGGGACTTCCTTTCCCTGTATATGCTCATAGGGTATCAAGTCTCTTCTTGGTAACTTGCTATCCTTCCTCTGAGTGCCACCAGGTCTCCCCATTCAGGGGACATGGTCAAATATGAGGCACCAGAGTTCGTGTGAAAGTCTTCCCCACTCTCCACTCATCGGTGGAGAATGTCCTGTCCATTGGCTAGATCTGGGTAGGGGTTTGAAGTTTACTGCACATATTGCCCTTGGCTGGCACCATAGATTGAGCAGAACCCCTGGGCTCAGATCCAGCCTCATAATTTTCTTCTTGTAGAATTCTAGCACCATCTAGATCCTTCTATTTCCCCATTCTCCCGTTCTTCTCTCACCTACAATTCCAATAGGATGTGCTCCCCTCTGTCCCACTTTCCTGGTTAGTGAAGACTTTCATGGGACATGCCCCTTGGGCTAGTATGCAGATATAAGTGAGTCTATACCATTTGAGTCTTTCTGCTTCTGGGTTAACTCACTCATTATGATCATTTCTAGTTCAATCCATTTTTCCACAAATTTCTGGAATTTCTTGATTTTAATAGCTCAGTAGTATTCCACAGTATAAATGTACTACAGTTTCTTTATCTATTATTCTACTGAGGGAAACTTAGGCTGTTTCCATGTTCTGGCTATTATAAATAAGGCTGCTATGAACATGGTTGAGCAAATGTTCTTGTTGTGTGCTGGAGAATCTTCTGGGTATATTCTAAGGAGAGGAATAGCTGGGTCTTGAAGAAGCCTTATTCCCAGTTTTCTGAGATAGCGCCAGATAGATTTCCAAAGTGGTTGTACTAGTTTGCATTCCCACCAGCAATGAAGAAATGTTCCTCTCTCTCCAGATCCTCGCCAGCATGTGGTGTTGCTTGAATTTTTGATCTTAGCCATTCTGATAGGTGTAAGATGGAATCTCAGAGCTGTTTTGATTTGCATTTCCATGATGACTAAGGAGGTTAAGCATTTATTTAAGTGTTTCTCAGCCATTCGATATTGCTCCATTGAGAATTCTCTCTTTAGTTCTGAGGCCAGTTCATCTTTCTTTTAAATTTTATTTTATTAATTTATTCTTATTACATCTCAATGGTTATCCCACTCCTTGTATCCTTCCATTTCTCTCTCCCTCCCATTTCCCCTTACACCCCTCCCCTATGCCTGTGACTGAGGGGGACTTCCTCCCCCTTTATGTGCTCATAGGGTCTCAAGTCTCTTCTTGGTAGCCTGCTATCCTTCCTCTGAGTGCCACCAGGTCTCCCCATCAAGGGGATGTGGTCAAATATGAGGCACCAGAGTACGTGAGAAAGTCATATCCCACTCTCCACTCAACTGTGGAGAATGTCCTGTCCATTGGCTAGATCTGGGTAGGGGTTTGAAGTTTACAGCATGTATTGTCCTTGGCTGGAGCCATAGTTTGAGCAGGGCCCCCGGGCCCAAATCTGCCTATCATAATGTTCTTCTTGTAGGTTTCTAGGACCCTCTGTTTTATTTATTTCTTTCAATAACAGCTTGTAACCAACTCTCCTTGATAATAACCCTCTGTAGCCCAAGAAAACAACAAAAAACCTACCTAACCAACTCAATGGAAATGGAGCATCATTCTCTTAAGGTTTCTTCTGGCTGGTTTGGTGTGAACAATACCTTTGGAGGGGACCCAGTAAAATTCAGGAAATGGTAAACAAATAGGAATAGCATTTGTGGTCCAGTTTCTAAATGTTGAGAATTTCCAAGCCCAATTAGAGTCCTGTGTGGGACAGTCTGAAATGCTAAATCAATTTGGATTGGAAACTTTCTTTGAAAGTGTCCTGGGAGCTGTCTTGTTCTGATGAGCAACAGCAATTGAAGCACTTAGTGTTGTAACATGGAGCCTGCAGAATGACAGTGTCCAACATGCTGAGCTTAATTAATCCTGTCAGGTCTGATACAATGTCAGTGTCTGGTTCTTTTGTTCTGAAAGCATAAAATTTCTCACAAGCATTACACAGTCCTAAAATTATAAGTGTATAAGCTGCACATGACGCATGGAACAATTAAGGCTGGTTTTCCACTCTTTGTATGAGCAGAAAATAAAGACATCTGTAAATCTTCACTGATGCCATATGAAGAATGGCATCTAATAGTAACTAATAGGGGTTCTTTAGCCAACAAGAAGCATTGTCTATGCCTAAACATTCATGTCTCAGCCAGTCTCAGAGCTAATCCCATATAATTCCCTATTTTATCACTCTCCATCATTCCCTCCCAATCCTCCTCTGTCTCTCATCCCCTTTCCTTCTTTCCTTTAGTCCTGAGAAAGGAGAGCCCTCCTCCCCAACCTCTGACCTCAGCCTATCAAGTCTCATCTGTATGACATGTAACCTCTTCCTCTGTAGCCTGGCAAGGCTGTCCTGCCTGAGGGAAGTGATCTAAGTTTAGTGGCCAGAGTGCATGCTGGAAGTAGTTCCTACTCTCCACATTTTTGGATCCACAAGCAGAGGATCTAGGTCCACATAATACATGGTTCTTGGTTTATGTTTCAGTCTCTGTGTTGTAGTGTAGTTATCCTGTATTATACCATGAGTGCCTTTCTGGGTCTGAGGTACTACACTCATGATGATCTTTTCTAGTTCCATCTATTTGCCTGCAAATTTCAATATTTCCTTTGTTTTCATAGCTGAATATTATTCCACTTTGTAAATGTAGTACACTTTCTTTGGTTGAGGGGTATCTAGGATGTTTCCAGATTCTGGCTATTATGAATAAAGCTGCTATGACCATAGTTAAGAATATATCCTTGTTGTGTGGTGGAGCATCTTTTGGGTATATTCCCAGGAGTGGCATGGCTGAGTTCTGAGGTAGAGTTATTCCCAATTTACTGAGAAAGCACTAGATTGATTTCCAAAGTGGTTGTGCAAGTTACTACTCCCACCAGCAATGGCAGAGTGTCCCCCCATTCTCCACATCCTCACCAACATGTGCTGTCACCTGAGTTTTTTATCTTAGCCATTTGGATAGGTTTAAGATGGAATCTCAGAGCCATTTTGACTTGTATTTCCTTGATAACTAGGGATGTTGAGCATTTCTTTAAGTGTTTCTCAGCCATTCTATATCCCTCTGTTGAGAATTATCTGTTTAGCTCTGTACCCCATTTCTTAATAGGGTTATTTGGTTTGGTGATGTTTAATTTCCTGAGTTCTTTATAAATTTTAGATATTAGTCCTTTATCAGCTGTAGCATTGGTGAAGATCTTTTCCCAGTCTGTAGGCTGTTGATTTATTCTGTTCACAATGTTCTTAGCCTTAAAGAAGCTTTTCACGTTCATAAGGTCCAACTAACAGTGGTTGGTGTTCTCTTCAAGAAGTTTTCTCCTGTGCCAGTGAACTCAAGGCCCTTCCCTACTTTTTCTTCTAACACATTTAGTGTGTCTGGTTTTATATTGAGGTCTTTAATCCATTTGGACTTCTGTTTTATGCAGGGTTATAGATGTATATCTATTTTCATTTTTCTACATGAAGCCATTCAGTTAGACCAGCACCATTTGTTAAAGATGATATCTTTTTTTCATTGTATGGATTTGGTTTCTTTGTCAAAAATCAAGTGTCCATAAGTATGTGGGTTTATTTCTGGATCTTCAATCCAATTCCATTGATCAACAAGCCTATTTCTATGTTAGTACCATGCTCTTTTTATTACTGTTGCTCTATAGTGCAGCTTGAGATCCAGAATGGAGATTCCTCCAGATATTTTATTGTACAGGATCACTTTAGCTATTTTGGGCTTTTTATTTTTCCATATGAAGTTGAGAATTGATCTTTCAAGTTTGGTAAAGAATTGAGTGGGTATTTTTATGGGAATTGCATTGAATCTATAGATAGCTTTTGGTAAGATGTCCATTTTTGCTATGTTTGTTCCCTCAATCCACAAACATGGGAGATCTTCCCATCTTCTAATATAGTCGTCAAATTCTGTCTTCAGAGATTTGAAGTTTTTTCATACAAATCTTTCACTTTCTTGGTTGGAATTACACCAAGATACTTTATATTATGTGTGGCTATTGTGAAGGGTGTCATGTCCCTAAGTTCTTTCTAATCCCGTTTGTCACTTGTATACAGGGGGCTTCTGATTTTTTTCTTTGAGTTGATTTTGTACCCAGCCACTTTTCTGAAGGTGTTTATTGTCTATAGGAGTTTCTTGATAGAATTTTTGGGGTCACTTACGTATACTATCATATCATCTGGAAATAGTGATAGTTTGACTTCTTATTTTCTGATTTGTATCTCTTTGATTTCCATTAGTGGTCTTGCTGCTCTAGCTAGGACATTGAGTACTATACTGAAGAGATACCGATAGAGGGGTCAGCCTTGTCTTGTCCATGATTTCAGTAAAATTGATTTAAGTTTCTCTCCATTTAGTTTGATGTTGGCTATAGGCTTGATTTATATTGCCATTATTAAGTTTAGGTATGTGCCTTGTATTCCTGTTTTCTCCGGGACTTTTAACATGAATGGGTATTGGATTTTGTAGAATGCTTTTTCAGCATCTAAGAGATGATCATGTGATTGTTTTTCTTTCAGTTTGTTTATATGGTGGATTACATTGATGGATTTCTGTATATTGAACAACCATGGCATGCCTAGGATAAAATCTACTTGGTCATTATGAATGATATCTTTAATGTGTTTTTAATTCAGTTTGCTATTGAGTACTTTCACATCAATGTTCATGAAAGAATTTGTCTAAAAATCTCCTTCTTTCTTGAGTCTTTCTGTGGTTTAGGAATCAAGGTGACTGTAGCCTCATAGAATGAGTTTGGTAATGTTCATTCTGTTTCTATTATATGGAATAGTTTGAAGAGAATTGATGTTAGCTCTTCTCTGAATGTTGTTAGAATTCTGCACTGAATCCATCTGGTCATGGGCATTTTTTGTAGGGAGACTTTTGATGACTGCCTCTATTTCCTTATGTGTGATAGGACTATTCAATTCATTTACCTGAGCTCAATTTTCATAGTTGGTAGCTATCAAGAAAATTGTCCATTTCATTTTGATATTCAAATTTTGTGGCTTATAGGCTTTTGAAGTAAGACCTAATGATTCTTTGGATTTCTTCAGTGTCTGTTGTTATGTCCCCCCTTTCATTTTTAGTTAGTTTGGCTAAAGGTTTGTCAATCTTGTTGATTTTGTCAAAGAACCACCTCTTGGTATTTTTGATTCTCTGAATTATTTTCTTTGTTTCCAATTTATTGATTTTAGCCCTGAGTTTGATGATTTCCAGCCATCTACTTCTCTTGGGTGTGTCTGCTTCTTTTTTTCCTAGAACTTTCAGATGTGCTGTTAATTTGCTAGTATGGGATCTCTCCAGTTTCTTTATAAAGCACTTAGTGCTATGAACTTTCCTCTTAACACTGCTTTCATTGAGTCCCATAAGTTTGGGTATGTTGTTCCTTCATTTTCATTGTATTCTAGGAAGTTTTTTATTTGTCTTTTATTTTGTCCTTTACCCAGATGTCATTGAGTAAAGAGTTGTTCAATTTCCATACATTTGTAAGCTTTTGAATGTTTCTTTTGTTGTTGAACTCCACTTTAATCCATGGTGGTCTGATAAGATGTAAGGGATTATTTCAGTTTTCTTGTATCTGTTGAGGTTTGTTTTGTGACCAAGTATGTGGTCAATTTTGGAGAAGGTTCTGTGAGATGATGAAAAGAAGGTATAGTCTTTTGTGTTTGGGTGAAATGTTCTATAGATATCAGTGAAGTCCTTTTCTTTCATGATGTCTATTAGTTTCCTTGTTTCTCCATTTAGTTTCTGTCTTAGTGATCTATCTATTGGAGAGAGACAGAAGTTGATGTCTCCCACTATTAATGTGTGGGATTTGATGTGTGGATTAAGCTTTAGTAATGTTTCTTTAGCAAATTTGTGTGCTACTGCATTTGAGGCATAGATGGTCAGAATTGAGGCATCATCTTGGCATATTTTTCTTTGATGAGCATGTGGTGACCTTCCTCATCTCTTTTGGTTAGTTTTGGTTGAAAGTCTATTTTATCAGATACAAAAATGGCTACTCCAACTTGCTTCTTGGGTCTGTTTGCATGGAATACAGTTTTCCAACATTTTACTCTGAGGTAATGTATATCTTTATTGCTGAGGTGTATTTCTTGTATGCAGCAGAATCGATCAATCCTGTTTTCTTACCCGTTCTATCATCCTGTGTCTTTTTACTGGGGAGTTGAGGCAAATGATGGTAACAGATATTAATGGCCAGTGGATGTTTTTTCCTTTGGTTTTGATGTTGGTGGTAGTAGTGTGTGTTTCTGTGTTTTGGATTTGTGGATGTGGAGTTATTTATTATCTGTGTTTTTCTGGGTGTAGTTAGTCTTCTTGGCTTAGAGTTTTCCTTCTAGTACCTTCTTTAAGGCTGGGTTTGTGGTTAGGTACTGATTAAACTTGATTTTGTCATGGAATACCTTGTTTCCTCCATCTTTGGTGCTTGAAAGTTTTGCTGAGTATAGTAGTCTGGGTTGGCGTCTGTGGTCTCATAATGTTTTCATGACTTCCGTCCAGGCCCTTCTGGCTTGCATAGTCTCTGTTGAGAAATTAGGTGTAATTCTGATGGGTTTGTTTTCATATGTGACTTGACCTTTTTCTCTTGCAGCTTTTAGTATTCTTTCATTGTTCTATACACTTAAATTTTTGATTTTTATAAGGAAGGAGGGTTTTCTTTTCTTGGGAAGTCTATATGGAGCTCTTTAGACTTCTTGTATGTTTATGGGGATTTCTTACTTTTGGTTGAGGAAGTTTTCTTCTGTGATTTTATTGAAAATGTTTTCTGAGTCTTGGAGCTTGAAGTTTTCTCCTTCTACTATTCCTATTATTCTTATACTTGGTCTTTTTGTAGTCTCCCAGATTTCTTGGGTGTTTTGAGCAGGGAACATTTTAGTTTTAATGCTTTCTTTGATTGATGTATCAATAAATTCAATTGTATCTTCCACACTTGAGATTTTTTCTTCCATCTCTTGTATTCGGTTGGTGTGGCTTGTATCTCTCATTCCTATTCTCTTCCTTATGTTTTCCAATTCTAAGATTGCCTCAGCTTGTGTTTTCTTTGTTGCTTCTAATTTCCTTTTTAGGTCTTGAATAGTCTTATTCATTTCTGTTTCCTATTTGATTGAATTTTCTTGTAATTGAATTTATTCAAGTCCTTCATCTGTTTGGATGTATTTTCCTGTAATTCATTATAGGATTTATTTAACTCCTTCATCTGTTTGAATATATTTTCCTGTGTTTCTTTTAGTCATTTATTTTCCTCTTTCAAAGTTTCTATCATTTTTATCACCTCAAATTTAGAGTCTTCTCCTTGCACTTCATGAGTGTTCATATCTACAGGACCTACTGTGTTAGGATCACTGGCTTCTGATGTTTTTATATGGCTCTGAGTTTTGTTGCCACTCTTCTTGTGCTGTCCTCTAAGCATCTGTTTTTCTCTGGGGTTAACAGGCTTATAGGTTCCTCTAATGAGGTCGCTGTCTGTGTCCCACATGGGCCAAGCAGGTTGAGAGTGAGTAAAGAGTGACCCAAGCCACTCTTTTCTAGGGCTCCCTAGAGGCCTCCTTAGGATGTTGAACAATGGTTATTGGAGCCTGCACCCAACTATGCTCAGCTGTGTTTCCTGACTGTGTCCCTGTAGGGTCAGGCAGGAGAGGAGTGATCTGATAGATTTCCAATCCCACAGTTGCTCACATGCCCTATAGTCCTTTTCAAGATGGCAAGGATCTGCTGTGTTCCAGATGGGCTAGGTCAGTAAGCAGCTGGGGGGCTGTGAGAGGTTCAGGCTTGAAGCTGCTTGGGTACTCCCACAGACCTTTCTGAAATGGCAGCAAATGTGAGTCTTGGTCTGGGCCAGACTCACTCTGTACATCTGCTCTTATCCCAGATGGGTCAGGATGGTATGCAGCTGGAGGGTTGAGAGGGACAATTGCCCAAAGCTCCTACTGTGTTCTACAGGCCTTCTTGATATGACAGGGCTTTGCTTATCTTCTCTGTGCCTCAGTTGTGCTAGGTCAGTAAGCTGCTGGCCAGTGAAGAGAGTTTAAAACTCAAAGCTGTTCATGAAACAGCAGCTAAGGTAGGGTATGTCCCACACAGGTCTCTCTGTTCTGTAACCTAGGTGGATCAGGCCAATAGGTTATAGGTGGGCAGGGTGAGATCACAGCCAGAAACTGCTGGCAGGATAGCAGCTAATGAGGATTGTGGCTACAGTAGCTCTCTGCTCAGGCTGTTTGTTTTCTGTCTTAGCTGTGTCTGAGCAGTATGCTTCAGGCAGGTAGGTGGATACAGACTAAGGCTTGAAGTTGATCATAGGATGGTGACTATAACATGGAGTGTGGCTGGCGCCTAGATTCAGCTCTGCTGGCCACAAGGTATGTTCCTTGTCACAGATGGGCCCAGTTGGTAAGCAGCTGAGGGATGGTCTGTGAGAAATCGGAACTCCAAGCTGCTCAGAAGTTCCACAGGCCCTCTTGAGATAGCAGGGCTATGCTTACCTGCTCTGTGACCCAGCTAGGACAGCAAGCAGCTGGGGAAATTATAGAGATCAGAGCTCAAAGGTGCTTGGGTGCCTAGCACTCTTTCTCAAGAGGATACTAATGTGGATTATGTCTGGTGCCAGGACTCAACTCTGCCTGTCCGCTCCCTGTCTTGGATTCGGCAAGCAGTAAATGTGCGGCGAGAGCCCAAAGCTGCATGAATATCCCACAGTCCTTCCCTCCTGGATCCAGCAAGCAGCAGACGGTGGTGAGAGCCTGAATGTACCCAGATATCCCACAGATCTTCTGTCCCAGATCCGGCAAGCAGTAGACAGGGAATGGATGGATGGATACACGACAGTCCTTCCCAATATGGCAGCCAGTGTGGGTTATCCCTCTGGGATTTTTCTGTGGGTTAGCTGGGTGGCCAGGGGTCGGACCCACCTGTGCCCCACACAAGGTAGATCCCTATCACCAGCAGCAATGGTAGTTTGTAGCTCTCAGTTTGGTCTTTAGGTCGCTGTGCAGTCCTGGGTTTCCTGCTAATCAGATGCAGTACTCCCATCTTGGATCCGATCTAAGGAGCTTATTTTCAAGCAGGGAAAAATGACTCCATTTCAGTGCAAGTTCTCTCCTTTCAAATTAATTTGCATTTTAAAATCCTGATCATTATGCTATTTTGAATTATGCTCAACAATATATATTAGTCCATTACTGTTGAATTCATTCTTACTCATGTTTATAGAACATGAGCCAAACAGAGTGAGATACTTAGCCAGAATATGGCTTGAACAGCCTTTAGTTCAATAGAATCCATAATCCTACTGAAAATTTATGAGCTCTCTTTACACATTTCTCAGAATTATGCATCTCCCCCCCAAAAATAGCCCATTAAGCTATGCTTACAGCTTTCTAATGTTTTCAAAGTTTGTTGTTCCAAATTTTTCCACATTTTTCTCCCATAAACTACTTCCCAAGGCCTATAAAGCACATGAATGTGTTTCTAGTAGCAGTGACTTCACCTTTTGTTACCACTTTTTGTGATTGCTGAATATTGCCACTGTGATTAAATACTAGAATTACTGAAAAAAATCATAATAGAGGAAGAATTATTTTTGTTCTTGGCATATATGGATATTAACACATCATATAAGGGTGGAGGAGGAAGCAGAGAAACAATTTGTAAGCTTTCAAGCCCATGAAAGCCTTGTATATGTGTCTCAATGATAGTCATAACCTAATATTTCACAATGCTAAGAAATAAAGTAGGAAATTCTCTGTTATATTTATAAGTAATCATTGACAGTGATGTAGTTGTTCCTACAACTGCTTTGTTAGACTTTGTCTACTTCAGATAAATGTACCATAACCCAATTCTAAGGTGCAATTTACTTACAGGATGGTTATTCTAAGATGACCTAGTGACCTCCCATATGAAAAGATATAAAGGGACATTAGACCTCAACTGCCATCTGGAGCAGTAGGAATAGCCTAAATTGAGCCTAAATGGCTTCAATTTCTCATTATTATGTCCATCTGTCAACTGATACAGGAATCTGGAAAGTGTATATAGGTTTGAAAAATCTATCTCTTTATAGGTCAAGAGTTTCCTGAGATAGATACCTGAAAGCTAAGAGAAAATTAAATATCTTATATTGGGATCTTTATGGTTACTTATGTTTATCACACAAATATTACTAAGAGAATTTGAAATATTGAACTATAGGCTAATTATTTGAAATATATTTCATTTGTTTTCAATAGTTTGCAATTATTGGCTTTGATTTTCCAATTAAAAATAAAATTCCTCTTAAATTAATCTAGTACATGCTTTATAAAATAATATTATTTTATTTTTATTATATTTTACTAACTTGTTGGTGTTAAGATATCAATACTCATGACTTTCAACATGTAACAAATTGCTTTCAAGGATACTCACGTCATGTATTTTTATGGCAGCCTAAAGATAAGAGACAAAAATAAGAAAGCTTTCATTGTATGGATTTAATGTTCAACTGATAATATGATATAAATATGCTTCTGAAGTACATTTGTAGGGTTTTTTTAATACAACATATAATGCAATATATATTGATTTATTATGACTTCCTGGGTGTTTATTTTGTCATTTATTTTATGTTTATTAGCAAATGCTAGAGTAAACTAGGTGCTCAGCAGACCTATTTATATAAATCTTGTAGTCATGGCAACTAAGTGCTTCTCATTTAGAAAATAGAGCAAATTTGGAGAAAAAAAGGAAAGTAGCTCTAGGAATCCTTAGCTATGCTGTGAGCCTTTTGCTGTGAAAGGAAAGGAAAAAAGAGGAAAATATTTCTTCAATGACACATGAATTTCTAGGAAATATTTCCTGGTCTAAATATTAAAGAATATAAATGATAGTAAAAATGAGCTTTTCAAAGTTTCATTATGTTTTATAAAATACAGTCTCATCAATTTCACTAATAAGTTTTACAGAAAAATGTAAGAATGGAAAAACAGGTAATTATATTACAGAAAAATAAAATCCACACCACATATCAGAGCTCTTTAATTTCACTATTTTCTTTTTCTTTTAAATTAATATAAAATAGAATCAGTTTCCTCTCTCAAGATCCTTCCCAACTGTCCCTCAAACCCTTCTCATGTTGCCCCCACACTGTCAAGTTGATAGCTTCTTTATCTTTGATAATTATTATTACATACATATATTTAAGTACATTCATATACATATGCAACTTTCTATTTCTATTTTTTTTTGTGTATATATATATATATATATATATATATATATATATATATATATATATATATATATATATATATAGTTTTAATGCTGGCCCCTTAATTGGATAACCAAGAAGTAGAATATATCTTTTATCTTCTCCCTGTGTGATAAATCCAATTCTCTTTCTAAGAAATGTAGTAGAACATTTTAATTTTGTTCAATGGTGTATTTTTTTCTTGCCTTCTCTTAGTTGAAAATAGATTTTTTTTCTCATAATACATACTGATTATGGTGTCCTCTTCCTCTGCTCTTCCTAATCCCTTCCTCCTTTCCATTATATCCAGGTCCACCCCTTTTCTGTCTCTCATAAGGAAACAAGCAGGTTCCTAAGGGATAATACTAAATATAAACAATAAAATATAATAAGATAAAACAAAAAACTAGCACAACAGAACATAACAAAGCAAACAGAAGGAAAGGCCTCTAAGAGAAGGCACAAGAAACAGATCTACTTATTCACATACATAGGAATCACATAAAAACACTGAACTGTAAGCAATAATATATAACAAAAGAAAACGTAGGATAATGTAGAAACAAAAATATGTATTAGTAAATAAAATAAAAATAAAAATAGCACAATAACAATATGTAAAACCCTGTTATAACATTTTGACACAAGAAACCTCCTAAGATGCCATTGAGTTTATTGTCTCTTAGCCATCGACAATTAGACATGTAGCATATCCTTAGAGTAGTTTGGAGAAAAAAATTTTTTTTTTCATTTTAAAGTGGTTGTCAATTAGAGATTTCTTCTTCTGGGTAAGGAGGGGGGTATGCGTCTCACTTCTTTCAATTATAGGACCACAACTGGTACAGGCCCTGTACTTGGTGCCTCATTATCTGTGATTCTCACTAGTGCATCAATGCTGATTTTAGTGGGCCTTTTTCCTTGGTGTTCTCCATCGCTTCTGACTCTTACACTCTTTCAGAGCCCTCAGCCCTGAGAGGAGGGAATTGATGGAGAGATCACACTCAAAGACTGGGGTTCCAAAGTGTCTCACCCTTTCCATACTGTCTTGCTGTGGATTTCTTTATGTGTGTTTTATCTGCTTCAGGAGGAAGCTTTTCTGATGGTGGCCGAGCAAGGCTATAGCAGAATGTCTTTAGGGTTGTTTTATGTATAACTTTTTAAGACTCTAATACTGGATTTTGCTCTAGGTCCATGGACTATCTAATCTCAGGTTCTGGGTCACACAATGACAGGTTCTGGATCAGTAGTGATTCTTTTGGCCAATAACTAAGTTAGATGTAACATAATCCCAGTACTAGAAGCTCCATTTCATAACAAGAGATGTCAATTTTTGGTCTGTCTCCCTATTTATCTGGTTATTTCATTTAGATTACCTTCATATATGTATATATTTTAGGAAACCTCTCCTGTATTAGGTTTCCACATTTTCCCTACCATCTACAATAGCCTTCATTATCCTTTTCTTCTCACCCTTTCTCCACCTGCTCCTCCTGTTCTAGGACCACTCAGTCAATATTAACTCTTTATTATGTTTCCTTTCCTTAAGAAGATCTCTCCAACCTAATCCCTTACTCTATGCCTAACCTTTGGAGTTGTTCTATGAATTATCCTTGACAAAATAAGCTGCTACATTTTGTATTGATCTTAGATTTTCTGGTGATTTTCATTTTCATTTCTCTGATAGCTAAGAGTATCCAACATTTCTGTGTTTCTCAGCCATTTGAGTTTCCTCTATTGAGTATTTTCTGTTTATATCTGTTCCCCAATTTTTTTCATTAATTTATTTTCTGAGTCAATTTATAACTTGATCAAAGCCCCCTCCATCTTTCCCTCCCAGTCCCACTCTCATATCTCCCATTCCCCAACTCCTCCTTCCCATTCTCCTTAGAGAAGAGAAGGCCCCCATGCGTACTCCAATTTTTAATTGGGTCATTTGTTATTGATATCTAATTATTTGAGTTCATGAAATATTTTGGATATTAGCCTTCTGTAAAAAAAAAATGTTACTGGCAAAAACCATTTCCAATTCTGTAGGTTTCAGTTTTGTCTGAATAATGATGTCATTTGCCTTACAGAATATTTTCAGTTTCATGAGGTCCCATTTATTAATTGCTGATTTTAGTGCTTGTGCTAAAAATGCTTTATTTTAAAAAGTCTTTTCTTGTGTCAAAAAATACCTTGCTTTATACTGAAGGCTTTGATTCATTTTGAGTTATTTTTGTTGTTGTTTGTTTGTTTAATTGTTTGGTTTTGTGCAGAGTGTTATGTGTACCATCCAATTTGACTAGCACCATTTCTTGAAGTGTGTATTTCTGGATTCTTAAGCAAAAGCCAGGTGGCCATATCTGTATAGATTTATGCCTGGGTCATTGATTCAATTTCATTGATGAATTTGTCTTTTTTTTCAAAATCATGCCCCTTTTGTTACTATATCTGTGTAGTACAACATGAAATTAGAGGTGGTGATACTTCCAGGCACTTTTTATTGTTCAGGGTCGTTTTAACTATCCTGGGTTTTTTGTGTTTCTTTAAGAACTTCAAATTTACCTTTACACATCTGTGAAGAACTGAAGATCTGATGAAATTTTGTTGGATTTTACCTTGAGTCTGTAAATTGTTTTTTGTAGGATGACCATTTTTACTCTATAAACTTACCAATCCATGAGAATGTGAGATTTTTACATATTCTAACATATTTTTCAATTTCTTTCTTCAAAGTCTTTAAAATCTTGTGACATTGGTCTATCACAGGCTTGGCTAGAATTACTCCAAGATATTTTATATTATTTGGTGCTATTGTGAAGCGTGTGGTTTCCCTGATGTTTTCTCTGTCTGTGTGTCATTTATATATAGGAGGGCTACTAATTTTTAATTTGTTTTAGCTTAGCTTGTATCCAGCCAGTTTGATGGAAGTATTTATCAACCTTAGAAATTCCCTGGTGGAATCTTTAGGGTCACTTATGTATACTATCCTATCATCTGCAATGATGATACTTTGACTTCTTCCTTTCCAAATTTTATCCCTTGTTGTATTGTTCTAGGTGATATTTCAAGTCAGTATTGAATAAGTTTGGCGAGTCTACATCCTTGTTTAATTCATGATTTAGTAGAATTTAAGTTCATATTGAGTATGAGTTTGTTGTATGTTTATTATGTTTAGGTATGTCCCTTGTATCCCTAATGTCTCCAGGACTTTTATTACGAAGAGAGATAGATTTTGTCAAAAGCCTTTCTGTATCTTCTGTTTCTGTTTTGTGGAATAATTTGAGTAGTATGGGAATTAATGCTTCTTTGAAAATCTCATGGAATTCTGCACCAAAACCACATGGCTCTGCATGATTTTCTTGTTTGCTTAGTTGGTTGGTTAGTTTGGTTTTGGGATTTTTGTGGGGGGGATTTTTAACAACTTCTATTTCATTGGGGTATAGCTCTATTAACATTGATTTTAGATTTATTTATTTATTGACTTTACATCCCAATTGTAGGCCCTTCCCTGCTCTCCTTTCAGTCTTATACTCCCTCCCTTTTTCCTCATCCCCCTTCCCTACTCTGCAGGAAAGGGCACCCTGCCCCCTGCTGACCCACCCCAGCACATCATGTGGTATCAAGACAGGGTGCATCCTCTTTCACAGTGGCCTAGCAAGGCAGACTAAACAAGGATAAATGATCTTAAAGCAGATAGCAAAGTACATGTCAGAGACAGCCCCCATTCCCCTTATTAGGTGACCCACATGAAGACCAAACTACCCATAAGGGACATATATGTAGGAATCCTAGGTCTAGTCCATTCATAGTATTTGGTAGGTGTTTCAGTCTCCACAATGTGCCCCTGGGCTCAGGTTAGTTGTATCTGCTACTCTACTTGGGAAGCTCCTATCCCTTCAAGGTCCTTCTGTCCTTCTCTCCATTCTTCCACAAGGCTCCCTGTGAATGTTTGGATGTGAGTCTCAGCATCTGTTTCAATCTGCTGCTGGGTAGAGCCCCTCAGAGGACAGTTATGCTAGGCCTCCATCTGAAAACATAACAGATTATTATTAATAGTGTCATGCTGGGCCCTCTCCCATAGGATGGCTTTCAAGTTGGGTCAGGTATTGGTTGGATAGTCCCTAAATCTCTGCTCTATCTTTACCTCTACACATCTTGTGGGCAGGGTAAATTTTGTGTCCAAGTTTTTGTGAATAAGTCGGTGTTCTCCTCCATGCACTTGGAATCCAGTCTATGTAGAGGGTGGCCCCTTCAGTTTTCATGGCTCCAGCTACTAAGAGTCTCAACTAGAGCCATCCCATATCCTTCCCAGAGCCTATCCTGTCATACGTCTCCAGCTTGTCTCAGAGATGTTCGTGCCCACCATTTCTTTTCTCTCTGAAAGTCCTCTGTCCTTCTGCCGCCTCTTTCCCAATATCTTATCCCCACTCTCATTCCCTCCACAATCCCTCTCTGATCCTACTCCCACTCTTCAACCACTTCTACTGTCTATTCTATTTCTCCCTGTAAGAGATTCAAACATCCTCCCTTGGGCACTCGTTGTTACTTAGCTTCTTTCAGTCTGTGAATTGTGTTGTGGTTATCCTGTATTATACGGCTAGTATCTGTTTATAGAGTACATACCAAGTGTGTCTTTCTGGGTCTGGGTTATCTCACCCAGGAAGATCTTTTCTAGGTTCATCCATTTGCCTGCAATTTTCATGATTTCCTTGTTTTTAATATCTGACTAAATGTGTAAATATACCACAGTTTCTTTACCCATTCTTCAGTTCAAGGACATCTGGGTTGTTTCCAGGTTCTGGCTATTACAAATAAAGCTGCTATGAACACAGTTGAGCAAATGTCCTTGTTGTATGATGGAGCATATTTAGGGCATACATTTGGCTCTTGAGGAAGAGCTAGTCCCAAATTTCTGAATAAGGTCCAGACTTATTTTCACAGTGGTTGTGAAAGATTGCTCTCCCACAAGCAATGGAGGAGTATTCCCATTTCTCCATTTTTACCTACATATGTTGTAACTTGAGAGGTATTTTTTGTCTTGTATCTGTTAAGGCTTGCTTTGTGACAAAGTATATGAGCAATTTTGCAGAAGGTTGTATGAGGTGTTGAATGCATATTCTCAGAAAAATGCATAGTCTTTTTGTTTGGATTCTGTAAATATATGTTAGAACCATTTGATCCATGATGTCTGTTAGTTTCATTATTTCTCTGTTTAGTTTCTGTGGTGATGATCTGTCTATTGGTAAGAGAGAAGTATTAAAGTCTCCTATTACTAACGTGTATGGCTTGATGTGTAATTTACCCTTTAATAATATTTCTTTCACAAATGTGTAATAGATGTTCAGAAATGAGACCCCATTTTGATTGAATTTTCCTTTGATAAGTATGAAGTGTCCTTCCCCATCTCTTCTGATTAATTTTGGTTCAAAATATTTTATTAAATACTAGAATGGCTACATCAGCTTGTTTCTTAGGTCCATTTTATTGTAAAACCTTTTAATGCCCTTTATTCTAAGATAATTTCTATCTTTATTGCTGAGGCATGTTTCATATGTACAGCAGAATGATGGATTCTGTTTTCACATCCATCTGTTAGCTTGTGTCTTTTTATTGGATAATTGATTCCATTGCTGTTGAGAGATATTAATGACATATGATGGTTAATTATTATTAGATGTTGTTGATAGAAGAGTGTATGTGCTATATATGTGTGGGGCTGTTTCTCTTTCATTTGTTGTTGTTGTTTTGCTGATGCGGGGTTATTTATTTCCTGGATTTAGTTATCATCTTTGGGTTAGTTTACATTCTAGTATCTTCAGTAGGGTTAGATTTGTGGATAGATATTGCTTAAAATTTTTATCATGAAATATTGTGTTTTCTCCATCTATAGTGACTAAAATTTTGGGGATGTATAGTAGTCAGGGCTAATATATGTGGTCTTTTAGAGACTATAAGATATGTGTCCTGACCCTTATGGCTTTGAGAGTCTCTGTTGTGAAGTGATGTGTAATTCTAAAAGGTCTTTTTTTGTGACTTGGCCTTTTCCCTTGCACCTTTTAATATTCTTTCTTTGTTCTGTACATTTAATGCTTTGATTATTATGTGGAGGGAGGATTTTTCTTTTTTGGTCCAATCTATTTGGTGTGCATTAAGTTTCTTGTATATTTACAGGCATTTATTTAAGTTTGGAAAGTTTTCTTCTATGAGTGTTTAAAAAACTATTTTCTGGGCCTTGGAGCTGGGAGTCTTCTCTTTCTTCCATTCTTATTAATCTTATGTTTGCTTTTTTTCATAATGTCCCTGATTTCTAGGATTTTTGTGTCAGAAACTTTTTAGATATAGCATTTTCTTTGATGTTTTAATTTCTTCAATCCTCATTTTTACACCTGAGATTCTTTCTTCTATCTCTTGTATTCTGTTGGTGATACTTGTGTATGTAGTTCCTATTTTCTTTCCTAGGTTTTCCATCTCTAGGATTGCTTCAGTTTATGTTTTCTTTAGTGGTTCTATTTCCATTTTCAGTAGTGGACAGTTTTAAGAATTTTGTTCACTTGTTTAATGGTATTTCCCTGTATTTCATTAAAGGATCTATTCATTTCCTTCACCTGTTTGAATTTCTATGTATTTTTTAAAAGATTCATAGTTATCCTCTTTTAATGCCTCTATAATCCTTATAAGAATGGACTTAAGGCGGTCTTCTTTTCTATCAGCTATAGTCAAGTGTCCAGGGCTTTTTGTTGTAGGTTCTCATGATGCCTTGTTACCCTGGCTTTTGTAGATTGTGTTCTTATGCTGGACTTTTGTCATTTGTTTGCCCCTGGTGTAGCATGGATGTTCCTGATACTGAAAAAACTCCTCCTGTGGACACAAACAGAGCCTTGGGCCTGACAGTAGAGCTCAAAGAATAACAGACTGCTAACTTTTTCTGGCTGGGTGTTCTAGGAAAACTGCAGGCCTTAATGTTCTTCTGATAGCTGTGTGCCAGGTGACAAGGAGAAAGGCTGGGTGGGATCTAACCTTGTTCTCCCTGGAAACCTTCATGTCTGGATGATTTGGGGCCCAGCAGGCCTCTTCTATGGGGAAGGTTAAGGAGCTGGGGGTGACTGGTGGCAGAGCACAGCTCACCTACACTGGCTGTGTCCTCCAGAAGGCAAGAGAAAGGCTGGGTGGGCTCTAACCTTATTCTTCCTTGGAAACTGCAGGCCTGGGTGATATGGAAACCACCAGGCCTCTTCCAGAGGGAAGGTTATGGAGCTGGGAGTGGGGAGGGGACAAACGTACAATTCAACTCTGCTGTCTGTGTCCTCTGGTAAACAGGAGAAAGGCTGAGTAGCCTCTATATTTACATTATTTATCTGGTCTTGATTTAATTTTGCTAAGTTTATTGAGACTATTAATAATTTATTTTATATTTTCCAATTTAGTGGATACAGGTATTTTACATCTATTTTCACTTATATTACTTTCTAACCACACTTTCATCCTTCCTGTTCTCTTCCCTGTCCACCCAATCCCCTTCCCCCACCTCCTCCTCCTCATTTCCTTTCAGAAAAGAGCAGTCATCCCAATGATATCAACCAAACATAGCATATAAAATTCCAATTAGACTAGGCACCTCCCCTCAAGTTAAGACTTGTGGATGCAACCTAGTAGAAGTAAAAGGATCCCAAAAGTAGGGAAGAGTCAGAGGCAGCCCATAAAAAGTCCCATAAAAAGACCAAGCTACAGACCCATAACATATGCACATAAGACCTAGGCCAAACTGATATAGGCTCCCTGATTGTCAATTCAGTCTCCATAAGCTTAAGTTAGTTTATTCTGTGAGTTTTCTTGTGGTGTCCTTCTCCCCTCTAGCTCTTACAATCCTTCCTCCCACCTGCTATGAATTCACTAAGCTCTTTGCCTTACGTTTGCCTATGGGTCTCTGCATTTATTCCTCTTAGTTCATGGATAAATCTTCTCCAATGATGATTATGCTAAGCTTCTATCTACAAATATAGCAGAATATCAGTAGGAATCATTTAATTGAATATTTTTGCCAGTCGTGTTTATTTCTATCCTGGGTCTGTGAGCTGCCCTGTGTCATGCATGGGCTCTCTTTCACGGCATGGGCCACAAGCTGGATCAGTCATTGATTGGCCACTCCCACGTGTTTTCTGCCACATTTACTCCTGCACATCTTGCAGGTGGGACAAATTTTAGGTTGAAGGTTTTGTGGCTGAGTCCCTCCACTGAAAGCTTTACCTGGTTAAGGAAATAGCCAGTTCATGCTTTGTATCAAACATTATTAGTCCTTTCTAAGGATACTTTCATGGTTTCTAAGAATTTCCCATTGCATTAGGATTCTACCTCACCCCTTAATGTCCCCATATTACATGTCAACCACACGCTACTTTCTCCCTCCATCCCTCCTCCCTCCTTCTGTTCCCATTCCTACTTGCCACCAGCCTACCCTTGAAACTTATTCTGTTAGTTCCAGGATTTTTCTCCTGATTAATTTTTGTCTATTGGAAAAAGTGGGCTACTGAAGTCTTCCACTATCATTGTGTGAGGGTGAATATGTGATTTAATATGTAGTAGTGTTTCTTTTTATGAAATTGGTTACCCTCGAGTTTGGGGTATAATGTTAAGAATTGGTTTGGGGATATAATATTTTGGTAGAATTTTCTTTTGATGAGTATGCAGTATCCTCACCTATTTCTTCTTATTAGTTTTTGTTTGAAGTCTATTTTGTTGTATATTATTATGGCTGAAATATCTTTCTTCTTTGGTTCATTTGCTTGGAATATTTTTCACCATCCTTTTATACCAGGTATGATCTATTCTTGATGTTAAGCTGTGTTTCTTGAATGCTGCAGAAGTTTGGATAGTGTTTTTGCATCTATTTGTTTGTCTGTATTTTTATATTGGAAAATTAAGACCACGAATAGATCTCTCAATGAGAAGCGTTTCTTGATTTATGTAATTTTGTTGTTATTGATGGTGGTAGTGGTGATGGTGGTGGTAGTTGTGTTGGTGTTATGTTTGTGCATGTGTGTGTACATGTGTGTGTACGTATGTGTGTTCCCTTTTTTTGATTTTCTGGTGTGGGATTTATTTTTTGTATTTATTGGGTGCATTAACTTTTTTAGGTTAGAGTTTCCATTTCAGTACCTTCTGTAGATTTCTAGTTAGACTTTGCTTAAATTTGGTTTTATGATGGAATGTCTTACATTTTTCATCTATGCTGATTGAAAGTTCTGCTGGTGCTCATCATCCTCTTGGAGGTAGGCTGGGTGTTGCCAGGAGTTAACCTGTCTCATTGTCAGTGAATATTTAAAATAGTAAAAACATCTTTAAATGCCATATTCTATATGTCTCTGTGGTTTTTGAAGGCCTTATCTAACTATTTTACTTTATTTATCTTTATATAGAATTATATATATTTGTTGCCCCAAAGATGTATATTCTTGTGATAAAAATAGACTAATAATTGATAAGACCATAATTTGATCAACTAACAATTAACTTGTATAGCTTTTTAATCCTAAACAGCCTGCATTAGCACTTTCAAAGTATTGGAAATAAACCTTGTATTATAATTGAGTGGTATGGGTATGATACCTCATATTAGAGAAGAAATATATCTAATGTGTGTGAAGAACAATCATATATTTGAATTCTGTACCACTGTATCTAAAAATAAACTTATTTTGCATCTATATACAAAATTCTATATCAGTGAATTAAAAATAACCTTGTGAGTGACAATTAAGGCATTAAGTTGAGGAGTAGATTCATTAATCTACTTTTTGTACTATCTTTCCAATATATTTCTATAGTCCCCTTCTTTCTTTTCAACTCCAATCTCTAAAACTAAGAATGTAAAATAAATGGGGAAAAAGGCATCCTTGAGCCTAACCTTGTTTTCTCTATAAATAAGACCAATAATAACTTATAACCAACTCCTGTTGAAAATAACCCTCTATAGCCCAAGAAAGCAACCAAAAAACTACTCAAGCCACTTTAAAGGAAATGGGGCATCATTCTCTTAAGGTTTCTTCTGGCTGATTTGCAATAAATATTACCTTTGTATGGGCCCAAGTAAGATTGGAGAAATGGTTAAACAATCTAGGAATAGGATTTGTGGTTTAGTTTATAAATGTTGAGAAATTCCAGGCTTAATTAGAGTCATGTCTGGGACAGTCTGAAATGCTCGACCAATTGGCATTAGAAGCTTTCTTTGAGGGTATCCTGGGAGCTGTCCTGTTCTGATGAGCAACAGCAACTGAAGCACTTGGTACTGGAACATGAAGACTACAGGATGTCAGTGTCCAGCATGCTGAGAGGTATGAATCTTGTCAGGTCTGATCCAATGTCAGTGTCCAGTTCTTTTGTTCTAAAAACATAATTTCTCACAAGCTTTATACATTCTTAAAATTACAAATGTATAAGGTGTGTGTGATGCACAGAACAATTGAGGCTGGTTTTCTGCTCTTTGTATGAGCAGGAAAAAAAACAAGTATCTATAAATTTTCATTCCTGCCATACGAAGAAGCAGCAAAGAACCTCCTTATAGAGATGGCTTCAAATGTGGCAAACAAACATCTGGGAAAAATGTGCTCTTTTCTACCACAGACAAAATTCTGCCTTAAAAATGGCAAGCTTTGATGCAGGCAGAGTCAATGGCCAAACTGAGCCAAGATAGGTTAACCAGGTCCTCAATAGTTCCTGCCTCACAAATATGTCTGCCAGATACACTGGGCCAGAAGGCTGAAGATAGTGCTCCAATGTTATAGAGAGTTTTGGGTGACTATTCAGGCAGCAGAATGTCTTTGTCATCTTCTCATTTGGAAAGTTACTAATCTGCACTCCCAGCATATTCAGGTAATCAATTTTATTCCTTTTCAAGTCTC
Organism: Acomys minous; assembly: GCF_964271855.1. Lineage (NCBI taxonomy): Eukaryota > Metazoa > Chordata > Mammalia > Rodentia > Muridae > Acomys > Acomys minous. The sequence goes on along the minus strand of NC_140488.1, from coordinate 90,236,732 downwards.
TGATGGAGTTGAAGACCAGATAGTTTAATTTACAATTAAGCTTATTTGTCTAGGGTTCAAGATATTTTTAGGTCTAGATAGATGTTTTAAGTTGATAATGATGAGATATGATAGATATTGATTTACATTCAGAATTTTAGATGCACGAGGATAGGAAAAATGTTTTCTTCAAGGCTGCCAAATACAAATAGCCAAAACACTAAGAATGTAACATTTATATAATTCCTGATTGTTTCATGGTTCTTCTTGCTGTAAGTAGTTTATTGTATACTTGTGTTATGATACAAGTGTATATGTGCAAATTAACAATATTTTTAAAAAGAAAAAAAAATTTTTGCTGGGCACAATAATCATAGCTAGTACCTGTGGCCTCTCAGAGTTTGTATAACCTCTGCTAAACCAGTATGTCATTTAGAGTATCAATTGAGAAGTTAGGTGTTATTCTTAATATGATTATATTTATATGTTTATATGAGGACTAAAACAGAAGTAGTTCAGGATTACAAATGACATACTTAAATGCTACTTTCCATTTTTGTGGCCAAATCAAACTCTGCCATCTCAACTGTTTTTTTAAATTTTTTTATTAATTTGTTCTTGTTACATCTCAATGGTTATCACATCCCTTCTATCCTCCCATTCCTACCTCCCTCCCATTTTCCCCTTATTCCTCTCCTCTATGACTGTGACTGAGGGGGACCTCCTCCCCCTTTATATGCTCATAGGGTATCAAGTCTCTTCTTAGTAGCCTGCTATTTGTTCAACCATGTTCATAGCAGCCTTATTCATAATAGCCAGAACATGGAAACAGCCTAAGTGTCCCTCAATAGAAGAATGGATAAAGAAACTGTGGTACATATACACAATGGAATACTACTCAGCTATTAAAAACAAGGAATTCCCGAAATTTGTGGTCAAATGGATTGAGCTAGAAATGATCATAATGAATGAGTTAACCCAGAAGCAGAAAGACTCAAATGGTATATACTCACTTATATCTGCATACTAGCCTAAGGGGTATGTCCCATGAAAGTCTTCACTTACCAAGGAACTGGGACAGAGGGAAGGACATCCCATTGGGACTCTAGATGAGAGAAGCATGGGAGAATAGCAAAGTTGAAGGATCCAAAGCATCCTAGAACCTACAAGAAGAACATTATGAAAGGCAGATTTGGGCCCAGGGGTCCTGCTCAAACTATGACACCAGTCAACTGTTTTTTATTAGAACTTGGAGTCTATATTTATTTGTTGTTGTCCTGGAAAGGAAGAAAATGAGAAGTTGTTTAGTGTCTTTAACATCAGAAATCTCTGGTTCTGGTGGAACATATGATTTAAAAACCTGCTCCAACAAAATGAGGGAATTGCTTTGTTCTCATGATACATTTCCTCTTTAGTGGATATACAGCCTTCATGGTCATTTACTTTTCTTTCTTTTTGTGTATATGTTCACATGGGGAGGTGCTTGTTGAAAATCTTGCCAATCGTTCAAAATGATGTGCATGTATGTACCCATGTTTGCACCTGTGTATGTCAGCCACTGGACAACCTTCACTCAGAAGTATCACACATTGTTTTTGGAAAGAAGGTCTCTCATTAGTTGGAATGGATCTAATCAGTAGTCTGGGTGTCTGACAAGCAAATACCAGGTACCTTCTGGACTCCTTCTGTCTAGCTCATGGCTGACAAAATATACCACCACACCTGGCTGTTTTATATGGCTTCTGGGGATTGAACTGTTTTTCATGCATGAATAGTGAATATTTCCTCAGCCCTTGAGTAGTTTTTTTAAGGTGGTAATAGAAGTGAACCAAATTCTTACAAGTTCGTTACAGTTCATGGGGGAATTTTAACAGAGAATTATATTACATGACAATGCATTTGTTCTTCATTAGATAAAATGAAATTACAGTTTAGAATTTCAAGCTGAAACCTAAGTTTCCACAAATGCTGCCATATTCTCTTTTCATATTTTATTTTATAAAATTCATTTTATATTACAAATAATATTTATAGAGAATGCCATGAAGAACTGGTATTAATACAAAAAATGATGCATAATCACCGAATGCTCAATTTTCTTATTAGTTAACTATTCTGTGCCAAATTTGAACACACAAAGCCCTTGGTTTAAAGACATACTTATTTTGCTTCTCTTTAACAGCCCTGCCCTTAGATGTTTTACTAATAATGCTCACTGCACTTCAGATACTTCATCTATAAAATAGCAATAATGATTTATTTGCCAAGTTACTGTAAATATTAAACAAAATGGCATATAAAATGCATCTATTACACAAAATGACAGCTAAAATATGCTGTACCTTCAATAAATTTTAATCATGACAACTTGTAACAGTCTATAAAAGTTTTTAGTTAAATAAGGTCTTCAAAACCTTCAGAGACCTAAAGAATATGGCATTGGGGATCCAAGATGGCAGCGAACAGTCTGGACCGTGTTTGGAAGCTCCAGTGTACAATTCAGGGAAATGCACAGATTTCTAAGCCAGGAACACCAAGATCCCACGCCACGGTAGCAGGAGTGCTCCACGGTTCGGAGGGACCAGGGTGCGGAGGACCTCCGTGCCCCTGCACATGGGAGGAGTATGGATTTTCTCGGATCAGAACAGCAGCAGCAGCACCAGCGGCACCAGCGGCACCAGCGTCAACAGCTTCAACAGCTTCAACAGCGTCAACAGTGTCAACAGCGGCAGTGGCTGAGGTTTGCAGCTCTGAGCTTTCTGGTGGAGGTGATTAGTGTGGTGGCCAGGGGGAGTTGCTGCAGGAGAGGGGACTCTGGACAGGATTTGGGTCGCATAATGCCTTGTAACCCAAACTGGACTCGGCAGACTATTCAGCCCCAGAGTCCCGGGTTCAGCTCAGTGCATAGTGCTGTGGAGACACTGGCTCAGTGCAGCAAGCAATCCTGCCCGAGGCACTACCTCAGTGCAGCCACAGCTCCCCTGCTGTGACACAGGCTGGGCAGCGCGCTCAGTTCCACCCTAGGCACCAACTCAGTGCAGCCGCAGTTCTCCTGCTGTGACGCAGGCTAGGCGGAGCGCACAGTTCCATACTAGGCACCAGCTCAGCGCAGCCGCAGTTCTCCTGCTGTGACGCAGGCTAGGCGGAGCGCACAGTTCCACACTAGGCACCAGCTCAGTGTAGCCGCATTCTCCTGCTGTGATGCAGGCTGGACAGAGCACTCAGTTCCACCTTAGGCACCAGCTCAGCACAGCCGCAGTTCTCCTGCTGTGACCAGGCTAGATGAAGCGTTCAGTTCCACCGGAAGCACTAGCTCACCTCACCGAGCAATTCTGCTCAAAACACTAGCTCAGCTCAGTGGGCAGTTCTGAGGCACTGACTCAGGCTGAGGTCAGCACGCCCATTCAGCCCAGAGGCCCTAGCTGGACTTGCCGGGCAGACTGAGCCCAGATACTCTAGTTGAGCTGTGCACAAAGGCTCGGCGGCTCCAAGACTCTGGCTGGACTATCCATGTAGTATAGACCCGGAGTACCGGGCTGAATTCAGTGTGCAGTGTGAGTCCAGAGTCACTGGCTGAGCTCGGTGCACAATTCTGCCCCGGAGACACGGGTGGAGCTCGGCTTGCAGTTTGGGGCCAGAGTCCCTAACTGTGCTTGGCATTCAGATTGGGCCCAAAGACTGTAGCGGAGCCTTTGGCACAGTCCTGGCTCTAAGACTCTGGTGGACACAGTGTGCAGTTTGAATCCAGAATTCCTAGCTGACCTGGGTGGATGGTTCGGGCCCTGAGTCAGTAGCTGACCATAGCATGCACGTTGGGCCAAAAGTCCCTAGCTGAGCTCAGTGAGCAGTCCCAGCCCAAAAATTCTGGCTAGACCCTGTGTGCATTTTGGGCCCAGAATCTCTTGCTGAGCTCGGCAGATGGCTCAGGCCCTGAGAATCTAGCTGAGCACAGCGCGTGGTTCGGGCTCAGTGTCCCTGGCTGGACTTGGCAGGGAACCCAGAGGGCTGTGGATACCTTGGCCTGACCCAACGCTCATTCAGTGACCCAGAATGATTGCATGACCCACAGCACAGGGGAGCTGAGGATCACTGGCTGTGAAAGTCCAAAATGACAAGGCTAACCTCCTGCCATCCACACCAGTGAAGTATCAGAGCTTCCAGTCTATGGAAATCATGAGAAAACAAGTGAATATATCATCAGACTCCCTCCATCCAACTCTGGAAGCTACCCAACAAAAACAAAGACAGTAAGATGTCTAAAAGACAGCGTAAAAGCATACGCAAAAAAACCCCAAAACAACATGGTGTCTCCGGTTTCCAGCTATCCCAAAGAAAACAACTCAGAGAACTCAAATAAAATGGAAATACAAGAAAATGACCTCAAATCCTTAGTAATGAGGATATTAATGGAGGAAACAAATAAAATTCATAATGAAATGCAGGAGGACGCAGCCAAACAGCTGAGAGACATAAAAGAAGCACATAGAGTGGAACTGGAAAAATTTCAGGAAAATGCAAACAACCAGATGAAAGAAATGAGTAAAACGGTTCAAGCTCTGAAGACCTATAAAGAGGCAATGAAAGAAACTCAGGAATATACAAACAATCAGATGAAAGAAATCAAAAAATCAGTTCAAGATCTGAAGACTAAAATGGATTCAACGATAAACACACAGACAGAAGAAAAACAAGAACGTGAGACCTTAGAGAAGAAGGCGAGTAACACAGAGGCGAGCTTTTCTAACAGAATCCAAGAGATGGAGGAATGAATCTCAGGTCTAGAAGATACAATCACAGATCTTGAAGCAACAATTAAAGAAAATGCCAAATCTGGAAAACTCCTGACACAAAACATCCAAGAAAGTAATGACACCATAAAAAGAAGAAATCTGAGGAAAAAGGCATTGAAGAAAGAGAAGATATCAGTCTCCAAGGACCAGAAATTAATCTCAGAAAAATCATAGTAGAAAATTTCCCCAATCTAAAGAAAGAGATGCCTATAAACACACAAGAGGCCTACAGAACACCAAATAGAATTGACCAGAAAAGAAAAACTGCCCATCACATAATAATCAAAACAAAAAACATACAGTACAAAGAAAAAATATTAAAAGCTGCAAGGGAAAAGGGCCAAATAACCTTTAATGGCAAACCTATCAGAATTACACCCGACTTCTCAGCAGAGACCATAAAAGCCAGAAGGGCCTGGATAGAGATCCTGCAAACCCTAAGAGACCACAGATGTCAGGCCAGACTACTTTACCCAGCAAAATTGTCAATAACCATTGATGGCGAAAAAAAATATTCCATGACAAAAACAAATTCAAACAGTACCTATCCACAAATCCAGCTTTACAGAAGGTACTAGAAGGAAAACTCTATCACAAAGGGTCAAGCTACAACCAAAACTACTAAGGAAATAGATAACTATACCATGGCAAAAACACAACTACACAAACACTCGACTGGAAAAAACATCAAAATTAAGACTGTCAAAACTAATAGTCACTGGTCATTAATATCTCTCAACATCAATGGCCTCATTTCTCCAATAAAAAACACAGACTAACTGAATGGGTGCATAAACAAGATCCAACATACTTCTGCATTCAAGAAACACATCTCACCCATAACGATAGGCATTACCTCAGGGTAAAAGGTTGGAAGAAATATTCCAAGCAAATGGTCACAAGAAGCAAGCAGGCGTAGCCATTTTAATATCGAACAAAATAGAATTTCAACCAAAATTAATCAAAAGGGATGCGGAAGGACACTTCATACTCATCAAAGCTAAAGTCAACCAAGATGACATCACAATTCTGAACATCTATGCTCTCAATACAAGGGCACCCACATTTGTAAAAGATCTGCTAAAAGAGCTTAAACCACACATCAATCCCCACACAATAATAGTGGGAGACTTCAACACCCCACTCTCACTGAAGGATAAGTCATTGAAACAGAAACTAACCTGAGAAATAACATCATTAACCAATGCCATGGGTCAAATGGATCTAACAGATATCTATAGAACCTTTCACCCAAACAAGAAAGAATATACCGTCTTCTCTGCACCCCATGGAATCTTCTCCAAAATTGATCACATCATAGGTCACAAAGCAAGCCTCAACAGATAGAAGAGGATTGAAATAATACCTTGTATCATATCAGATCACCATGCTCTTAGGCTGCAATTCAAGAACAGAAATAACAAAAAGCCTACACGTACTTGGAAACTAAACAACTCTCTGCTAAATGGCACCTGGGTCACGGAAGAAATAAAGAAAGAAATCAAGGAGTTTCTGAAATTCAATGAAAATGAAGGAACAATGTACCCAAATTTTTGGGATACATTGAAAGCAGTGCTAAGAGGAAAATTCATAGCACTAAGTGCCTTTAAAAAGAAATTGAAAACATCACACATAAGCATCTTAATGACACAACTGGAAGCCCTAGAAAAAAAATAGAAGCAGAAACACCCAAAAGGAGTAGACATCTGGAAATAATCAAACTCAGGGCTGAAATTAACAAATTAGAAACTAAGAAAATAGTCCAAAGAATCAACAAAACAAAGAGCTGGTTTTTTGAGAAAACCAACAAGATAGACAGACCGTTAGCCAAACTAAGTAAAAGGCAGAGAGGCAGCATTGAAATAAACAAAATCAGAAATTAAAAGGGAGACATAACAACAGACACTGAAGAAATACAAAGAATCATAAGATCCTACTTTGAAGGCATATATGCCACAAAATTTGAAAATCTAAGGGGAATGGATGATTTTCTTGATCAATTTCACTTGCCAAAGTTGAGTGAAGAACAGATAAACAAGCTAAATAGTCCCATTTCCCCTACAGAAACAGAAGTTATCATTGATAGTTTCCCAACCAAAAAAAGCCCAGGGCCAGATGGTTTCAGCACAGAATACTACCAGACCTTTAAGGGCGAGTTAATACCGATACTCTTCAAGCTACTCCAAAAGATAGAAATGGATGGAATTTTACCAAATTCATTCTATGAGGCCATAGTCACATTGATACCTAAACCTCACAAAGACTCAACAAAGAAAGAGAATTTCAGACCAATTTCTCTTATGAACATAGATGCAAAAATACTAAATAAAATACTTGCAAAATGAATACAAGAACACATCAAAGATATCATTCATCATGACCAAGTAGGCTTCATTCCAGGCATGCAGGCATGGTTTATTATACGGAAATCCATCAATGTAATCCACCACATAAACAAACTGAAAATAAAAAACCACATGATCATCTCTTTAGATGCAGAGAAAGCATTTGATAAAATCCAACACCCATTCATGTTTAAAGTCTTAGAGAGATCGAGGATGCAAGGCACTTTCCTAAACATAATAAAGGCTATATACAGCAAGCCAATAGCCAAAATCAAAGTAAATGGTGAGATACTCAAGGAAATTCCTCTAAAATCGGGAACAAGGCAAGGCTGCCCACTCTCTCCATATCTCTTCAATATAGTACTCGAAGTTCTAGCCAGAGCAATAAGACAACAAAAGGATATCAAGGGTATCCAAATGGGAAAGGAGGAAGTCAAATTATCCCTATTTGCAGATGATATGATAGTGTACATAAGTGACCCACAAAATTCCACCAGAGAACTCCTACAGCTGATAAACACCTTCAGCAAATTTGCTGGATACAAAATTAACTCAAAAAAGTCTGTAGCCTTCCTATACACAAATGGCAAGCTTGCAGAGGAAGAAATTAGGAAAACCACACCCTTCACTTTAGCCACAAGCAATATAAAATATTTAGGAGTTACTCTAACTAAGCAAGTGAAGGACTTGTTTGAAAAAAATTTCAAAACTCTGAAGAAAGAGATTGAAGATGACATAAGAAGATGGAATGATCTTCCTTGCTCATGGATCAGGAGAATTAACATAGTAAAAATGGCCATCCTACCAAAAGCAATCTACAGATTCAATGTAATCCCTATCAAAATACCTACACAATTTTTTAAAGACATAGAAAGTTCAATTCTGAACTTCATATGGAAAAACAAAAAACCCAGAAGAGGTAAAACAATCTTGTACAATAAAAGGTGCTTCGGAGGAATCTCCATACCTGATCTCAAAATGTACTATAAAGCAATAGTAATTAAAACAGCATGGTACTGGCACAGCAAAAGGCTGGTTGATCAGTGGAATTGAATCGAGGTCCCAGATATGAATCCACACACATATGGTCACCTGATTTTTGACAAAGAAGCCAAATCCATTAAATGGAAAAAGGATAACATCTTCAACAAATGATGCTGGTCTAACTGGATGTCTATGTGTAAAAAAATGCAACTGGACCCATATTTGTCACCTTGCATAAAACTCAAATACAAGTGGATTAAAGACCTCAACATAAAACCAGAGACACTAAGTCACTTAGTAGAAAAAGTAGGGAAGAGCATGGAACATATTGGTACGGGAGACAACTTCCAGAACAGAACACCAACAACCCAACAATGTCAACAATTAATAAATGGGACCTCATGAGGTTGAGAAGCTTCTGTAAGGCAGGAGACACTGTCAAGAGAACAAAGCGACAGCCTACAGACTGGGAAAAGATCTTCACTAACCCTACATCTGACAAAAGGTCTAATATCCAAAATATATAAAGAACTCAAGAAATTAAACACCACAAAACCAAACAACCCAATTGAGAAATAGGGTTTGTAACTAAACAGAGAATTCTCAACAGAGGAATATCAAATGGCTGAGAAACACTTAAAGAAATGCTCAACCTCCTTAATCATCAGTGAAATACAAATCAAAATAACTCTGAGATTCCATATTACACCCATCAGAATTGGCTAAGATAAAAAATTCAAGCGAAACCACATGCTGGTGAGGATGTGGGGAGAGAGGAACACTCCTTCATTGCTGGTGGGAATGCAAACTAGTACAGCCACTTTGGAAATCGATCTGATGATATCTCAGAACACTGGGAATAGGGCTTCCACAAGACCCAGCTATTCCACTCCTTGGAATATACCCAGAAGATGCTCCAGCACACAACAAGAAAATTTGCTCAACCATGTTCATAGCAGCCTTATTCATAATAGCCAGATCATGGAAACAGCCTAAGTGTCCCTCAGTAGAAGAATGGATAAAGAAACTGTGGTACATATATACTATGGAATACTACTCAGCTACTAAAAACAAGGAATTCCAGAAATTTGTGGACAAATGGATTGAGCTAGAAATGATCATAATGAGTGAGTTAACCCAGAAGCAGAGACTCAAATGGTATATACTCACTTATATCTGCATATTAACCCAAGGTGCATGTCCCATGAAAGCCTTCACTTACCAGGAAACTGAGACAGAGGGAAAGACATCCTATTGAGACTCTGGATGAGAGAAGCATGGGAGAATGGTAAATTAGAAGGATCCAGAGGGTCCTAGAAACCTACAAGTAGAACATTATGATAGGCAGATTTGGGCTCAGGGGTCCCACTCAAACTAAGGCACTGGCCAAGGACAATACAGGCCGTAAAACTTTAAACCCCTACCCAGATCTAGACAATGGACAGAACACTCCCCACAGTAGAGTGGAGAGTGGGATGTGACTTTCTCACGTACTCTGGTGCCTCACATTTGACCATGTCCCCTGGAGGGGGAGACCTGGTGGCACTCAGAGGAAGGACAGCAGGTTACCGAGAAGAGACTTGATACCCTATGAGCATATACAGGGGAAGGTAATCCCCCTCAGGAACAGTCATAGGAGAGGGGAATAAGGGGGAAATGGGATGGATGGAGGAATGGGAGGATACAAGGGATGGGATAACCATTGAGATGTAACAAGAATAAATTAATAAAAAAGAATATGGCATTTGAAGATGTTATTATTCTAAAGATTCTTTGATAACAAAACAAGGTAACTCCTGGCAACACCCAGCCTGCCTCAAAGAAGGTGATCATCATCAAAGAACGTCCTTTATGGAATTGCCTTCAAATGTGGCAAACAAACCATTGGGAAATATGTCCTCGTTTCTGCCACACACAGAATTCCATCTAAATGAAAGCAAGCTTAGATGCAAGCAAGTTGATTGTTGAACTCTGCTAACACAGAGTAAGCAAGTCCTCAATGGTTTCTGCCTCACAGATATGTCTGTCAGCTATATTGGACCAGAAGGCTGAAGATGATGTTCCAGTGTTATAGACAGTGTTGGGTGACTGTTCAGGCAATAAACTGACTTGGTCATTTTTTCATTTTGGAAGCTGCTAACCTGCACTTCTGCTTCACTCAGGTATTCACCTTTTATTCCTTCTCAAATCTCTGATGGAGTTGATGACCAGATAGTTTAGTCTTTCAATTAAGCTTAGTAGGTTTTGGGGTTAAGATGTTTTTAGATCAAGATAGATGTTTTAAGTTAAGAGAGAGGAAATATGATAGATATTGATCTTCATTCAGAAGTTTTGACCCAACAAATAGGAAAGATGTTTACTTCAAGTTTGCCAAATACAAACAGCCAAATCAATAACAATGTAACATTTATACAATTCCGGATTATCTCATCATTCTTCCTGCCTTATGTAGTTTATTTTATTAATGCATTATAATAATATAAATGTACACATTAAAAAGAAACATGATAAAGTTTTTTGGCAAATCATTTTGAAAGATACAACCCATTGAAATAACTCTTATATCCTAGAATGGATCCTTTAGTTAACATAGAAATGTAGTGCTGCTTCAAGAGATAAGGGGCTGGAGAGATTGTTTGGTGGCTGAGTACATGCATTTCTCTTCCATAGGACTTGAGGTCAGTTTCTAGCACCTATAACAAGCAACTGAAAATCATCTGTAACTGCAACTCCAGAGGAACCTCTGTCATCTGTGGATACCTGCACTCATGTACACGTAACCACACTCACCCACCCATACATAAAAATAAATAATAATAAAATTTTAAAACAGCTCTGAAAAAGGAAAATAAATTTCCAGATATTCCTGTCTCTAAATTTTTAATCAGTTGTGTGTCACAGTGCACATGCATGTTGATATACATTATCCAATTTCATCTCCTCCCCCAAAAAAATGGCTGACTTAATTTGTATAATTCAAATTTATGGCTTTGTAGTAGAGGAATGCAGCAAAAATAATACCTACCTATTTTGTTACTAAAATAAATGAAGTTTTTTTTTTAATTAGAAAGCGTACTAGAATCAGGAAACAAACAAGTATTAGAATCTAGAGTAAGAGAATAACATTAAGAATGGGTGCGATTAAATTTCTGCTGACATTCTTTAAATGGCTAAAATTTATAGCCTGACAAGAGGTTCACACTTACAGATGCAGGATATGAAAAACATGCTCAGTACACAGAAATCTCAACAAAAACAAAAAAAGCAAACTTTTTCCTTCTTGCTACAATGGTGGAAAATAAGTATATAATAGAAAGATTAGTGTGCTGAGCATCATTGTGGAACTTGCTCTCTCTTTACCTTTTAGTTTTCATTCTTAATGCCTCCTTTTTCTCTATGTGGATTAGATAAATGTGCTGTAACTAAATTAGTTATTAATAATGCATTCTAATTTAATTATTGTACTGAACACACAATCCTTAAAATTGAGTTCTATATGCTCCTTTTTGACAGTATACATTTTTAACAGGCTAGTTTAATGACAGATTTTTCAAAATAATAATATAAAAGTTCCCACCACCATGTCATTTTGAATATTAAAAAAGCAAAGCATTTTGATGTATTCTGGTCTCATTTTTTGTGGCTTACAGAAATAAATATATTTTGACTCATACTGGTGTAATTGTCTTCATAAATATGAACATATGAGAATTACTAAAACTGAAGGAGGCACACCAACTGTACATAAGAAATAAGTAGGAAATATAGCTGACATGAATACTGACAAGTTAAAAAGAAGGATATTAAGAAATATAAATAAATGTTTTTAATTTTTTGAGAATTTTATACACACATGAATATTCTATTGATTTCTATCCCTCCCTCTACCCCTGCTAACAATTCTTGAAGCCGCCTCTACTTTAAGCACTATTGTTACATATATATGCATATATTTACATTTTAATAACTGAGCTTGAAGTACAAATAGAAAAGTTCTCAGCCATCTTTGCACACATGATAAGGAAAAATAAATTGCAAGTGAAGCAAGTACGTAAGGGGACATGACAGTAAGTCAGTTTAATTCTTTTTATTCAATGGTTACTTTATGTGCTTCATCTTTAAGGACTATAAAATTCATATATCGGTATATATTCAATATATATACTCTAACCATTTTCCTTGTGAAGTTTAAAGTTTGCTGAAATCTTTGGAATTTTGTGTTTTGCATTTTGGCATTCATTAGTAAGGTGAGTGATTATGTCAAAACTGATAATCAGGTGATCTATTGGCTTGATTCTCAATTTCTGTTCTTTATCTTCATAAAGAAAATTAAACAAAATACCAACATAAGCCTTTCAAAAAATCAGTCATATGAACTTTTTCTCATTTCTGAATTATCTTTATCATTTAAAGGACTATTAAAAAGCCTGTAATCCCAGCACTGGGGAGGCTGAAGCAAGAGGCAAGAGAATTTATGAATTTATAAATTTATGAATTTAAGAACAGTCAAAGCTAGTGCAATAAGTTTGTGGTCTAATATATTGATAGACTACTTGTACAATGCAGGTGCTATATAAATAGTCATTATCATTTATTGATTCGGAAAATTTTGAAATTCAGTTCTAATTCAGTTATTTCTTCCTCACACCAAAGACAGATTGATCACACACAAGCACACACAGACAAATAAACACGCTCATTTTTTATCTATTTTATACACATATGTATGCTTTTATTTGTATGCAAAAAATGTATATGTGTTTATGTATGAATCTTGATAAATTACAAATTATAATTCCAAAAATATAAAGTGCTAAATATTATTCATTAGACAAACTTAAATTAGGAATAAAGTTTAAAAAATATTTTTAAATAATTTTAAGAAAATAGTATAGTGCATTCTATAGCTAAATGGTTGGATATACACTGAAGGAGAAATTTATTAAATTTACTAAATATACTGGGATTTTTAAAGTAGATGACTTCCACATTCTCTCTTAATGTAGATTGTTTTATTAACTGTTGTGATGTTGTGATGAAACACAATGACAAAGCTCTCTAAATGAATTTACATTTGCATAAGTATTACATTGTTGCTGTTTCCCTCTGGCCTTTCCTTTCATATGTTCCATAATTAGCCAGATACAGTCGCACCCTGAAGGTAACATTCTCTTTATTCCAGGTAGCATCAGACCTTTCTTTTTTGTCACCTCTTGAGCACAGAACTTGGCTCCAACATTACATTCTTGGCCTTCTTATTCTCTTCAAACCGTGTGTTTTGTTTTTATTTTGCCCTGCTTCCTCTTTTTCATTGTAGATCTGCATAGTAGTGATCACTGATAACCACAAAGTCAATACTAGATTGTCTTAAATTCTATTCTGCTAATGACCTTAATCTGACTCTCATCAACTCAGCCTCAAATATACTTTTAGGACAAAAGCAAAATACAGCCATATGCTTTGCTAATATCACAGGAATGATCTCTATTTTTATTCCCTTCTGAAACCTCTTTAGTGGGTCCTCAGTAGTTGGCATTGCTCTCAACACTACTCTCTTCCAAGTTATTACTAGGATGTCACATTAATCCCTGCTTACAAGTTCAACCATTTTTCTAGTCCAGAGTCCCAAAGTCTTCCCTATTTCTCCAGAAAATGGAGATTAGGTTTCTTACAGAAATATTCCACTTTTGGCACCAACTTTCGTCTTAGTTATTCTTCTATTGTTGTGATTAAACATAATGGTCAAGGACATTTATAAAAGGAAGCATTTAAATGGGATCATTAAGGCCCAGAGTGGCAGGCATGGTGCTGAGACCAGTAGCTGAAAGCTTACATCCTTATCCCTAGACAGGAGGCAGAAAAATGGAGTGAAATTGATCTTAGGGTGGGTTTCTGAAACCTCAAACCCTATCCTTAGCGACATACCTACTCTAACAAAGGCACATTTCTTAATTCTTCCCAAACAATTCCAGCAACTGGAAACCAAATATTCACACATATGAATTTATAGGAACCATTCTCTTTAAAATAACTGAAGATTGAACAATTATATAACCTCCACAGGTGGCAAAATTTACAACTATTCAATGCATGTCAGGTGTAACCCAAGTGACTAGAAAAGAAACAATGAAAAAATGCAACAATTAAAAACCGAATTTCTGTTGTATTAAGTATTCAACCTACTTAACATTGTAGAACATAAAATAAATAGTATATTGTGGTGGTATCTTAAATAGTAATAAGTAGCTAGAAGAAAGATCACATAGAAACACAGATTACAATGACTGCAAATTAGTGGCAATATCTATTGAAATTATTGTACACTATAAATTGCAGTGTTTTTACTGGACACACAAAGCTTTATGACCATATAGAAACCTAATTGATTATAAAAAAGAAAGCTTGCAATATTTTTCCATTATTTTCTAGCATGTATATGTAAAAGTACTATTTCTGTGTTGTATCATATTAGAATGTGATTTTAAACATTCCTGATGATAATTGACATGAGTTTTTATACAGTTATGAATGGATTAGTGCTTGGAATTAGAACAGAATTTCCAGCAATTTATGAACTGACCTACACACATTTGTCATTTTGTACTATGTTTATGTAAGCTGGTATTGTTACCTTGTTACCATTGACAATTATCAGATAAAAATATTGATATATTTGAAAAGTTATGACAATGTCCCACATCCCACATCAACTAGTGACAACATCCCACCTCCCACATCAACTATTCTGTCAGTATTTAATGGAAAAAAATAAAATCAATCCATTTTAACCATATACAATTTTTCTATCATCCTTAATAAACTAATTATTCGTAGGTTTCTAGGACCCTCTGGATCCTTCTACTTTGCTATTCTCCCACGCTTCTCTCATCTAGAGTCCCAATAGGATGTCCTCCCCTCTGTCCCAGTTTCCTGGTAAGTGAAGGCTTTCATGGGACATGCCCCTTGGGCTAGTATGCAGATATAAGTGAGTATACACCATTTGACTCTTTCTGCTTCTGGGTTATGTAACAAGAATAAATTAATAAAAAATTAAAAAATTAAACAAAAAAGTCATTAAGACATTGCCCCAGTTAGGGAAAACAGTAATTTAAAAAAATGTTGTAAGGGAAAGGTTTTGAAACATCAAAATTTCTTCTGTTTAAATCTGTAACAAGTCATTCTATTATGATGTTATTTAAGCTTTAAGATGTATTTTTATACCTAAAATAAAGAATGGTTTTAAAATAAAACAAAAAAACTAATTATTTGAATACCAAATAGCTTTTATAATGTATTCATTAACATTATCAGTCACATTTGGAGATTTCAACCTTTACACATGGAGTCTAATGAAAATTTCCATGGCAATATGGGCTTATAAGTGAAAAAAAAGGTTACTAAGTCTTTTTCTAGATATTATTTCACATAGATTATATTTATACCAACATTAGCAAATATTATACTGTAATTTATTATGAAGTAATAAACAAATATGATGAGTCTTTAGGGTTAGTCATTGGTATTCTATGTTTCATTGAATATTTCCAAATGAAGAAAACTAATGACTTCAAATTCATCTATATGTGTCCTATAATAGAGATAGATACACATGGTTATAAAATATAACCTCTTAAATTTATATATGTCACGTACTTTCCTAAAACAGCATAATATAGAAGGGCAGCAGGAAAAGTGTTAAATGTATTCAAAGAATAATTTTTAAACTGCCTCGTTTCTTGTACTAGTGATTAAAAAAGTAATGGAGAATTATTTTCTATTCAAAATGAATTAGCTTATAGTCTACTAATGATATAATATAAGAAAAATGTGTGATAGACCCTATTAAGTAGTCACTTCAATAGTGACACAACCTTTCATCTAGGTACAATGAGATAGGAATTTTTCAAAATTTGTCACATAACTTACTGAGATTTTTTTATAGAGCATGCAAATAATGAGAACACTTCTAGCACAGTACAGACTAATTAAAAATAAGTTCTGTTTGATTTATTTTATGGTACTATTAATTCACTGTTGGAGGTAGAAACAAAAACAAAGTGTATTGTTCTATAATGGTAAAAAGAGCAGTGTAATTCTGTGATTTGTTTCTACTCCTCCCTGTATTCAGTGGATCATGGGTATAGCACGGTTTTCATTCAGACATTGATTAATTAGTCATGCCATTGTGTATGATGTCAAAATCCATAGTTATTGGAGTATTTAGGGACTCTCTCTTTCATGTTAAAGGAAGAGCTAGAGAAAATATAAAAGAAGAATATAAGAAAATCTTGTATTAAATATTTATTTTTCATTTTACTTCTAAAAATTAATAAAATATTTCAACTACAAAAAATCAGCTTCTTTATTCAGAAATATAGTTTTTATAAGTTACCTTTACATTGAGGAAACCTATTTATAAGGATAAATTGGGGTATATATAAAAGAATTTTTTGAAAAAAAATAATTATTTTAAAATTTAAAGTTTTTTATATGAATAGGCTGCATTCAAATGTCTGAAAAGGAAAATAGAATGCCTTTAAGTTTGTGGAATAAAAAAATATCAATAATCATAGAAACTGGACTAGAGAGATGGATCAGCAATTGCTGCTCTTGTGGAGAAATGGAATTGAGCCCCTGGCACCCATGTTAGGTGTCTAACAACTCTTATACCTCTAGCTACAGGGGGTTTGACACTCTCTTCTGGTATCCACAGGCTTAGCACTCCTGTTTGCATAAACACAAAGACATTCACATACAAATAAATATTTTTAAATATAATCATAGATAATTATCATATATTAATATCACTTAGCAGTGCACATGAAGGAAATATACAGACAAAAACTTCTGGGGTTTCTTATAGCAAGTGAAACAATATTACTGTCCCTCTCTGTGGAACTATCATCTTGACCTCTATTTTGAGTTTATGTCTAAAATAATAGTTTATGTAAGATTTCTACTTTCGAACCAAATCAAATGCTAATTATTCTATAATTGCTATTCTATCTTCAGTGATAAAGCTGAGATATCAAAGTCAGATGATAGGAAACCGAGGAAAGGGAAAATTTCAAGCCCAGTCCCC
Organism: Acomys minous; assembly: GCF_964271855.1. Taxonomy (NCBI): domain Eukaryota; kingdom Metazoa; phylum Chordata; class Mammalia; order Rodentia; family Muridae; genus Acomys; species Acomys minous. The sequence continues at coordinate 90,219,552 of NC_140488.1, read as the reverse complement.
TACACTATCTAACACAGTGAATATCGCAGAAGTATAATATATAATTGAAACTTTGTCCCATTTTTGAATAAAAGAATTGAACTTCCATCCAATATTTTTATTACTCAATAGGTAGTTCACCAAAGGTAAATGGTATAAAATTCACCAGGCTCTCATAGAATTCCAGACTCACTCTTCTGCCCTGAATAATTATCAATATGTCCAAGATATAAGCTTTAAGAAACAAAATATATGAGACCTGGGGCATAAATGCACAGAGCTAATAAAAGTAGCCATCTGAATGGGAGTATCTGTAGTTTTTCTGTCTGAGCTATTCCCTGAATAAGAACTTAATTCAATTTTCTGTAGTTCTTTTCTGCTTTCCTTTGTTTCTTTGTCTTTCTTTCTTTCTTTTTCTTTCTCCCTCTTCTTCTTGGCTCTTGGTCTTTGGTTTTTGGTTCTTTTAGACAGGATTTCTCTGTGTAGCTTGGCTGTCCTGGACTTGCTATGTAGACCAGACTGGCCTCTGCCTCCCTGAGTTCTGCTATTACAGGCATGTGTCACCATGCCCAGCTCTGTTGTATATTTCTAATATAGTGATTTTATTTTTCTTGGTATTTAAAATGGGCTGTTTTAGGATTTGTTCACACTTTTATGCTATAAAATAGTCCCTTCATGGTAATACTATATAAGAGTATGCATTTTAAGGTTCACTTACTATAAGTCATAGGTAGATTAAGCACAATAATTAGTGTCAATTTACCTTCCAGTTTAGGACTCATTATGATGTGAATGTAAAATATTCCACATGGGCTCATATATTTAAATGTGTGGCCTCAAGGTTGTGCCAATATTTGAGATACACATGTCTGGCATATGTAGATCAGCTTGGGGGGACTTTGAAGCTTATAGCCTAGCCTAATTTGTTCCCTAACTTGTCTGTGTTCAGATCTGTGGAGATATTGTGAAATTACAAAAATTTAAGAAGCAAGAGACCCTAATCCTGCATTCTGAGCAGTCTATTAGTAGGATTTTCCAAGGAAAACAAGCCTCCATTTTCAGGCAACTTTCCTGTCACACAATGTCACCAATATTCCCAATATGTTAAAAACCATCTCATCTATTGGAGCTATAACTGAATCCTAATAGGTTGAAATGAAATGAACAGTATATACTCACATTTACTATAATACGGATGAATGTATATATGCGCTGTCCTTTTAATCACTGTAACAAATACACACAAAGATGAACAATTAAACCTTTTTTTTTAGTTTTGTATTACATTTTCAGAGGTTTTACTCCACTGTTATGTGAGAGATTTTACATTTTTTTGTTGTTTCTTTTTTCTTCCTTCCTTCCTTCCTTCCTTCCTTCTGTTATTTACATTTTTATTTCTTTTTTTCTTTATTAATTTATTCTTGTTACATCTCAATGGTTATCCCATCCCTTGTATCCTCCCATTCTTCCCTCCCTCCCATTTTCCCCCTACTTCCCTCCCCTATTACTGTGACTGAGGGGGATTTCCTCCACCTGTATATGCTCATAGGGTATCAAGTCTCTTCTTGGTAGCCTGCTATCCTTCTTCTGAGTACCACCAGGTCTCCCTCTCCAGGGGACATGGTCAAATATGAGGCACCAGAGTTCGTGTGAAACTCATACTCCACTCTCCACTCAACTGTGGAGAATGTTCTGGATGAGAGAAGCATGGGAGAATGGCAAAGTAGAAGGATCCAGAGGGTCCTAGAAACCTACAAGTAGAACATTATGATAGGCAGATTTGGGCCCAGGGGTCCCGCTCAAACTAAGGCACCAGCCAAGGACAATACAGGCTGTAAACTTCAAACCTCTACCCAGATCTAGCCAATGGACAGAATATTTACATTTTTAAAGACACTCTCATGCTACAGAGACTCACCAGACTTGCCCGGAGCTCACTACAGCCTTCTGTTTCATCCTTTCTTGGGAGTGAAATACAGGTTAAACATAGCTTCTGTAGTTGATTTTTGCAAATCATGTGAGAAGGAGTCAGAAGGAGGCCTGAACTAGAGATAGCTCCTGAAGTTAACAGAACCTCAAACATAGTATCATCAAGCCATCAGAAATATACCTAATAAGGAAACCTCATATCCAAACCACATCAGCACATAAATACATATCTGTGTATATGACTGTACAAATTTTATTTATTTTAACATTAGTCATTTTAATTCTGTTTTCTTTAAGTGTTTGATCCAGAAAAGGATGTCTCTAAAATATATTTTAAATAAAATCTCAAATGTAAACACTTTCCACAATAAATTTATATTTAATATCTAACATTCCAAATTATTTCTATTTTTCAAATCTCTATTGTGACTTATTATACTTTTAGCCCAAAATAGCTAGTCAGGATTTTCTTCACATTATAATTTTACACTGCTGACTGTTTAACCTATTCATTATGGACAATTAATTTTGACTTGGGGTTTTCAGTTTCTGTTAAAATACATGTCCATCCTTAGGGGAAAAACAAGTATCTTAAAATATTGGACATGCACCTTTTCTGAAAATCTGCAAAATAATTATTTATTGCCACAAATGAGATCATTAAATTCAGCTACTTTTACATGAAAGAGTGGTAATAATTTTAATTAAAGCTTGTTCTAAATATCATTCTATGGCATTGTAAGTGAGCTCCAGTTTTGCCTGGATTTAGAACAAGAATTTTTGTCTTGGTGTACAGAATCAACATGCATACTCAATATTTGAGCTATTTTATTATTTCACAATGCTTCAAATGTTCTCATTGTGTAAACAATTCTTCATATCTATGATGTATGTTTCTTATATTACATGAATTAATGAATCAGAACATGTAGGGCAGTTAGTCTTAGGCTGTAGGTCACAAAATTTGTGATATAATGGTACAATGTACAGGACAGAACCTAGAGATTACTGGGTATTCACTACGTTAGTGTAGTTAATACTGATGCTGATGGACCAGAGACTAAAAGACAATAACCTTTTATACTAAGACATCTAGTTTTAAGTAACATTTTATGAGCAAGCATAGTAGCATGTATTAATGTTTCAAGTTTTGCTTTTCTTTCTGTATGTTTGATATCCACACAAAAGCCAGAGAATTTCTGTTAAAACATGTACTTTATGCTTTATTTGACCCACTGACATATTGTCAGCTTGAAAATAAAATTCAAGTTCATTCCACATCCAGGCATTCCCTGACCATACAATCCAACATAGTACTGCTTTCTTAGATCTTTTGTTATATGTCGCTCCATCGACAAGTACAAGATTCTTGACAATAAAAAATACAGTATTTTCACAGCTTTAATTTAAAAGGTAGAAAGGTCTCTAGGATGTATTGTATGTTAGGAAACTGTAGGTTGAATGAATACATACAATAGTGGTTGTATAAATATTTCCGTTTTGCCTATTCTGGTTTTTAGTTCAGACATCTATTGTTTGTTTGTTTGTTTATTGTGTATGTTCATATATGTGAGTTGGTGCATGTGTAGAGTTCAGTGGATCACTTGGGATAGTTGGTTCTTTTCTACCACTATGTGTATCCTGGAGATTAAAGTGGGTTCCAAAGCTTATTAACATGTACCTTTAGCACTTGGGCCATCTCATTGCACACACATCCCATTAATTTTGTTGCCTGAAAGTTGGTCTCTTTCTCTTGCCAAAAGGATTGCATGTATTCTGGTGTGCAGGCTCTCTCAGTTTTTCTATAGGTAAATCATATTCAGTCTGACTACCTCAATTTATATTAAATCCTTGGCTATTCAGGAAACTCTAAACACTCAAAAGCACACACACACACACACACACACACACACACACACACACACATACATTCCTACAAAAACAGATCTGTGTGTGTGTGTGTGTGTGCCTGAACATGTACAATGAGCATATTTTATTTTCATTGTAGGAGCAATGCTTCTTACATTTTGTATATTACCTTATTTTTGGTATGTAAATGTTAGTATTTATCCATTTATCGTTCCTTCTCAATGATGACTGAGTCAATGTTGGTGGGATTGACCTTCTACATGCTTAACTTTGACTTGTTACAGTCAGCTTTCAACTTCCTATCAGTAATATTTCTTATTCACTGTTTTGGTCTCTGGGCTGTGCCTAATCACAACAGCTTCAGAGTGGAGAAATTTAATTCCCTGATGCCAATCTATCTCACCAGACAGTATATTCATATCATCAATCTCAACAACAGACACCAGCATGCTCAATTGTGTGTATATTTTAAACACAGTACTGCTCCAACTTATTCTTCTGCCCATTAAATTGTTAGCTATGAATGGCCGGCAAGATAGAATATTATCTGGCATCTTTAAGTTTGGACATTATAGAATGAAAAAAGTTCTAGGCCATTAAGGTGTTAGAAAATGTATTCCCCAAAGTGTTCAGTTAAGCTGTCTTCTTTTGTGTGACTTCTTCTTCATTAATTTCTGGTATCAAGAAGTGCTGTACAAACAGCCACCTATGGTCATTTTAACTAGAATGCTTATGAAATGCTACTTTCAAGTTAAATTGAAGATACTTCACTTAAATAAGCTCATATTCATGTCTTTGGTTCTACCAAGATATTAATTTTTTACATCCAAACATGTTGATATGTTATAGAGATAGACTCAAGTTAAATTTTTAGAACATGTTAAGGAATATTGAAATAGTATATAAGACTTCTGTACTATATTGTTATATAATGATCTCATCATTATCAAAGTAAAACTATATTCATAAGTAAAAAAGAAAAAATGAAAATCTTAGTATAAAATATCTGCTAAGGATATACAGAGATAAATTGCTAAGACATATAAGAGAATATTTAAGTAGTATATGCAATTTCTAGACTATATCATTATATAATGATTCCATCATGATCAAAGTGACATGAGTTCCATAAATTTTATATGCTACCAATTACTTTTATTTCATATGTATTATGTAAGCTTTGATTTTCCATTTTTATTATCACATTAGAATATCTAGTCACCTAGAAGACTATTGATGATATCTTACTTTCTTGTCCATAAACAAAGTATTTCAGATTTGGAAATAGGTTTGGGCTCAGGCATAATATAAGCTAGCTTTTGGGAGGCATAGACAAGATTATCTATAAAGTATATCCTGAAGCAAAAGTCTGCAAGAATCTGATTGAAAATTAACATTACTTACATAATAATCTGAAGTTTTCTATTGTAAAAAAATTGTATCTCAAAACAATTTCTGCTCCAGTGACTTGCACAGATATTCATGTAATCATGTACTCCCTGGTCATATTTGTCATGTTCATTTAAGTCAGATAATTCAGTCCTGTGATTCCACTGTACAATTTAGAATATTGGATTAGCATGAGCTGACTGAAAGTGCTAACTATTCAAAATCAGAATGATGTAGAACAGATGGAAGGGCCAAGTGCATAGAGCACGTAACACCTGTGAATTATATCCAGATCAGTTACCAATTGGATTCTGGGCTGTATTAAAGGTGTTGACTTTAATCTTTTGCCAATTGTAAATGTTTTATCCAAAACAACTGTGATTTTCGCATGACATTTCTGTAGTATAAGAAGGGTCATTATAGATCTGTTGCTAAGTAGATAATAAGAGAAAACTTCAAGTTTATAATTGTAACCAAATATTATAAATACTAGAACTATGATTGTAAATCTTGGTTTATAATCAAAACCTGTGTGTTATTTTCTAGGACACCATAAAAATTATCATTGGCTTAATATGTGTATTGCCTTGGACAGGATTCATCTTAAGATCTGTCATAAATGTTGCAAATGTAGAAGCAAGAATGTGAATTTAGCTTTGTGTTTGGACATGTTTATTCTTGACTGCTCTCATTTTCTTGACAAGAAATCTCCATTATAAATAGTTTCATGTTCTAATTATACATAGTATCTGTATTTGAGTACTTAGCAAGAAAACATTCTTAGGTTGCAGGATGGCTGTTTGATGGTGCTGTATGTATTTCTGATATCATTTCCTATACATGACACTATCACATAAAGCTGATGTCTCTTGGAGGGAGTATTTTTCCACTGTTCTTATTGATTTTAAGTACTGAATTTCATATGCTTATAATTAAAGGAAACAATAAAGTTTGGAGAGTCTCTGGACATAACATGGACCACAGTACTGATTGCTGTGGCCAGTTTGGCCGGTTGGACAGGCCTGGTAATATATACCTTCCTTATTTCTCCATAATTTATTTCTTCCTAAGCCCACATGCATACAGCTTCCAGTCATTTGGAACTTTTATAATTAAAGTGCTCACCACTTTGGACATCTCACCAAAAGCTATGTAGCAAATGATATCATTAGTGTCTCTAGTAATTCTATCACAGATAATAGATAGATCTAAGTGCAAAGGAAATAAGAAATGGAGGTGTCAATGGAAAATTGCTTTGACAATTATTAAATGAATCTCTTAGGAATACTACACCAAAATGATTGACGTTCACATCTTTAATATTTTAATACCTTTGGGTTCCATTACCATATATTAGATAAATTTAACTAATTCACATTTGGTGTCATGGACATCTTGGATTGGATTATTTGAAGAAAGTGAGAGGTCCACATTTTTCCCTTTACAGAAAATAGATTATTTTCTCATACAATATATACTCATTACAGTTTCTCCTCCCTCTTCTCCTTCCAGTTGCTCCCACCTCCACACCCATCCAGATCTATCCATTTTTCTGTCTCTCATTAGAATAGTACAGACATCTAACAGGTAACAGCCACACATGAAAAAATAAGATGAAATAGATAGAACAAAAGCCATCATATCAAGCCTGGACAAGTTAACTCAACAGGAGGAAGAGTTTCAAGATCAGGCATAGGAGTCAGAGATTCATTCCTTCTCATATGCAGGACTCCCATAAAAATACTAAAGCAAGAGCTATAATATATACTAGAAGACCTGGTACACATCCATGCCCCATGTTTGCTGCTTCAGTCTCTGTGAGTTCACATGACCCTTGCTTAGTTGATGGAGAAGGCCGTGTTCTCCTAGAGTCCTCCATTCTCTCTGGCTAGACTACTTCTTCTTCCCAAAGGTTCCCTGAGCTCTCAGTGGAGGATTTTGACAGAGACATACCATTTAGAGCAGTGTGTTGCAAGAATTCTCTCTCTCTCTCTCTCTCTCTCTCTCTCTCTCTCTCTCTCTCTCTCTCTGTGTGTGTGTGTGTGTGTGTGTGTGTGTGTGTGTGTGTGTGTAATGAATGTCTGGCTGTGTATCTCTACATCTTTTACTGTCTGCTACACAAGGACTCTCCTCTGATGATGACTGAATAAGGCACTGATCTATAAGCATAGTAGAACATCCTTAGGAGTGATTTCATTGATATTTTTTCTGTTTTAGACCAGTGGTCTTTGATTTTCCCATATGTCTCTGAGCTACCTAGTCTATAATTTTTGGTCACTCAAGCAGTGTCTGGTATGGATTTCATCACATAGAGTGGGCCGTAAGTCAAATCAGAAATTGGTTGGCTACTCTGACAAGTTCTGTGCAGTATTTGCTTTACAGTGTCCTAAAAGGAGGACAAACTGATTGTAGATAAAAGGTTTGGTGGCTGGGTTGGTGTTTTGTTGGAGAAGTTTTCTGATCCACTGGGATGATATCACAATGGAAGGGGAAATCACAGCAAGTGTTTTGCTGCAGAACTGGGGCTGAGACTTGGGAATTGGATCTGGAGGGGTAGTAAGAGGCATGAAGATCTGCTACCTTGCTCCTTGGCAGGAATAGCCTATGGATTAGAAGGGAATGCCTGTTGTAGTTGGGGACTAGGATAAATGAACAAGTGGAGGGAGGGGTGTTAGGAGAGGAAGCTCTATGGGATACCCTAGAGATGGGGTTGGGGAGGCTGCCTCAGATTTTCTGCTGAAGAGCTGGGCAAGGGATTGGGGCATTAAATCTAGGGAAAAAAGGGAAAGGTAAAGATTTGCAGTCTGCCTACCTGGTTCCCTGGCACAAGCTGAGGTACGCATTGTTATTATAGCTGTTGTGATGAACATTCTATACTTTCAGTTGACAAATAATTGTTTATGAAATTCAATGTGTTGTTTTAATCTTAATGAAATTATAGAAAGATTGAATTTGGATAAGAAATATATCAGCTTAACCATTTATCATTTTTGTGGTGGTAACTGTATGGATTATGTTACTACATTTGAAATATAAAATATTTTGTTATTAAATATGATAACCACACAGTGAAGCAATACCAAATTACATTTCTCCAGTCTATTTCAAGTCTGTGCCCTTTTTATCAAGAAGTTTCCTTTATCAAATCTTATTTCACTTTTCCGACAGTAACTCCACTTATAGTATCTATTTTCATAATTCAGATTTTATTTCTTTTATTAAAATTAATTTTTATATAATATGTCATTATTATAAGTTCCCCTCCCTCCACACCTTCCAGTTCCTTCTCACGTCACCTCCTACATGGATTTGCCTTCTTCTTAACTCTCATTCCAAAACAAACAGACTTCTAAGGTATACTAATAAAGTAATTGAGGCCTCCTGGTCTACGAAAAGAGACCAGGACACCCAGAGCTCTGTGTAACAGAAAAACCCTGTCTCGAAAAACTAATAATAATAATAATAATAATAATAATAATAATAATAATAATAATAATAAACAAACACATCCAAATAGGACAAAAGAAATTAACAGAAAGAAAAGAGCTCAAGAACAGAGAGAGAGAGAGAGAGAGAGAGAGAGAGAGAGAGAGAGAGAGAGAGAGAGAGAGACTCAGGCAGCAATCCATTTGCACACCCAGGAGTCCCAGATTAACACAAAACTAGAAGCCATATTTGTGGCCATGCAGGACTTTTAGTGGGGAAGAGAAAAAATAAGAAAACAAATTTTTAAAAGATAAAATTTAAAAAGAAAGACATGATACAAAATTCTGAGAGTAGAAACTCCCAAAGATGCCATAGAATTAGTTTCCAGTTGGCCATCTACACCTGGGCATATGTCCTATCTTTAATAATACTTTATTTCTCCACTGAAACTCCCTTGGAGAAAACAATTTTTTCACTTGCTAGTGGTTATCAACTGGAGATAGCTTCTTGGCTAGACATAGAGGCATGTACCCTCTTCTTTCAGCTCTAGGACCACAACTGGTGAAGACCCATATGCATGCTGCCTAAGACTCTATAAGTTCATATATCCTTTGGTCCTGTTATATGTAGAAGGTCATGTTTCCTTGTAACCTCTATTTTCTCTGGCTATTATACCCTATTAGCCTCCTTTTCTGCATAGTTCCTTTGTCAGTGAGCAGAGGAATTTGAAAGAGACATCTTATTTAAGGCTGAGTGTCCCAAGCTCTCTCAATATCTGCATATTTTATGGTAGTTGGCCTCTATATTTTTCCCATCTCCTGCAGAAAGAATGTTCTCTGATGATGGTTGCACAAGGCTCTGATCTATGAGTATAGGAGAATGTCATTAGGAGACATTCTATTACTATTCTTCTTCAGTAGAACAGTACTATTTTGTTTTCCCCTATATCCCTGACTATCTAACAGTAGGTTCTTGGTCATCCAAACAGCTTTAGGTATGAGTTCTCTCCCACATAGTGGGACTAAATTCAAATGAGATATTGGTTAGTTACTCCCACAGGCTTTGTATAACACCATCACACTAGCATGGTTTACAGGTAGTACGCCATTTTAGATTAAAGTGTTTGTAGCTAGGTTGGTATTTATGTTTCTCCTTGAGGAGCATGAAGAGTACCTTCTGTTAGCAATAGCATTAGTCCATAGAGGTGCAGGATCTAGGTAGGCACCAACTGGAATTCTTTGTGTTCAATAGGTTGTGTAGATTTTTTTCAACAGTAGGGTATTACCACCAATTTTGGGAAAGCAAGCCTTACTTTTGGCAACACCTTGAGTTGTTTGTGGATTTCCATTAGACTACTTTGTCCAACATCTCAAAGAGGTATAACCCAATCCTAGTACTGAAAGCTTCATTTGGTGACAAGAGATGTCTAGTTGGGGCTCTGTCTCCCTATTATTGTCAATTCCATTTAGATTCCCATCATATATGTATATTTTAGGAAGCTTCTACTCTATTCAGTTTCCATACTACCCCTCAAATGGCAAATACCCAAAGGATTTTTCATTGTACCACAAAGACTCTTACTCAATCATGTTTATTGCTCCTGTATTCATAATAGCTAGTAATAGCAAAAACTTAAATGTCCTGCAGCACATAAAAGGATAAAGAAAATGTGGTACATTTACACAATGGGCTATTACTCACCTGTTAAAAAATGAAATTTATAAGTAATTAATAAAAAAAATCATCTTCAGTGAGGTAACTGAAAACAAGGACAAATATTCTATGTATTCATTTATGTGTTTATTACAGATTAAGTCAGTGATAAACAATGACAATTAATAGAACCACAGAGGATAGGTATAGAATCAGTGAGTAGGCTGTGGAAAACAGATTTCCCTATCAAAGAAAAATAGAGGAGATGGACGAGGACTGTAGGGCTGTAATAGGAGGATCAAGTGGGAGTGGGGAATAGGAGAATGAAGGAGAAAATAAGGAGACAGCTAAATTAAGAAGCTTTATACAATGCTGCTCAATATATAGAAACCTAATATAACAAAAACTTCCTTAAATAAGTCAGATTTTTAATTTTACATATAATTGATACCATATACTGTGTGTCATCCTGTGTTTAGATTCCTTCACTAAATATAATATTTTCTAGTTCAAGACATGCTGGCACAAATAAAAAGATCTTTCATATATTGTATTAGTAAGCATTCTACAGAGGAGCAGAAAGAGTAGAAAAAGCAAATATTGAAAGTAAATGCTAATTTATACAACACAGCATGGGTAGCTCAACAATACCTGTCTGTATGCAAGAAAAACTGAGAACATAGTAGCTGCCTACTCCATGAGGCTGAATGTGTCAGCCATTCCAATATGATGCTAAAGGCCTAGAGATTATTTAGAGAGCCACTAGTTTTCTGTCTACAGCGAAAGGCTGCTGAAGCAGGATTCTGATGTCAGGAAAAGATAATATTTATAGTAGCAGCAGTAGTGTAGCTATACTCACCAGCAAGGAGGGGAAGCATACACACAAAACATCACTTTTGCATTTGAATACCAGAGGTGTTTTTCCACCTGGGGGAGGTTCTTCTGTCTTCATGTAGACTTTTAAGGAAATACAAACATAGTTCTCCTGGGTCTGATCACGTTTACAACAAGATTTATTATCATAACCATCATACACTCACACACACACATGCACTGTGTATATGCATAGGCTCACATTATTAGTATACAAGATTATCATCATGAACATAACACATATACATGCTCACACCACTTCTCTTTCTGTGTCTAGTTTTTTCACTTAACAAAATATGTACATCTTTTATTTTTTAATTTTTTATTATTAATTTATTCTTGTTACATCTCAATGGTTATCCCATCCCTTGTATCCTCCCATTCTTCCCTCCATCCCATTTTCCCCTTATTCCCCTCCCCTATGACTGTTCCTGAGGGGGATTACCTCCCCCTTTATATGCTCATAGGGTATCAAGTCTCTTCTTGGTAACCTGCTGTCCTTCCTCTGAGTGCCACCAGGTCTCCCCCTCCAGGGGACATGGTCAAATGTGAGGCACCAGAGTACGTGAGAAAGTCACATCCCACTCTCCACTCAAGTGTGGAGACTGTTCTGACCATTGGCTAGATCTGGGTAGGGGTTTAAAGTTTACCACCTGTATTGTCCTTGGCTGGTGCCTTAGTTTGAGCGGGACCCCTGTGCCCAAATCTGCCTATCATAATGTTCTACTTGTAGGCTTCTAGGACCCTCTGGATCCTTCTACTTTGCCATTCTCCCATGCTTCTCTCATCTAGAGTCCCAATATGATGTCCTCCCCTCTGTCCCAGTTTCCTTGTAAGTGAAGGCTTTCGTGGGGCATGCCCCTTGGGCTAGTATGCAGATATAAGTGAGTATATACCATTTAAGTCTTTCTGCTTCAGGATTAACTCATTCATTATGATCATTTCTAGCTAGATCCACCTTGCAATATACCCAGAAGATGCTCCAGCACAGAACAAGAAAATGTACATCTTTTTAAATTTTTCTATTTTGTATATATACATTTATATTATTACACATACATAAACTACATACAGCAGGAAGAGCCATGAAACAATCAGGAATTATATTAATGTTACATTCATGGTGCTTTGGTTATTTGTATTTGACAGCATTGAAGAAAACATCTTACCTATCTCAGTGCACCTAAAATTTTGATTGTAAGTCACTATCTATCATATCTCATCGCTATCAACCTAAAACATCTATCTAGACCTAAAAACATCTTAATACCTAAACAACTTAGCTTAATTTTAAAGCTAAACTATTTAGACTTCAATTCCATCAGAGACTTGAGAAGGAATAAAACTGATTCCATGAGTAAACAGGAAATGCAAGTTACCAGCTTCCAAATTGGGAACAATGACAGAGAGAGTTTGCTGCCCGAACAGTCACCCAAAACTCTATATAATGTATGAGTATCATCTTCAGCCTTCTGGACCAGTATATCTGACAGGAATATTTGTGATGCAGGAACTATTTAGGACTTGTTTATCCTATCTTGACAGAGTTTGCTCGTCGATTCTACCTGCATTCAAGGTTGCCCACTTTTAGGCAGAATTCTGTCCAATGGCTTGTTTGCCACATTTGAATCCATCACCATAAGGAGATTCTTTGATGCTCATCATCCTCTTTGGGGTAGGCTGTGTGTTGCCAGGAGTTAACCTGTCTCATTGTCAGTGAATCTTTAAAATAGTAAAAACATCTTTAAATGCCATATTCTGTATGTCTCTGATGTTTTTGAAGACCTTATCTATTTTACCTTATCTATAGAATCATATCTGTTGTCTCTGTTTTCCTTTATCTATCTTTCTTAGGTTTGAAAATAGGGTTGAAAAGAAAGAAGGGGGAATATAGAAATGTATAGGGATGATAGGACAAAAAGTATATTATTGAATTTACTCTTCAACTTAATATCTTAATTATTACTCACAAATAAGGTTATTTTTAATTCATTATTATAGAAAATTGTATATTGATGCAAAATAAATTCAGTTTTGATACATTGGTTTAGAATTCAAATTTAAGATTATTCTTCACACATATTATATCTGTTTCTACTCTAATATTGTACCTATCTAACTCAAGTAGAATACAAGGTATACCTCTAAAACTTTGAAAGTGCTATTGAAGGCTGTTTAGGATAACTAAATTATACAAGTTAATTGTTAGCTGATCAAATCATGGTCATGTCAATTACTATTCTATTTATATAGCAAGAATAGACATGCATCTTTAACACACATTTAGATTATAAAGACTAGAAAGGTAGGACAGTTTAGTTCATCTTCTTCGTTTAGTGTCATCACAATTGGTATTATTAAACTTCCTTATTTTCTACTTTATATTATAAAGGATTAACAATAATAAACAATGAAAACAAATACTAAATATTTGCCATCTCTTGCATTCCAAGAACAGATTTTTAAATTGTTGTCAAATAAAATGTACATTACTACATAACATTTGAAGAGTTTAAACATTAAGTGAGGGAATTATTTTCTAACCTTGAGAGTCTTTATGGAAAAGGAGTATTATATTAATAATTTGTTATGTGCTATTCAATGTTCTTTTGTGGTAGACTGAATTCGCTTGAATCTTGGGTAGTAAATATGACATTTGTTCTATGACAAACAAAGATGCTCAGGAAGAAAATATGTGACAGGACTGGAAAATAACCATCAAAATTCTAGAAAACCATTTAAATTCTAAGAATGTTTACATTTTAACATAGTATAATTCTGCTTTGATCAGGATCCTGTTGAAAATGCAAATTTTTAATTTTTTTTGCTAGATTCTTGGAACCTACATCTGCAGTTAACTAACCACAACTTTCTAATTCCTCATTGTATGTAATTATTTTCTAAAATAGAAAACTCTATCACTCTATAAATATGCTATGGCTTACATACTGGTCTTCTTGCATAACAGCACCACTAGTTAATAGTTACTTCATTTATATGTCACTTGTCCTGAGAAGTATAGCAACTTTGAAACAAGATACCAGAGTGACATTTCACAACCCTAGGATAGACTGAAAGAACCAAGTTAACCTCACAGTACCTCATAAAATCAAAAGACAAATATTGGCCTCTATTCTGTAATAAGTCCAGGACTATGATTGTATTTTTGTGGTAGATAGAAATCAATATATGGATACATTATGAAATCCAATAGTTTCTTTATTTATTTGTACATATACATTTATATTATTACACATATATACAATAAACTACCTATAGCAAGAAGAACCATGACACAACCAGGAATTATATAAATGTTACATTCTTAGTGTTTTGGCTATTTGTATTTGACAGCCTTGAAGAAATCATCATTCCTATCTTGGTGTGTCTAAAATTCTGAATGTAAACCAATCTCCATCACATCTTGTCATTATCAACTTAAAACATCTATCTAGACCTAAAAACATCTTTAGCCCTAGACAACTAAGCTTAATTGTAAAACTAAACTATCTGGTCTTCAACTCCATCAGCTACTTAAGAAGGAATAAACTTGATTACCTGAGTATGTCGGGAGGGCAAGTTAGTAGTTTTCCAAATGAGAAGATGAAAGAGACAGTTTTCTACCTTAATAGTCACTCAAAACTCTCTATTATGTGGAGCATCTACTTCAGCCATCTGGTCCAATATATCTGACAGACATATTTGTGTCCAATAATTTCTTTAGTTATATTTTCTAACACTTCCTTCGAGATCCTAAATGTACCTAATTTATTTTTTGTTTTCCTTACATATATTTTAAGATTTACCTCTCTCACAAATTGTTTACTTCATCAGAATACAACAGAAAATACTCTAGCAGATATACACATAACAATGTACTGGAAATATAGAATTCTTATAGTTGTTTCTATTTCTGTATTCAGTTCTGTTAATATAAAAAGAGACAAATTCATAAGAAGAAAATTAAGGATTTTTAGCTTAATTTCTGAATTTTTCTCAATTTTAGAAACTATAATTGAGCTGGGTGTTAATAATATCCCTTTTTTACAAATAAGAATACATCTCAGATGTTCATTTGTTCAAATAAACATGCTATTCACAGCAACTGTTCTTGGGAGTATCTATGTGGCCAGAAAATGGAAAAGAATTCTTTTGAGGAAGGATAATAGCTTCCATGTTTATAAGTGAAATCTAAAGACTTCAACAACCACTTTGCATCTTCAAGTCTCTGAATAAGATTAAGTTTCAGAAGTTACTGAACTCAGCTATGCTAAAATCTATTTCCTCACAATATAAGTATATTTAAGTTTATTCTTCCTTTTTTCTGTATAGCAGAAATTATAATCTTGTGACTTATTGATGAATTATATTGATAGGTCATCCTTTTCTTTGGATTTCATTTTCCTCTCTTTTCCCTATAATTTTTCATATACTGGGAAAGATATTAGGATCCAGATATGAAATGAATGGTGAAGACTTCATTGTAACATCCCTTTGTTGATGGGGAAAATGTACAGCAGCCCTTAACTTAGACATCCCTGTACCTCTCCTGGATAACATGGAAATTTAAAGTATTTTCTATGTAGATATATATGCTACTGTCTATTGGGTAATCTTTCTTTATATGTTTTTGTCACCATTTATACTACACAGACATTGTGCTATAAAGAAATGAAACAATTCACTTTAAGAGGTACTTCTACTTTACCTAGACAATGAATCCTGGTTCTACTCAAACCTGTCTAGAGTTTTCATCATTCTATGACAAAATGATGAGGCTCCCACACAGACGTTCTTTACCTCAGATTCTATAATTTTAGTCTAATTTGGGAGAATAAGGAAATTTAAGGATTATTTTATCTTTTGTAAATCTATCCTTTAATGTATATATTTCTTATTCAGGATGCCCAAGGTTAACTATTCTCTGTTGCACCATACATAACTTGAAAATAATATTATTTAGGTCATAACTTTTTCCATTATATGTTTTAATCTACTTTCATAATTTGACACCCAAGTTGATTTGGTGTGTGACACTAAATTAATGTGTGCAGGGATTATAGTGGAGATAAAAGCAACAACAGGCAGAAAAACAGACACACAGACAAACAGATAAAGGAAGGAAAAAATGCCTGTTTCAAAGATTGCCTGTGTGTGCTTTTAGCATGTTCTTTGGAAGGTAACTGATATGTCACTAATAACAAGAGAGTATTTTGGACATTTATAAAGTAGAGTTTTTTAAGCCTGGCATTATTGGTATTTGGGAACATGTTAATTGTATTTTAGAAGTGATCCTGTGCTTTTAGGGTCTTCAGCAGCATCTGTTCCCTGGGTACCAGTATCTCCTACACTATCATTGCCCTTCCATTCTTGATCATATTAAAATTTTATAATAGTTCCCTTTAGTCTTTTGTGTGTGTGTGTGTGTGTGTGTGTGTGTGTGTGTGTGTGTGTGTGTGTATGTGTGTGTGTGTATTCTTTTCTTTCTTTTCTCTTAATTTGTTTTGTTTGTCTTTCCAAGACAGACATTACAGTGTAGCCTTGGTTGTCCTAGTACTCACACTGTAGACCAACCTGGTCTCAAATTCACAGGTATCTTCCTGCCTCTGCCTCCCAAGTGCTGGGATTGAAAGTCATGGACAACCACCACCTTGCTTTATGTTTTCATTCTTTTTATTTATTTGCATTTTTGTTTATTATTTACTAGCTTATTATTAACTTTACAGCCTGATTGCAGCCCCCTCTCTCCTCTCCTCATAGTCTCACCTTTGAAGCCTCTTTCCCCTTTTCCCATCCCTTATTCTCAGAGAAGGGGAAGCCCCAAATTGGTACCAACAGCTGACATATTGATGGACAGGAGAGTGATTCACAATGTAGTTTAATTCTCCTGCCTTAGTGTTTTTGATACTGGAGTTATAGGTAGGCATACATATACTGGTAATACATGCTAAAAACTATGTCAAAATTCATTTGTAATTGTTTGATTGATCATGATAAAATATTTGATTGCCTCAGCTGGGCCTGGTGCTGCATTCCTTTAATGCCAGCACTTGGGAGGCAGAGGCAAGAAGATCTCTGGGTTCAAGGCCAGACTGGTATATAGAGCAAGTTCCCGGTTAGGTAGAACTACAAATCTTGTCTCCAAAAACCCAAAATTTTTACATTGTTTTTTATTTGTAAAGTCAAACAATAGCAAACTATCTCCCATCCAGCATATCTGAAAATGTCTGGGAAAATATTTAGCTACATGTAAGTCACAACACTTATAAAATTAGTCCAGTCATTGCAGAAATTAGAATGAAAGTTATTTTTAAAAAGAACAACTAAAGTCCGATCTTCTACAGGATAAATCTACATTGGTTTTAAGTATTTACTTGAAGAACATTCTGTAAGACTATCACAGAGACACTTGCACATCAGCATGTACTAGTCACAATAACCAACAATAAAATTAATCTATGGGTATCTATCGATAGGGGAATAAACAAAGAACATATGGCATATTTTCACAATGAAAAGTGTTTTTCAGCCTCAAATAAGACTGACCTTATGTTCCTTGTAGGAAAATAGACATAAATACAGGTATTAATATTAAGTGAACCAAGTTACACTCATAAAGAAAAATATCATATTTTCTCCAATGCATAATTCCTAGATATTATGCAGATATATGGCATCATATGTGTACTTGTGACATAAAAGTAGAAAAACTGTCCAGGGCAACAAAATAGAGTAATACAAGGAGTGGAATGAAAGTAGATGGGACAAGGAACATATGACTAAACTTATATAAAAACATCTTCATGTATCCCAGTATCATGTACAATGAATGAACACCATGTGTGTGGGTGGATAGGAAGCAACCTAGCCTAGGCTACACAGTGTAAGCATTTATAATTTAAAACATTACCATATAAGACATGGTCCTGTCTTATATATCAAAATTTTTATATTGGTTGTTCAAAAATGAGTTAGGTCCAATTATCTAGATAGTTTTTTTTAATTGTTCCTTCCTATGCTCATCCTAAACCTACTGTATCAAACTGCAGAAGCAGATTCCCAGGCATCTACATGTTTACAAAACTTGCTAACAGTTTTGGCATAACCATAACTTACACAGACAGAATCAAGATATTTTCAGTGTTGTAACATATAATTAAATTATTGTGGGAGAAATCCCTATACCAAAAAAGTATTTAATGGCCTAATGTGAGCAATATAGAGAAAATATCACTGAAGATGGAAACTAACATATAAAATGAATACATAAACTAAGCAAAAATTATTGATTGATCATCTCTTCTTTTTGCCTCTTAATACCTACTTATAACCAATTTTACCATGATCACAAGCCATTAGAAATCATCAATGATTTCTAATAATTCATTTTGTATATGTCAGAATATGTTCATGTGAATAGGTGATAGCACTGAGGAAATGAAAGTAATTAAGTTACTAAGGCACCACATATTCTTTTCACATATGATCACAGTAAACACAATTTACAGTAAATTAATATACTGTGATCTTTTGACATAATCGGAAATATCTATATCAGTTTTCAGATATGTAACTATTCTATGTGATCACTTGAAGAACATCCCAATTTTGGGAAACAGACATGTATTGTTTCTGTCAGAATTCAAATGTTCATTTTACCTCAATAATATCAATACAGTTGTGTGTCTGGTACTTAAAAATAAAGTAGTGGAAAAATTAAGTAGTGGAGCACAAGGAGTCTTATGGAAGAGTTGGGAGAATAGAAGGACCTGGATGGGAAAGGAGTTCTACAAGAAGACCAAAGAAGTCAATAAATATGGGCCGAAGTGTGGGAGATGCTGCCGAGAATGATCCAACAACCAAGGACTATATATGGGGAAGACCTAGATCCCCTGCTCATATGTAGTCAATAGCATATTCTCCTTATGGGTCCCATAATATGTGGAGTAGAGGCTACTTCTGACATGGACTCTGGTGCTCACATGTTGATCACTTCCCCCTAGTGAGGCAGCCTTTCCAGGCCACCGAGGAAGAAGATGCAAGAAGTCCAGATGAGGTTTGAGATGTTGAGTTCAGATGAAAGGTGAAGAGTGTTCCTCCTTTCTGAGTACTAAAAGGAGGAGGAGGAGGGAGGCAGGGTGGGACTGGGAGGAGACAAGGGATGGGGATACAGTTGTGATGTAAAGTAAACAAATTAAAAATAAAAAATTAAGTATAGATATTCATACATGTCTTCTTTATATTAGGGTAGGTATTAAGGCAGATGCTATGAGAGAGATGAAAAATCTTAAAAATGTCAAGAAAAAGTGAAAAATCAGGAAAATATCAATGCTTGAGAGGAAGATTTATCATAATCATTTAGAAAACAATTTATCTTGGTAACAGAAAGCAATCAGTGACATTGTAGAACAGAAGTGTAATTGAGAATTACAGTGGTAAAACCCAGTTAACTTTTCTATTCATATGCAACTAGACCATGAATCAAGAACTGTACGATGCTAATGTGAATATTTTTGAGGTATTGTGTTTATGTACCATGAGTCATTTGGCAAATTACATAAAAGCAATGCAGGAAGTAACTAAATTTTTAGGAAATTCCAAGGAGCTGACTGCGTCTTAAATATATGAAATAGTAGTATTGATTGTTGGCCAGGGGTGATAATTATGTCATTTAGCTCAAAATAAATGTATTTAGACTATAAATGATTGTAGAGAAAATATTTTTTCATAAATAAAGTTAGAATTCTCTGGAAAGAGAATGAGGTAGATCATTTATCCAATGAGATGATTAGATAGATAGATGGGCTGACAGATGCTTAAAGAAATCTGGGGGTGTGATTATTGGATAGCACAATTATGAAGATTGATAAGCCTTATTATTGAATGTGTGAAAAAGAGAAATTCATTGATGATGGGAGTGTGGAGGACTACGAACAGGGAAGCTGATGTAAATACCTATTAGAAACCAAAGTCATGAGTACTGCAAGGCTACAATTACTATTACAAGTCTTAGAATCAAAAGACATGAGAAATTTCAGTTGTGAACTGTTGTGACTCCAAGTTAGGGAACAGGGTAAAGAGACAGAACAAATTTCCTACTATTCTGCTTTTTGCTTCACCTGCACATCTTATCACTTGACTAAAACACACCATATTGGGAGTCGATTTTCCTTATTTATCTTATCAAACACTCTGCCAGTCTCATTCAGAAACATAGTCATAGACATACATAGGATTAATGCTTCATAGGCTGTATAGGTATCACTCAGTCCAGTCTAGTTGATACATAAAAACACATGTCATACAAACTTCACTATTTGTTATAACTACTAAATGTAATGTTATTTTATAGAACAGTATTTCTATCAAATGTAAGCAAAATGTTATTTTTAAAACTAAAATACAAAATTTTTTGGTCATAGTGCAATGACATTATTCTGGCAAATATTTATGTGACTGGAAAGAACTAACTTAAATTTATCATAATTTTATAACAAAACGGTGATGAAGTCAGTACCATGGTGATTAAAAAAAATACTCTGTATATACCTGAAGGTCCTTCAATGAATAGTGATTAAGTACTTTTCAGCTCAATATTTCTTGAAAGACAATCATATTTAGCCATTAATTGATTATTTGCCATTTTGAATTCTAGTGCATCTAGCTGAAAGGTACACTCTAGTACTTGGCATATGTGGAGAGACTAACAGTCACAGATTGATATTGTACCTCCTATTTCCTAGTCACATTAGGAAAGTATGCAGCTCAGAAGACATCTTCATGTATCAGATGTAGCAACCTAATTTTCTTACTTTGAAACAAGCGATATTTCTAACTAAAAAGAATCATTGGAACTATGAGAGTTAAGGGAATGTATCGGAGAATATTTTAACTTTTATTTTTCAAAATATATATTTGATCTACTTATTGACGTTTTTCCCTGGCTTGGAGTTAGTAAGTAAATATTTCTTACCCTGTTCTCTTGAGTACACAGCTTTACAGCCAATGAAGCAAAGTTAACCTTAGAGATGTAACTATTTATTCCTGATATTCCTTATTATTTCGTAACAACCAAATGCAAATAATTCAGCTTCTGCCACCACTGAAACACAGATTCATATCTTTTGTAGTTTTTCTTCCTGAGAAAAAAATGTTTGTGTGTTTGTGTGTGTGTTTTCCTATGTGCATGGAACTTTACCAATAGATAGATAGATAGATAGATAGATAGATAGATAGATAGATAATAGGTAGATGATAGATGATAGATAGATGAATAGGCAGATAGATAGGTGTGTCAAGCAAATTATTACCTAGATAAAAATAAACATTTTATTGTGTAAATGTACCACAATTTCTTTATTCATTCTTGAGTTGAGAGGTATTTAGGTTGTTTCAAGATTCTGGCTATTATGAATAAAGCTGCTATGAACATAGTTGACCAATTGTTCTTGTTGTATGATGGAACCCCTTTTGGATATAACCCCTACCCAGACTAGCTGATGGACAGGACATTCTCCATCATTTAGTGGAGAAGGAGATCTGACTTTCACACAAATTCTGGTGCCCCAATTTGACCATGTCCCTTGGATGGAGATGCCTGATGGCACTCAGAGGAAGGATAATAGGTCATCAAGAAGAGACTTGATACCCTATGAGCATATACAGGGGGAGGAGGTCCCCTTCAGTCACAGACATAGGGGAGGGGAGTAAGGGGGGAAGCGGGTGGAAGGGAGGAACGGGAGGATACAAGGGATGGGCTAACAATTGAGATGTAATACAAATAAATTAATAAAAAGCTGTAAAAAATCTAACTTTTTACAAAAAATGATAGATATTGAACCTTATCATGTAGTTAAGTGTAGTCGAGATAACATGACATCAAAAGTTCTAGCTTGTAAATAATTTAATGTGCATTTATTTCTCAAAGGACAATGAAATTGCTATCACACTTGAAACCAGTTATCATTTTTTTTTACTTTCCACTTTTTAAATCATGTTTCATTCCACAATCATTTTTGCAACTACTTCACTTCTTTGGCATGGTTTTCATCATCTAGGTTGTCAAACTTCAATATTTCCATTCTTGTTGTAGCTATTATGTGTACTTTTAATATAAATTGATCCATATAACTCCCATAAACTATAAGCTTCAAAAGTTTGTAACAATTCTTTTGTGCTAATATGACTAAAACCTCTAAGTAGGACTGACAAATAAGAAATATTTATAAATGTGGGTATAAAGTATGAAATGAATTTGTATTATATGTTAGAGTCTAGAGATTGAGTTTAAGGAACATACAAATTCAATTCACGACACTGTGCTTATAAGAACCCAGATAAACTCACATTTGTCTGATGTGTTCCAAAATTTCATGCTGCATAGAACCATATGGTAAATCTTGTTTCATATTCTCATTCAACCTTTTCATAACAAAATCTTTAAATATTTAATAATTAAATCACACTCAGCAAAACTTAAGCCTAACCTCATTGTCATGAGACTTGTGACCATCAGCTTTCAGATGTAACCTTTGTCTTGTTTATCCTTGATTTTTATCTATGTGTGTTTTGACAATTTTTTAATATTTTTAAATGTCTTTATTTTAATTGAAATTTCATACTCTATAACTGTTACAAATATAAATATTGAGTAATTATATTTTTATTATGCATTGTTCAATAGTTCAACAATGATTTCAACAGTATATATTCTGAGTTACATTCTTTTTTCATAAAAGAAAATAACTTTCATTGGCAAAACTTGCAACTTTCAAAATGGAACAAAATGAAGTATTGTTTTATATCCAAAAATATAAAAACAATGATCTTATCTAGAAACTATACTGGTTCAAATGAAAAAATGATAAGCATTTTAGTGATAACAGAAATACACTCCAGATATTTCCCATAAGTCCATGAGAGAATTCCAACTTAAAGGATGTAATATGTAGTTCTTCTAAGGATGTGTTATAAAATAATATTTTAAATCAGAAACAAAGATTCCAGAACATTCTGCAAGGTTTAATTGAAAAAAATCAATTTAAAATAATTTTTAAATTTAAATTTCCCCCACATACTCAAACCCAAAAAGTAATAATTTCTTATCTTTGTTCATTTTAATTATCCTATGTTTATACATCAAAATAGACGAGCTAAAAGAATATTCATTAAATTGCTGAGAATTCTACCTGTAAATGATCAATGTCAATAAGAGCAACTTATAATAGTAAACTTCAATATTTTTATTTAAAAATTATCTATAATTTATAGTGCCTAAATTTTCAGTTCTATTTAAATTGTTTGACTTGGGTAAATACGTATTCAAATACATTGATCAACGATTTGACATTTAAGAAAAATGCTGGTTATAAATGATTCAAAATCAGGTAAGAAGACAGGGATAATGTCATATGTAACGTTTCAAATTACAGTTTTCTGAAATGAAGATTTTTTTTTAGGAATGCATAAATGAGATGTAGCTAATTTATTGGTTCTTGAAATGACAAATGTAGCTTTTAAAAGGAAAATACTCCTTATATATAATTGACTAATTCTTTCACATTTCCTTTAATAAAACCTTCAGTGTTTTGTTGTCTGACTCATATAGAATTGATACATTGTGTACATTATTTTTCCTTTTTTATATAGTTTTTATTAATTCATTCATATTACATCTCAATTGTAATCCATCCCTTGTATCCTCCCATTCCTCCCCTCCTCCCATTTTCCCCTTATTCCCCTCCCCTATGACTGTGACTGAGGGGGATTTCCTCCCCCAGTATATTCTCATAGGGTATCAAGTCTCTTCTTGGTAGCCTGCTATCCTTCCACTGAGTGCCACAAGGCCTCGCCATCAAGTGAATGCGGTCAAATATGGGGCAACAGTGTTCATGTGAAAGTGAGTCCCCACTCTCCACTTAAGTTTGGAAAATGTCCTGTCCATTGGCGAGATCTGGGTATGGATTTGATACTGACTGCACATATTGTTCTTAGTTGGTGCCATAGTTTAAGCAGAACCCCTGGGCCCAGATCCACCTGTCTTAGTGTTCTGTTTGTAAGTTTCTATGACCCTCTGGATCCTTCTGTTTCCCCATTCTTCCTTACTACACTCACATAGAGTCCCAGTAAGATGTCCTCCACTCTATCCCACTTTCCTGGTAACTGAAGACTTTCATGGGACATGCCCCTTGGGCTAGTGTCCACTTGTGAGTATATAACATTTGAGACTTTCTGCTTCTGGGTTAACTCACTCATTATGATCATTTCTAGTTCAATCCATTTGTCCACAAATTTCTGGAATTCCTTGTTTTTAATAGCTGAGTAGTATTCCATTGTTTAAATATGCCATAGATTCTTTATCCATTCTTCAACTGAGGGACATTTAGGCTGTTTCCATGATCTGGCTATTATGAATGAAGCTGCTATGAACATGGTTGAACATATGTCCTTGCTGTGTACTGGAGCATCTTCTGGGTATATTCCAAGGACTGGAATAGCTGGTTATTGAGGAAGCCCTATTTCCAGTTTTCTGAGATAGTGCCAGATAGATTTCCAAAGTGGTTGTACTAGTTTGCATTCCCACCAGCAATGAAAGAGTGTTCCTGTTTCTCCACATCCTCGCCTGCATGTGGTGTGGCTTGAATCTTTGATCTTAGCAATTCTGATGGGTGTAAGATGGAATCTCAGAGTTATTTTGATTACATTTCCCTGATGACTAAAGACGTTGAGAATTTCTTTAAGTGTTTCTCAGCCATTTGATATTCCTCTGTTGAGAATTCTCCGTTTAGTTCTGAGCCCCACTTCTCAATAGGGTTATTTGGTTTGGTGGTGTTTAATATCTTGAGTTCTTTATATATTTTGGATATTAGACCTTTGACAGATGTAGGGTTGGTAAATATATTTTCCCAGTCTTTAGGCTGTTGCTTTGTTCTGTTGACAATTGTTCCTGACTTACAGAAGCGTCTCAGCATCATGAGGTCCCATTTATTAATTGTTAACCTTAAGGCCTGAGCTGTTGCTGTTCTGTTCAGGAAGTTGTCTCCTGTGCCAATGAGTTCTAGGCTCTTCCCCACTTTTTCTTCTAATCGATTTAGTGTCTCTGGTTTATGTTGGGGTCTTTGATCCACTTGAACTTGAGGTTTGTGCATGGTGATAAATATGGGTCTATTTCCATTTTTCTACATGTAGACATCCAGTTAGACCAACACCATTTGTTGAAGATGCTCTCCTTTTTCCATTGAATAGATTTGGATTCTTTGTAAAAGAAAAAAAATCAGGTGACTATATGTGTGTGGATTCATATCTGGACCTTCGATTTGATTCCTTTGATCAACCAGCCTATTAGGGTGCCAGTACCATGCTGTTTTAATTACTGTTGCTCGATAGTACAGCTTGAGATCAGGCATGGAAATTCCTCTGGAGATCTTTTAGTGTTTAGGATTGTTTTAGCTATTCTGGGTTTTTTGTTTTTCCATATGAAGTTGAGAATTGATCTTTCAATGTCTTTAAAATATTGTATAGGTATTTTGATAAGAATTGCATTGAATCTGTAAATGGCTTTTGGTAAGATGGCCATTCTTATTATGTTAATTCTCCCAATCCACAAACAAGGAAAATTCTTCCATATTCTGATGTCAACTTCAGTCTCTTTCTTCAGAGATTTAAAGTTTATAGAAACAAGTCCTTTACTTGCTTGGTTAGAGTTACTCCTAGATATTTTATATCGCTTGTGGATATCACAAAGGGTGTAGTTTTCTTAATTTCTTCCTCTGCCTGTTTGTTATTCGTATATAAAAAAACTACTGACTTTTTTGAGTTAATTTTGTATCCAGCCAATTTGGTGAAGCTATAAGAGTTCTCTGGTGGAATTTTGGAGTTTACTTATGTACACTATCATATCATCAGCAAATAGAGATATTCTGACTTCCTCCTTTTCCATTTGGATTACCTTGATCTCCTTTTGATGTCTTATTACTCTGGCTAGAATTCAAGAACAATATTGAGAAGATATGGAGAAAGTGGGCAGCCTTGTCTGGTCCCTGATTTTAGATGAATTTCCTTGAGTATATCTCCATTTAATTTGATGTTGGCTATTGGCTTGCTGTATACAGCATTTATAATGTTAGGGTATGTGTCTTGTATTCCTGATGTCTCCAAAACTTTAAACATGAAAGGGTGTTGGATTTTGTCAAATACCTTTTCTGCATCTAAGGAGACTATCATGAGGTTTTTTCTTTCAGTTTGTTTATATGGTAGACTGTATTGATGGATTTCTGTACATTAAACCATCCCTGCATTCCAGAAATGACGCCTACCTGGTCATGGTGAATGATATCTTTGATATGTTCTTGTTTTCATTTTGAGAGTATTTCATTGAGTATTTTTGTATCAATGTTCATCAGAGAAATTAATCTGAAGCTCTCTTTTTTTCTTTGGTCTTTGTGGGGCTTAGTTATTAATGTGACTGTGGCCTTATAGAATGAAGTTGGCAAAGTTCCATCCATTTCTATCTTCTGGAGTATCTTGAAGAGTATTGGTATTAGCTCTTTTTTGAAGATCTGGTAGAATTCTGCACTAAAACCATGTGGCCCTGGGATTTTTTTGGTTGGGAGATTATCAATGGTTGCTTCTATTTCTATAGGAGAAATAGGACTATTTAATTTGTTTACCTGATCTTGATTCAATTTTGGCAAGTAGAATCATTCAAGAAAATTGTCCATTTCCCTTAGGTTTTCAAATTTTGTGGCATATATGCCTTTGAAGTAGGATCTTATGATTCTTTGTATTTCTTCAGTGTCTGTTGTAATGCCTCCCTTTTCATTTCTGATTTTGTTGATTTGGATAGTGTCTCTCTCCCTTTTAGTTAGCTTGGCTAACAATTTGTCTATCTTGTTGATTTTCTCAAAGAACCAGATCCTGGTTTTGTTGATTCTTTGAATTGTTCTGTTTGTTTCAAATTTATTGCTTTCAGCCTTGAGTTTGATTATTTCCAGACCACATTTTCTCATGGGTGCTCCTGCTTCTTTTTTTTCTAGGGCATCTAGCTGTGTCATTAAGTTGCTTATGTGGGATGTTTCCACTTTCCTTTTAAAGTTACTTAGTGCTATGAATTTTCCTCTTAATACTGCCTTCAATGTGTCCAACAAATTTGGGTATGTTGTTCCTTCATTTTCATTGAATTACAGGATGGTTTCTATTTATTTCTATATTTCTTCCCTGACCTAGGTGTCATTAAGTAGAGAGTTGTTTAGTTTCCATATGTGTGTAGCCTTTAAAAAAAAAAATTCTGTTGTTGTTGAATTCCAGCCTTAGATCATGGTGATCTGATAGAACACAAAGTATTATTTAAATCTTCTTGAATCTGTCAAGTCTTGCCCTGTGACCTACTATGTGATCAATTTTGGAGAAGGTTCCATGGGGTGCTAAGAAGAAGGTATAATCCTTTTTGTTTAGGTGAAAAGTTCTGTAGATATCTGTTAGATCCATTTGATTCATGACATTGGTTAGTGTCCTTATTTCTTGGCTTAGTTTCTGTTTCAATGACCTATCCTTCAGTGAAAGTGGGGTGTTGAAGTCTCCCACTATTAGTGTGTGGGGATCGATGTGTGGTTTAAACTTCATTAATAGGTCTTTTACAAATGTGGGAGCTCTTGTATTGGGAGCTTAGATGTTCAGAATTGTGATGTCATCTTCCTTGACTTTACCTTTGATGAGTATAAAGTGTCCTTCATCAACTCTTTTGATTACTTTTGGTGTAAAGTCTATTTTATTAGATATTAAAATGGCTACACCAGCTTGCTTCCTGTGTTCATTTACTTGGAATACTTTTTCCCAGCCTTTTACCCTGAGGTAATCTCTATCCTTGTGGCTGAGATGTGTTTCTTGGATGCAGAAGAGTGTTGGGTCTTGTTTATGCATCCATTCAGTTAGTCTGTGTCTTTTTATAGGAGAATTGAGACCATTAATGTTGAGAGATATTAGTGACCAATGACTGTTAAGTCTGTAGATTTTGATGTTGCTTGCAGTAGAGTGCTTGTGTGGGTATGTTTTTGCAACAGTATAATTTCCTATTTTTCATGTAGTTTCAGTTGTACTTTGTCACTTTGGGTTGGAATTTTCCTTCTATTAAATTATGTAAGGCTGGATTAGTGATTAGGTACTGTTTGAATTTGTTTTTTATCATGGAATATCTTGTTCTCTCCGTCAATGATTATTGAAAGTTTTGCTGGATAGAACAGTTTTGCCTGACATCTGTGTTCTCTTAGGGCTTGCATGATCCTTGTCCTGGCCCTTCTGGCTTTTATTTTCTCTGCTGAGAAGTCAGGTGTAATTCTAATAGGTTTGCCATTAAATATTATTTGGCCCTTTTTCCCTTAGTGCTTTTAATATTTTTTCTTTATTTTGTATATTTTGTGTTTTGATCATTATGTGGAGGGAGAATTTTCTTTTTTGGTCAATTCTATTTGGTGATCTATAGGCCTCTTGTACATTTGTCTTCACCTCCTTCCTTAAACTGGTGAAATTTTCTTCTATGATTTCATTGGAGATATTTTCTGGTCCTTGCAGCTGGGTGTCTTCTCTTTCCTCAATTTCTATTATCGTCAGATTTTGTCTTTTCATGGTGTCCTTTATTTCTTGGATGTTTTGTACCAGGAATTTTTCAGATTTAGTATTTTCTTTGATGGTTGTTTCAAGTTCTACCATAGTATCTTCTACTGTCGAGATTCATTCCTCCAGCTCTTGAATTCTGTTAGGAAAACTTAGGTCTGTATTACTTGCATGCTTCTCTGAGTTCTCTTGTTCCTGTCTTTCTTTCTTCTGTCTGTGTTTTTATCATTGTTTCCATTTTAATCTTCAGACCTTGAACCGTTTTATTGATTTCCTTTATCTGGTTATGTGTCTTTTCCTGGATTTTTTCCAGTGCCTCTCTATAGGCCTCTTTAATGTCTTCAATCTGTTTGGCTGCATTTCCTGCATTTGTTTTCAGATCTTATTCATTTCCTCCATTATCATCGTCATTACTATGGATTGACGATCATTTTTTTGTGTTTCAATTGTGTTTGAGTTCTCAGGGTTGATTTCACTGGGAAAGTTGGGATCTGGAGATGCCATATTTTTTTGGTTTGTGTTGTTTATGGTTTTGCACTGACCTTTAGTTATCTTACTGTCCCTAACAATGGGCCCCTGATCCATGCTTCCCATTTGGCCTGTGCCAACATGCCCACAGAGTGGCCAGAGAGGGAGACAGAGGATTTGCATGTGTGGCACACACACACTGGCATGCATGCTCGTTGGTAGGAAGCTTTAAAACTGTGGCTGGAGGTGTGTCTGCAGCTGCCTGGAACCTTGTGTGGGCCCTGGGTCTCTCCAAGGACTGGTGGGCCTGATCTATGCTCTCCATTCCCCTGGCCCAGCGGGCCCACAGGTGATCGGAGAGAAAGACAGGGGGCACAGTTGATGCAAATGCCCTTGGTTCTGGGTTTTGCTTTCATGCTCATGCTTCTGTGGTCTCCGGCCCCTGAGACTTTCTCAGAACTTGCAGGTATTTCCAAGATCAGAACCAAGTGTTTTCCTGGGCTAGCAGCTCCAGCCTGGAGTTACACTGCCCACAGTTCAGTCTCAGATACCAAGTTCCCAGTTATCACTGCCAGCTGTTGGAAAGTATGTACCCTTCCTCTGCATTCTTAGATTAGACCACCTGGGTGTACCACTTTAGCGCTGTGTCTTGGGGGGTGTCTGCAGCTGTCTGGTCACCTGTGAGGCTTTCTTTGTGGACTGGTGGGCCCAGTCCTTTGTTTTTCCTGGGCCAGTAGCTCCTGCCTGGAGATACACCGCCCACAGTTCAATCTCAGATACAGAGCTCCTGGTTAACAGTGGTGGGCACCTGTTCCACTGCTGGGAAGAGTGCACCCTTCCTCTAAGTTCTTAGACCAGAAGAGACATGCTGAGAGTACAGCTTTAGCGCTGCAGCTGGAGAGTTTATCCACAGCTGCCTGGTCCCCTATGTGGGTTGTGGGTCGCTTTGTGGACTGATGGGCCCAGAAATATGCTCTCTGTTCCCCTTAGACCTAGTACTGTCCAGATCTTCTGTACAACATGCCAATCACCTCTGCAGGTGGGATCCTGCCTGCATTCCCAGAAACCTGCTAGAATGGCTGCTCTCCACAGGGTCTGTGCTCTCCGTGAGTTCAGGGATACAAAGATTTTCTGTAGTTTATTTCTGTCAAACAGTGGATTTCTCCCACTGTGGTGGAGCAGGAAGCTTGGTTTTCCTGGTTGAGAAAAATACTCCAAATCCCTACCTCTGGCTTCTAAACAAGGTCCACCCCGTTTGTTGCCATCTTGGATTCTCCCAACAATTTCTTAAAACATTCCTGGTAGCTTCCTTGTAAACCTAATTAAATTTTTCTTGAGAATCTTAATAGCTTTCATTCAGATTTTAATAGTAAATTATGTCTTGACTTTCAGTGGTTGGTTTTTCCCAGGATTTATGTTTGCTAAGACTCAGTCATTTCATTTAAAATTTGGGATGTTCATAAATATTTTGTTAAGCCTTTATAAGAATAAAAATACAATGAAATATAAAAAATGAGTATTTTGGACTCATTAATTCTGAATTAGGCATGGAAAAGGAACTAGAACTTACACAGATGAGAAATAGTATAAAGTAATGAAGTGTTTGAGGATCTTATAGATTATCATAAATATACTGAAACCTACCATGTAAAAGGCAAACAGACCCTCAGTGTTGATCCAATCATGGGCATCCTTGTAAGCAGGGTCTGCCAGAGATGCTGATATGAGCTAAATTAATTCAATCACATCATTTTCATGATGCCCTTTTGTAACTGCAAGTCATGTACTACTCATATTCTAACTCCAACTTACCCCAAAGAAACCACTATTTATTGGATTTAATTTTGAAGTTTCACTCAAAAATAAAGGGCCACTTTCCAAGTCATCATTAAAATTTTTGGACTGAATCTGGAAGAAGATGGAGGAATGTTATCAAATCACATCATACAAAATTCTCAAAGAACTAATAAAAAGTAAATATATTAAAAATTAAAAGATGTTTCATTTTAAAAATCAATAAAAACAAAATAATAACATATTGACATCACACTGTGCTGTGCTCTTAGTTACTTCATATTATGTAAAACAAAATTTTAGAACATGCCTTGCTCTGGTAGACTCCATTTTAAGTTCAGACACAGAAGTAGGCTGATTCATCACTATTTATTTTTCACCACCCAGGAGGCACAGATTGATAAACAGCTTATTCCAAAAGTTAAAAGGGAGCCACTCTATAAAAATAGGATGCAGATTAAAAGCTAAGATTATAGAGCAGTAATATTGCACCTGGTGTCAAGATATCCGTTGTTATATACATCTATAGTCTCAACTATTTGTGAAATTAAAATGGAAGTTTTCTTAGTTTGAGGTAAAAATATAATTTTAAAAAGCTGGTAATGCAAGTCCCTGGGAGAGAGTTGTCTAGGATGTTTGAGACTCTGGCTTGTATCCCTGTAACACAGAAAACAAAGGATATGTTCTGATTTATGGCAATTCCTCACCAAGACTCTGCAAATTTGCAACTGATCAAGTTTTAAACCATGCTTTATAAATTTCTATAAGGATTTTATTGAAAAAACTACACTTGTACCCTTCACAGACTGTATTCTGATCTGAATGAGTTAAATTTAGTCCACTTACATAGTTGACCATAAACAATGCAATAAGAAAGATTATCTTGTGCCCACAATTTGATCAATTCCCTTTGGTTCCAAGGCCTGAAGCACACAGGAAGGGAAAGCAAGCTATTTGGTCATATGGTGGGAGAGGAGGACCTCTTCTGTTAGGCATGCAAGGGAGGGGTATAGGGTGAAAGAGGGACAGAGTGTGGGAACAGGAAGATACAAGTGAAGGGTAACAATCTTGATGTATTCTAAATAAATTATGAAAAAAGAAAAGTAACAAAAAAGAAAAAGAAAAAGAAAGACTGCTTATTTAGCTGATAAGTCAAAATATTTCAGACACCCCTTGTATAAATCTTGACTCTATGGTCATATAGGAATGACTATCATGATTTTATGGTGCCTATTTTGGTATTTAAATTTATTCTTTCAAAGGGTACTTATCTCATATACTGAATGGAGTCATGAAATGAACTCATATATTGAGAATTTGCATTTTGTAATAACTTCTATAATTTCAGTGGGTATCAAGAAGATATTTTAAAGATAGATCTTAGATATTGTATTAATTAAAACAGATAAATGTATAAGATAGTAGCCTCAAACAGCTGCTGCAATTCTTACATTATAATTCCTCAACATTCAAACAGTTCCACATGTATAAATACTTATGGGAAGAAATAAGCATCATTCACCCACTAGTGATAATTAATATCAATTATTATTGCATTATATATAAGACACTTTTTTAACAGATTTACACACATTATATCATTCAATTTTCACTTCAACCTTAGAAGGTTATAATATTTACACTTCTTTTTTATACATGAATTATCTAAGATAAAAGCATCCATGATATGAGAAGGAGGTAGTGTAATGTATCTTGGTAGAAAACACCCTCAAACTTCTTCAGCAAGTGTTGATTTCAATATGCTCTTTTAAGGCAGATATCTGAAGCCAATTGTCCTTAAGATGTTATGATTGTCAGGAGTTCTTAGAGACTAACGCACATTCCATTGTTTGCAGTTTTGATCTGGACATTGTGATAGAAGTCTGTAAAATGGTGGCCATTCAATTTGTTGTAACTTTCAATGGTACTATGTTTAAATAATAGATTCTTAAGGAAAAAATTAAGAGTCAATTTTGGAATAAGCAAAAGAAATATGTCATTCAATGACCAGATGGATTCCTCTCCACTTATGTCCAAGACTTGGATGGCATGTGTATTTGCAAAAATACAGTAGGAAGAATAAATTTTGTGTACCCTAAAACAACTAAATTGATATTTATTATTACTTTTAAAATGAAAAACTAATTTATTTTTTGCCACATATATTTTATAAAAACTCAAATTGGCTATTTCACAGAAGCCATTCATTTCCTCTTGATGGGGACTGATGTCCACAAAATATCACTGGTCAGAAATCCTGTGGTTCCCAGTGCTCAGTCTATTTAGGGTGAGAAGAAAATGTGTTTTTCAGAACTAATTTTAACTAAAGTAGATACTTATATAAGCATTTTATACCTTGTTTTAGGTTGAATCACACTTTAAAAAACATGCTTTGTTCTCTATGATTAACAATGAAATAGGAAGCAAGCCCTATATTTTATGAAGAAAAATTTTTAAATGTTTTTTTCCTTGTACAATGCTACCATAGATTTCTGAAACCCTACACATGTTATCCCTTTGTCCATTCAAAATAAAGTGTAAATGTTATTTCTTGAGATTTTCTGTGGATTTTGGACTCCTTCATTTCATTATCCATTAACTTTTTAGCATAAAGGAGGCAAGAAAGGGACAAAGAAATATCAGTGATTTCAAAACATAAATTTTCTGTATATAAATGGCCTGGTGAACCACTGTAAACCCAGTTCCAGTAAATTTACAACTGTGGATCGGCAAAAAATTCATCTCTCTGATTATTTCCTTTGGCAACAAACCAGAAACAACTGAGCTTAAAGTTAGTACAACCCATTGAAAATATACACAAGGAGGAATTCCCTCTCTGTCAAAATTATATGTAATGTTTATAATGACTATAATTTGTATCAGTGATCTGAAGACAGGGGCAATTTTTGTCATTTATAAATTATATCTATTAACTGAAACGTAAGGTAACTGTTAAGTGCATAGTGCTCATGGTTAGTGGTAAATTTGCTCCTTTCTATGAGGTTATTATTATTTCTTTGAGCTAAATTGCTATTCTCTGTCACAAAAGGCCACTTTACAATTCTAAAAGTCTGGAAGAAAGAACTAACACTCTCCTTTATCAAAAGGTATGTGTTTTCACAAAAGTATTTCAACTTTCTCTGATATATCAGCAGAGCAGGTAAAAAATTGATTGTTTTAGTATAAATGATATATGTGAATATGATTGTCAAGTGCTGTTTGGTCCTGGATAATATTTGAGTGTACACATCTAAGTAAACAAATACGACTTGCTTATTGTGAATCTAAGATACATTAATATGTTGTCATTTTATATTACAGAAAGTATGATTGTTTAGTAAATGTTTAGCTAATCATTTTCAGAGTATAAACATCTTTATTGTAATATTTTAATTCAGATATACTGAATAAGGCAGCAAATGAGACAAACAACTGAACATTTTTAAAGGGATTTTGAACTATTTTTTTAATTTAAATAATTTATTCAGATTACATCTTGATTGTCATCTCCTAACTTGTTTCTTCCCTTTCCCTGTTCCCTCCCTCTTTCACTCTATTCCCCTCTCCTAGTCCTGTGACAGAAAGGGACCGCCTCTCCCACCATATGATCACAGCCTATCAGGTCTCATCCAATAATCTGCTTACTCTTCCTCTGAGTGTCACTAGGCCTCCCCCACCAAGGGGAAGTGGTCAAAGAGGGGGCACCAAAGTTCATGTGAGAATCAGTCTCCACACTCCACACATCTGTGGAGAATGAGCTATCCATTAGCTAGATCTGAATAGGGGTTCAATGTTTACTACATGCATTATCCTCGATTGATATAGTAGGTTGTGTATATCCCCCCGCCCCTTGGTCCAGATCTCCAGCCTTAAGAGAATTCAAATTCTAAAAGGATCATTATTTAAGACAAATTTTCAGAATTAATAAGTTTATACAATGTGTGATTTCTGATTTACCTAAAAGATTTATTTATGGGAAAGGCCTAATTATAATAATATTGCCTCTTATTTTGATTTGTTTTCTTTTGTTTGAGAAGTTAAATTTTCTCAAGCTAGAATAATTTCTTAAATTTGAAAATGGAATGATTATCACTTTGTTTCCAGATGAATGCTGATAAAATTAAATCTATGTTTTTCTAGGTATGATGCCATTTATGAGCCAGCAAATTCCCTTTATTGGGAAAAATAATTGGCTAAGTTTGTTATTACATTGGAGGATACAGTTCCAGAATGAACTGGATTAACAGCATCAGCAAAGTTTGTAATTAGAAAATGTAAAGGGTGGCTGCCTGGAACTTTCAGATAGACCAGTTAAGAGTGGATCAATTGTTGAAGTAAGAAAATTTGGTGATAGCTTAAAGTATCTTATTAGTAGAGCCAGGAAGGGCATACATTATATGAGGGTCACTGAAATAAAATAAGCAAAATACAAGGTGAATAATCAAAAAACAAAAGTCTTGCCTCAGGTTCTTTGAAATAACATCTGATATTAGAACAGCATTTGACAATACACTGACAATAAAAGAAGCATATTGCCTTGGAGTTCTAATTACCTCGTATAAAATAGTTCTCACAGACAATGTGAGCACTCATATATAAGCATATAGGAACCATTATTGGGACAAGGATTATTGGAATTTCTGTGTAAGAGTGTCTTGTATCCCTTTCTTATATATTTGATTGTGTTCCTAGCCATCTCTCCAGCCCTCTTGCATCCTTTTCTAAGTGGGAATGAAAATATAAATAAAACAGAGAAAGTGACATACAAAATTAATTATAAACAATATAATTTTTTAAGAATTCCACAAAACTAGCCAGGCGGTGGTGGCGCATGCCTTTAATCCCAACACTTGGGAGGCAGAGGCAGGTGGATCGCTGTGAGTTTGAGGCCAGCCTGGTCTACAAAGTGAGTCCAGGTTGGCCAAGGCTACACAGACAAACCCTGTCTCGAAAAACAAAACAAAAAAAAAAATTCCACAAAACTATACTAAGAATACTAAGAAGAAACTCAACAGAATCATAAATTCCAGGCAAGCTTTGGGCACATAACAAACTCTTTTTTTTCCCATTTTTTTTTCATTAAATTCATGCATTCGTATATATCTGTGTACGGGCACATATGGGACCTTTAGGAATTGTATCGATCCTTATGCCATCTGAGTCTCAGGGATATATCTCAAGAAGTAAGACTCAGTAACATGCATCTTTATAACATCAGGCATCTAAATGGCACAAAATTGTTTGAAGCAAAACCAGAGGGAATTTTATATTATGGGCACTACCTTTTTTTTTTTAATATAAATGTACTTCAATAATAATATTACATTCAGGATAAGCAAAGATTTTAAATGAATATTTTTTGTAGATTTCCCTTACACTGAGAACTTAAAAAGTTCATGTGGTTTGGGAAACTATACATATACTGTTAACCATCATTATTCAATTAAAAATCCTCTATATGTCACACAAATTATAAAAGAAGTACAGATACTTATT
Organism: Acomys minous; assembly: GCF_964271855.1. NCBI lineage: Eukaryota > Metazoa > Chordata > Mammalia > Rodentia > Muridae > Acomys > Acomys minous. The sequence continues at coordinate 90,183,069 of NC_140488.1, read as the reverse complement.
TAATTAATGTATAAATATCAAGTAAATTAAAATATTGAAGACTGAATAGTCTGGTGCTCTTAAAATATATATTCTTCAAAACAAATATTTATATATTTATATATTTATATATTTATATATTTATATATTTATAGTGTTAGAATCTGGAACTCACTAAAGGAAACACCCCAGACTCAAACTGTATGCAAGCTGCAAAGAGTGTTTATTTCTGCAGAAGTCCAGCATGCAGGGATCAACACAAAATGGCAACTCAGAGGTAAGATCACAAGATCTTTTTAAAGGCAATCAGAGGAATTCCAATGGGAAAGGGTTAGGCAATCTTTGACATGATTGGATAATTCAAATTTTAAAAGTGCAAGCAAACTGAAAGGGCAAAGGCAAGCTTGGTCAGAGGTCAGGAGTTAATCAGAAGACAAGAGATTTCAGACAGGCAGTAAATCACCCTTAAGCAATCAGACCAGCAGTTAATCAACCTTAAGCCATCTTACCTTCCTCCTACCAGGTGGCTAGGCCATCTCTGATTGGCTGCCCATTTTCTGTGGTATTTCCAGTAACCGCTGACCTCATTTCTGAGGAATGGAGACTTAGATCTGTTCTAAGCTAAGGAGAAACTGAAGCCTGTCATGGAGTCGGTTAAGCTTAATTAAGCAGGCCCCTCAATACATCTATATATTAAAGAAATTATAATTAAAACATAAATCATAAGGGTTCAGAAAGAAGGGACTATAAACTATATTCCTAAAAGAAAAATTTTCCTTACATATATACATATAAATATTAATCATACTTAAAATATTTTCGGATCAAAGGAAAGAGAGAATTTGTTATTCTTAATATTAACAAAAAAGTTTAAAAAGTTTTAACACTATACATAGAAACCAAAACTTTGACTTTATTAAAATAGAGCTTGTGCGTAATAAAGCAGTATTCTCATTCATTTTTAAGTTATATTTCATAGACATGACAAAAACTTTAATATAGCGAGATGTGATGGTACATAGCTCTAATCCCAACACTCAGGAGGTAAAGGCAAGGTAATCACTGTGAGGTCAAAGACAACGCAGTTTACGTAATGAATTTCAGACCAACCTGAAAACACATAGTGAGGCACTGCTTTAAATATATGTGTGTATATATGTGAGTGTGTGTGTGTCTTATAAATGTATCTATCTGTTACTATTTCCTATACACCTTATGCCAATTTGTATATCAAATCAAGTAATACATATATACATATACATATGACAATAAATGTACAGTAATAAAATATTCTATGGAAAATAAGTGTGTTTTCAAACTGTATGGATAAGAAATAAACATAGACTAAAGATATCTGTACTTGGAATGGTAAAAGTAACAACAGTAAAATAGAAAAAGTTATTGATGTATATTATCTAAACTAATCTCTAAGCAAACTGTGCGAAGCACAACAATCAAAATTCAAAAACAAAACTCAAAGCCTAAAACTAATTCAAGCATCCCAATATAAGATAAACAAATCAAAATACAAAGAACAGAGTTGATATATTTAATTCAAAAGAAATTATTATTAATAATTATATGTAATGGTTTTGTGTAAAATGGTTATTGTGTAAGTATTAGGTAATAGATGAATAAAAATCAATCTATGATTAGAAATACTCATCTAATTATACTATTAGGTTAATTGAAGTAAAAGTATAGAATGTATGTGTGTGTGTGTGTGTGTGTGTGTGTGTGTGTGTGTGAATGTTAACCTAAACAAAGCAGGAGTGGCTGCATTTATTAAAGAGACAATGGACTTCAAGGGAAGGAAAATTACCAAAACATGGAAGAGTATTTGTAAAATGGTATCTATACACCAAAACAATATATATATTCTAAGTATCCATGAAACAAAATAGATTAAAAGTAAGCAAAATTGAAGCTTATTAAAACCAAAATGTAATGTAAATGTTCATGGCTTTAGTTGGAGATTAACAATCTGAAGAATGGTTGAAACAAATAGAGGGTAAATCAAGGATACAGAAGTACTTAGCACCATGACCTAGTGGCCCTTTCAGACATTTAATTAATAAGCACATGAACATATATATTCAACATCACCAGTCTTCCCAAAATACTAATTAAAATATAAATTATATATCAGATGGACTAGATAAATATACAGGAAAACAGAAATTAGATTTCTGGTGAGAATTTGAAATGGTTCAGCCACTTTGATGAAACACTTGGTAGTATCTCAGAGAAATTTAGTATGCAGCTACCATATGACCCAATAGTAGTGACCTATAACATGTATACTAAAAGAAATTAAAAACATATGTTCACTAAAAGAATGTACATTACTGTCTATAACAGCTTTGTTTGTAATAGACAAAAACTACAAAAACTGAATGGACAAAAGGTGAATAGTTAAAATGAACATTTCTGTACTATAGAATAGTATTCATAAATAATAGTGAACTAAAGATTAATAAATATAGATTGACTGGATGTAGATTGTAATGCTGAGAGAGTGAAACAAACCAATTTAAACAATAGCATGCTCTGTGATTCTATCTGTATAGATGTGGAAATGTCAAAATTATGAAGATGAACAACATTCTGATGCTCTCAGATGTCTGGATATAACAAAAAGGGGTCATTAATACACACAAAATAGACAAAGTAGTAGTGTGGGAGACATTTATACAGTAAAGGAATGAGTTTACATTTTCATTATAGTGGTATTCATACAAGTCTTTCACAGGATAAAATGAACTTGAAATACTCATACACATTGTGATAATATTTATTCCTGGTTTTGAGATCATGATTCCCATGCAAGTGTGAAGACATGTGTTTGGATCCTCAACCTCATATAAAATCCAGGTTGAATGGCTTATAGTTATAACATCACGACTGGGAAGTGGAGATAGATGGTTCCATGGGGCCATCCATTCCTATCTGATCAACAAGTCTCAGGGATAAATGAAAAACTACATTATAAAAACTTAGGTGGACAGCTCCTGACATACACAAGAGGTTGTCCTCTGGCTCCACATGCACATTTATGTGTATTCATGCACACACACACACACACACACACACACACACACACACATGAAAAAATGTATTAGGAAAAATAAAACAGGCATATAGAACTCACATTTACTTAAAATTTCTGAGTGTGTAATCATTTCAAAATTAATAGTATGTAATTATTTTTTATTTATTGTGGCGTTCTATTTTCTAACTTTTCCTTGTGTGGTATTAAATATTGGTTTTGTATCATTTCTCTCTAGCTTTGTTCTCACATACCATTCTTTCCTGTTTCTGTCCCTTTAAAATATCAAGGTAATGGTGACTAATAAAAACTATTGAGAAATGCTTCTTCCTTTTTCATTTTCATCAAAAGAGTAAATTTTTGCTACTTTTAAAAGTATTTTATGTTTTGGGTTTTATATTTTATATAGAGTTGAAATTATACCATTCAACTTTGTTAATGTTCACAGTACTACTATTGTTATACATGAATGTGACATCTTAGCGGGATTTTAGTATCTTTCAGTTTTCCACAAATATTTCTTCTAAATTTACAGGTATAATATAACTCATAATATTCTTTAGCATCATTTTAATGGCTTTATCATCTACAGTGTACACGTCTTTTCCTTCCTGTTTCTGATGATTGGTGTCTTCGGTTTTATCTTTGCCCTATAAGGCTTTATAAATTTTATTAATATTTTATAAGATAATATTTTTAAATTTTATCCTGAAAGAATGGTAGAAGATTTTCCAGAAAATTTTGTTTGAGTTTGAAATTTAGCGGCAATAGTCAAGCAAAGGTATTCCAGAGAACAGAGTTGGATATTAAGTTCTGGATATCAGAATATGTAAGCATTTCAGATTTGACAGCAACTGAAGCTCATTTGAAAAAATGAGCTTCTAAAAAAGCCACGAAAGAAATCAAGAGCCTGTGATTGCACCCTCAAGAGCTCTAACAATTACTGGCTGGATGAAAAAGAAAGAAGGGAGAGAAAAATCAAATAGAATGGGAACATTATGAACATTAAGGGAATACGGATTTTAATGCAAGTGCAAATTGTCAGCCAGGTCAGTTTGTAGAGTAAGAAGAGGACTAAGAAGTGAAAGGGTTAGGAAGATGAAGGACAGGGTGAACTGAATGGGAGCAATTTCACCCAAGCTGTAAAAGTAGAAGGCAAATTCTGAAAGAAAAAGGCAGGAGACCCAATAACAAGGTAACTAGAGGTCTTTTAATGGTCAAACCTCCTTCATTCAATTTTGAGGGTGCAATTTATTTTCTGAAAATAAAATCTGTCATATTAAATATAGATTCGATTTTAGACTATTTTCAAAACTCTTATTCAGTGTCTTAATTCACTTGTAGGAATGATGAGATACATTTTCTTTACCCAGTAAGACCAGATAATAAGCATTTATGTTCATAAATACCATATATACATATATAAACATAATTTCTTGATATATAGTCTTACTGATATATGCATAAGTGTGTAGCTATACACAAATATATGGATGGATGAAATGTGCTACTCTGTGACAATTTTCTTCAGGTTCCTGGGACATCATGGTAAACAGGTATAAAATATAAATTCCTTTGTGGAACTGTAATCTATTGAGAAAGGAAATCATTCATTCAACCAATCAACAATTGTCTATTAGGTAGATAGTGACAAGTGCAATAAAGGAAAGTGAAACAAGGCAATAAAGCAAATTTCATTTATATATTTCAGATTAAAATAAAATTAGTTCATTTCCTCTTCCCTTCCACTCTCCAAGACCCCATATAATTGTCCTTGCACTCTCTCAAATGCATGGTGTCTTTGCTTTATTAATTCTTGCTACACACACACACACACACACACACACACACACACACAAACATACCACTAAATACATAGTAAATAAGTACAACAGGCTCTATTCGTTACTCATATATATATGTTTTCAGGGTTGACCATTTGGTTTTGGATCATGAATCGTGGTACTCTCTCCTTGGGGAAACTATTTCTCCAGCTCTCAGCAGCCCTTAGTTACCTCTAGTTCTTTGTGTAGAGCTAAGCCTCAAAGGCTTTCCCTAATCCATTTTAGCATATCTATTACCTTTTCTTTGTTCAACCCTCAACAAAGAAACATCTATTTGCAACAGAAGGAGAGCCTTAAAGAGAACTACAGCCAACAAAAATACAAAGTTTTGGGGCCCAGTCACAATGAGTTCATCTACAAAACAACTCCTGCACCTAAGGCTCAAGGAACATTATAGGAGATAAAAATATAAGAGCCAGAGGATTAAAGAGTGTTTTCTGAGATTGTGTCTCCTAGGACAAAGGAATTTTTAAACAGAGAATGAGCTTTCTCAGGCTGTGACATCTAAACAGAGTTGTTTTGGGGATAAATGAATCTGGTAGAAAGATATTTTTAGTATGAAAGGAAAGCTAATGGGAATGTTGCAAGTAACAATACATTTAATGTGTTTTAAGAGAAATAAAGACAGTCAATATGATTGTAGCAAAGAAAAAATGGTACAGAGATGAGATAGGGAGAAATGGGCCAGCAGTTAAGAATACTTGCTGCTCTTGCAGAGCACTCACATTTCCCAGTACTTGATAATATGCTTTTTCCTCTGTCAAAATAAGCCAATTCAAGCCATATTAAAAGTATATAAAGGCAGTTTTATTAGGGGCAGCTCTCAAGTGGGTTCAGCACTCCTGAGGAACAAGACCAGGGAAGTCACCTTGCAGACACAAAGAATGAAAGGAGGGTGAAGAGAATGAAAGATCACGAGCACAATAGGAGAGAGAAATGTGGGGTTCCCCTGGCAACAAAACAAAATGTCTGGATCATGGAGTAAAGGGCAAAGAAGAAGCCAAGCCCATTGGCTGGAAAATTCAGATCGGGACTGAGGGATGCTGGGAGAACTTGGAGGCCAGGTCTGCTTTGGTATGTTAAATTGGCACCTCATCTACTTGTCCCAGGTCTGAATTCCAGCACTCTCAGCTACTAACTACCTGTAACTCCAGTTTCAGAGATATACACACAGTCAATACATTCATACACATAAAAATAAAATGTAAATCTTTTTCTGAAAAGAGACAAATGGTACAGAAGACAGTATGGGAGAAAGTAGGGGCCACTGAGAGAAGACATATTACTCAGTGCTTAATATTTTTGATAAAGATGAAGAGATAAGTCTGAAGAGACTTGAAACAATGATGTGATGTGTATGTACATGTGTATATATGCATGAATGTGCAAACTTCTGTGTTGTACACATAAATCCCCTTTGGCTGATTTATACTGGAAAATAAGTAACACTATAACAATAAAATTATAACTTCATTTAGTATAATTATTTTTCAGTTCCATCCATTTATCTAAAATGTTCATGATTTCATTTTTTATAGGTGAGTAATATTGCATATTATATATATGTACATTTTGCTTATCCATTCATCAGTTGATGGATATATGTGGATTCTATTTCCTAGTTATTATGAATAAAACAAAGTATAAAGTAAATAATAAGTAATATTAAACAAAGCAATGTATAAAAACCTTTGTATTAGTATTATTATAGTACCAGTGAATTACTGAAAAAGCAAAAATACTTAATTACATCCCATCAAAGTAATAATGAAAGAATATTTAAACAGGGAGGTCAGTTATCAAAAAATAGAAAAACCTTGATGAAATAATGGAAGAAGATATGAAGGAATAGAAACAAATACTTCACATTGTTGATTGAATAATTTAATATTATTAAAATGTCCATATTGCTCAAAGTATGGTGTGGATTCAACAAAATTATACCAATATATTAATTAATGACATTTTTACAGAAACTGAAAAAAATTCACATGGAAATGCTTCAGACCCAAATTATTCAGCAACCTTGTGAAAGCAAAGCAAATTTGGAAATATCATACTTTCTGTTTTAAGATACCATGATAAATATCATGCAATCAAAACTATAGGCTGTGGGAACAAAACAGGCATACAGGTCAATGAAACAGCAAAAATCCAATTAACAAAGCCATGTCCATATAACAACATGTTTCTGAAAAGAACACAAATGATACACAGTAAGAATTATATCTCTAGCTGACCCCACCCCTTGTTGGCTGTAGCACTTGGCAGAGTGGGACTTGCACCTCACGTAGGCATCACAATAGAACTGGCTGTGCTAGCATGGGTAGAGGTCAGCTTTTGCCCCAGAGCATGAGATGAGGAGTTTTGGCTCTGCCTTTAGTTGGCTGCTGCATTAGATGAGCTACCCTGGGATCACCCTGGTTTGAGTACAGGGAGCTGGCAGGCCCAAATCCAGGGCTGTGCTTTGGCTCACCCCTACATATACCCCATCTATGAATTGCTGGAGCAGATGATGGACCTGGTCCTATAGATCCAAAGCTTCAGGATTTCTGTGTCACAAGGGACAAGAGGATGTCTTAGAGGAGCCCAGTGAGAATCCAGTATTGATAGTGTAGCAGGATCCAGAATCCTCAAACTAGACCAATGACTCATTGCAATGAACATTGGCAAGTAAAGAAATGTGGACACACTGGCACACACTACTGGGAATTTTTATTTCCTTTGAGGGAGGTTGCAAGGGTGGAGAATGTTTATAAAGGGCATGGGGCTGTGGAGGGGGGTTGAGTAGAATTGAGGAAAAGGAGTCTCAAAGACTCAATAAAAAGTTAAACAAAAAAATAATTACCTCTCCAATAAATAATGTTTTGAAAATGCATACTCACATGGAAAATAACTATATTATATCTTATTCCTATAGAACACATAAAAATTAATGAATGACTTAAAGATTTAGATATAAGACCTAAAATGATAATGCTGATGGGAGACAATGTAGGCAAATTTTTAAAAGATCCATGAGGGACCAAAGCCAATGATCTGTGAATGGAAAGCAAATACTCTACAACAGAACTGCATACCCATATCAGAAAAAAGTTTTTGACATGGGTCTTGGAAATGATTTATTTCATAGATGATACCAAAAATACATAAACTAAGAACAAAATAACCAAGTGGGGCTACATCAAACTATACAAAAGGATATAATAAAGTTATTAGATGACAAATTATAAGTAAGCATGTTAGCAAAGCATACTAGATTAATACACCAAGTGGCTAAGGAAATCACAAAACTAAAGAAAAACAAGTAATATTTCTAAAGGAAAGTAGGCAAAACTAAATAGATTTTTCCCCCAAATAATACATAGAAACAGTAGGCAAGTATATGTAAGTTGCTAAAGAGCATTCATCATCAGAAAAATGCAAATCAGAAGAACAATGAAATATGTTTCAAGGCTATTTCAATCTGAGTTTTAGCATAAAAAAAGAAAAAAGAAAAAGAAAGAAAATAACAAAACAATGGAACAACACAAATGATTGTTTTATAGGGTTGGGAATATTTATTGGTACATTTATTATTGAAAATAGTATGCTGTTTCCTTAAAATTAGAGGTGTAGGACTAGGTTATACCACTTCTGTCTATAGAAAGTCCCCACATAAAAATAGTACTATTCCCTATATACCCAATTCTGAGCATATATCTAAAGGAAATGAAACCAATGTATCAACAATATTGAAATATTTGCATTCTCATATTCTTCATGGAATTATTCACAATAACCAAATATACAAGTCATATAAACATATGTTGATGTATTAATAATTATCATAGTATCTTCATGTATACTTTCTATATGTCTTCATATATGAAAACACATACATAGTTTTATTAAATATTTTTACATATACATTTATATCATTACACATATATGCATTAAACTACCTACAACAAGAAAACCACAAAATAATCAGGAATTATATATATGTTACTTTCATAGTATTTTGGCTGTTTGTATTTGGCAGAGTTGAAGAAAACATCTTTCCTATCTTGTTGAGTCTAAAATTCTGAATGTAAATCAATATTTATAACATTTCTTCATTGTCAACTTAAAATATCTATCTAGACCTAAAAATATCTTGACCCATAAACAACTAAACTTAATTGTAAAACTAAACTATCTGGTCTTCAAACCCATCAGACACTTGAGAAGGAATAAAATTAGTTACCTGAGTATACATGGAGTGCAGATTAGCAGCTTCCCAAATGGCTTCAAATGTGGCAAACAAGCCACTGGACAAAATGTTCTCATTTCTGCCACAGACAGAACTCTGCCTAAAAATGGGCAAGCTTGGATACAGGCAGAGTCTATGGCCAAACTCTGCCAAGACAGGGTAAGCATGTCCTCAATAGTTCCTGCCTCACAACTATGTCTGTCAGATACATTGAGTCAGAAGCCTGAAGATAGTGCTCCAATGTTATAGAGAATTTTGCATGACTGCTCAGGCAATAAACTGTACTTTATTTTAAAATGAAAATTGTATAGATATTTGTAGTATACATCACGATATCACACATAGTTTATATAAGACATACATATGTAATAAAATTATACCAATATATATTATATATTCACACACATATATAAATGTGTATATGTATGTATATATATGTGTGTATATATGTATATACATATATACACACACAGTGGTATGGTAGCTAAAAATATGTTTATATGCATACACAGAAACACACAGCCCTTAGAGGAACAGTGATTCTAAATTCTCATAGTAATTGAACTTACATATCCTGAATGAAATATTTTTATTGTTTCATAATGCAGATCAGTGAAATCTGATGAATCTACTCTTTAGAATGTTTTTTTTTCATGAAAAAAGGAAAATTTCCTGTGATAGAAATCCAGATTACATTAGTTCCACAAGAGAAGCATGCTTGGAAGTTTTATAATTTTTAAAAAATCTTACATAAATTAAAGATAATTATTTCATTTTAAAATTGTGATTCATGTATAGTAGTTTCTAAATACAAGGCTTGTTCTTCTGAAATTGTAATTATTTACTTGCTGGGGAAGTTGGAGAATATAATTAGTCAATCTCAATTCCTACTTTCTGATGAGAGGACTTGTCTGGAGTCAAAATACCAAGTGCCTGTTTCTACCCCTTCTGAGAAACACAGAGTACCAGATTTTAAATGCCGTCATGTGCAAAATAGTCAATATGTTCTTAAAAAATCCTTTTGTTTCATTTTGCTTCCATGACTTCACTAGGCAAGTTTCATTTGAAATAGTACATGCTGTGTTTTATAATGAAACAGAAACACAGCACTCAACCCCCTGATTTCAAAAGCGGAATCTAAAAGGGGGGAGGGGGGCTGAGAAAATAAGTTATAATCAGTCTAAATTGCAGTATAAACAATATGTTTTTTGGCAAGGAACTCTACTCTCGATATAATTAGCAAAAGAATCTAATAGAAAGGCTTTGTATCTGTACGAAAGCAAGCAGATACTGAAGGAGATTCTCAGATCCACTGTGTTTTAGGCAGTAAGAATGCTCGTTAAATGCAGAACGCTGCTCCAGCTCATGTGTTTGCTCCGAGGTGGAGGTTTTGTTCGACTGACGTATCAGATAGTCAGAGTGGTTACCACACCGACGTTGTAGCAGCTGCATAATAAATGACTGAGAGAATCATGTTAGGCATGCCCACCTAACCTAACTTGAATCATGCGAAAGGGGAGCTGTTGGAATTCAAATAGACTTTCTGGTTCCCAGCAGTCGGCAGTAATAGAATGCTTTCAGGAAGATGACAGAATCAGGAGAAAGATGCTGTTTTGCGCTATCTTGATTTGTTACAGCAGCCAACTTATTGGCATGATGGAGTGACAGGAAAAACAGCTGGCATGGAAGGTAGGATTATTAAAGCTATTACATCATTATGAATACAATTAGAAGCTGACCATGACAAAGCATATGTTTGAGAAAGCAGCTGTTGGCAGCTGGGGTTTGTTGCCGAGCTCTTCAAACTCTGCAAACAGTGTTGCTTTTACAGAATGTTGCTTTTACAAAATTACCTTGTGCTGCGTTATATTTTTGGGGGGGCAGGGGGGTGCTTGCCTCCAATCTCAGGAAAACAGTTCTGGGATAAAATTCAGTGTTAGAAGATTTTAGAATAAAGTATTTTTCAGGAGTCTAGCATTCTCCAGGTAGATGATGACAGGGGAGGTGGAAATCTACCCCAGCTCAGTCAGATGTAATTTGCTTACAAGGATTGATTGATATATTGGCATATTCAGACACTGAGAGAAATGAGAATGTACACAGTGTTTGGATCTGTTAGAATTGCTATACTTGGTTCCTATTTTATAAGGAGTTTGGCTGTCAGTCATCACTCCTCATCAATTTCTAGCTTTTGACATTAATTCAGTCATTCTGCATTATATGAAGAAAATATATCAATATCTCCTGCAGGCTTTTTCAACAACTCCAGCATCTGTTTTAGCTATTGAACTGTATTCACGTTTTGCCAAGTTGATGTCGACCCAGCTGGTCTATCATTTCTCGCTTGATTACTGCTCTTAATTTCTCTGTATCAGCTTCTTTCAGATAGAGCTTTGAAAGCTGTTAATGGAAAATGACAGAAAATGATAAATTATTGAAAACTGGAGCACTTATTATTTATTTGGGACCTTAATGAGTTTTGCTTTACATTCTTTCCTGCCTGTGTACAATTACTTTCTGTTTGGCAATATCTTTCAATCAGTAGATTACAAAGTACTTTTAAACAAACAGAACACCAGCCTGGATGGGATTTGGCTCCAAAAATAAAGTTTTGAGGAAAAGGAGAACAATTTAAGCTTTTAGTAGAAACTATGCCTCATTTCTATATACTATTTTCATATGCTGTCATGGGGATCTATCAGTGGGTATATATTGGACTGAATATACTGAAATAAAATATATCACCACTAGGGTAACAAGAAAATAAAACAATCAAAGCTGTTGTTAACTAGTGATTACTTAAAACAGATGTCAAATAATATAGAAACAGACTTCTTGAATATGAAAAGCATGGTTTTTCACTAAGTAATACAGACACTTTTTCAGATTTCTACCCCATCTCCTTAGTAGCCCAAGGTGCTAAATTATCCAAGTTAATAGAGTATAGTACAAGAATATCTTATATGACCTTTTAGTATACACAGTGTTGCTCATAGGTGGTAAGTCTTTTTTCTAGTAATTGTAATAGCCCAGTCAGACTGGTTGAAGAACACCACTGACTGTTATGTAACTTTTTTCTGAATGTTAGTTCATGTTTTTCAATTACGTATTCCTCTTAGAAAAAGTGATTTAAAACAACATGTATTTAAATATCAGTGAACCAATTGCAAACTGGCAGGCTAATTATACTTGTTTGTATTCATTCAAATTAATTACTAGCATATGTTTGGGAAAATAATCAAGAATTTGAAGAGTACTTTTTAACCTTGAAGCATACAGAACAGGGTCAGCTGTGTCATTCATAATTCATATGTACAGCAGCAGTGGAAATAGTTTTCAAGATGTGCAATTAGCAGCAACGTATTTTAATAATATAGATTTAAAAGTCTGATTATTTCTTGTTGCATGATTGGGTGCTGTATAGTCTGTCCTAATACTTGGTTGATCTCTGAGGCACTCAAAGACTGACAGAATTTTGCATCCAAATCAGTGCTGATTTGAGGTAGATGTCAAAACCTCAACTTTATCTAACTGTCCTTTAAAATACTTCTTTCCCTGTCATGATCATTTCTCAACTTTTAGAGTCATTTTAAGTGACATCTGGAGGGACACTCTTTTCCTAGATTCTTTAGGAGGACTCTTCTTTTGTGAATTGTCTCCTATGAAAAATATGTGACTTTCTGGCTGCTGTTACCATAGTTACTTACAAAAGGGGGCAGGGGTATTTAAATGAAGATAATGTAATTTAAATCAGCCACTGGGCTCCCAAAACTGTGAGTTCTTTTGTTTATTAGTCTGTAGTTTAGGCTTCCTTTCTTTGTAACTAGGAAGCACTTTCTATTTGATTCTACTGATGAATGGAAAGGACGGACACTAGGTGGCACCAGCTGTTGATTATTAATGAAATCTTAAAGGCTTTAGGCCACACACCTGAAGAGCAGGGAGTATACCCTCCCTGATAAATGCATCTTAAGAGTTGGAAATGCTTGCAGATCTTTCTGGCTCTCAGATACAGTCAGCACGCAAAGCAAGGCCACGTGCAGTCTCCAAATCCCAACTGCTTAATTCTGTGGCTTCTGGAGTGATACAGAGGGGAAAATAATATAAGAAAGAAATGCATAAAAACAGACAATGTGAAAGACATGTGGGACAAAATGAAATAGGTTATAAATGTTTACATTCGTTTCCAAACCCCATTTTCTAAATGGCTGTTGATTTGCCCCAGTTTGTACAAGCATACGTTGTATTCCTTGCCTACAGCATCTGCGTTTAAAAAAATATTTGTTTAAGTACAAATCTTATGAAACACCACTACTACTTAATTTTCAGTTGCCCTTTGGTTCCCTCTCAGTGCGGACTCTGTCCAATGAAATTCCCCACTTGTGATACAGTTGCTGCCTTTCAATGTGCTATACTTCATCCAGAAAGATGAGCTAGGGGAGACACTATCTGCTAAGAAATATGCTTTGAAAGGATTTTCCCCCTCCATCCTATTATTCTCCCATCCTCATGCCATCCATCTTTCAAGAATGGAGAGGCTAGAAAGAAACAGACCACATAAGCATGCATACACACACACACACACACACACACACACATACACACACACACACACACACACACGCACGGGATGCACACATGTGTCCACATAACCTTGAATTTTTTCTAAATTGTTAATAAAGAAAAACACAGTATTTTTAATTTTTCCAGGAGACTGCAAGCAAAATTTTAAAATGAAAGTGAATAAATAAAGTGGGAGAACTAAATAATTTCTTATAACTGGAAATAATTTTCCTGAAAAACAAGCAATAGTCTCTCTCACTATGATTAACTAGATGTTTCTGAAAAAAAAAAAAACAATACGTTGCTCTGTATGAGGGAATAACAGACACAATTCTTCAATGTTCTGTTTTCTTAACTTCATAAAGTTACCAATGATGCACATACGGACAAAATGAAGAAATGTTTTCTGTTTGCCATGATAGGCTGGTGAATAAATAAGCTTATTTTATTGTCTTTCATTTAGTGTGTTACTTAATGTAGCACAAATCAGAAAGAAATCCTCAGATGGGACAAGTGTAAGGGCTCTAGAAAACTGGCTATATATAACTTGAACCTCATCTGTAGGAATGTGCCTTTTGATCATATCCTTGGGACTGCTTCTTGTGTGAAATGTTAAAATATCAAATTAGACTTCTTACTGTGAAGAAGACAAATACACTGAATGTAAAAAGGACCAAAGGATACGGCCACCTACAGCACCTCTTAGAGCCAACAATTCACTTTGGGGTTTGATTGATTTACAGATTTGATTTTGTTTGACTCTTTATTGTAGCACATTCACTCTAGCCCAGGCTAGAATCAAGCTTGAGAGTGTGCTGCCTTCACCTCTGGATTAATGGTTATACTCAGACCCAAAGACAATTTATTTTTATTTATTTCTATAATATATAATCCTAAAATAAAAATAAAAACATCAGAATGTGAGAGGGTTAAAACTTAATGATAATTCATTGATTAAATATCCACAATCTTATATGGCTACATAATTCTATCTTAAAAATTAATACTGAGCCTGTATGCTGAAAAAGTACACAATAACGCTTATATCCCAGCACTTGGAAATATGAGTCAGAAATACTGTCAGGAGTTTGAGACCAGTCTAGGCTACATACACCATGAGTTTAAGAGTAGCCTGGGTCTCAGTATGGAACAGTGTCTTATAAACAAAAACAAAATTGGGCACAACTTAAACAGTGATAAATAATTTCTTTCTTTACAGAAGCATGGATGAAGAAAGTTTTCTAGAATCTCTAGCACTCAACAGACATTAACTATAGTTAGGATAGTGAAAGGTTGAAGAACGCTGGAAGGAACAGCGGCAAATGAACTTAAGCTGATTACTACCAGTAGATGATCCTCAATGAGTTGCACAGTTAAGACTCATTTACAGATCTCAGGTAAAAAAGAGGGAGAAAAAAACTACTTTTACATAACAGTGTTAAGTGAGAACTAGACTACTTTGTGAGGTACTGAACTTCTTAATGTGTTCATTGCTAAGAGTAAAGTGAAATTAAAGATGCCTGAAGTTGAGGTTGGTTAGATGGCTCAGTAGTTAAGAGCTCTTGAAAAAGACCAGGATTCAGTTCCCAAAATACACATGGAGGAATACAACTACTTGTAACCCTAGTTTGGGGGATTTAATGCCCTCTTCTAGCTATGTGGTTTCCTGCATGCACATGGCACACAAAAGTAAATATGTATGTATAATATGTATATGGATATATATAAACATGTATGCGTAAATTATACTGCTTTCTTTTAAAGATGCCTCACATCATCTTGAACACTAAGAATCTATGAGGCTGATCATTTCATGAAACAACCACAAAAACAACAAACCATACCCTTTGGGAGAATAATTTGAATGTCTTTGTAGCTCTAATTGAGTCATATATAATGGAGAATATGTCACACAAATTTCCATTTGGCAAGCCAATTAAAATTGTTTTCCATATTTCTAAATTGGTTATTAAAAGAATATTCTTGAGGTATAAAATCTCAACTTGGGTGCCTGTGATTTTTTAATGGAGGTTAATCACATACATTTGTATTTTTCAGAAAACTATGGTGGCTTTCATTTGAAAACAGCATTTAACTGGTGATAACAGAAGTTAGAAGGGCCACAAAGCCAAATGCTTACTCTCTAGCCCTAATTGTAGAAGCTTGCCTACACTCTATAAAGACTAAAGGAAATGTTTTGAGGTTGTTCACTAAAAGAAACATTTTGGGATTGTTCATTGGTTTAAGCATCTAGACAAGCAAAAGTCAATTGTTTTTTCTTTGAACACCACAAACAAAAATTGAGGTCATCCATTCTATTAATATTAAACACTTTGAAAAGTGGCCTAAATATTAAGTCCGATAGGTAAAGGTAGATTGATATTTATAGTAATTTATTAAGAGATTGTAGTTACTGAGAAAACGTTGATGTTGATGTAAGGAAATAAGAGGCCTCTGCAGTCATTGGTTCGTGTTCCAGTATCTACTTTCATGATAAGATGCAGACGTTGGGAGAAGAGGATGTCTTTTGATCTGTTTTGAGGTGTGTGTGTGTGCCCTTTCTTTTGGTATTAGTGGCTGCTCTTCTGCCAGTATGTCATTTTAGTGACTGAAGTTAAAAAATACAATGGCAGACATAGTAGGGGAAATGGAAACCACATTCTATCTTACATTTAGTTACCTTTTCTTTTCTTCCAAAGCCTGTAAATTTGCTGGGATTCTTATATTGTCAAGTTCTGCACTTCATTTACTATTGTTAAATGATGAGAATATTCTTAATCAAGTATGTTCTAGGAATGACCAAAGACTATCAAGACAGGAATAGATGCACAGGTGGCACTGATTGTAAAGGATTGATAGAACACTCTCAAATTAAAAATTAGCAATGAGATATTTGTGAAATGTTTTTCCTGTGCATAGAGAAATAAGAAGATTTTTAAGTCATAGGGTAATCAATAGTTTGATTATAAACATAAATATAATATATTTCCATCACAGATTATAATCTTTAAACTTCTTTCTTAAACTAATTCCCTACATTTTTTCCTAGGGAACAATATCATTTCCTTTACAACTAACATTGAAAATTCCTGTAAAACCCTTAGGATTTTTGTTTTATTTCCACGAGAATGTTACAAACAGCTATCTTGCGATGCCTGTCTCTATGGTAACAGATACAAGGCTTTAAGGGTCTGAGGGAAATCCTTCCTATGGCTTTAGAATATGGAGCAATGAAGGAAACTCACAGAGGAGGAGGATGGAGCTGGGGAAAAGCAAACAAGGCAATTGAGAAAAAAATAAGTCATTGGAGTTTTGTGTGTGTGTATAAAAACAGTTTCATGACCTCTTAATCCATCTCAAAATGAAGTAACCACAAACATACAGTAAAGTGTTTTTCTTAAATAAAAAAAGAAAGAAAGCCTTTTTAGAGTGTTATTTTCAACCTCCAGTTAAATCTATGTAATAGAAGTCACACAGATTTTTCTCTTAGTATACTAGCTTTTGCTATGTAGAAAAGACAATTTTATCTTCCTAGAAACTGATAAAAGCAGTACTGTATCTCTGGCAAATTCAGTTGTTGTTATTGCTATCAGAGATCTTGATCTTTAAAGGGACTGTCTCTTTCTCCCTGGGCTAGAGTATTGAACAGAGTTGGAATTTCTCCCAGTAACTGGGACATCTCATAGAACTATGAACGCACAATGCTCCATCAGTGTATTTTTTGTAGATCTTTTTCTGCTAAAGAACTGAGTCAAGTATGTTAAAAAGTACTGTTTACCTGAAAACTCAGCACGTTTCCAGTGTACTGAGTTTTGGAAGTTTTACTTTCTCTTATTAAAATAATAAAAAGAAACTATAGATTTTTAATAATAGTGCATTTGCCAACTATCTGTGAGGCCTCAAGATAACATCTTTAGTACCCCCGAAACATAAGGCAAGTTAAAAAAAAATCCCAAATAAGTTTGAAAGTAATTGATTAGTAAGCTTTCCAATTACTATACTTTTTCATTATCTTACTTACTGCATAGAAAAATATAGAAATGAGTGTAAATGCTTACATTTAAAAATATGTATAGTATATATGATATAGGTTTGAAATTACTGATATGAATAAATCTCTTATGTATAGATTTAGCATTAACATTGTTTTTGTGGTGTCATAATGCACTAATATCACTTTGTAGTATCAAAGCAAATAAACAATACAACCATTGCAAATGATAAAATTCATAATTTGACCAAGAAAAATTAATACTTTAGGGGTTGAGAAAATTTCAGTCAAAGTCACAATGTTTAAGATTAAATTAGCAAATATTTACTTAGTGTTTATTGCTAGCAAGCTATAACTTTCAAACCTTTAAACTAAAAGAACTAAGTTCGTTCATTGTTTATGCTATGATCTGAAGAGATTTATAGATATTCTGTATAGATATCTTTTTACAAATGTAATCCAGTCAGTGTATATTAATAAAAGATAAGGTGATGTCTGCCAAACTTATTCACACTGATATTAAAATTATTTTTTTAAAAAAAACTAGTTTAACTGTAATGTTTCAGTCACACTTTGGGTAACTTTTGGAGGAGGAGGGACCCTTCAGTCATAGACATAGGGGAGGGGAATAGGATAAAAGCAGGAGGGAGAGAGGAATGGGAGGATACGAGGGATGGGATAACAATTTAGATATAATCTGAATAAATTAATTAAATAAAATTTAAAAAGTAATAATTTTAAAGGAAATCTCTCTTTCTCTCTCTCTCTCTCTCTCTCTCTCTCTCTCTCTCTCTCTCTCTCTCTCTCTCTCTCTCTAACTCCATGCATTTCAATCCACGGGCAGAATTAATTCCTATGTAAAACATGATTTCTAAAGAGAGAATACTTTAAACACTAAATATACTCACTATTATTGGAAACAAGACTTCAGTTTAACTAATGAGCATACATAGTTTACATGTAACATGAAAATCCACCACAAAATCTTCTATTAGACTTTGGAGGTATAGCCATAAGGCCAGTATAAGGAAGGAGAAATGGATAAAATGATAGCATACATAATAAGAATAGGTACAGAAGAAAATGGGGTGATTCCGGTAGCATTTTATAGAGAAGGTAGAAAATAGCTCACCTACACATCTGGGCAGTACAAAAATTGTCTATATACACTTGAAGGTCAAAGGTACTTACAAGTTTTCCAAAAATAAATATTACTTTGGTATCTGCTGACAGATATCTAAATACAAAGGGATAAGAAGAACAGTGGTGTGAATAAATATACCAGCATTACTCCTTACTAGTCAAGTCCTTGTTGCCACTCATTAGCAACACTCTTGGGATCAGGTTTGATAAAGATTTCACAGTTTTCTTTCACTAATACAGATTTTCTTGTTACATAGTATGGGTAGAAAAATTATCTAACAACAATAAACATAGATTATTGAATGTGACACTAATGCTATCCTTATATTTGTAGGCTAAGTGTAGGTACAAAAGTCATTTATGTAATGTGACAAGTATGAAAGGAAAATATTGAGGAAAAGCTCACCCATGACCTAAATGTTAGTTTAGTAAACAGGATTTGCAAACAGGTTATTTCTCCATTAGCTGACCCAGAGCGTGGTTAGAGCATACCAATTCAAGTGGCAGGCTGTTTTCATTCATCCAACAAATGTTTATTGGTAAATTCAAGCTGCCAGGCTTGGTGCTAAAGCAAGAGGACTAAGCTATGGTCCCTAAGGATTTACAGAGGAATGTGCTTTGTGTGGATAAAAAGGGGGAAATATCTATAGTGACATCTTCCCAGGGAGCAGCAGCAGCTGCAGATCCAGACAGCTTGGTACGGCCTGAGGCTTCCTGGGTTCCTAGTTTTAGAGATATGTTAGAACTTGTGAGGTCATCAAAGGATTAAGTAAGAACTGAAAGGAAAAGGAGCAGAATCGATGAAAAATGAGCATTCAAAGTAAGAGGTGAAATGACAAATTTGAAGGGTCACATGAACTAAGGAGACGCTTGCCTAACAGCTGCTGCTCAGCTTCACTAACATCAAATCTACAAGGGGAGTAATGAACTGTTTCAAGTCAGTTACAACCAGATAAATAGCTTTATATGTGCAGTAAGTATGGGTCTACAGAGATTCTCTCAGGAGGACCGGAAACTAGTGCATTTCCTCTTATTGGTAATTTGTGCATTTATGCTCGGGCACTCTTTCCTATGCTATGTTTAGAGAGATTTTTAAAAATGGTTTAACTTCGTATTTTAATTAAAAACCAACTGAAAATATCTTATCAATGTTTATAGTTAAATCCATCACAGTGTGAGTGATTATAGAGAAAGCATAGAAGGAAAGCATAATCAATAGACTAGGCCTGCTGCTGTCTACCAGCATCATGAGGAAATTTTGACAGGCTGTGGTTTGGCTTGGTTGATATAGACTTCATCTTCAGATATAACTGTTCCTAAGAAAATTATAAAATATAAATTGGCATTTTTAATTTGGAATGTGGGATAAGCGGGACATTTTCTAAAGAATGGGAATTTCCAGATTATTAGTCCCTACTCCCCCAAATAGCACATATTTGAACAAATTGTCTCTAAAGCCTCTCTGTCTCACACTTTCTTCATGTTTCCACTTATTTCATCCCTTCTCTTAATATATATGTTAATGTGTATGTACATGCTTATACTTCTTTGTTATTATTAGTTTTTAATTGGTGTAAAATGGGATGATTGTGACTTTTCATGCGTGTACTTGATTTTGCTCATTGTCGTCACACATTATCCTCATTTGTCTTTTCTCTCCCATCCTGGCTATCTCTTCACTCTCCCCAAGTAGATTCCATTGTGCTCTCATGTCATATGTATCTATATTTATCCACTTTTGTCGCTGAAGTAGTTTACATGGGACTAAGATAAGGAGAAACGTCCCAATATTCACTAGTGCAATTATTTGACTTTATTATGAAAAAATAAAACTTCCTTTGAGTTTTTATAAAAAAAAGTCTTACTGATCTTTAAACACACCTACATGTAATATCATCCATAAGTACATTTTCACAGTGAGCATAGCTCCATGACAACCATGGTCTAGAAAGGAATATTGCCAGCATTTGAAAACCCAACATTCTTCTCCAAAAGACATCATATTGACGTCTAACAGACCAAAGGTTAAGACAGATGGTCTCTAAATTTGTGTGAGATCCCGAATATATGATAGTTTTTTCCTGCATATGTATTTGTCTTTAGTTATTGTGCAATCAATATTGGCTCTGTATAATATGCCTCTGTGCAAATATAACAGAAATTACCTATGTATGCTGAATGAACATTTGAAGTGCATCTTTTGGGGAACTCCTTTTTAAGCCCACTCTGTCCAACTTATAATTATTTTGCATGAATGTTCTTACTTTTGTTATATAGGTGCTAAATCTGAACGTGTTACATCACAGAAAACTAAACAATCATCTTTAGATGATAATTCCATGAAGGTTCTCAAGGTATCTAAACTAACTCAACAGTAATCATTGTAGATAGAAATCCCAGTGCTTAATTACAGTGCTCTGAATATTATGACATAATATTTAATGAGGATTTTTTTATTTGTATGGTGTCTTATGATTAATGAGTTGGAGAAACTTTATACATATTTGTAATGTGAGTATAATTTTTAGCATAGAGCCTGTGTGTGTGTGTGTGTGTGTCTGCATGTGTCTGTGTGTTTTCTCTTTTTCCACCTTGTTTGAGACAGGGTCTTTTTGTTGGTTTCCACTGTGCAAATATGTCTGGCTGCCCTGCAAGCTTCCTATCTTTACCTCCTTTCTTCCCATAGAAGTACTAGAAATACACTTAAGCTACTTGAGTAATGGTTTCTGAACTCAGGTCTTTACACTTACAAAGCAAACTCTTTTACCCACTGAGCCATCTGCCTGTCCACTGAATATCCTTTTTATTGAGATATTATTTTATTTATCATATATAACTCTACTTTTTTCTGATTATGGCTCCAGTGTTCACTATATGCTTTTCAAATGTTTAAACAGAAAATATTTGTAAAATCCTGAATTTTCACAGCTCAGAGATATTAAAAGTTATTTAATTTTTAGTTTGACAGAAAAGGAAACTAAAGGGGAAAAACAACACAATTTTCCTGATAACTAAGAGGGTTTGATTCTCTGGTTAATCACATGCTTCCTAATTTTTTTTTTTTACTAACCTTGGCCTCAAATGCTTTGTGTGCCTGAGAAGGATAAAGAAAACCATAAACAATTATGATAGCAAATATGAAATGACATATAATTGATTTCATTGATCATATTAACAACATCTTCCTAATTAACCAACTTTTGTGTTCTATGATCATGTAACATTTAAACATGTATTTCACCTTTCATATCAAGTTTTGCATTTTCTTTGCCATAGCACTGTTAGATTTTTATTGTTGTTTATGTGTTTATTTGTTTGTGACAGTTTTTCACTTTGTAGTTCTGGTTGTCTTCTAACTCTATATAAACCAGATTGGCCTTCAATTTGCAGAGATACACCTACCTTTGCCTACTGAGTACTGGGATTAAAGGCATGCAACATCATGGCCAGCATCTTTATTGTTCTATTCAGCTTCTCATATTCATTGTTTTTTTTTCTAAGTTTCTATTTTGAATTTGGCTATAAATTTTTAAATTACAATTACTCTTAGTAAATCAAGAAGAAATATATTTTTTGAGTATTTGTGTTTAAGTGGAAAGAAATGCATACTATGAAGCACAGCTACTAATATAAAAATGCTTGCCATTTACTGAATGAATGAATTTTAGGTGCAGTACTCAATGTGTTTCATGAGTTATTTTTATCTATTCCTTAGATAAATCCCAAACTAGGTTATATATATATATATATATATGCCTTGGAGAATTGGTATACTTATAGACAGATTTTGAACCAGGTTTTTTAGATTTTTGACATCTCCTTCACTGTACAATCTGTGTCTGCCCACATGGAAGGAAACAGATGTGTGAGATAGACACACTGCCTACTGTGCTAATGAGGCACCTAAAGGAAACAGATGTAGTGATAAAGATTTATACTGCTACCTGCCTTTGCTGTATCTGCCAGATGTCTCCTGGGTATGCCCTTTTTCTTAGCACATTATTTATTTTTACAAGATAGCATCTTTTGAGCCCTTATTTTTATTTCATTTTATTAAATAAACTGAAGCATTGATAGTAAATTTTTCTTAATGCATAGCCTAAACACTGATAGGAATGGTCATACCCATAAACTAGATAACAGCTAAGTTTCTGTTGTAAAATCTATTACTAACTTCTGACCTTGATTCACATGAGACATATATTCTATCATTCTTTTATCAAATACTTTTAATTCCTGATATTTCTCTGGAACATTCATTCCAGATTCTTACCTCAGGTGTCTGAGAAACAAGGTGCTCCTTATCCTTTGTTTCCCACCCTTGGCTACAGTGTGTTCCTTTTATCATGGCTTCCAAGCAAAACAGACAGAACTGTCCCTATCCAGACATTTGAAACCATGAATATGTTGCATATTATTTTCCTTTAAAAAAGAAGCATATCTTAAAATTAAAAATTTATTTTCTTTTTTTTACTTTATTAATTTATTCTTGTTACATCTCAATGGTTATCCCACCCCTTGTATCCTCCCATTCTTCCCTCCCTCCCATTTTCCCCTTATTCCCCTCCCCTATGACTGTTCCTGAGGGGGATTACCTCCCCCTGTATATGTTCATAGGGTATCAAGTCTCTTCTTGGTAACCTGCTGTCCTTCCTCTGAGTGCCACCAGGTCTCCCCTCCAGGGGACATGGTCAAAGTTGAGGCACCAGAGTATGTGAGAAAGTAATATCCCACTCTCCACTCTACTGTGGAGAGTGTTCTGTCCATTGTCTAGATTATTTTCACTATGCAATAACAAAAGAAAAGTTGCTAAACTAAAAGGCTCTGGTTCATAAACATCTGATAATAATAATTCCTACAGAACCCCACAATTTACAAAATAATTTTGTTTCTCTTACTCACATAAGAAACAAGTGAGGTAAGCAAAGTGTGAAACATTAAAAGGACATTTGAAACATTCCCTTTAAATAGATAACACAAAACTATGTTCTCTTAACTTGACAGGTATGGATTTTCATGTAATCTAGCTCAGTTTCTCCGTGGATTATATTTCACAAAGCTTCTAGGTTTATCTCTTTCAGTCAAACCTTGACTGCAAGTCTAATTTACTGAGGGATATACTAATGAGGAATCTGACTCCTACTCTCCCTAGCAAACATCTGTTACTCCTCAAGAGGAGCTAAGGCTTCAAGAGTATCTCTCCCATCCATGATTGGATATCTACAGGCCAAATCTTATGCAATCTTGTGAGGTTTTTGTCCGGGTATTCACAGCTACTGTGAGGTCATGAATGCAACAGACATATGATGTCCCCACCCCACCCACCTTCTTTCACCACTAACAGCAAATGATGGTATGTACCAACTGGAAGATTATGGTGTGCAGCATGATTATCTTAATTGAAGCTGAAGTCTGTTTACTATTCCATTTTCCCCTTAATATTAACTCTTCCCCAAATGAGAACTACATGTTGATAGAGTTCTGATTGACCAAGAGAGGATGCACAGCACCAGCAATAGGAAAGCAGAACAAATATATGACTGGTTAAAACTTAATCTTTTGGTTTACTCTGGGCAGTCTACATGCTGACAGGTAGCCTGAGACACCAAAGAATAAAAGACTTGAAAAGATGTGCCAAGTGATGCTACATATTAATACCTACTTTGTCTAATGTACAACTATGTGATGGAGGCTTAATAAAGATGGGAACAAATTCATTATGTTATAATGTCCAAGTTCTTTTATGAGAAGAAAAATCTCTAATATGCATAGTTATAACAAATTAGTTCTGAAATGTATCCATTCTTTAAAAGCCCAAATCTCTGAGACAAAGAGTCACATGCCAGTAGTTATATACATTTAATTATTTATTTTATTATTTTCACAATTGTATTAATACATTATTGACATTATATACAATTCTTTTCATATATACTGCAATAGTGTTTTAAAAAGCATGTTGAGCTTAACAGAATTCAGCTGATCATATAAGTGTTAATATGCATTTGTGATATTGTATTAGACAAAGCACATGATTTATTTTATTGTTCAAAAAATAAAGCACCATGGCTATACTTACAAGCTCATTAAGCATGGTGACAGTTTTTATATATTTTATGTGTAAACATGTTGACATTAGGTATAACAGCCAGAAGGTAAAGAAAGGTGGAAGCTAAAAACAGCTTTCAGTTGTGAAGATGAACACAAATTCTGTAATGTCTGTTAAAAGAACTCATGGTTTATAAGTGTTTCTCTTTTATATAGTATAAGATAATATGATATTGATATTCATCTATACTCTCCAATAAATCAAGGGAAAACTTTTGTAATTTACAGTGTGACAAACATGGAGAATAAATTCCAAAGGATGTGGAAAAACTGAAAGAAATGATTACACTATCATATGGATTATCCCAAGAACTGTTTAAGTCGGTTTGGTGGTGTCAGTAATATAGGATGCATTAGTAGTCAATCAGATAAAAACATTGTGCATGCAGATAAGTCTTCTGATAATTTTGGAGAACTTCAGATGATCTCATTTTTTCTAATCTTATTCTCATATAAAATAAGACTAATCTTTAAGGATGCAAAATGTTACATAGAGCAACACTCAGCCCACACACACAAAAAACACCAATGTTTAAATAATTCTTATCACATTATAGATGAGAAGTAATCAGAATACCATATTTCTTGACCACCCCGTGGAATAAATATTGATTTCCTAGTCCTAGTGAACTATGTGATATTGAGCTTTACTTGCTCATTGCAACATTTTATTTTGCTGGTTTTAACATGACAATTGGTAATAAATTTGAAAAATGTATAAACTACCAATGTAATAAAAATCTTGATGAAATTATCTTATCTGAGTATACAATTTGGGAAAAAGCTATTTAAGATCACTATAAAATTGAATTATTTTGGAGAGCCACCATACCTTATAACCAACATATCTTATAAGTTCACCCATTACATTGCTATTGAAATATGTACTATTAAAACTGTTTAACAATAATAATTTATATTAGAACAACCTATGATTTAAACTGTGTTTATCTCTATTCTTTTATTGCTTTATTATTTGTTTTATTTGTAATATTCAAGTATAATTCAATAGAAAGTTCTTATAATGTAAGTACTAGGTGGAGGCAAATTCTAGATATGAGAGAAGTATGATTGTTAACTAAAAATGTCTACTGTAAAGAAGTTGGCAGTGGCTAGTGGAGAATGCATGGCCAAAGAAAATATAGGAGTACTATTTTATATTTCCATCTCATTCCTTAACTTCTAACTCCTTTCTCCTAACTCCTGTGCCAATTGCCCCTCATATAATAATAAAATTAAGTGCATTATAGGCTAGAAAATACAAATAAGAGAGAGCACAGAACACTGCAGGAATGGCATGGAATTTATTAAATATTATTACCTGTATCTGTCATGCCATTACAATCAAGTCACTTCTTAGTTCAAACCTATGTCAGAGAAAAATGCAATTGAAAAAGTAGAAACACCAAGTTTTCTGGTTCCTTTTACTTCCATGACTGGCTATTTTCTTTGTAATATATATATAACATTATAATAGGCATGACAGAGACTTCTGATGCTTCCACGTATATAAGTGGATTTTCTTTAAATTGTACGTGGGTATTAACTTTACCTCTCATCTACACATGTAAAGTTATTACTCACCATGTTTGTCTGTGGTAAACCATGTAAATGTCCTTTCTTAACTTAAACTTTTGTTCATGGAGGGCCCCCATCTAAGGAATGTTATACCTTAACCTCAATAGAGATGCTTTAATGGAAGAGACACTGGGGTAAACTTTTTTTTCACTTTGTTACGTAGTGAATTGGTGTGTATGTCTATGCACTATATATAGTATAGAGTAACTCTAGATATCAGTATCAGTATCTTGATATCAGTATCAAAAAAGGGCATTAGATCCCCTGAATCTTCAGTTTGAAATGGTTGTGATCTGCTGAATGTGTACTGAGAAATAAATCCAGGTCCTCTAGAAGAGTAGACTGTGCTCTTAACCTCTAAGACATCACTCAAGCTTGTTTTGTCAGATCTTAATTAAAAAGTTTACATTTTATTTTTATATTATCCCAAGCCCTACTTCTGAATTGTAACCGTTTTCTATATCATCTGAACCTCTAAGGTGATCCTGGTAATAAATGTGAAGTGGTGGTAGTGGTGGTGGTGGTAATGATTATGATAATGATGATGATGATAAAATACTGTTCCTGGAGTGCCTTCATATAGGAAACTGTGATACATAGAACAAGGTAAATTCCAAATTAAGAAATATTGATAGATGAATCTCACTAGAATTCAGAGTATGGTGAGGATGATGGAATGTTTTTCTCTTTCTGTAAATATACATATATTTTTTTTCAAGACAGGGTTTCTCTGTGTGTATTCCTGGCTGTAGACCAGGCTGATCTCAAACTCATAGAGATCTGCCTCCCTCCATCCCTCAAGTGCTGGGATTAAAGTCATACACCACCACACCTGGCTCCATAAACATACATTTTAAGGACTTGTGAGAAGACAAGATGTGGAATTACATCTTAGATTTATTAGTACATTATATTTATGATACTGTAATAATTACCATTATCTTGTCTTTTTGTTATTATAGATGAGCTGATTGCATGTGTGCGTCCGTGCATGCATGCATGTGTGTGTGCGTGCGTGTGTGTATGTGTGTGTGTGTGTGTTGAGACAGAGTTTCTCTGTGAATCATTAGCTGTCCTGGATTTGCTTTGTAGACCAGGCTGGCCTTGAACTCCCAGAGATCCACCTTCCTCTGACTCTCTGAGTGCTAGGATTAAAGGCGCATGCCACCTCAGCTGGCTTTGTTTTCAATGTTTTTTTTCTGAATTAACCATCATTGAATAGAAACTTGGAGTATGAGGTGGTGGCATACACCTTTAATCCTGGCACTCAGGAGACAGAGGCAGATGCATCTCTGTGAGTTCGAGGCCAGCCTTGTAACAGAGTGAGTTCTAAACAATCAGGGCTACACAGGAAAAACCCTGTCTTAAAAACCAAACCAATAAAAGAATGAAAAAAAGAATGAAAGAGGACAGCAACTTGAGCAACTTGGTCTTCATCTTTGGGACTTCTAAAACATTATAATGCACAGAGGATAGCTGACAAATGACAAAAATTACCACCCACTGATTTGGAGTGTGGGAAGTTCGTGATCAAACACATTGGCAAACTCAGTTCAGCTGAGACCCATTTGCTACTTCAGAAATGGCATCCATTCCCTTTGTCCTCAGCAGGTGGAAAGGACTAAGAATTCTCTATGTATACCTATTATACTTATTATAAAGTATACTTATTATACTTATTATTATTATCCATTCATGATAACCAATCACTCCCAAAAGATTTCCCAGTACTATCCCTCTAGTACAATGGGGACTAATTCTCAAAATAAGAATTTGATGATAAAAACATTAGTTTGGAGGATGGAATATAAGCCAATACCTTAATTCCTAAAGAAAGATAGCCATTAAAAGGAATGATATAAATGTGCAAGCATCTGCTTTTAAATATATGTTTTAAACACTCAAAATTTAAATACATATATATTGAAACCCGTTTATCACTCAATATTAACATGTGTACATCTAGGGTATAAATGTTGACCAATGTGAAGTGGCTGATATGTGATTATTTGGAACTAAAAGTAATTTTTTATGCTTATAATAGTTTCACTAACTAGGGTATCAATGCAGTCTGGTGATAAGGTGCTAACACTTATCATTCCAATTAGTATAGTAAGAGCTAGAAATATGTAGCACAAAGAAAATTTTAGAGAAAAACATAATGATTTCATTGCAAAAAAATGGTATTTCTTAGAGTGAAAAATAAAAAGGATAGGTTCTGTTTTATAACAAACATCACTATCATGATATATTTATGCTATTAGTAATGGACTGGACTGTAAAGAAATATACAAGTGGGGGTTAATGATAGATTAAATTTTAAGTTTTTCTGTGTTTAATCCAATTTACTTTAAATAAAATGTATTTGGATAAATCTAAACAAACTACTGTGGGTTCCTTTCTCTGGGAGGCTGGGCTGAGAATCTGGTCACAGTTTTCTTCAGCCTTCTGGGACTAGCTGAGGAAGACTCTGTCCTGAGAACCAGTCACGAAGAAGGCTTTCTGGGCAGGGAGGGAGTGCAGGACAGCCGCTCAGCTGGGATTGAGACAATGGAAATCCCTTCCCTTTCAGAGGGAGAAGGGAGCCACTGGCTTGTGAAAGGCCAGATAATCCAACCACACTTGATTAAAATAAAGACAGTCAAGAGTCAAAGAACTAGATTTTAATTCACTAAATTTAATGATAAAAAGAAAAGACAAGGACTGGGATCTATGGCGGGAAAAATGGGGAGTGGCACTCCAAACCTTCCAACCTCAGGGTTTTTAAACCAAGGCTACCTGAATATTAGGAGACACTCCCAAGACACTTCCCAGGGCTTGTCTCCAGGGCACCTTTGATATGTTTTTAACAAAGACCCAGATTTTGACACTTTTTGTGTGGGTGACTGTCTGCAAAGAACTAGCCTTTTAACACATTTGGGTCTGGTGGGTTGTTTTCAGCAGGGAGATCTGCTCACTGGGAGGGAGTGTTCTCCTATGCCTGCAGACAAGGGCCCACAAACTACTACAAGGCAATTGGCAGTGTTAAGCACTGTCTATTATGTGCTATTCATGACAAATTTGGCAAATGCCATCTAATATTCTTTTAAAGTATCAAATGGGAAGAAGAATTGACAAAAAGTACAATATTCAAAATGAGCATAAAACCTCTACTTTTCTATTTCTTCTATATTCATTCATTTTGAATATAATTAAGCAGTATATAATTTATTACATTGTAAATGTCTTCTGAATTTTTAGATTGCATGGAAATATTAATAACAGGAGTTATTTAATTACTATGTCTCATTTGACAGAAATAATACTGTCCATGATAGCTGTTGCCTTAAAATTATGATATAAAATAGGGCAGTATTTTCATTATGAATATATTTTATGTGAAATGTATTTTTAATGATTAATGCAAACACTGAAGATGGCCACTCTCATTTGAGAACACAGATTGTAGAAAATAGTAGTGCTGAAGTAAGTAGATATCCATCCTGAAAAATAAACCCCAAAAGAAACATCACACTTTATTTAAATATCAACACAAAATAGATCAAGGACATAAATGTAAACATAAAAGAATAAGATCTATATGTTCCTGTGTGTACTGTTATGTTTTGCCTTTCAATCACAGACTGAGTTTTCTTCTTAAGTTATGTTTTACATGAATAATATTTATTCCTCTAATGGTATTGCTATGGTGTTGGGGAAGTTTGGTTTGCAGAATAGATTTTTGTTTAATTTCTAGATGCAAATTGTCATGTTCTTTTACTTCCTCTTACTTTGCTTTACAATATTTGATATATAGTAATTTATTAGAGAATGAGCATGGAAAATATTGAAACTTTACAATCTAAGTTTGCTTTTAAGTTTTGTTCTGTATGAAAAACAGATAATTTGGTGACTGTGAGATGGGTAAGCAGGTAAAGTTGCTTGGTGTCAAACCTGACAACCTGAGTTTGATGCCCAGGACGCACATGAAAAAAAGGAAAAAATTGAACACTCACAAATTATCTTATAACATCCACATCCATACCATAGCATGCATACACACACACACGCACACACACACACACACACACACACACACACACACACACACACACACTCACTCACTCGATATTTTTTTTGACCATTTAAGTGTTTATTCGACTTTTGTATCAAACACTTCATTTATTTATTTACTTATTTATTTACTTTATGTCCTGGTCGTAGCCGCATCCCTTCTCACCTCCCAGTCCCACCTCCTTCCCTCTCCTCCATTCTCCTACCCTTTTCCTCAGAAAAGGGAAGCCCCCTTTCCCATCTACCCAAGCTCATCAAAAATTTAAAAATAAAGATAATATGCAATTTTCAAGGTAGTACATTTTGAAAAGTAACTTGTACTGCATGCTGACAAAACCTAAACTTGACTTAAAGAATACCTTTTTTTATAGTTCCTTATAGAGATGTATTCATTAATTTCTTATTTATGTGTATGGGTGTATGTGGGCCTACATGAGTTTGTACTCGACAGATGTGTACACAGCGCAGAAAATGAAAGAGACAGAGGGAGTGAAGGAGACAACACGAGAGGGAAGGGGAGATGGAGGGAGGGAAATTATGATCCAAGTGAATTTTAGGGATTTTTTTTGTAGTGATAAGTCTTGGTATCCAGGATCTTATAGGACTATATCATATAGGCAGGAATCCCATGCAACTGGCTTTATTTACTATTGCTAACCTCTCCAGAATTTATGACTCAAACTGTAAGTTATATAGTTAATATCAACTGTAGCTAAGTCCTAAAATACAAAAGAACACCGTATTGTTAGATAGTCCAAGGACTCAGTGGTTTTCATAAATTAAGCTAGTTGAATAGTCAGATCCTCATTTGAACAGTGCAGGATTTAGACAAATCACGACTGATGAGTTAATATCTTATTACATCATGGAAAAACGTAAATTGAATATAATGTTAAATTAAGGATTTTAGATGGGAAAATTATCCTTCATTATGTCAATGGGCAAAGTAGAGTCAGCAAAACCCTTCAGTGAGTCAAAGAAGGATATGTGAGAATGAAAAGAAGCATAAAGAATTGAAAATGATGTGCTGCTGGCTTTGAGAATGGAAGACACCACGAGTCAAGGAAAGAAGAAGAGCATCTCCAAACTGAAACACACCAGGCAAAGATTCTTTTCTCTCTCTCTCTCTTTTTTTTTACAGAATGCAAATAGCTGTGCTAACACAATGACTTTTATGTGGTGTGAAAATTTCCATATCCCGGACTCTACAGTACATAATAAATTATGGACTAAGGTCAAAAGTTTATACTTCTGTATATGGGTAGTAAAAAGCTAATATAATACAACTTTAACAGACATTTAAGAATTTTGATTGAGTTATGTTCTAAGAGTTTTACCATAAGCTAATAGTCTATTATAAATAAAATATATATACCATATACCTAGCTTATCATAGCTTAGCAATACTTATACTGAAGAGTATTGTCTTTTAATCCCAACAATAATTTTCATGGAATACTGATTAAAATACCATCAAATATAATGTCTAATTTTAGCAGACAGAAGAGCTAGATGTATTTAAGATTTCTATATCTTTACTCTTCTTATTATTCCTGTTTACATAATCTTCCCTCCTTCTCAACCTCCTCCCAAACACTTCCCTATTTCTTCTGAAATTCATGTCCTCTGTTTCTTTATTATTCTTACATATATGCATTTATAATAGCATGAATAAATATATACAAATAACTGGATGGATTCACTTAATGTTGCTGTGTGTATATGTTCTTAGGACTAATTACTCTGTATTGGATAACCAATTAGTGGCTTCATTACTGGGAGAGACTGATTCTCCATCTCACACCAGTCATTTGTTGTTTAAAGGCTTGAAAAGGAGAATACCCCATGGGATGTTTTAATTAAGTTAAATATTGGTGGCATGGATGCATTAGTGTTATACTATCCCTTTCTTTTTCCCAGGATGCACTGGGTGACACCAGTGGGATATATATTTCTACTCAATACATAAGAAAACTTAGGCTGTAGAAAAATTATAGGAACTTGTGTTAATCAGAGAGTCAAAGAAGATATTTAAAATGAGAAAACTTGATTGTTTGAAGAAGGAAAGGAAGAGAAAAATCAGTCTGTACACAAAAGCTCACTTGATGACAGGGTGAGTTTTGGAAAAACAATGGTCTTGTCTCCTATGCAGCATATTGGAACACAGAAACATCTCAGAGGAGGAACAGAACACAATTCACCATGGTTACTTCACTTTTCTCTGGAAAGTGGCTGTACAGTCGTGCTAGACAGCTTTTTATCACTGTGAGCTGAAAGAAATCATTTAAAAGATACAATGATTTGTTTGCATTTGTGGCTTCAGAGCTTTTAGTCAATGGTTACCTTGCTCTCTATGCCTGCAGGGAACCAGAACATTATAAGAGAGGGTGGGTGGATCAGAGGTCCTCATTGCATTGGAATCAAGAAGCAAAGAAGAGAGTAGTAACAGAAATGGGCTAAGGCCAAGATTTAGCCTTGAAAATTAGGGCCATTGGTGACCAGTTACTCCAGCCATGCCTACCTTCCATATTGCCACCCCCTACCAAGGGGCTTCTCAAAAATACTGTTTTTATATGGTTTACTGGAATCACCACGTGCTGCTACTGTTAAAATGTACATATTGATAGCCCACAGGGAGGTACAGAAATAAAAATATGTTAGCTTTTAATAATTTATTTTGTTGTGCTAAGAACTGAACATACAGTCTTGTCCAGCTCTCAAAATCTAAAATAAAATTTTTCATTAATTCTGCATAATTGTAAAGAGTTGGAAAATCATTTCTTGAAATGGCTGTAGCTTGGGGGAAGATAAATAATCAGCATATACTTGTATATTAATATCATAATCTACTCTTTACTTGTGGTTTTTTTTCCACAGGTTCAGTTACTTATGGCCAACTGTAATCCATAAGTAGTAAACAGAAAATGACAGAAACAAACAATAAGCTAATTTTATAGTGTACATGGTAAAAGAGAAGAGAAGTTTCACAAAATTTGGTTCTTTCCTGTTCTTTCCCACCCCGGATGTGAATTATCCCCTTGTCCAGTATATCCATACTATTCATTAGGTTCATTGCTCATCTAGTAGCTGTCTTCTGCATCCAGCAGTTACTTGGGCCTTCTTTGTTACTCCCCAGGGAAGCTCGGGACTGTGGAGCACCAAAGAAGGTCAGGGCTATGTTGGTTACTCTGTGGAAAAGGGTGAAGACTGAGGCCAAAAGTTCAACCTCTCCCAGGAAGGCAGGTGTCTGGGCTGAGAAAGGCGAAATATGGATCTGAGATCTGTGCCAGAAGATTCCCCCATTCAGCTGGAGGTGCAGAAAAAAAAAAGATTTGTCTACAAGTGTTACTGCTCTTACAGCTTGGCGCCAGCACCAGGCCAGGTGGCAGCAGGGAGCTCAGGGGTCTGAAAGCCTAGCCAGGGGCACTGAGGGCCAGGCCTGACTCTGCCAAAGCTGGGTTTGGTTCAGGCAGACAGAACGGTGATGATGGAACAGTCTGTGCTGATCCACAGGTGAATGGTAGAAGCTCGAAACAGCCATCCCAGAAGTAAAGCAGTGAATGATTCAGGTAGGAGGGGAGTCCTTTTTTTCCCTAGAATACATGACAAGTTTCAGAAGACCATGGTGAGAGAATAGAGTGAATCAGGAACATTATAAACCTTGGGCAGTGGGAGGGGTTTCAGGGGTGAATTTGTTTGATTTGCCAGGGTCTAGGAGTGCCAGGGACACTTCATTTATATGCAGCAGCACCTTCCTGTCATAAGAATGGGAATGCAGTACTTAATTGTCCAATGGGCAGCGGCAGTGGGGGTGGAGGGAAGAACTCCAGGTACAGTTAGAAGTATGGAAAAACGTCATTGGCTGAAAGCTAATCCTAAATGATAATCTCATTAGCATAGAGAGGGTATTTCCAGGAATCCCCAGGTGCACAATTATTGAGTGTCTTATCAGGAAAGGTTGGTTCTGTAATCTCTGTGAGGCCTATGAGACACTCCTTAGAGGATCTGAAGTTTCCCCCAAATCAGGCAGAGAGGAGGGAACCCAGCTGAGAAAAGAAGTCCATTATTTTAGCACCTAGCTCAGGGGCTTTCTGTTAATGCCAGATTTCTACCTTAACAGCAGATGAGCTATCATAATATCACAGTGTTTCTGTTTAAAAAAAACAGAATGGATTTATTTGATGTCATTAACTTCACTTTGTATCATCAAAGAAACATTTTATCATTGCAAATCACAAGTAAGGCACTATCTAGATATTGTGAGAAAGTGTAAAGGAGACCACATTCATGTAATTTTCATTACAGAATATTGCTATATGTTCCTAATGTGTGTGTGTGTGTGTGTGTATATATATATATATATATATATATATATATATATATATAGAGAGAGAGAGAGAGAGAGAGAGAGAGAGAGTTATATAGCTATATGTTCCTCATTTTATTAGTTGTCTAGTACATTGTTTAATTTGTGCAATTAACTTTATGGCAGGTATGTATGTAGAAGAAAATCTCAAAGTTATCTAAAAACACACATTTAAAATTTTATCTTACTGTTTTCACATCTTAAGCTTAAGACATGGTCAGGTACACAACTGCACATACTCAAATATGTAAAAATCACCCTACATTCAGTTCTATCTTCCCAAAATGACAGCTCACAAATTTGTCAACAGAATACATTGCATTTGTCTTAGAATGATGAAATTCATGGTAAACATCATCAAGGCAGATGGCTATCTAGCTGTTTCATTTCACTGATGAACAGGTTTTGGTATACAAACTGACAGTTGTTATTGAAATTTGGATTTCATACCTATTTGAAAGCAAACTGCACCTACAGTCCATTTGCAAGCTCTGCTTTTGGAGAAATGCAACTTTTTATTTGTTGAATGTATTGCATTCTTTTGTAATTTTTCTTACATCATCTTTGGTTAACAAGAAGACGGTTACATTTTAAGTAGTACTGTATGGGAGTAAAGTGATAATACACTTCTTTGGTTAATAATAAGAATGTAATGGAAGTAACTTGCACTTTTTCTTCTCCTAACTATTTAGTAGAATAATGTTTAAATCTTTACTTTTGCATTGCAATATAATTTAGCTAACTATTTCTTACCATAGTGCTTGATAAGATTCTAATATTATGACCTCTATATATATCTTGTACCAGAAGTTTGTCTCTGCTCAGATAATTCAAAAGACAGTGTTGCGTAAATAACTCAGTCAGTAAAGTACTTGCCACAGAAGCACAAGGACCTAAGTTCAATCCAGTTGCCAGGTGTGGTGAGGTGTTCACAATACCAATCCTGGGAGATCAGAGACAGTTGGATACCTTGGCTTCTCTGGCCAGCCAGGCTAGCCTAATCAATAAGCCCCAGTTCTCAGTGAAAGATGCTATCTCAAAAATCAAGGTGAATGGCTCCTGATTAATGATCTCTGGCATCTACACACATGCACACATGTCAACACACTGAAGCACACATTTTTGCACATAAGTGCACACACACACACACACACACACACTTACAGGGAGGGAGGGAGGAGAGAGAGAGAGAGAGAGAGAGATTCACCAAGGGAAGGAGAAATTAAAAGAAGACAGAAAAAGTTGGCAATACACAATGTCTATTTCATTTTCTTGGCAAATATTATAACCAAAAAGATTTAAAAGCACGAAACATTTGCACCTCAAAATATCAATAGTAATAGACAATCCATTTAATAAGTGGGCCAATGAAGTGAAAAGAGAGTTCTCAAAAGAAAAAGTACAAATGACCAATAGCTGCTTAAATTCTTTTCGAAATCTTTAGCAGTCAGAAAAATACAAATTAAAACTGTTTTGATAGCCTCGTCCTAATGCTAATTGCTGTCAGGAATAGAACAGAGGGCCATTGATACTGGCAAAGATGTGAACAAATACTCTAATGGCAGGAATGTAAAATAGTTCAGCCACTACATGTCCATACCAAGGTTTCTTTTAAAAACCAAAATTAGGACTACTATTTGAAAGCTTCTGTGACAGGAGAGATCTGTAAACTTCCATGCTCATTCATGAACTGTTCATATGAAGTAGGAGATAGAACTGTTCATAGAAGTAGGATAAATGTCCATCAACAGATGAAGGCATACAGAAAATTTGATGCATATACACAGTGAAATTTTATGAAGCCATATGGAAAAAATAATAGAAAAAAATCAGTAAAGTGGATGCAACTGAGTATCATTATGATAAGAAAAATAAGCCAATTCCAGAAAGAAAGTGTTTTTTCTCTCATATATGGGATGTCGATTTAAGCGCATGCAAGGACGTGGGCTCACACACACATACACCATAATTTGATACAATAAAATAAAATATAATAAAAATAACATATATATTTATTTACTTTACTTACATCCTGGTTGTAGCCCCGTTCCTCCTTGCCTCCTAGTCACACCCTCCCTCCCTCTCTTCCATCCCCCTCCACTCTAGAGGTAGATCTATTTCCAGTTTTCTGAGAAAGCACCAGGTTGATTTCCAAAATGGTTGTACAAGTTTGCACTCCCACCAGCAATGGAGGAGTGCTTACCTTTCTCCATATCCTTGCCATGATGTGGTGTCACTTTTGATCTTAGCCATTCTGATCAGCATAAGACAGAATCAGAGAGTCATTTTGACTTGCATTTCTCGGCTGACTGACATTGAGCATTCCTTTAAGTGCTTCTATGCCATTGAGATTTAACTGTTGAGAATTCTCTGTTTAGCTCTGTGCCCCATTTTTTATGGGTTACTTTTGTTTGTTGCTGTTTAATGTTTTGAGTTCCTTATATACTTTGGATATTAGCCCTTTGTCAGATATAGGGTTGGTGAAGATCTTTTAAAAGACTGTAAGCTGCCATTTTGTTCTATTCAGTGTCCTTTGCCTTAGAGAAGCTTTTCAGTTTCAGGATGTCCCATTTATCAATTGTTGACCTTCGAGCCTGAGCTATTGGTGTTCTGTTCAGGAAGTTGTCTCCTGTGCCAATGAGCTCGAGGCTCTTCCCCACTTTCTCTTCTACTAGATTTAGTCTATCTGGTGTTATGTTGAGATCTTTATCCACTTGGACTTGAGTTTTCTGCAGGGTAACAAATATGGATCTCTTTGCATTTTTCTACATGTAGCCATCCAGTTAGACCAGCACAATTTGTCGAAGAAGCTGTCTGTTTTCCATTGTATGGTTTTAGCTCCTTTGTCAAAAATCTAGTGTCCATGGGTGTGTGGGTTTATTTCTTGGTCTTCAATTCAAGTCTATTAATCCACTAGATTATTTCAATGGCAGTAGCATGTAGTTTTTATTACTATTACTCTGCAGTATAGTTTGAAGTCAGGATGGAGACTCCTCCAGGAGTTCTTTTATTGTATAGGTTTGTTTTAGCTATTCTGCATTTTTTGTTTGTCCATATGAACTTGAGAATTGATTTTTCAAGGTTGCTAAAGAATTGTCTTCGAATTTAGATGGTAATTACATTGAATCTGCAAATTGCTTTTGGTAAGAAGGCCATTTTTACTATGTTAATCCTACCTATCCATGAGCATGGGAAATCTTCCCATATTCTGATATCTTCTTCAGTTTCTTTCTTAGAGACCGTAAGTTCTTATCATATATGTCTTTGACTTGCTTTGTTAAAGGATGCTGATGGACAATTGAGGTTGCATCCTTCCTACAGCTTGCCTTTCTGCTGGTTGTGTCCCAGGTGGGACAGGTAGATCAGGCAGATCAGGAGTGGTCTTTGCTGGTATGAAGTCAGCCAGGCAGTGAACAGGCCTTTACAGAATCAGATTTAGCTGCACAGGCAATTGGTGGCCAAGCAGCACTGTGTTCCTGGCACTCAAATTCTGTTGGACTTCTCCATCTTGGACCCACAGCCCACTATATTTACCTAACTGGTCCCAACAGAGCTGTAGATTGATGTTGGGATGCTGAAGCCAGTTAT
Organism: Acomys minous; assembly: GCF_964271855.1. Taxonomy (NCBI): domain Eukaryota; kingdom Metazoa; phylum Chordata; class Mammalia; order Rodentia; family Muridae; genus Acomys; species Acomys minous. Next base: position 90,144,573 of record NC_140488.1, on the reverse strand, counting down.
TTTGGGGCTGCCCTCTGGGAAGCAGGAGGGAGCCAAGATCTGGTTGCTGGAGTGGAGCCCCTCAGGAAAACATAGTTCTTGGGATCAAAAAGAAAAAAAGTTTTATTAGTCCGTCTGCCCTCTTTGAAAATTTAAAAGTATTGTTAGTCTGCTGTTTGAAGTAACATAGAAGTACCCTACTTGCCCTTATCTTTTTCACCCTTATACTATGTACTATTGAATTGTTGTTTCAATTTCATTAATAACTATCTTGTGTTGTTCTTAGACTTCTTTGAGTTTTCTGAGTTGGAACGTCAGTTAAATTAAAATCCTAAATGTAGACTTGCAATTTTTAATTTCTGTTAGATTTAGTGGAGCTTGCAAATTTAGAGGCAAGACATGAAAGAATATCTTTCTCCTTTTTTGAGAAGTGGAGTATATTGAGAATTCTTTTGAAGGGAAAATGTATTACTTCTGTATCTACTATGAAAAACTCAGAAGATGATGTAATTAAAATGAATAATGTAGATACTATTCTCTGCATTGTATCCAAAGTTTAGGAAATGAACCTTCCTTGGAACATGGGAAATATTTATTCAACCACTGTTTCAATGTTATTGTAGACCTTATATGTAATTTCAGAATATAATAATGTTGCTAATTTTCTAGACAAGAGCTCTTGATAAAGAGTTAAGTTGACTCATATTATCTACTGTCTACTGGACTATTCTGATTGTGGCAGGTTACATTTATCAATTTAAATAGTTGATATAAAACACTTAGTTTTTTATAATTAGCAATTAAGAATTTGAACTTAGAAAGTCACTTCATGAATATCATAAACCATTAAGCAGCTACAAAAGGCTTCATGCATTTTTACTATAATTTATAGATGAAATTAATTTTTCTATTGAAGATATATTCTTAATATTTTTGTTTTAAAGAATAAATCCAAGATATTTTTGTAGTACAACCTTTTTGAATCTAGAACAAATCATGGAAAAATGTGGAAGTTTTTCTTCTGATTTTTCTCGTCTCATATTTCTTATTTTAGCCTTACTTCTTTACAGATAGAGATCTTATGTTTTCTTTTTTTATTTAAGTAATTTATTTAGACTACATCTCAATTATTTTAGATTTTATTTTTCAACACATATTCCTCTCAATTGAAAATGCATTTTGCTTTTGAATTGTTGTCTTGAATAGGGAGACTTTATAGTCAATGAATGCAGAAAATAGAACATTCCAAAAATTTCCATACTTCATTGCTAATTAAAGTCAAAGTAAGGGATAGAATAAGTTAGATATTTTTATTTGATTGGTTGTATGTTTGTTTTTCTGTGGCAGTGCATGTCCAATAGTATGCCTGTGAAGAACAGCTTTGTAGAATCAGTTTTCTCCTACTACCTTTATATTGGTTCTGGTAACTTAACTCATGTCACTAGGCTTGCATTTCAATTGTCTACCTGCTGAGCCAGTTTGCTAGCCTTTTGATATCAGTTACTTGAATTTTTTCTATGTTAGATAGATAGATAGATAGATAGATAGGTAGATAGATAGATGATAGAAAGATAGATAGATAGATAGATGATAAATATTCCTTAAGTGTATTCATTTAGTTAGTATCCAGTAAATGAAATATACTTTCAAAAGGGCAGTGAGTATCTTATGGTATTATTCAAAGTCTTTCACCTTGTGAATCTATATTATTTCTCCATAAAAATTCTGTTTTCTATCATCATTCCTGAAGTAAAAGGTTTATCATCTCTATGGAGAAAAAGCATATTTATTTATATCTATTAAGAAATATGGAACTAGTTGTTGTGGTGCACTTTAATCCCAGCACTTGGAGGCCTGGTCTACAAAGTGAGCTCCAGGACAGCTAAGGCTAAACAAAGAAACCATGTCGAGAAAACCCAAATATTCACCTTACATTATTTACCTCAGTGTGTATCTACTTATCTGATTAAAACACGAAATTTCCCAATTTTAGGATGCCATTATTTTTCTCATGTAATATTAAGTATTTAAACTATATACTCAATTTGTTATACTTGACTGGAGCACATAACCAGAGTTACTTATGTAATGTGCATTGCTAATCTTAAATGCAGCCATTGCTTTGATGTACAGATCTTGGTTCAGTAACATACCAAATTACAGAAGACCAAAGTTATTAACTTCAATTGATAAAGAATTATGAATATAATTATAACCCTGTTAATTATTTAGACCCATGAATTATGCAAATGCAGCAGGTAATATTAATCATCTGCAGGAACCAGAACAATTTCTCTAAAAGAACATATAAATATTAAAAAGTAAGACTTGGCTTTATTATGTACTGTTAGAGCTTTAGTGTTCCCTTATGAACAATGTTTGGATTCAGTTCTCCTTTATAAAATGAAATATGTCCCAAATGTATCTTTTGCAAAGGCCAAATGAATGCCATTATATTTCTCTTTTTGTCTATAAAATGTTTACAGACTACATAGTCCTGTATGATTATTTATATCCAGAATATCTGCCTTTTAAGCTAATAAGGGTCTGTATAGGCTGACATCCTCCTCATCAGTAATAAACTGAATAGATATGCCTGCTGTGAAACTAAGTTACACCAAATCATCTTGTGGCATTTAAAAAATATTAGAATTTGTCCAGATTAACATATCACAAACACTCCCCATTTCTAAGAAACAGAAGAGCACTGAATAAACTAATTGTGATCAAGTTCTATAAAGGTGTTCATCATTTATACAAAGGGCAAAATGAAAAGTTAAAAAAAGGAAGTATTGCCAATTTGGAGTTTTGGAAAATAAACAAATGATAACTAGCAATTAGGACTTATTTCTGTTAACAGATTATTATAAAATTGCCTTAAAATAATGTTTTTCTTTTCCCTTTTAAGGAACAACAGTAAAAACGTATTTACAAAACAATGACCTGCTTTGCTTTGTTATATTAGCATTTGATACCCATTTTTCATTTTAATCTATCTTAGTGTATATAAAATAAATATTTAATTAAAAATTTATTTTGAACACAAAATTTATTTATTTTATCTTTCTATATTTCTATATATCCATCTATTTAAATATTTATTACCTTGCAACATTGTATTTATCTGAAAATGTGAAGATTTAGCAGGAAAGAGTCAGGGAATCAAGCATATGGAGAAATGTAAGGGACTCCTGTGGTTTTAAACTTTTTAAAAATATATTTTATTAATTTATTCATATTACATCTCAATTTTATCCCATCCTATGTATCCTCCCATTCCTCCCTCCCTCCCATTTTCCCCTTACTCCCTTCCCCTATGACTGTGACTGAGGGGGACCTCTTCCTCCTGTATCTGCTCATATACAGGTTTTAACCTTTTTTGGGGGGGTTCCTTTTTTTTTCTTTTTTTATTAATTTATTCTTGTTACATTTCAATGGTTATCCCATCCCTTGTAGCCTCCCATTCTTCCCTCCCTCCCATTTTCCCCTTATTCCCCTCCCCTATGACTGTTCCTGAGGGGGATTACCTCCCCCTTTATATGTTCATAGGGTATCAAGTCTCTTCTTGGTAACCTGCTGTCCTTCCTCTGAGTGCCACCAGGTCTCCTCTTCCAGGGGACATGGTCAAATGTGAGGCACCAGAGTACGTGAGAAAATCATATCCCACTCTCCACTCTACTGTGGAGAATGTTCTGACCATTGGCTAGATCTGGGTAGGGTTTAAAGTTTTATGGCCTGTATTGTCCTTGGCTGGTGCCATAGTTTGAGCCGGACCCCTGGGCCCAAATCTGCCTATCATAATGTTCTACTTGAAGGTTTCTAGGACCCTCTGGATCCTTCTACTTTGCCATTCTCCCATGCTTCTCTCATCTAGAGTCTCAATAGGCAACCTTTAGACAATGTCTGGCAGAGAAGGACTTCCAATGAAAATGGTCAATTATGTGTTTTAAGTAGTTTGTCATTTATGGATAATTCACAGTAAACGACAGTATCTTTCAACTTTGGGCTTGTAGACATCAGATACATGAAATAATCATAAATTTCACAATATTTTCTTATATATACTTCAGTTTTTCTCTATGCTAAATAAAACCTAGATATATGTTGAGGGTGCATTGTATTTTAAAATTACTGTATGTAGGGTAAACATGATCTTATAAATGGGGGAATCATTAAAGGAAATGGATATTTTTTTACTTTTAAATATTTGGTCTAGTCTTACCTGACCTTGCCTACTCCTCTCCTTTTTGCCTTATCCCTTTAGAGGATAAACTTGCTGTGGTACTTTCTGTGTCTCCTTGAATCATAAGTACTTCCAAATGAGATTTCTCATATTGTTCTCTTTCTGAAGACTACACATGAGTGAAATGTCAAACTCTTTTTACAATAAGGAGGAGACATGTAACCTCTGATTTTGTATTGTATGTAAGTCTACTAGGTAGATGCTAAGACAAAGGCCAGCAAATAGAAATTAAAACCTTAAGTTCGACATGAAAAATGGATTTCTGTTTTTTAATCGTCAAACAACAAAATTTATTAGTAAAAATTTTAAGTTGATTTTTAAATTTTAAATATATTTTAAAAATTTTATTCACTATACATTCCAATCATACCTCTCTCCCTCATCTCCTCCTGGTAGCACCATCCTTTCCTTTTCCCTCCTCTTCCCCTCCTTAGTCCTCAAATAGAGGGAGCCCTTCTCCACTGTCAACTAATCCCAGCCTATCAAGTCACATCAGGATTGCCTGCATCCTTTTCCTATGTTGTCTGATAAGGCACCCCACTAGGGGAAAGTGATCAAAGAGCAGGCAGCAGAGAACACGGCAGACAGCCCCTGATCCCCTTATTAGGGTCCCCAGATGAAGACCGAGCTGCCCATCAGGTATATCTGAGTGGGAGGCCTAGGTCTTCTCTATGCATGGTCCTTGTTTGGTGCGAAAGTCTCCACCCCCACCCCTACCCCCACCCCCACAGATTTGTTGTTTCTGTTCCTCTTCCTGATTTCTGAAATCTAAATATATCCAGAGTGGTTAAAGTAGTGTGTTCTGTCCTTATCTCTCAATTCTGATACCTATCAGTTTTCAAGGTTCATTATTTTGACTCTGTCTGCTTCTTTATACCCTTGATTATATCTATTTAATGAATGTTATTTTTAAAGTACAAGAGCTGAAAAACTTTACAGAAATTATGCCAAGTTATGGCCGTAAAAATCTAGTGAGCCACGTATTATTAGTAGCCCCACTGAACAGATAAGTAAACTGAGGCTTGTCCCTAATTGTAGACTGCAGCACATTGGTAATTTGTGCCTTAATCTCTTAATTGAATATCTATTGCCAAATGTCTAAACTATTACATAATCAGAGTACGTATCTCCATGCCGAAAAGCAACCAAGACTTTCAATTGTTTGTTCCATCGACTCCAGCATCATTTCTAAACACTACACTGCTGTTCATGTCACCCATCAGGCTCATGGACACTTGTTTTCTGCCTGAGCATGCCAAGATTATTGAAGTCTCGATACCATTTGGTGTATTTTCTATACTCTACACACATGCACATAGTAAATTTCTGCTACTAGCATCCTTCCATAGGCAATATCCCTTGTTTTCTTAATTAAATATTGTTGTCTATAAAGAACTATATCAACAGATATGCTTAATTAAATACTTCCACCAAATTTAGCTATTGTTTTATGTTTTTGTCTCTGTCAAGACGATGCAGCAGAATAAATTTTCCTATTTCTACCCCATGTTATAAATAGTAGACTCCTGAGGTCAGAAACCGTTTTGTTTTCATTTGTCTACCCTCAGACCTATACAAGCAAGTACATATAAAAGCTGTCTGTGTGAATGGAACACATGTAATATAAAGCAAGATTTTTTTCACTATGCTGAATATTGAAAAGGAGTTACCAGACTATCCATCAAAACCAGGGAAAAGGAGATTCTTCCGTAGGGAGAAAGGTTAACTTGGATATTTGTCTCTATGGACTATTTTTAGCTCTCCCATCTCAATTTGATGTCATGCCTTACAGCGAAAAAGTGCCAGTCAGAAATACCCATCCATTCTATGTGGCTCAAGCTAGTTGATTATGATCCCCAGAGTCTAGTTCTTAGAAAATGTGTTTGTATTATAGTCCAAAAAGACTTATTCTCACTCTCCCTCCTACCTAATTTATTTTTGTATTTGTCAAGTTTATAGGGAGCTACATTTTGGCAACATCCTGAAATTTTGCCTTGGTGTATAAACTTTAAACTGGAAATGTTTAGCTCCCATAAATTTTCTAAAAGGTGGTTCTCAAACTACTAATCCTAATTAATCCTTTCCACCATGAAGAGAAACTAGTGCTACAAAATGCCACTTGCATGGATGATTTTTTTCTTAAAGAATAACATGAAATGAAAAAAGAATCTTCTTGCATGTATGTTTACAGTGGACTAGAGAACAATGAGTGTCTGGTTTTAGCCATAATTTGTTTCTATCTCCATGGCTATTGTTTATAGAAGAACATTATTTTATATAATTTCATTATATTGTACTAAAAGATAGTTACACAAGTAAGTGAGCAACATTTTAACAAAACAAATGATACAAGAATTTAATCATTTAAGCCAGGTGAGTGATAGATGCTGGATTCCAACACTTGAGAGGTAGGAGAAGGGAATCACAAGTTCAAGGCCATCTTCAGCTACATAGAATTTGATGGTAGGTTTAGGTAGAGGAGGTCTTGTATAAAAAACAACAAATATACATACCATGCATGCCTTTATTGGTCTGAATTACCTCACTCAACATGATCTTTTCTAGTTCCATCCATTTGCCTGCAAATTTTATGATTTTCTTGTTTTTAATAGCTGAGTAGTATTCTATTGTGTAAATGTACCGCAGTTTCTTTATCCATTCTTTGTTTAAGAGATCTGTGTTGTTCCAGATGCTTGCTGCTATGAACATAGTTGAGCAAATGTCCTTGTTGTATGGTGGGACATCTTTGGGTATATGGCCATGAGTAGTATAGCTAGGTCTTGAGGTAGATCTATTCCCACTTTTTTGAGAAACTCCAGATTGAATTTTACAGTGGTTATAAAATTTGCACTCCCACCAGCAAAGGAGGAGTGTTCCCCTTCCTCCAGATTCTTACCTGCATGTGCTGTCACTTGAGATTTTTTGTCTTGCCCATTGTGATTGTTGTAAAATAGAATCTCAGAGTAGTTTTCATTTGCATTTCACTGATGACTAAGGAAATTGAACATTTCTTTAGGTGCTTTCCAAACATTAGTGATTCCTCCACTGAGAATTCTCCATTTAGCACTGTTAATTTTGTTTATTGGTGTTTAATTTCTTGACTTAGCCCTCTGTCATATGTAGGACTGGAAAAGGCCTTATCTCTATTTATAGGCTGTCATTTTCTCCTGTTGACAGTGTCCTTTACCTTACAGAAGCTTTTCAGCTTCATGAGGTCCCATTTATTAATTGGTGATCTTGGTGTCTGAGTTGTTGATGTTCTGTTCAGGAAGTTGTCTCCTGTAGCAATGAGTTCAAGGCTATTTTCTACTTTTTCTTCTATTAGATTTAGTGTATCTGGTTTTCCTTGAGGTCTTTGTTTCACTTGGGCTTGAGTTTTGTACAAGATGATAAGTATGGCTCTATTTGTCATCTTCTACATGCAGACATTCATTTATACCAGCACCACTTCTTGAAGATGCTTTCTTTTTTCCATTATATGGTTTTGGCTTCTTTGTAGTATGTACTCACTTATAAGTGGATATTAACCATAAAATACAGGATAAACACTCTACAATCCACAGATGCAAAGATGCCAAGGAGGGCCCAATAGAGGGTGCTTGAATCTCACTCAGAAGAGGAAATAAAATGGATGTTTGAAGTAGGTGGAGGAAGGGAACTGAGTGGGAGAGTGGGAAGAGAGGATAACCAGGATGGGGATCAGATATGGGAAGGGGAGACTGGGAGAGAGAATGAAAATTGGGGGGCAACTCTGGGACAGAGGAGGCTCCCAAGAGTATATGCAGGTGACTCTAGCTAAGACACCTATTAGCAGAGGTTAAGGAGCCTGAAACTGCCACTCTTGTAGCCAGATGGGAATTTCAGTGAAGGGAGGGAGACACCAACCCAGCGATAAAACCTTCCACCCAAAATTTGTCTTGCATACTCCAAGTATAGGGATAAAGATGGAGCAGAGATTGATGGAATGGCAAACCAATGACTAGCCCAACTTAAGACCTACTGCACAGCAGAGAGCCAACCTCTTATTAATGATGTTCTGCTGTGGTTGCAGATAAGAGACTAGCATTACTCTCTTCTAAGAGGCTTCATCCAGAAGCTGATGAAAACCTTGGCAGAAACCACAGCCAGACAGTAGACTGAATTCAGGAAGTTTTGTGAAATTGTGGGAGGAAGAATAGAGGGAGCTCTTGTGGTTAATTTAGCAGTATGGCCTAATAATATTTATTATCAAGCCTATAATTATTAAAGCGGTATTTTCTCACTCACTAGCAATCAATCATGACACATATACCTGTCGAACAGGAATACGCTATTAGGCATGGTACAAACAATTTGGGTTACGTGAGTCTGCTCATTTCGGCAGACCAGACCAATCTCTAACATGGAACAAGAGGAGTCAAGGATACCACAAAATGATTTACAGAATAAACTAACCTGGGCCCATGGAGACTCACAGGGACTACACCACAAACTAAAGACCATGCATGGGCTAGATCTAGAATCCCTGTACATATGTAGCAGATGTTCAGCTTGGTCAACATGTAGATCCCCTAAAAATGCGAATAGGCGCCGTCTCTGACTTTGTTGCCTACCTTTGAGTTCCTTTCCTCTCTAGCTGGGCTACCTTCTCAGGCCTCAGTGGGAGAGCATACATTCAGTCCTGCTGTGACTTGATACACCAGGGTGGGTTGATAACACTTAAGAGGCAGGCGCGGGAGGCGGGGAGGGAGGCAGATGGGGAAAGGGAGGCATGAGACTGGGACTGGGAGGAGAGGAGGCGACTGGGATATCAGCCTGTAAATTAATTAATTAAAAGAAAGAAAAGTAATTAAATAGTAGTATATAAAGTCAATTTTTAATTCACTGAATTAAAGAAAATAGTTAACATAAAATTGTGTTAAAAATTAAGCAGAAATATAAGGTAAACTTAAAATGAGACACATTAAACGATATCTATATGATCTCTTTGTAAGTCTTTTTTCCTATACTTGGATTATAAGGGAAACTATACCAACATGGATGCCCCTTTTGAATATTGAAAGTTTTGCTTTAATCTTAAAAGATGCTTTTAAAAAACCTGATTCTCATCTTAAATATACTTTAATTTTTCTTTTTTCCTCTTTACTTATTTTACCTAGCACAAAAATTAAATTTTACAACTGTATAACACTAAAATATTTGAAAGTGTATTAAAAAAAAAGAAAATGTAATGTGTTCATAAAAAATCCTACATATAGATTGCTATAGCAGTAGAACTCAAAATTGCTAAAACTTGGAAGAACCCAAAACATGACCCAGTAAGTGAATATATAAATAAACCATGGCACATTAAAATAATAATTATTAATCATCACTAAAAAGCTACTTAACCAGTCACAAAAATACATGGAAGAACCTTAGATGCATATCATCAGTAGTTTCAAACAGGTAAATGCTATGTAAATATAACTGTATTACACTCTGGAATAGAAAAATAGTTAAGATAATAACAATGTTCAGAGGTAGTCAGGGGTTATGGAAATGGGATAAAAAAGGTACAAAAATATTTATGGCCGGGAAAATACCCAGCCATGGTATCATATGCAGCATGATATTGTTGTGTTTAATATTTACTATAAAATTGTCCACATGTATACACTATATAATATCATGAGTGAATCCTTAATGTAACCTATATATTTTGAATGTGAATAATGTAAAGTGTTGGTGCAAGTTCATCAGCTATACACTGATAATATATGGAGTCAAAGAATCTCAGTTTTGCTGTGTTTCAAAAGTGTGTTCTGAGAATTAAAGTCTTTAAATACTATGTACTACTTACAGCATTATAAAATATATGAATGAAGAGAACAAGTAGAAAACTAAAAAAAATGCCAAAGTTTATAAACATAGATTCATGTAGATTTGTTTTAGTTATCAAATAGGTAGTAGCTAACAGAACAAAAATAATCAGTGAAGCAGACACACCCTTTCTTATTGGTCAAGCTATAAATCTGTCTAATGATTTTTAAAGAAACCTGGCTACATGCAGAAAAAATAGATTTTATCCTTTCACCCAGAAATTTATTATCTGAAGTTCTTCCCCAGGATGTGTTTAAATGGTTTAGACAATGTTGATCCCTTGGTATTATTCTTAATATTAGTATAAAAAAAAGCACTCCCTAAGTAGTTGGTAAAAAAGGGATATGCTAAAATATTCATATATCATGGTAATGGAATACTATGCCATGATTAAAATGATTGATTGAAAACTAATTTTTAGGAGATCTGGAGAGATGGCTCAGCGGTTAAGAGCACTGAGACTTCCAGAGGTCATGAGTTCAATTCCCAGCAACCACTTGGTGGCTCACAACCATTTATAATGTGATCTGATGCCCTCCTCTGGCCTGCAGGCAGAGCACTGTATAATAAATAAATAAATAAATAAATAAATAAATAAATATATAAAATCAATTTATGGAATAAATGAAAATTAACTTCCTATTAACTGAATCTCTCTTATATAGTAGAATATATAGGTCATTACTTAAAAGATATGCAGAAAAATGAAGACTCAAATGAAAAATTTAAAGTATTAAAACTTAATCTCCTAGGTAGTAAAATTTGGTATTATTTGTAACTTATCTTACAAACCATTATGACCTGAATGTGTCTTCCAAAATTCATATATAGATACCTAATTGCCAATATAGTACTATTAAAATGCTAGGTCTTTAGGGAGTAATTAAGTCATAAGGGCAAAACCTTCATGAATAAGATTAGCAACTTCATAAAAGGTCTAGAGGGAAAAATCTAGGTCCTTTTTTATCTTTTTATCCCTTCCAACATGTGAAGACTGCATTTGCTCCCTAGGGGATACAGGATTTAAAGGCATGATGTTAGAAATAGTAATAAGGCCCACAGCAGACAGCAGGCATTCTAATGACTTGCCTCCCACTTTTCACCATCCAAAATTATAAAAAAAATAAATTCCCATTGTTTATAAATTACCTCTGTCCCAGTTTTCTGGTTAGTGAAGACTTTCATGGGACATGCCCCTTGGGCTAGTATGCAGATATAAGTGAGTATATACCATTTGACTCTTTCTGCTTCTGGGTTAACTCACTCATTATGATCATTTCTAGTTCAATCCATTTGTCCACAAATTTCGGGTATTCCATAGTGTAAATGTACCACAGTTTCTTTATCCATTCTTCTACTGAGGGACAGTTAGGCTGTTTCCATGTTCTGGCTATTATGAATAAGGCTGCTAAGTCACAGTCATAGGGGAGGAGAGTAAGGGGAAAATGGGAGGGAGGGAGGAATAGGAGGATACAAGGGAGGGGATAACCATTGAGATGTAATATGAATAAATTAATAAAATAAAATTTAAAAAAATTAAAAATTAAAAATTAATTTAAAAAATAAATAAATTACCAGAATAGGAACTGTTGTTCCAGAAGCCTAACTTTACTTTAATACAAATATTTTTCCATAGTAGGAAAAAAAAAGAAAAACTTCATAGTGTAATTTAGTTAAACACAAATGGAAGGAAATATCACAATTGAAAATCTTTGACAAGATTGAATAACATTATACTGAGAATATTTACTCATAATAAATACACACAAAAGTATTCCAAAGTCTATATAGAACAACCAGTTTTACCTATTTGAATTAGGTAGCAATCTACAAAAGCTGAATTGAAGAAATTTTTGCTAAAAATACAATAGAACAATAAGTAACTGCATTTCCTATGATCCTGGGAAGTGAACTACCTATTTATATATGTAACATTACTTCTAAAGCAACTCAACAGACGTGCTTGTTCTGGAACAATGTTGGAGTCTTAATTATAATGGTTATCTTTCCACACTGCTTTTCTACTTCTAGAAGATTTTCTTTTATTTTTAAAGAGTCTCTAAGGATTTCTAAGGATAGGGAGTGTATTAGTACTGAATTGTTCAACCTTGCTAATGATGTGAATCTCTTCACAAAAGAAAGGCATTATCCAGGAAACTAGAGCAGTGTTTGCTTCTGCATCATGAAAACTTTGCTCTTGTTAATTATTTCTGCTTTATAACACATATGTCCAAACTTTGTAATTTAGATTATAAAAGTTTACATTGCTAAATAGTAAGTATAATAGATAGCGATTACTGCCAAAATCTTCCCAATGCTAGCATCTTTGAGCATTCAAGTTAACAGAAAATGTTATAAGCTGGTCAACTTATAGAGACTAAAATTCAATTTCTCACTGTTCTAGGAGATAGGAAGTCTGAAATTAAAATATTGGCCAATTTAGTATGTGATTTTTAAAAATTCTCACTTCCTCGTACTTAGCAGCTTCTTGGTGAACTCTTTCACGTGGTAGAAAGGGAAAACAAGCATACTTTGGAATATTCTATAAAGGTAAAAGGTATGAGCAGATAGTGTTCATGATTGTTAATCTCCCCGAGACTCCAGGTCCTAAAACCATCACCTTCTTAATTAGGTTTCCAGATATGAATATTAGATGGGGGACATTTATTTCATAGTACCCCAGTGACTCTGTTTTAAATAGTCTCTATACACAGCTGACTCATTATTAAAATTCTCCATGTTAAAAAAAAAAAGAAACACACACACACAAACACACACCAAAACAAAACAAACACAACAAACAAACAAACAGGACATTGGTCAAGGATGTATCAGAACTTTTTAGTGAGTCATGATGATTTATGTACTTAACGGTTTTAAGTCTTTACTGAAATTTTATATTCATCATTAAAAACAAGATTTGAACTTTGTCAATAGTGCTTGAATTAGCATAATGATTCTAAGTAGGATATTGTGATGGATAGTTTCAAATCTAGGTTCTGTGCAAAAAATAAAATGGTTAAAGTTTCATTTATCTACATATTATGATCACTATGAACAGGCTGTTTCTTCCATAAACATCTAAGTAGCACACAAAACAAAAACCTCTATCCTGATAAAATAGATTCTTGTTAAGACATGTCTACAGCCAAACCAGTCATCCTTTTATTTGATTAATATTCAGAATCCTTTCTGCCAGACTTCAGCATAAGAAAACAAAGAAATAAATTTCATCCAGTACATTTTGCAACATGTTCTGTAACGGCAGATGCTATTATGTAGAAACAAATAGTCAGAAATATTGAATTAATTAGAAAATGGAATAATCTAAAATTTAAGAAAAGCATTTTAATTTCTTTAAAATGTGAGTGTAATAGTGCCATGGAAACATCAAGAATATAAAGAGAATGCAGTTTTTAAAATATCTAATTAGAATGATGAACAACAGCTCATGCTCATAATCCCAGCACTTGAAGCCAGGTGAGGTGATCCACACCTGTGTCCCAGCACTCAGAGAGGCCGAGACAGGTGAATCTCTATGAGTTTGAGGCAAGTCTCGTCTATAAAGTGAGTCCAGGACAGCCAAGACTACACAAAAATCCCTGGCTCAAAAAACAAAAACAAATATTCGCAAAAGTTCAAGATCAAAACTCCAAAGCAATATAAAAATGAACTGTTTATCAAAATAAATATGAAAACTTTTTATGGATATCCATCTAAATGTTCTACTTTTTTCCTTTCCTTTTTCTACCAAGCCATTCTTGTGTTTTTCAGTTTTTGGTCTTTCATTTGAAGACACTACATACACCTTGGAGCACCATGCAGCTATCTACCTATTCTCACCTCACTATGCCTCCCTGCTATGTTCCTACAAAGACAAATTCATAGCTTCTTTAAAAAGAAAAAGCAATGGAGTGGTGAGCATAGGGAAGGAAGGTTGCAGGAGTGGGTCTACATGATCCATTGGAGATGGGGACTCTGGCACAGGTAAACACTTTCTGAACAGAACACCATTAGCACAGGCACTAACATCAACAACTTAATTAATGGTATCTCATAAAACTGAAAAGTTTCTCCATGGCAAAGGACAGCATCATTCTGACAAAGTGGTAGCCTACTGAACAGGAAAATACTTTTACCAACTGTTATTCAGTGTCTATGTTCCACAACCAGATAGGTCTATCCAGGTGCTGCTTGCTTCTGGAAGAGAACCGACTGACTGAAGGTCCCAAGGTCCAGTTTCTCCCTCAGGGAAGGAAGGGAGCTCTAAGAGTGAGGCAGGAGGCTTGGGCAATAGGCCAGGTTTCCTATTTTGCCAAAGGAAGTGTTACAGTTTAGCTATTTTATAATGAGAATTGGTCATATCAGATGACAGTGGAGATTCTGGAGCTCCACAAGCCCATTATGATACTAAAAGTATTATAGCCCTTTGTTCCATGCTAAGCATGACAGAGGAAGTGGGCAAAAGCCCAAATTCAGCCCAGCCAGAAGGTAGGTCCTGTGAGATGCAGCCCAACGTCTCTTCACTGGTGGTCAGCACTAAGCTGGCAGCAGTGGAGCAGCTCTGCCATTGCTGTCTTCACTGCACTGACCAGCAGTCAAGCCCCGGGTATACAGTGGCAATTCTCCCCCAGGGTCCTATCACAAGAAGGAAAACACGGTACTTAATTATCTTATGGGTGGGAGAAGAACTTCTAGGTACAATTATAGGACATTTGTCTAAGTCTAGGATCTCTTTAGCATAGGGTGGGGTACTCCAGGAATCCCCAGGTGTTTGCTAAACAGATTTCTTAGCAGAAAAGAATTGCACCCATAATCTTCCCCGAGGCCTACATGATCCTCCTCACAAGATCTGAGGGTTAAAAAATCCAGTGGAGTGAGAACTCCACAGAGAAAAGGGAGTCCACCATCACAGACCAAGTTCAAAGGGCTATCCAGCAGAGTCCCACAACAATTTCGAAATCTAATAGAGGTCTAATACACACAATATACAAAGAACTCAAAAATTGGATATCAAGAAAACAATCTTATTAAAATAAGGGTGACAGCTCTAAACAAAGAATTCTCAAAAGAGAAATCTCAAATGACTGAGAAACACAGAAATGTTCAACCTTCTTAGTTATCAGGGAAATGAAAATTAAAACTACTTTGAGATTTCATATTACACCTGTCAGAATGGCTAAGATCAATAAAAATAGTGGTAGCTCATGCTAGCAAGTATGTGAAGTAAGAAGAAGTAAAAGTAAAAATGGCTTTTAATCATTTTGAGGCTAAATATTATCAGTAACTAAGTGAACATTTGTACAACAAATATATTTCCCAACAGCCCCAATTATATCCATAGATTTAGTTTTGTTTGTTGCATGGTATCATTTTCCACACCTGTTACTCTTTTGTTTGTTTCTATATCTGATTAGAATAGCATCATATTTTAGCTTTTTACTAAAATAGCTCAGGATGTCAACAAACCTTATTGGCATAGAAACGTAAATTGACAATCTGCAAATTTACTTTTTCATGTATCTCTACTACCTATGCCTGAATCTATGTCTCTCTTAATCAGTGCATGTAGTGTGATGGAGTACAGACAGACGAGAAAGAGAGAAAGAGAGATTCATATGTTGGTTTTCAAGACAGAGTTTCTCTGTATAACAGTCCTAGGACTCAATTTGAAAGCCAACTGGCCTTGACCTCACAGCGATCTGCCTCTCGAGTGCTGGGAATAAAGGCATGTGCCAACATTCCTGGCTCATGGTGGAATGTTTTTAACATCCTGATCACTTTAAAACAGGAAAAAAATTAAACTCTTATTTGTAGGGTTTATTGACATCTATGACATAAATAACAACACCTGATATCAGATTTTGTAAATAATGTTGCTGAAAGGAGTTGAGATTAGTGATTAGGTAGTACATGACTACAGAATATAGATTTTCTGCAGAAAAAGTGACACAAAGATATATGTAATCTTAGGCCGGACGTGGTGGCGCACGCCTTTAATCCCAGCACTCTGGAGGCAGAGGTAGGCAGATCGCTGTGAGGTCAATGCCAGCCTTGTCTACAAAGTGAGTCCAGGACAGCCAAAGCTACACAGAGAAACCCTGTCTCAAAAAAAAAAAAAAAAACAAAAAAAAAAAAACCTAAAAAAAAAAGATATATGTAATCTGACAAAAATATAAAATAAGTACCGAGAAAATTAAGAACTGCTGGCTATTCATTGTTATAGGCAATATATTTTGTTTCATTGTAAGTTTAGATGATTTTATCTTAAGAATAACTGCATTCAATTGCACAGGATTAAATATTTTTAAATTTAGGATTCAGATCTTACAAGCCACAATAAAAGCTGGCTCTACTTTAATTTCAAAGTCCTTGTTACTTTTCATTTCTACAAGCAAAAATTCCCCATGGTTTTAACTTGAGGGAGGGGAGCTCATTTCTTATAATCCTTATGTTAGTGATATTACATATGTTTTACAGCAAATCTCATGGGTAAAATATTACAAAACAGTTAAAGACTTGGCCTTATTGTGTGTGTGTGTGTGTGTGTGTGTGTGTGTGTGTGAGAGAGAGAGAGAGAGAGAGAGAGAGAGAGAGAGAGAGAGAGAGAGAGAGAGAGAGAGAATATAGGTTAGAGGACAATTTGACAAGTACCATAAAATATCTTCAATCGTACAATTTTGCTCTAAGATTCTTTTTCCTTAGTAGGGGTAAAATATTCTGTTCACTATATTAAGTAATGGACTATCAGCTTTGATATAAAGATTTCAACAAATCTGCAACTTTTTATAGTACACATTTTAGTATATATTATTAAATATGAGCTTTCTCAGAGTATATATAGGAAAGCACTTTTCACAACTACAAAGCATATATGTACTTTTTAAAACCCGCAAATGTTACTTATATCTCTCAATATTTCTAAATTAATATTATGTCAATTCTACTCCCTCACTGTGGTCGCTGCCACTGTAGGCATGAAGGCTGAGATGAAGAACCTCACATGTAAAGATATGCAAAATCATATCTCCTATATCGAACTGTAAATATGATTGTCTTGAGAATAATATTTATATAAAAGCAATATGTAATTTTTTGATGGCCCACACACAGTGTATCCAATGAAAGAACTATCACATGTAAAATCTTAATGAAACAACTACTTGAAGTCCCTAGATATAGCTTTGGAGTATGTAGGAAATGGAAAACATTTATTGAAGAAAATCTTCTAAACCTCAGAACAAGGTCTATAGCATTTAATCATCAGCCCACTCCTACTTCTTTGAAAGCTGTGTATAAGATGATTTGCTTTGGTGGAGATGGCCAACAGGCACAGCCCTGAGTTTTCCTCTGCTTTGTTGTAACAGTAAAGGCTGCACATCTGGTTGTCACTGAAGAAATGGAGTTGTTTATGAACCCTCTGAGTTATAACATAGAACACAAATTCTATGTCTCTAAAGCAGGGAGAGTGGCTACAGTTGTGAAAGTAAAGAATAAATATGATTTTAATAAACAGGACTGAAATAACTTAATTTTCACATGCAGAAAATTAGGTTAGACCTTCACATGAGGAAGAATGTCAAAAGGTTAGGATTCATGCTTGACATCAGATCATTATAATGATTAGTTCAGGATGGGTTAGAGACAAAGAGATAGCTTTTGTATATTTAGCACAAAAGCAAGTATCAGGAAAAGATTTAGTCATTATCTTTCAAACACTGCGTATCCTAGTTATCCTCACTGTGAGAAAAAGATTACAGATGATGTTAATTTATTTATCCATTAGGAAATGAGGCAGAGCTTCTCAGTGGCATCACAGTATGTGTCTCACTCCTCACTTTATATGAAAATAGAATCCCTGATTTCAGTTAATCCCCAGGTTCCAAGAGTAAAGTCCTTATTTCTTAGCTTCTACTACAGCCATTTATACTCATATGAGCATTTTATGACTAGTGGAACACATTTAGAATAATTTGTGAAAAGATTTGATTTTTTTCATCCATCTTTATTTCTCATTCTTGTAGTGGCAACATGACAGCTGGAAATAAAATAGCCATGTGGAATGCTAACAACATATAAAACACTGCTCAGCCTAGGGTGAAAAAGAGACAACATCTTACTTCACATGGAGACTTTCTAGTAGGTAAAGATGGACAATGGATGCTTTTTTTAAAAAGTATTTCCTAGTTAGCTCCAGCTGTCAACTTGAAATCTAGTTTAGCTGAGAAAGTCTCAACTGGGTGATTTCATGGATCAGATTGGCCTAGGGGCATGTCTATGGGATATTTTTCTAATTGCTAATTCATGTATGAGGGCCCAAGAAGCTGCTTCCTTGCATTTCTGCCTTGGCTTCCGGTAAACCCTTTCTTTTAGCTAGCATTTATCACAACAGCAGAAAGCAGACTATATTAGAATGTAAATATAATTAATAATATAACATATTAGTTGGCAGGAAGAGATTGGCAGATAGAGAAAGAAACCATCATTTAGCCCAGAATAGAGAAGAAAAATAAATAGATTTTAAAAAACACTTTACTGAGCACAATATTAAAAAGTCAGATGGGTAATAACTGGAGTATTAATAATTGCTTAAGGCAATAGGATTTAGGTGAATTTTCTATTTAAAAGAAGTACTTTTAGTATTAGGGTGAGCTCTTTTAGGTGCAGTTTCTTATGTGTAATTTGCACCATGTGAAGAATTACAGTTCAGGTTGGCTGGGATACAATTCTGAGAAGTTACCATAAATGTATATATAATTTATAGGTAAACAATTAATATGTAATTGGGAGTCTGGCAAATCAGGATCATTTAGGCAAGGGCAGTCTCAGTCAAACAATATAGTCCTTGAGTGCTAGAGGCTCTTTGGTGTCTGTTAAGCTAGGGTCAGGTTTCAAACCAAGGCAATAGACTGAGGTGCCTATTTAACACATCAAATTGGACAGTGGCCCCCAGTTCTTCCTGCATCCATCAGTGTTAAAAGTTGTACTGCGGGATGGAATCACGACACGCCACAGACCCACTTAACAGACATAATAAGGACATACAAAGACCATCTCCAGGGACACACGTGCGGGGGGCTGGGAGGGAGGTACGTGGAGGGTCTGTTTTTTATATGGCCCTGGTCAGGGCCACGCCCCCATGGCAGGTAAGCAGTGACACCATAGGTAGGCCTACTGAAGCAAAATACCTACCCTTTCCTGAACTCTTGGGGTCACATGACATTCCCAGCCCGCAACTCTCCAGCGGGGGCTGGGCTGCCCTTCCCTCACCTGTCCTTCCCTATATAATTCAACCATTTTGGTTACCTGCTCCTTTTCATCTGTTCTCTTTTGTGTGTGTGTCCTGGCTGGTTCCCCACTCTCTCCTCTACCTTCCCCTTCCCTGTCCCCTCACACAGCTCAAGGTCAGGACTACTCTGGACTCTCCCAGATGTCTGTGACTCCAGCTAAGCTCTCCTGCATATCTATAATGAATCTTTTCCACCTTATCTATGAGCAGTCATATCTTTTTTTTTTACTTTTTTTTCCACTCTGCTAACATTTTGGGATTTCTGAACTATGATTTCAAAATTTCCCTAATGTGAACCAGCTCTGGTTTTTGATCACTTAATAATAGCTTTCCCTTATTTTATAATCTTTACATTTTTATTTTATGCATTCAGTTTCATATGAAAAGTTGATATTGGAGATTGCCCACCATACCTTACAATTTAGATTACAAAGTTTAAACTAGTTTCTATTTAGGAATTAGTGCATAACTTTGAGGATTTTTTTATTGATGTATGTCTTTTTGTAAGACATTGCATTTTAGTATGTGAAATTATAGATTGTTGTGTCTGCCTATTTTATAAAATATACTATTCAAATTACACGCTTTTCAACATTGATTTTTGTGTAGTGCTTCTATTTTAAATTAATTATGGTTCCCTTGTAAAAAGACAATGTTTAGAGGAACTGCATCTGATATTGGTTGTGAATATTGCTGATTTTTGAGCTCAAGAAGAATTTCAAAGTGAGTCAAAATGTAGCTGGCCTGACACAGGAATGAATGTATTGTAAAGATACACTGTGCTCTGTCTATGGCTATCAAATAATAGAAAAACTGGACTCTAAGAATCTAGAATTTCCCCAGGAATCTCCCACTGGGAGAAGAAATTGTGGAAGCCCTGTGGGCATGCAGAGGAAGAACTTGCCTCCCAGAAAAAATGTACAACTTGCTGGAAAGGTTTGTAGCTGAAGCAGATACTTTACTTTGGGGTCACAGTGAATGCTTCAAACCAGATTCAGCTACCCATTTCAAACAAACTAACTAAAAGAGCCAAAGTAATATTAGAAAGTAGAAAAGAGAGATTTATTTAATGTAGCCAGTGAGGGAAGGGAAGCAAGTGAGCCAATAACTCCAGCAAGTCAATCTCCAAGGTTTTGAAGTGAGATCAAAGTTTAAATAGCTGGCCAAGGAAATGCAAATCTAAACTGGTCTGGATGTGATCCCACTAACTATACATCCATCTTAATCTGCACTTCAGGCTAATCCTGTAGGTCTGACAAATTTTTAGGACTGTGTAAAATCTCCTTCCAGGAAACAAGTTTACCATCTAGTTGGTAACTTTTCTTTCTCCCAGCATGAGTTTCCTGAAGAAATTACCATTTCTTTGGAGTCTCATGTGCCAGTAATCAGATAGTCACTATGTGAAACTCAAGTGTCTCTTAGGATTTGTATGTATTTTCTTTCAGGCTAATCTACAAGATAGTGGTGTTGTGGGACCACACTTTAGCCAGCTGTGCATATGTCTAGTTTTATATTTAAACCTTGCCTTTACATCAGGACCCTGAAGATAGACTTAGAAGATCATTACATCTTTTTGTCTCTCTTCCCAATGTAACTGCATGGAGTTTTTTTGTTTTGTTTTGTTTTGTTTTGTTTTGTTTTTTTGGCTTTTCACTATTAATTTGGTTCTTTTAGTTGGATTAGGTAACTGAAGTGGGCTTATTGGGGCACAGGCTGTTACCCCTAAATCCTGTTACTAGAAATTTACTAGAAATTCACTTATTTTAAAAGTTATACAGGGAAGCTTGAGAATTAGCAGAAAAGAAAGAAAAGAAAAGAAAGAAGGAACATTTTTTGTTGGTTGCATCCACAAAATCCTATAAGTTTATTTTCCTTACTTTGTTTAAGACAAAGCTTCACTGCATACTTTTCAAGCTTCAAGCAAACCTGAATCTCAGTATAGACCAGGCTGACTTTAAATTTAGAATTCTCTTGTCTCAACCTTTTTAATATTGGAAATGAAAGCCTGTGCCATTGTACTAGTTCATAAAACTGTGAAACAAGTGTGGATGTGTATGAGGAGAGGAATAGTAAAAGCAAAAATTCCACAATTGTTATTGTTATTATGTTATAGAACTACTTACTATGCCTTCCAGGTGAGAAACCCACTCACATTCAGAGATTAATGAAATGCTCTTTAATGGTAGTGGGCATCTGGCTCTTTCTAATGCTCAAAGAAGAGCCAGCCTTGAATAGAAGATTTTACTAACTTGTATACATGGTAGGTTGTTGTGTTGTGCTGAGATTACCCAGATCGCAAGACCCCCAAAAAAGACCACCAGGACTCGATACCAATGTAAAATACACAGGGTCTTGTATTATGGGCTCAGAGCTTCGGATCACAGTCCTTCCTGAGGCAGCAGGATAGGAGAGTGATACTGGAGCTTCAAGGGTAATTGGTTTATAAGGAAAAACTGTAATTTGGGGGTGGGGTCACAGGGAAGTAAAGACAAAACCATAAGCGGGGGTGGGGGTCGTGGGTCTCAGGAATGCAGTCCTTTAGACAGTTTGAGTCCTGGAGGCCAGATCTCCAGGGAAGGTTGTGAGTCTCAGGAATGTCGACCTTCAGGCAGGTTGGGTCCAGGAGGCTGACTCTCCAGCGAAGTTTTTTTTAACTCAGAGGATCACTGGGCCTTAGTTGTATCTTCTGGAAAGTGCTGGCAGGTTTAGTTTATGGCAGTGCGTGGTCTTTCCCAGAATGCAGGAGGTAGTGGAATCACCTGAAGGACGGCTTTTTCACAGACATGGTATTAATTGTAGAATATAAATTACATATAGAATATGGCATAAATTTTGCCCCTACAGTTGGGTTAGGGGTGGAAGTGAGAAAACTCACTTCAGAGACAGAAGCTTAAAATGCAAGTTTTATTTTTCTGCACATGCAGAGAAGCAGCCATTGTACAACTTTTTTTAAAGGATAGGAACACAAGCGAGGGGGAGCAGGGAGGGCTGTTGTGTTAACCAATTATATTTTGGCACAAGGGGTTAAGCAAGGAAGAAAAGGTGGGTGACAGGGCCTTTCCAGGTCACCTGGTCTTCAGGACCCTCCACCTTTTTGCAGTCATGTCCTCTCTTGGACTTGGACCCAGGGTTTAGAATGGTAGCGCAACAATGGACTGGGCAAGCTTTAAATCAAGTCAGGCAACACATTTACAACCTCTGTGCCTAAGTTTAGATAAAGGATAATGGCAACTTCCCTATTTACATCCTTTACTGGTTAACAGACAACAATGAAACACCTGAAGAAACAGGCTAGGAGTTGGGTTTTGAGGCCTGGAATTATATACTCAGGTTTAACAATGCCAGTTAGATGGAACTTGTTCCTGAGATGGCTGGACCCAGAAAATAGTCTCTTAACAAAGGTCATGCATTCCACATAGACTGTCATCCTTAAATCTCTTTTAGGTCCTGGTTCCAGGTTACACTACGAGCAATTAAAACAGATACAAGTGGCAAATCACCACTTAGTCAGATGGAAGATAAAATAACCAAAATATTGCCATAATTATTTTAAGTGTTCTTTTTCAAATCGTTGCTAACTAAATTAATCTTGTCCACTTGACAGAGCTATGCTTTCTCAAAAAGAGAACTGGTGGCTTTATAGTAAGTCTGGATTTGACTTTGGTTATGACCCTGCGCTGCCTTCTCTAGTTGCCTGTTAGAGGCCTAATGGCTGGCTACAAATCAGGCTTGTCTCTTTTGTTATGGGAATGAAGTGGAATGGTCTGTGCATCCTGATAAAGAAACATCCCACCATCCTAAATCCTTTTTGTCTCTAACAGACCTAGATAGCATACATCTTTGGAGTATTGTGGAGGCAGTTACCCCTTAGCTTAACTCTACTTTGTGTGACTTTGTTTCTTTCGCAGATCTATTTAGTAAATCCTTTAGAACTTGACAGTTCTTCTGCATCACTCATAACTCTTTCCAAATTAAAATCATCATTCTGGTTTTTTGTGGTTGGGGAGATACACACATGGGCACAGATATCATGTCAATATATATCATAAGTATTGTGTATTAGGTATGCAGTAGACATTACACTTTGGAACTATCACATATCCTAAAACTAGGAAGGTATTTAAATGAATTACACTCCAAGTACTACCCAATGAACATTAAGTTTATTAAATATAACAAATTGGTAAAATGAGCAAATTTTGCAACCAATAAAATATAGCTAAAATATTGAAATATTTGTATATATTGAGATACTAGAGGAACTAAAATTGGATTTCAGGGTTACTGGGGCAAAGGTTAAGAAATAGGCCTACAGGAGATAATCTGGCTAGATCCAAAGAGCAGACCTACTAAAGATAGCTTTGCAGGGGAGGTAATCCCCCTCAGGAACAGTCATAGGGGAGGGGAATAAGGGGAAAATGGGAGGGAGGGAAGAATCGGAGGATAAAAGGGATGGGATAACCATTGAGATGTAACAAGAATAAATTAATAAAAAAAAAAAGAAAAAAAAAGATAGCTTTGCCTAGTGACTGACCTGAAGGGGCCCACTGGAGATAGAACTGATAAGAGACCCAATGTTACAGCCATATTCCTTCCTGCCTACCAGAGATAGGGTTAATAAGAAACCAGACACTTCTTTGGACAAGGTAGTTAACAAAGAAAGCTAAGCCGTGGGTGGTCTTGGAGCCCTTTTCTCTAGCTTGTCACTTTAGACATTAGACCTCTCTATGTTACTCAACCATTAGATGCTGCCAGGTTGGAACTCCCCTGCTTTGAGGCACTGGAAGGGGTAGGAAGCTATAAATTTACATTCATCCCAGTGATCAAGGCTCTTTCTGGGTACCACTGTGTTGGTGACTGGTCAGAGCCCGGCTCTGAGTCAATTAAAGGTCCTCATGTATATTGCATCAGTATTGAGTCTTAGTGGTCTCACAATCTGGGTACAGCAATGTCAAAAGTAGAAATGTATTCATGAACTGTTTTGTGGACTTTAAAAAAATTAAAATAAATTACAAAGCAATATATGTACTCTGTTTTCAGAGTAACTAGATGGAAAATGGAGGTAGCTGTATTCACATACAGAAATGTGTATCTTTATAGCTGTTTTCTTTCATGGATTTTTCAGTAAAAAGTTGTTACTTCAATCTGAATAAAATAAACCTAAATTTAGTGCAAAACAGTGAGTGAACTGAAGGTCCCTGAAGAAACAACAGTGTATAGAGAGTAACTGGAACATAACTGAGAATCTACCACTTTGTTCAAAGTATCATTTTATATTCAAAAGAGGTAACACAGTCAGGTGCAGTGGCACAGGCCTATAGTCCCAGCACTATGGAAGCAAATGCAGCTGGATCGCTGTGAGTTTGAGGCCAACCCACAAAGTGAGTCCAGGACAGTCGAGGCTACACAGAGAAACCCTGTCTTGAAAAACTTTTAAAAAAATGTTAAAATTTGAGGATGAAGATACACTTCTCATGGATTGAAGAGGCTTGGGTATAGCTTTTAAGTTAAGAGGAAAAATTCATCTTTTTGGAAGTTTTACTTTATTCTGTGACCATATACATTAAAGAAACAAAAGCTTTCACAGCAGTAAAATTAGCATTAAGATAAAGATTAACCATAGATTCATTGGATGCATTTACCTGGCTTATATTACCTGAGGGTAAGATGTTTTCTGACTTATACAGTACACATGGATTATAGAAATGAGACATAAAAGAGAAAGTCCAGCTGAGAAACTAAATGCAAAGATAGCTAAAAGGTACAAAATTGACAAAATTGAATGCTTTGACTTATATCATGGGATAAGCAAGGTAGTGGACAAGTTAGTACCTTATACAACCTCTTAACTTCAGTGAACAATGTAAACTGTATCCTAAGAGATAAGTCCTAATCAAATGGAATATCATAATTACTTTTAATTTTTATTTATTTATTTATTTTAATTTTTTCCTTTATTAATTTATTCTTGTTACATCTCAATGGTTATCCCATCCCTTGTATCCTCCCATTCTTCCCTCCCTCCCATTTTCCCCTTATTCCCCTCCCCTATGACTGTTCCTGAGGGGGATTACCTCCCCCTATATATGTACATAGGGTATCAAGTCTCTTCTTGGTAACCTGCTGTCCTTCCTCTGAGTGCCACCAGGTCTCCCCCTCCAGGGGACATGGTCAAAGGTGAGGCACCAGAGTATGTGAGAAAGTCATACCCCACTCTCCACTCAACTGTGGAGAATGTTCTGACCATTGGCTAGATCTGGGTAGGGGTTTAAGGTTTACCGCCTGTATTGTCCTTGGCTGGTGCCTTAGTTTGAGCGGGACCCCTGGGCCCAAATCTGCCTATCATAATGTTCTACTTGTAGGTTTCTAGGACCCTCTGGATCCTTCTACTTTGCCATTCTCCCGTGCTTCTCTCATCTAGAGTCCCAATAGAATGTCCTCCCCTCTGTCTCAGGATGTGGGGAGAGAGGAACACTCCTTCATTGCTGGTGGGAATGCAAACTAGTACAGCCACTTTGGAAATCGATCTGATGATATCTCAGAACACTGGGAATAGGGCTTCCTCAAGACCCAGCTATTCCACTCCTTGGAATATACCCAGAAGATGCTCCAGCACATAGCAAGAAAATTTGCTCAACCATGTTCATAGCAACCTTATTCATAATAGCCAGAACATGGAAACAGCCTAACTGTCCCTCAGTAGAAGAATGGATAAAGAAACTGTGGTACATATACACTATGGAATTCTACTCAGCTATTAAAAACAAGGAATTCCCGAAATTTGTGGATAAATGGATTGAGCTAGAAATGATCATAATGAGTGAGTTAACCCAGAAGCAGAAAGAGTCAAATGGTATATACTCACTTATATCTGCATATTAGCCCAAGGGGCATGTCCCACGAAAGCCTTCACTTACCGGGAAACTGAGACAGAGGGGAGGACATTCTATTGGGACTCTAGATGAGAGAAGCATGGGAGAAAGGCAAAGTAGAAGGATCCAGAGGGTCCTAGAAGCCTACAAGTAGAACATTATGATAGGCAGATTTGGGCCCAGGGGTCCCACTCAAACTAAGGCACCAGCCAAGGACAATACAGGCGGTAAACCTTAAACCCCTACCCAGATCTAGCCAATGGTCAGAACATTCTCCACAGTAGAGTGGAGAGTGGGATATTACTTTCTCACATACTCTGGTGCCTCACTTTTAATTTTTAAACATTTGCTATGACTCTCATACAGAAAAGGAACTTTAGGGACTGAAGAAATGGCTCGGTGGTTAAGATCACTTGATGCTCATATAGAGGATCCAAGTTCAGTTTCTAGTACCCTTGTCAACAGACAAATGTAGCTACAGCTTCAGGGTACCTGATTCCTCTGGCTGCTGAGGATACCTCTGTTTACACAAATCCACATATTCACACACACACAGACACACACACACACACACATACACACACACATTTTATTGTTTTAAAATCAATAAAAATATATCATTAAAGAAAAGGGACTTTAAACCGGGCGTGGTGGCACACGCCTTTAATCCCAGCCCTCAGGAGACAGAGGCAGGTGGATCGCTGTGAGTTCGAGGCCAGCCTGGTCTACAAAGCGAGTCCAGGACAGCCAAGGCTACACAAAGAAACCCTGTCTCAAAAAAACAAAAAGAAAAGGGACTTTGTTTAGAATAGAAGGTAATTTTGTCCAGATTATAGTATTAATAGACATAGTGAAGATGAAAAGAGAGCATAGGAAGATTACTCAAATATGTTGATTTGGACAAGAACAGTGGAAATAAAAAATAAATTAACACAAAAATTTTAAATCTCAAAATCTATGTACTTTAAAGCTTGATTAAAAATAGGTGATAAAAACCAGATGACTTGGAGTTTGTGATAAGAGAATTATTTACTGATTTGTTCAGAAAGAAAATGAATAGGTACAAAAGAAAATAAATAGGTTTAAGACAGAGTAGAATATAGTTTGTTTGTTTGTTTATATTGGGCTTGCTCAGCTTGAAATGGAATCATGTACCTGTAGTCCCTCTTAACTTATTGTTAATGCTTCAGAAAAGTAGCACACTCATAAATACATTAGTTTTGGTTTTGTTTACTGAAGAAATAATTTCTAAAATGAAGGGTCTCCATACTCTACACAACAGAAAACAAATGTCTAATGTGAACTATTGCCTGGTTGTTGACTGTCACAGAGAACCCAAGGAAAGTTTTACCAGTGTACAATAGATAGCTTCTGGAACGCTTTATTTAGAGTGTGAGATTTTGAGTGGTTATTCTCAATGAAAGAGTCTATGTTTATGGCTGTTAAATATTTTTGTCATGAATTCATCATAATTCAGACATATACTGAAGAGTATGGCATCTCCTGACAGAATTACTTAGAGAATTTCTTTGTTGTCAACCAAATCGAAATACAGAATTTGAGGGACTGTAGAGTTGCCTCAGAGATTATGAATGTTGACTGCTCTTCCAGAATACCTGGATTTGATTCCCAGCACCCACATGGTGGCTCACAACCATCTGTAATTACAGTATAAAGGGATCTTATGCCCATTTCTGATCTCTGTGGACACTAGGAAGACACATGGTATACATACATCCATGCATGCAAAACACTCATACACAAATAATTAATAGATCTAACAAAATTTAAATAAATAAATACAATACAGAATTTTTAAATTTTGGAAGGGAAAACTGAATTTCTATTAAATGTGGTACAGAATATGCATGCAATTTAAAATAAGTACTGAATATAGAGTATAACGGTCTGAAACTGAAACAAATATATAAATAAATATTAAGTGACTGCTTAAATACCTCCCAAAATGTCTTACCTTGAAATGTTCCTTAGACTGGATATATTAGTTCCAAAATTCTAGCTGCATCTGTATTGCAGCATGATTCATGAATTTTCTCTGAAAGGATATTTTAACAGCTATCACATGAAAACAATTGTTTTCAAGGAAAAAAACTAAAGTCAAGCCAGAAGATTTTATTTATACTTGTAACACCATGCCCTTTTCCTTCAGCAGTATCCACAATAAAAACTTTTTAATAATGAACTATAAGGGTGTTTTGTTGTTGCAAGATAAAAATACCAGCTTTGTTGGTTGAAATTGAAATAGCCCAAATCCTTCCTTATTGTTCCTTAGGACTGCAAACTTTAAAATTTCACATTCACTTCCTTCGCTTGGGTGCAAGATTATCTGTAGCTTAGCTCATATTTTCTTATGGATACAATAATACTACCTATTGGGTCTTCAAGCACTATGAAGATGGCATATGCCACAAGAATCAAAGAAACTGACAAGCTACTGAAGTACTTAACCTCCATGACCTTATGACCTTTCTGAAGTAGTACTATCTATGTTGAGAAGTTCTAAACCTGAAATTCAATGGAGGAGGTCATTAACTACAGAGACATATGCTATACAAAGGGCCTCATACGTGGAAGGGTTACTGAGTTACTGAGACTAAGTGAAGTCTGTATCTGTGAAACTCAGAAAGTAGCTAAGCCAAGTGCCATGAAATGAGGCAGATTTTGACAGGAGATTTCTGAATCTCTAAAGAATTTTAACTTCACTCTAAACTAAGGTCAGCAGGAAGCTTTTGAAATATTTGAGGACACATGCTGGGATGGACTCTTTAAAGAAAGTTGTTCTGATGTTATTTGAAGGCATGGAGGCTGCCAGGGTTCAGGAGGTTTGGGGTTTCAAGTCAAGTACATATTGGCTAGAAGATATTGTGTCTTTTCAGGTGAGTTATGTTTGCAATTTAGTTATGAACTTGAAAGAACTATTTAACTACACAGAGAGGAACTGATACCATCTGAAAGAAACAGGTTCTTTTGTTTCTTAGTGCTCCTCCTTAGTTGGACACTAAAAGTCACAAAACAACATATGTCCAGTTACAAGAAGTACAATCCAAATTATGAGATTATCCTATTTAACTTTATCTTACCTCACCGTTCCAAAAGAAATTAAATAATTATCAGTGTCTTCTGGTCTAAAAGCGTGGTTATATAGGTCTCTGTAATTTGTGATTCTTAAAATAATCTTAGAAGAACCAAGGCCACATCATTGTAAGTTACTGGTGTGCCCATAACCTCTCAGGATCTCTATTGCTTTTACAGGTGACTTACATAATGATAGTGGCAGTTATGATAAAAATGTATGCTCAGATGATGTCTAATTAGAATGAAGTATTCAAAAACTCTGTGGAGAAGTTGCACAGTAAGAATTTTATTTAGAAAAGCAAGTGTCATTAAAGAAAAAAAACATAAAAGATTTCATGCTGGTTAATGGTGATGCATTAAACTAATAACCCTAATTAAGAGCATATATTTCAAAAAGATAATATTTAACTAACAAAGGAATGCCACAAAATGACTAGAAATTATGATAATTTATTAGCCTTTTTTTTTTTTGCTTTGTTTTGAGCAAGCTCAAAATTTCCATGCATTCCCACAATACATATGTATTTCTGGCTTATCTCACCATCGACAGCATACCAAAGCAACATATAGCTTTCCTCTACAAAATGAATCAAGAATACAAAATGCTTTCTTTCATCTTATTGCTCCTTCATTTTTTAAACAAAATATTCAGTTTTATTTATTTATTTTACAATTTTTTATATTTCTATTCTCTTTACATCTTGGTCATAACTCCTATCCCTCCTCTCCTCACTGTCCCACCCTCCTTCTTTCCCTTTCCACTCCCCTGTTCCTTAGAATCTGTATTTTACTACTTGTGGAGAAAGCATGTGGGAAGATATAGCAGAAGGCAGACATCATCATCAGGATCTGTGCTCTTTCCATAGCAGGAAGTTTGATTTGGAGACTCACTTGAGCCCAGGAATATGACATCAGTGTAGGCAACATAATGAGAAAGCACATCACATAAGAGACATAAAGGGGAATGGAGAAAAGATGAAAAGGAGGTTTTGTTTGTTTGTTTTTACTCAAACCTAAGGTAAGGTGTGTAGCTCACAGTTACAGCGCTTAACTAGCTTGCACATGACTTCAGATTCTATTCCCAGCATGTTTTGTTTCTGTTTGTTTTAAATTCTGAAGTAGAAAATGAACAAAAATATACTTCTAATCCTACTCCTCTGATAGAAATGAATGAAATAAACACATTTGGCGGCACATAGGGCTGAAATTACTTAGACTGAATAATTTCAGCAGCAATTCCTCATAGTATGAATTAGTGTAATTTTTATCAATTTGTTTATTTAATGACTTTATAGCTTCATCCTAGCCTCCACCCTCTTCTCCTCCCAGTCCTACCTTCATGCTCCCCTCCTCCCTTCCCCCTTCAGCTTCTTCTTGAAGAAGGGGAGGCCTCAAAGTGGCACCAACCCACTTTGGCACTTCAAATGACAACAGGACTAAACCTCCACTCCCACTGAGTACAGACAATGCAGCCCAACTGCTTAACAGCTACATATATGTTGGGGGAGAGGTACTAGGACCAGTCCCATGCATGCTCTTTGGTTGCTGGTTCAGTCTCTGTGAGCCCCTATGGGCACAGGCTAGTTTACTCTGTAGATTTTCCTGTAGTGTCCTTGAGCCCTCAGTCATTCGTTTAACTCTTCCTCAGAACTCCCAGAGCTTCCTCAATCCTTCCTTTGCACACTTCTACAAGACTAGACAAGCTCTGCATATTGTTTGTCTGTGGGTCTCTGTATCAGTTTCCATCAGCTGTTGGATGAAGCCTATCAGGAGACAGTTATGCTAGGCTCTAGGCTCCTGTCTGCAAGCATAGCAGAGTTTCATTAATAGTGTCAGGGTTTGGGTCTCTCCCATGAAGTGGGCCTCAAGTTTGGCCAGCCATTGGTTTGCCATTCCAATTTCTGCTCCATCTTTATCTCTACAATTCTTGTGAGACAATTTTGGGGTTGAAGATTTTATGAGTGGGCTCATGTCCCCCTCCATCCACTGGAAGTTCTACCTGACTTCAGGAGATGGTGACTTCAGGCTCCATATACGCCTCTACTTTGAGTCTCAGGTAAGGTCACTCCCAGAGACTCAAGGGAGCCTCCCCTGTCCAAGAGATGCCCATCCAATGTTTTCAGTTTTCTCTCTCCTGTTCTTTGTAATCCCCCACCCCCACAGCCTCTGATTCTCATCCCCTCTCTGAGCCAGTTCCCTCCTTCCCTCTACTTAAAATATCTATTTTATTTCCCCTTTTGAACGGGGTTTAAGTATCCTCCTTTGGGCTTTCCTTGCCTTTTTTTGGGTCTGTGGTTTGTCCACTGCTATCCTGCTCTTTATGACTAACATCCACTTAAAAGTGAGTACATACCATGTATATCTTTTGGAGTCTGGGTTACATCACTCAGGGTGAGCTTTTCTACTTGCAGTAATTTTCCTACAAATTGCATAGTTTTGTTTTTAATAGCTGAGTAGCATTCCTTTGTATAAATGTAGCACATTAAAAAATTCATTCTTTAGAGACTTGATACCCTATGAGCATATACAGGAGGAGGTAATCCCCCTCAGGAACAGTCATAGGGGAGGGAAATAAGGGGAAAATGGGAGGGAGGGAAGAATGGGAGGATACAAGGGATGGGATAAACATTGAGATGTAACAAGAATAAATTAATAAAAAAAGGAAAAATATTCATTCTTTGTTTGAGGACATCTAGGTTATTTAGTTTCTGGCTTTTATGATTAAGCTGCTAGGAACACAGTTGCACAAATGTCCTTGTGGTATAGTGGAGCATCTTTTGTGTATACGAACAGGAATGGTGTAGCTGGGTCTTGAGGTAAATCTATTCACAATTTTTTTTGAGAAAATCCAGATTGATTTCCACAGTGGTTGTACAAGTTTACACTACCACAGCAATGGAGGAGTGTTCCCCCAATTCATGTTCTCACCAGCATGTATTGTCACTTGAGTTTTTTTTATCTTAGCCATTCTTACCAATGTAAGATGGAATCTCAGAGTCAAGTTGATTTGCATCTCCTTGATGACTAAGGACATTGAACATTTCTTTAAGTGTTTCTCAATCATAAGAGACAAAAAAGGGAATTTTTTGTTTATCTCTGTATCCTATTTTTATGAATTAGGTTATTTGGTTTTTTGGTGCCTAATTTCTTCAGTTCTTTATGTATTTTGGATATTAGCCTTCAGTCAAATATAAGGTTGGTGAAGATCTTTTTCCAGTCTTAGTCTATCATTAGCCTTAGAGAAGCTTTTCAGTTTCAAGAAGTCTCATTTATTAATTATTGATATTAGTGCCTGAGCTATTGGTTCTGTTCAGGGAGTTGTGTCCTGTGTCAATGAGTTCAAGGCTCTTCCTCACTTTCTCTTCTATTAGATTTAGTGTATCTGGTTCTATGCCAAGGTCTTTGATGGACTTAGGCTTGAGTTTTGTGCAGGGTGATAAATATGGATCTATTTACCTTCTTTATATAGACATCCATTTAGACTAGCATCATTTATTGAAGATATTTTTTATTTTTTCTCCATAGTTTTGGTTTCTTTGTTAAAAATCAGATGTCCATAGGTGTGTGGGTCTATTTCTAGGTCTTTCATTGAATTACATTGATTAAGCAGTCTGTATTTATGCCAAAACCATTTGATTTTCATTTCTATTGCTCTGCAGTACAGCTTGAAATCAGGGATGATGATACCTCCAGAAATACTTTTATTGTACAGAATAGTTTTAGCTATCCTGGGTTTTTTGTTTTTCCATATGAAGTTAAGGATGGCTCTTTAAGGATGTTCTATAAAGAATAGTTTTGGAGCAATAATGGGGATTACATTGAATCAGTAGATTGCTTTGGTAAGATGGTCATTTTTACTATATTATTCCTACCAATTCATGAGCTTGGGAGATCTTTACATCATCTGTTATCTTCTTCAATTTCTTTCTTGAAAGACGTGAAGTTCTTGTCCTAAAAGCCTTTCATTTGCTTGGTTAGAGTTACATCGGGATGTATGATTTGTGGCTATTTTGAAGGGTGTTTTTTCCCAAATTTCTTTCTCAGCAGATTTGTCATTTGTCTACAGGAGGGCTATTGATTTTTTGTGTTAATTTTCTATCCAGCTACTTTGCTGAAGGTGTTTATCAGCTGTAGTTCTCTGGTAAAATTTTGTTGGTCATCTATGTACTACCATGTCTTCTGTGAATAGCAATACTTTGCCTTCTTCCTTTTCAATTTGTATCCCCTTGATCTCCATTAGTTGTCTTATTGCTCTAGCTAGAACTTTAAGTACTATGTTGAAGAGATACAGAAAGAATGGGCATCATTTTATTGTCCCTAATTTTGGTGGAATTCCTTTGAGTATCTCTCCATTTAATTTGATATTGGCTATCAGCTTGGTATATATTGCTTTTACTCTATTTTGGAGGATATCTTGTATACCTGATCTCTCCAAGACATTTAACATAAAGTGATGTTGGATTTTGTCAAAGCATTTTCCAGCATCTAATGAGATGATCATGTTAGTTTTTTTTTAATTCTGTTTGTTTATATGGTAGATTACATTGATAGATTTTCATATGTTGAACGTTCCCTGCATCCCTGGGATGAAGCCTACTTGATCATGGTAGAAGATCTTTTTGATATGTTCTTGGATTTGGTTTGGGAGTATTTTATTGAGTACTTTTGCATCAATGTTCATTAAGGAGTTTAGTCTGCAACTCTTTTTTGTTGAGTTGTGTGGTTTAGGTATCAGGATGAGTGTGGCCTTGTAGAAAGAGCTTGTCAATGTTCCATCTGTTTCTGTTTTGTGGAACAGTTTGAGAAATATTGGTATTAGCTCTTCTTTGAATGTCTTATAGAATTTAGCACTAAAACCATCTGGCCCAGGTCTTATTTTTTTGATTGGGAGATTTTAATGATTGCTTTTATTTTCTCAGCGGTTATAAGTTTATTTAAATTGTTTACCTGATCTTGCTTTAATGTTAGTAGGTGGCATCTATTAAGAAAACCAACCATTTTGCTTATATTTTCCAGTTTTGTGGAGTATAGGTTTTTGAGTAAGACCTGATGATTCTTTGGATTTCACCCGCGTCTGTTGTTATGCCTCCCTTTTCATTTTTTATTTTGTTAATTTAGATATGTTCTCTCTGTCTTTTAGTACGTTTGGGTAAGGGTTTGTCTATCTTGTCAATTTTCTCAAAAACAAAACAAAACAAAACATAAAAATAGCTCTTGGTTTTGTTGATTCTGTGTTTTGTTCTCTTTGTTTTTAATTTATTTATTTCATCCCTGAGTTTAATTATTTCCTGCTATGTACTCCTTTTGAGTATGCTTGCTTCCTTTAGTTCTATAGCTTTCAGGCGTGCTGTTACATTGTTCGTGTGAAGTCTCTCCAATTTCTTTATGAAAGCACTAAGTGATATGAACTTTTCCTTTTAGCACCAATTTCATTGTGTACTATAAGTTTGTGTCATCCATCTCCATTGCTGGGTAAATGCACCAGGCCAGCTCCACCTGGCCTGCAGGTCTCCTCGGGCATATTGGCTGTGGCCCAGGTGTGGTAGGTATGGGTGGTCGGGGTGGGGGTGCCTGACCTGGAAGTTCCAGGAGCCAGGCAGGCATGGATGTTCCTGGGGCCCAGCGGGTCTCTTCAGGAATGCAGGTAATGGGGCTCCAAGGAATGTGTGTAGTTCACTTCTGTTGGCTGTGCACCAGCAGGGAGGGGAGTGGTGTGGTAGAGTGGGAGGCGTCTAATTTGGAAGTTCCTGGAGCCCTATAGGCATCCTTGAGAATGTGGGTGATGGGACTCTGAGGACAGATGGAAGCTCAACCTTTGCTAGCTGTGGCTCAGATAGACCCAGCATGGTGGAGATTGGTGGCCTGGCCTGGGGTTGTCCAACCAGGATGTTCCTGGAGACAGGCAGGCCTGGGTGTACCTGTGACTTTGCAGGCCTCCTACAGATTGCAGGTTATGGAGCTCAGAGCACACAGCCTGTAGCTCACCACTTAGAGCAAACTTATGGAAAGTTTTAAGCTCTGTGGAGGATAGGTCAAAGTTATACATGTTTTCTGTCTTTATATTCACATTTATCTAATAAAATCTGACACAAAACATATTCAGTCCATGTGAATAGTAGGACCATGAGTTTCCTCTTAGTTATATGCTGTTTAGGGTGAATAAATATGCAACTCATTTTTTTTTATTGGTATATAAATCTTCGGCAAACTTCTCCAGAAAGAGCATCGATTTGTCCAATTTTGACCCAACGCAAGTCGGCACTGGTCTCCAGGCAATGTCACACAACATAAATACTGTACTAGAGAGATTCAACATATGGTTGTAGCATATGGTATGTATGTATATAGTATGCATGTAAACAGCTCAGGAGACTGCTTTTCCAAAAGGAAAAATATCTCTGGTGCACCCAACACTTCTTTGTTGCTTTTATTATTTATTGAATCAAAAACTCTAACAGCCATTGGTGTTGCTTTGAAGAGTAGGATTCCATGAAGAACTATTTCAAAGGATTTATTAAGGGTCTAGAGAAGTGGTTCAGTATTTTAAAATGCTGGTTTTTCTTCTGGAGGACCCATATTTGATTTCTAGCACCCACATGGTGGCTCACAACCATTTGTAACTCCTTTTTTTGCCTCTGCAGGTATCAGGTACATGGTGCATAGATATTCATGCAGGCAAAACACCAATACAAATAAAATACATTTAAAAGTGTTGAAACTTTATTAAACACTTCAGTGCACTAGGAAGTCATATATGTAGAGACTTTAATGATCCTCACTGAATTTAAGCCATAGTTCTTCAAAGACAGAATTATTACAATCTATTTTAAAATTTAAATAATTTATTCAGATTGCATCCCAATTGTTATCCCCTCACTTGTATCTTCCCATTCCCCCCTCCCTCCCTCTTTCAACCTATTCTCCTCCCCTAGGCCTGTGACAGAAAGGGACCTCCTTCCCCACCATATGATCACAGCCTATCAAGTCTCATCCTAGTAACCTGATTTCCCTTCCTGTGAGTGCCACCAGGCCTCCCCACCAAGGGAAGTGATCAAATAGGAAGCATCAGAGTTCACGTCAGAGTCAGTCCCCACTCTCCACACTGCTATGGAGAATGTCCTCTCTATTGGCTAGATCTGAATAGAGGTTCTATCTTTACTGCATGCATTGTCCTTGGTTGGTAAAGCAGTTTGGGCAGAATACCCTGGGTCCAGATCTGCCATTCTTAATGGTCTTCTGGTAGGTTTCTAGGACTCTATGGATCCCTCTATTTCCTCATTCTCCCATACCTTTCTCACCTGGAGTCCCAATAGTAAGCCCCAGCATTTATCTGCATCTCCCTAATTAAAGACTTCCAGGGTACATACCTGTTGAGCTAGTGTCCAATTATAAGTGAGTATATACCATGTGTATATCTTACTGGGTCTGGCTTAACTCTAAGGTGAGTGATCTTACACTACTATTGACATTATATTTCATTCAATTGCTGATATAAATGGTACATGTATATTGAAGAGAACATGTTTAATATTGTCATTTTATTCATCAAATAGTATAGTTGGTACAATATTTGTTTACTTCAATGAGTGACATTTGAGTAGTACAACAGGTCCCCTGAATATGTGACATTAATAAATGAATGCAGATTTCAATCAAATATACATATAAAGTTGTGTGCCTTTTAGAAAGCACTGTCATGTGAATCACCCAGGAAGCATGCTAAAACAAAATGGGTTGAAGCATAGCATGCATTGATTTTCCCCCTGCTCGTCATAGCTAAGAACAATATTAACATTTAGCAATAACACAAAAAGAAACCAAAAGAAGCTTATTTAAAAGAGTAGAGAAACCAAACTGGATTGTGATCCCAGTACTTACGTGATACAATGTAAAAAATGTGAATTACCTTAAGTGATACCACACACCAGAGGAAAGTAACAAAGATATGGTATTTTACTACCATCTTCAACCCCCAAATTAGAATGCTGCCCTATAGTTGTATTTTTTCCCTGAATTGGAGTTCCTTTGACAATATGAGAAGAGCCTAGTAAATTTAGCAAGGTTAGTACACGGCACTTCTTTAACGAATACATAATTCAAAGAGGTATTTCACATTCACACCAAGTTCAAGATTATCCAGCTGTACTGATAAAGAAAATTCTCTGCAAAAGGGAAACTGGTCTCTGAATGTCCCAGTATGGGAATTCAGTCACAAAAGTTACCCCATTCTAGGAAACTCTTTTATCTCCACAGTTCTGAAAAACTCCAGTTCTTCTATCTGAGATGCACCCTATCTCTGAGTTTTTGTTGTTGTTTTCAGAGATAGAATTTCTCTGTGTCCTGAGAAATCCTTGGCTGCCCTGAACTCACTTTGTAGACCAGGCCAGCCTTCAACTAACAGAGATCTGCCTACTTCTGCCTCCCTAAGTGCTGGGATTACAGATGTGCACCATAGTACCAGACTACCTCCTGTCTTCTTAAATTATGAGTCAGACCCAATATTTGGTAATATAAATGAATTGGAGAGTCAGGGAAAATTTGACAACACCCAGCAAGCCTATGTTGCATTATGTGGTTTTACTACAAGCTTGATTCTGAACACACTGTATGCATTCTAAGACTATACATATCTTCCTGCCGTGTAACTCTCACCATTGTAATATAGGCAAAGAAACTTTATAAATATCAGGAATTGGAAGGACCTGAGCACAGGATGAACAAAATATCACAAATCTCTGAAAAAATCCAAAGCCCTCACATATCTTCATGTTCCTCTTAGTTCAGTGTAGTTTGGTGGTAAACTGTCACATAATGAACCCTATATTCAAGTGTATGACAGAGAACTTTTCAAACAAAACTTTGCCAAATAAGAGAGGCTCTGAAAAGAAATTATCCTGCATAGTCCACATGATTAAGTGTATTATATATTTTAAAAAGTCATGGGAAATCCAAATCTTTCAAATTTTATTTTGGCCTAAAAGAATTTTATATATTCACTTTTTACATGTATGGCTGTACATTGATTAACAATATGTAGGCTGATGTTTTAAAGAAAGAAAATCTTAGATGTTCGATTTTACCAAAGAAGATTAAAGATCCAGATGCTGGCATGAAACCTACTAGCTCAGAGAGACAGAGACAGGACCCAGTTGAATATCCTATTCAGCCTATGTCCCAGAGGAAAAATCTCTTCCCACTCAGCTCATGCTGCAGAAGGAAAAAGCTCTTTCTACTTCTTCATCCTGACTTAAGTCTCTTTCCACTCAGGGTTCCTTCTTTCTGTTTACTCCTTATCAGCTGGTTTCTTGCTCCACCTCTTGACCTAGGGTTAACATTATTTAATCCTATTTACAGAAAAGTCTTGGATTAAAGTAATGTGCAAGGGCTGACCCACACTACAACCACCTGTTTACAATAAACATAAAGTTCTTGGCTTAAATGTGTGTGTTAGGGCTGAGCTAAACTGCAAGTACTTGTTTATAGTAAACAAAAGCTCTAGGATAAAAGCCATACCACAGTTAGAAATAGGTTTTTACAGTTCACAATCTCAGGGTTCAAAATGTGATCAAATATCATGAAATAGCTGGTATCATGATTTCACTGAACTTCAAGGAAATATTTAACTTTATAATCCCACCTCATAAATATAGTCTGAAGTTAGCATTTTTGGACAATAGATAATATGTATATGTGTAAATGTCAAATTTGGGTGCATATATTGACTACATGTGAATGAAAAATATGTTGCATGCCTTGTCAGTGGCAGCATTTTTCTAGACTTATTGAGGGCTACTTCTTAGTCTCCCTTTCTTGTTCCCATATTTTCTTTTACTTCTTTTTAATACTCCATTCAAATTTTTCTTATATACTTTTATCTCATACAACAAAATCATCACTTTTCTTTGCAACACTTCCTAAATATTGAAATGTCAACATCGATCTCTTTTATTTCCAGTTTTCTCAAGCATTAGTTGCATGTACTAAAGATATTGACAGTTAGTTATGGTCTGTCCCAGCATGCCGAAGAAAGGAGTTTGGGGGCTACATGAAAACATAATATCTACAATTTTTATAGGAAAAAAGACCATTTAAAACAATCAGGTGTAGCATTTTATCTAGTATTAATTCTTTTCCTTGCAACAACCTCACACTTAGCCTCTTTTCAAATGAGAAGGCTTAGAGTATGAAATGTTTAGGGACACCCAAATATTAAAAATATTAAAAAATCAGAAATACTAAAGTACCCAGGTGACTCAGTCAATGATAGAAATAAATGTCGACACTAGGTTCAGTGATCAGGCTATCTAATCACCAATTTAAGTTACCAGTATAATTGGCAAATTTTTAATTTCATATGAGCAGAACTTTGGATGTGTTTATAATCTATGATATATATATATATATATATATATATATATATATATATATATATATATAATAACATTTGCTAGGCTGGTCCAAATATTGAATCATTCTAAGCAAATAACCTTACAAAAGCTTAAGGAGAGTCCCAGAAGCCTGAATTTTATACTGTGCAACAATAGGAGCCTATGCCTTGTTTAGAAAACAAAAAAGTATACAACAAATGGAAAGAAATACTCAAAACCTTTTTAAGTACTTGAGCTGTAGAAGACAGTTTTATGGTTACTAAGGAAGGCTATGAAAATGAGGTGTCATGGTTGATCTAACACATTGCCATGACATGGACTCACACAATACCTAGTATTCAATACCAGTGCTGGATTCCTTATTAAGGATTCTCTGTCTAGAAGATTATTCTGTTGTTGTTTTTTTGTTTTTAAACACCTCCAAATGTCCTTTTCTACAGGAGACAGATTTATCTTGTTACGAAGTATCAAAGCTCAGGCCTATGATCACCAATGTCAGATTTCACCAGTGCTGCTTGAAACACAGTGTTAAGTTCTAGGAAGCGCCATTTGGGGAAATATGACAAAAAGCTTTTCATTCGTTTATTTTGTTTGTTTTGCAGCAGGTAATACATTAGGCTGGCCTTGAATTCATAGAGAGCCACTTATCCCTACCCTGTCCCTGTCCCTGCCCCTGAAATGCTAGGATTGAAGTTGTGTGCCACCACAATGAGCCATAAAAGTTGCTTTTAAAATTAAATTTGAGTATTTGCATGATTACTAAGAAGTTTGCTTGAGAAATCTTAATGCTCTGAGCTTTATTTTATCTAATGAATTTATACATATATTTCTCTTATTTTTATATCCCTGATTGAGTGCTTTTGTGTACTTCACACTATCCTTTATATTAATAACAATTTAACATTCCTAAAATATATTATGGTTTTCAGCCTTTCACTTGATTATAAATTCCCAGTATACCCTTTTCATCCATACTTTATACCTAAGTATACTGCTGATCTTTCAAGTAACTCTTGAATCTATTTCTCAAAATTCTCAAGATAATATTTTCAAGCAGTTTTAATCAAGTCTTTTTGAAGCTATTACATTACTGCTTATTTTCTGATATCATTTTATTTTATAAGTATAATGGAAAAATGATTTTCTTAAAAAATATAAACAACAGAAATCTCTAGAGCATGACACAAAATGACCTACGTGACTACAGGATAAATATGTTAACTCAGAGCTTCAATTATTATTTCCATTAGCAGGAAGACATATGATGATTTCTAAAATATTCTTTAACACCTTTGACAAAACTTGTTGTTTGGTTGCTTATCGGACTTATGTTTATTTTTCATTCTATGTACACTTGAAAATATGAACCTGTATACAGTCACTGAATTATCTTTATGAAATGCAGCTTCTGCCACAAATGTTAAGATTTAGAAGTCTTGCTACTGACGGACAGAGCTGTAGTATTGTACAGCAATTTTTTTTACTATTATATTGCTTTTACTGAATTTAGTGAGTAGTGTAATCTGGGAAGCAAAATAAAATGTGAAGCCAAACAAATTATCTCTCATACTTACGAAATGGCATGCATGCACATTACTTCACATTACCCATAACTAAGGCTGTAAAATACTGCTGTAACATTCTGATGATTCAACAGTTTGGTGCTTTCTAAATGAAGAGATGATGTTAACAAAATAA
Source organism: Acomys minous (assembly GCF_964271855.1). Lineage (NCBI taxonomy): Eukaryota > Metazoa > Chordata > Mammalia > Rodentia > Muridae > Acomys > Acomys minous. Next base: position 90,103,167 of record NC_140488.1, on the reverse strand, counting down.
AGCAATATGATAATTAAATATGGTTAAAGAGAGACATAAAATACAAATGTATAAAACTCTTAGGATGCATTGAGTATCAGAAATTCAAAATTCTGAGTAGCAGAAAGGGATATTATTTGATATTTGAACTCAAGAACTAGATTAGATTAATTACAGAAGCAGCAAAATTTGCAAGGTCTGTATGAACTTTACATAGCATGTTCTACTTAAAACTGTTTTTCAAGGTGTTTATATGAATGCCCATTGACATTTAAACTGAAAACAATGTGATATCAATCCTCTCATTAAGAAGAGTGCAACTGACTAATTATTATTCCAGAAGTGGTGTCCTTTTTCCTGAAGATAAATGTTTCTTCCTTAAAAATCAATACCTATTTATACGATACATCATTCAGAGGTAGTAACCAAGGTTAAAGGTATGATGTTTGAACTTTATAAATTAGACATGTTCAAAATATGTTACACAAGGGTCACTGTTTGATGTTCTCTTGTTGTTCTGAGCTTTACTATTTGTTCAACATGTGCTAAGGCAATGATTTCAACCAATTGTTTTTATTGATTTATTGTACAGTTGTCATAGTGTTTAATGTACAAAAATGTCAAGTCCAGACATAGTAGTTATGAACAAGTACTCACTCCTTGGTAGCCATTTGGATCATTACTGTGTGGTATTTTCAACATAGAGGGAAACTAGCCATCACCATAATTAAAAGGCAATGTTTTTCACATATTTATAGATTGTGCTAAGTCCGATCTATAATCTATAAGGTTCTAATAAAAGCCTATAATCTATAATGTCCTAAGTGCTCATAACAAGCAAGAGAAAATTCATTGAACTTACTTCTATTATGTCAATGTGAAACGTTGCTATGTTTTAAGTTTACAAATACCACAAAATACATAATTTTATTCCTAAATTAAACTAAAGTAAAAGTGGATACTTGAAGGCTCTAGATGCTTAATGACAGTATTCATTCATTTAATTCAGAACATCATTACAATAAAGCCTAATGCAGGCAGACACACACTACATTATACCATTTCAATTTTTTTAAACAAGGAACACAAATGAGTTGAAAATAACTGTATGATGAATAATGATAGGGGTTGCCACATGATAATACTTGTCATGTTTTCTGTAAAACAGAACATTTCTTGTCTATTTTTAGCAGGTTATGTCTTACATCTTTTTTACTTGATGTAATGTTTATTCTCAAATAAAAATACTTAAGTGATAGTCTGACCCCCTTGTTACAGAAGTACAAATGCTTCCTAATGGTGTTCACTTGACTCAAGCTCTGTTTTGATTGCTCCTATAGCTGAGGCAACACCTATCTCACTTGTCTCTTGTGGAACAAATCTATACTTCATTTTTCTCCTAATGCCTGCAAACATTTTGATTCATATCTTTGTTGCTTCTGATTATCTTTTTTTTTAATCAAGTTATCTTTGTTTTTCTGAGCTTCTGACTCTTGTTTGATAATTCATTATAGGTATTTGTCTCTTCTTCTTGTGTTAGTTTTGTGGTGCATGCCTTTAATCCCAGCATTCAACAGACAGAGGCAAGAAAATATCTTTGAGTTGGAGACCATCCTGAACTACATAGCATAGTAAGTTCCAAGCCAGCCAAAGTTGCATGGAGAGACTATCTCAGAATCAAAATGAAGCAAACACCCTCTATCCTGATTTAAGTCTCTCACACACACATGTACATATGTGTGTGTGTGTGTGTGTGTGTGTGTGTGTCTACTTATCTGTGTGACAGAAGGGTCAATATCTATATAAACACAAGAGGTCAATCTTTGTTATCTTTCTTCAGGAACTGTCCAATTAGTTTTTCTCCCACAGCAGTGGTTCTCAAACTTACTAACGCCAGTACTGTTTAAAACATTTCCTTGTGTTGTGGTGTCCATTTCACTGCTACTTCAAAAGTGTAATTTCAGTAATGTATCAAATCATAATATAAATGTCTTATATACAAGATATCTGATATGCATCCTCCTAAGAGGTCACAACCCACAGGTTGAGAACTGCTGCCCTACTGGTTTTATAACTGCCTTACACTTTCTCTCACTGGGGCCAAACAAGGTCTCTCACAGATCTTAGAGTTTGTTGATTAGGCTAGGCTAGCTGGAAAATGAACCACAAGGATCCTGATATTTTGGAATCACAGCACCCAGTTCATCACATCATATCATATCATTTTATATTATATATTAAATATCCAGTATCTGGGGATAGAACTGTAGTCCTGATGCATCTTAACAAATTTTTTTTACTACTGAGCCATCACTCGAACCCCAAAACTTCTTTACCTACCAAGAATCAAATGTTTTATGTCTCTCTAAAGTGTTTTCTGGTGCCAGTGTTATTAGGTAGCTAACTGTATCAAGGCTTGGAGATATGCCAAAGTTACCAAGAAAGTAAGTTTACTTTTAGTTATGAAATCATTTCCTTATAAAAAGAATAATAGGAGGCACAGTTGACTTTAGTAAAGAAAAAGTGAAAAGATTATCCTGTATCCCTCACTAAGATTTGTACCCAATTAAAATATCAATACACTACCATGTCATGTACTAACTCTGTTTTTAAGTTTTTGAGGAATCTCCAAACCGACTTCTACAATGGCTATCCTAGTAGGTATATACACTTCTAATTTTATTGTTGCTTTCTTGACTATTGGAAAGAATGGAAATTAACCTAGTTGTTCATCCTGAATGTATAATGAATATTCAACACCTGTACATGTGCACACACACAGACACACAAACACACACACACATATGAATATCTGTTTATTTTTTGCATGTGGTCTTTATTTATAATAACTACATACAGTAAGAACAATTGTGAAGCAACTAAAATAGCCATATGTAAAATTACATTCAAAATGATTAGCTCATTTGTATTTGGCAATCTTGAAGAAAATACTATGAATTCTACCTAAGTGAGCCTACAATTTTGTACTTAAATAATTCTCTGTCATATGTTGTGTTTATCATCTTAAAAACATCTTTCTAAACCTTAAAACATTTTCTTTTTTATAAATTTTATTAATTTATTCATATTACATCTCAATGGTTATCCCCTCCCTTGTATCCTCCCATTCTTTCCTCCCTCCCTTTCCTCCCCTCCCCTATGACTGTGACTGAGGGGGACTTCCTCCCCCTGTATATTCTCATAGGGTATCAAGTCTCTTCTTAGTAGCCTGCTATCCTTCCTTTGAGTGCCACCAGGTCTCCCCATTCAGGGCACTTGGTCAAATATGAGGCACCAGGGTTCCTGTGAAAGTCATACCCCACTCTCCAGTCAACTGTGGAGAATGTCCTGTCCTTTGGCTATATCTGGGTAGGGGTTTGAAGTTTATGGCCTGTATTGTCCTTGGCTGTTGCCATAGTTTGAGTGGGACCCCTGGGCCCAAATCGACCTATCATAATGTTCTTGTAGGTTTCTCAGATCCTCTGGATCCTTCAACTTTGCCATTCTCCCATGCTTCTCTCATCTAGAGTCCCAATAGGATGTCCTCCCCTCTGTCCCAGTTTCCTGGTTAGTGAAGACTTTCATGGGACATGCCCCTTGGGCTAGTATGCAGATATAAGTGAGTATATACCATTTGAGTCTTTCTGCTTCTGGGTTAACTCACTCATTATGATCATTTCTAGCTCAATCCATTTGTCCACAAATTTCAGGAATTCCTTGTTTTTAATAGCTGAATAGTATTCCATAGTGTATATGTACCACAATTTCTTTATCCATTCTTCTACTGAGGGATAGTTAGACTGTTTCCATGTTCTGGCTATTATGAATAAGGCTGCTATGAACATGGTTGAGCAAATTTTCTTGCTATGTGCTGGAGCATCTTCTGGGTATATTCCAAGGAGTGGAATAGCTGGGTCTTGTGGAAGCCCTATTCCCAGTGTTCTGAGATATCATCAGATAGATTTCCAAAGTGGCTGTACTAGTTTGCATTCCCTCTAGCAATGAAGGAGTGTTCCTCTCTCCCCATATCCTAGCCAGCATGTGGTGTCGCTTGAATTTTTGATCTTAGCCATTCTGATGGGTGTAAGATGGAATCTCAGAGTTCTTTTGATTTGCATTTCCCTGATGACTAAGGAGGTTGAGCATTTCTTTAAGTGTTTCTCAGCCATTTGATATTCCTCTGTTGAGAATTCTCTGTTTAGTTTCAAGCCCCATTTCTCAACTGGGTTATTTGGTTTGGTGGTGTTTAATTTCTTGCGTTCTTTATATATTTTGGATATTAGACCTTTGTCAGACGTAGGGTTGTGGCGGCGAGTAGTGTTTGGAAAACATTTTCTTAAATACTGAACAACTTAAGCCTAACTGTGAAACTTGAACTATCTACTCTTCACTCCATCAGAGGCTTGAGAAGCAATAAAATGATTATTTAAGTAGTGCAGGCAAGCAGCTTCTGAAATTAAGAGATGACAGAGAATTTATTGCTTGGTCAGTTACTCATTCTCAGATAGATAGATAGATAGATAGATAGATAGATAGATAGAGTTAAACACTAAAAATATAATAGATATATGGTCCTCAAAAATTTCAGAAACATACAGAATATGTCATTTAAAGATATTTTTGTTAATTTATGGCCTTTTTGACTTGAGACATGTCAGATCTTGGCAACACCCTCACCCTACCTTAATGAAGATGATGAGCATCATAAAATCTCTTTTTGGATATAGGTTCATTAATATCAAGCTAGCCACTGGGAAAAATGACCTAGCTCTCTCCGCAGACAATATGTTCAAAATGGACAATACTTGGACACAGGCTGAGTTGACTGCTAAGCTCTGCTATGACAGGGTAAGCAAGTCCTTCATATTTCCTGCTTCACAGTTATGTCTTCCAGATACACTGGTCCAGAAGGGTGAAGATGATGCCCCAATTTTATATGAATATTTGCAAAAGTGTTTTTTATTCAGCTGAGTAATTGTCTACTTAGAGGTTTACTGACTCCATCTCCTTACCTAGGTATAGTCCTAGAACCTTCTAGCCTCCCTATAATCCAACACAGGGCTAGAATGCTTTTAGCCTCTCAGAATTACTTATGGATAAGCTCATTCTTTCTAGTTCTCTCTGAACTCTGGTTCAATTCAGCTGTTATGGCTGAAACTCCTCTCCAAGCTGACTGATTCAATCTGGCTTCTCTCAGTTTCTCACAGAATTGCTCCTCTTGGCTTCTAACTAACTCTAGCAATCTTTTCTAATCTTCAAGTTCTTTCTCATTCTCTGGATCATTCTGTCTTTACCTGTGTCTAGCTTGTTCTCTCTTCAATGTGGCTCTGTAAAATTCTCCCTGAAAACCGACCTGAATTCCATGAACTCAACTCTACTGCACTGCCTCTCAACTCACTCTCAAACAAGCTGCCTGAACAGCACTGACTAGAACTCAGAGATCTGTATGCCTCTGTCTCCTGTGTGCTGTGATTAAAGACATGTACCTAAGCTTTTCTTTACCTGAAACTTGCTCTATACCAAGCTGGCCTTAAACTCAGAGATCTGCTTGCCTCTGAGTTCATTAAAGACCTGTCAGTATTCCAGCCAGAGTAGCCATGTTGCTGGGTTAAAATTCCTCTACAAATATTGTTCAGATTTAGAAAACTATGTAACCATAAAATTTGTGGGATGATAGACTCAGAATATATACTGAGATCACAGAATCTCAGAAAGAATAAAGAAACCACGTTTCTCTTCATATTTGTGTATATACACATATATTATATATGGATATATGTAAAAATGTATGTATGCGTACAGTATAGCATGTAGAAAAGAGGAGAAGGAAGGCTAAATATTATGCAATGACTCAGAACTGAACTCAGCTATGGACTTGGATTATGAAAGAGGACATAAAGCTAATTGATTTTCTGTCTAACTCTGTCATGGGCTATTTTTGGCTGCCGTGGTAGATAAATGCACTGGTGGATAAGTGCATAAAGAATATTTGATAGTGGAAATGTAAAATACAATGTGAAGATAAGTAGCTGTAACTATATAAAAGTTTGTTGAGATATATAGACTTTGAGTACAGTTAATTTCAATGTGATCTGTTTTTCTTTTTAAGTTTCTTATAGCACAATTTATAAAATTAAAATAAAAAATATTAATATTCTTCCTATAGTGAAAAGCTTGTGTTTTGTACATATCAACAGACTCATTGTTCTTAAACCAACCTACCATGCCAACTGTCTTTTAATCCACATCAAAAAATAAAAGACTGAGTATATAAGTTGCTTTTAAGGCACTAATATCAAGTATCCCAGAGATACAGTTATCATGCATATCTATTTTATGCTAACTGAAAATTGTGCTGCTAATTAAGATTTTAATAATTTCAGAAATTTTAGTTTACACTTGTATAAATATGTAGTTTTAAGCCTTATATTATGTCCTTGATTATATGATATAAAAAAGTGAAAAACATATTTTTGTGTATTCTGTTGGATCTGTTTTTGATACTTTCATCTAGTTTTATTTTGCACCTATATTTGTCATGACTGAATGTTTGAATGAGATATTACAATTTATTATATCTCTGATTACATAATTGCATTTAAAAATAACAATAATTTACTGGATCCTCTCACGCTAAAATATCTTGGAATTTCAACTAAAATAAAACTTGAAAATATCCAGAGCAGTAACATAAATTCTCTCCAGTTCATATCAATAAATTCTACAGGAAAAATTCTTAGTATTTTTATTTTAAATTATACTTAAAAAGCACGAGCTTGCCAACCTTGAATGTTATGTTTGCTCCATTACCATCTTTTGAGGTTTGGCACATTTCAACGAATCTTTCAGTATTCTCACTAATAATCACTGAATAGGCTAAAATCCTCTGAGTCTGTATCCATGAAGAACCAGGAAAAATATCCTACATTAAAAATACGGGAATTGCAGGAGAAAACTGATGCTTAATAAAGATAACACATTCTTAATTTAGCTGCCAGGGAAGTTTATCTAGCTAAAGGATGTACTCACTTGATATAGCAAATCTGGAGTTTAAGACGTTGTGGTTTCCTTCAGAGAATTAACCTTTGACCAAGTCCATCCTTATTAGGCCTCTTTTCTTGTTCTTTTCCTTCTTTGTCCTTAGTGTTCATTATTGCATCTCTATGCTTCCAAGATTTAAGTACAGGAATTAATGGCATGCATAGTGAAAACAATTTCGCAGTAATGACCGTTAAGTTTCTGTCATACCATATTAAGCTCAACATGTCTCTATCAGCCTACATTAATATACCAAAGCTATGGCACTCTTTTGCTTCCTTGCTTACTTTCCTTCTGTCTGCCTTCTTCCTTCCTCTCTTCTTCCTTCTTTTTTCTCCCCCTCCTCCTCCCTCCTCTCTCTTCCTACCCCTCCTCCTCCTCCTTCTTATTTTTCTTCTTCTTTCTCCTTCTTCTGGAGCCAATGAATTTATTAGGATTATTTGCAGTAGCATGGATGACTCATTACAGGAAACTCTCAACCTCCCCCCAACATAAACAATTTAAAGGCAACTCAGCAACTAGGGAAGTCTCCCTCCCATATTTCTTTAATGCAAATGCTGTGTTAAAAAATCCCTTATTGTTGCCTTGAAACACAATCTGCAGCGTACAAATATATCACCAAATTCACACATTCCAGATTAAAATTAAAAGGAGAGTTCTATGGATAGGAGGTCCTATCCATAGAAAACCCTCATGTTTTCATCCAGATTCTAAAGATTTTACTCAGCCTTGAGGTTTATTTTGCTGTTTGGTGATTTGATAGCTTACTCTGAGTGTCAAGTAGGACCTTCCTTGCTCTGTAATGCTGTGTATAATTTCTATTGCATCCTGATTTATTTAAACATGACTTCGCTTTTAGTAAAAAAAAAAAAAGGAATAGTGATGTAGATAGGATTAATGTTTGATTCTTTTGGTTTGGTTTGTTTGTACTCAGACAAACACTCTTGTAACTATACTTGTGATTCTTCTGCCTCTGAAACTTTGGTTTTACAGATATTCATCACAGCCGGTTTTCCTGGCACTGGGGATCAAATTCATGCATATTAGGCAAGCACCCTACCTATTCAGCTATATCTCCAGCCCTTTTGCTTTTATAAACTATTACTTAGCCCACAGTGAACAATCTCTCTTTCCTATTTAGTGACATAATACTCTGTAGTGTTTCTCTACCAAGCCTTCCACATTTAGCCTGTTGAAAGGTACCTAAATTATATTTCCTGCAAAATATTTATTTTAAAAAGAAATTTGGCTTCTTGATTGTAGAGTAATACACTGGATGGGAAGATAATTTACTCATGGAGTGTACAAGTAATCTGTATCCAGAGAAGCTTCCATATTTGTGAACTTATTCTAACAATACATTTCAAAAATTATACATGAGATAAAGAGTACAATATGTTCATACTTTTTCCACATACATTGCTGAAGATTCCTGGTGTGGTTTTTTTTTTAACCTAATAGAAACAAAGAATTGGCATAGGGGACTCAACATCTTCTCAGGTTTAAGGTTGAGAATGCTCAGCTTTTTAGTAAATACAAGTAAGCTTTCTTCTTTGTTTTACTTACTACAGTTTCTCTGAGATACCAAATGATATTCTTATTACTTTGGGGACATTGATTAAATTTCATTTCAGTAAACAAATTCTTGTAAGATTATATTACTGGTTTTATTATTTTTAGAGAGAGTGGTAGCATTCCATCACTTGGTTTTGTTTTCATCTTTTTAAAGTCAAGTGGATTGTAATATATAATAATAATAAAATGAATAATTTCTGTAAGCCCAGGCATTTACTTAAAAGGCTAAAAATAATATATAGATGAAAATCTGATTGATATTAAAGAAAATGATAAATCCACCAAAACATTGCATTGCTCAAAATCCATAACTCCAAGTCCATAACTCAGAGAATAAATGATAATTGTTATAAAGACAACAACAAAAAACAAACAGGAAAAAATCTCACAGCTCTCTAACTTTGGCAATGTTCTTTGTGAATCTGAAATGAAGGACGTAGACAAAGCCCACTTGTAGTACAAAGTCAAGTTTCACTGTTGCCTTTAGTACATCAGCAAAAGCAAAGAGCCAGTGTGAGAAGTAGATAAGAATGTTTAATGGAAAGACTGAACTTAAGACATACATTTTTCATATTTTATTAGAAATAGTTTTTTTCATACAGTATATCTTATAGTTTCTCCTCCCTCTATTCCTCCCAGTTCCCTCATAACTCTACTCCACTCTGGATTCATTCTTTTTGTGACTCTCATTTAAAAAGTGCAGGCTTCGAAAAGATAAGAACCAAACATGACAATATAAGATATAATAAGATAAAGCAAAAAGTATCACACTGAAGCTAAACAAAAACAACCCAATAGAAGGAAAAGAGTATGAGCAGGCAAAAGATTTAGATATACACTCATTCACCCACCCAGGAACCCTATAAAATAATAAAACAATAGCTATAATATATATGCATAAGACTTGGTGCAGACACATGCAGGCCCTGTACTTCCTGTTTCAGTCTCAGTGAGTTCATATGAACATTTTTCAGTTGCTTTACAAGAACTTGTTCTCTTGCTGTCCTTCATCTCTTCTAGCTTTTATATTCTTTCTGGCTCTTCCTCCATGGTGTTTCTTGAGCTCTGAGGGGAGGTATTGATGGACACATCCCATTTAGAGCTGTGTGTCACAAGGAGTCTCTCTTTCTGTCTCTGTATTTCTGCCTTTATCTCTTTCTATCTCTCCATCTGTCTCTGTCTCTGTCTCTGTCTCTGTCTTGGTTTCCAAGGAAATTTGAGAAACATGTAATTATGCTTGTATTTTTTGCCATTGTATTTTGCAGAAGAAATATTCTGAAACATTTATTGATTCTAATTTACTCCTATTTTCCTTTTCACATCCATGCCAATCTTATATATGTTGTTGTTTTATAAAAAAATAATTGTTGTGTGATATAAAAAATACAAAATTTCAATATGATGTTTTAGTAATCACAAATACAAAGGAATGTGGTTGGTATTTGGGCTCTGATTGCCTAAAGAGACCTTGAACAAGAATAGAAACTCTGCAGTTTTTGATCTAAAGAACAAGATAAACTTTCTCATTTTGCTAATGTTATTATAGTTAAATTAGAGCAGGAAGTATAATTTAAATGGATGGGAAACCTTTTGATTAAACATTTTAAATGCCATATTTAGCAGATCTCTGAGGAATATGAGGACAAGACTAAGTATACCTGATTTTTAACAAAATTTACTTGTTTTTAGTTACTCGACTTGGGCCTAACTTTGACAACCTACCCACAGAAACTTGAGAGCTTGTTTGGAGGTTCTAGCAGGGAAGTGCAGCTAATCCTATAGCTTGACTGATGACTAGTCTTGCTCTTTGACCAAATGCACAGCTTTGGAGAGGAAGGGACTCACATGGTCTGGTGAGGGACAAAGGTGGCATTCATCTAGCCAGCCAGATCAGCTGAATAAACCTTTCCAATCAATGGGGTGACAGATGTCACAGCCAGATCTTCCTTATAGAGAATGCCGTACATTTACAAAATGGAGTATTATTCAACTAGTAAAAACAATGAAACCATCAAATCTGCAGACAAATGGATGGAACTAGAAATGATCCATGATGAGTGTGGTAATTCAGACTCAGAAAGACAAACATGGTGTGTACTCACTTATACTTTGATATGAGTCATAAAGTACAGAATAACCATACTACAATCTATAGACCCAAAGAAGGTAAGTAACAAGTACGGCTCAAAGGGGGATTGAATCTCACTGAGAAAGGGAAATAGAATAAACATCCTGGGTGGACAGAGGGAAGGGACTAGATTGGGGTGGGAAGGAAACAGGAGTGATAAGGTGAGGAGAGGATAGAGGGAGAGAGTACTAGGAGAGATAAGTGGAATAAGCAAAAAACCTAAGGCAATGCAAACTCCCAGGATTTGTAGGGTGGCCCTAGCTGAAACTCCTAGCAATGAGGGTTTTGGAGCCTGAACTGTCTATCTCTTGTAAGGAGTCACAACTTCCACTGAAGGGATTGGGACACCAACTCAGCCACAAAAGGTTGGACTATAATTTGTCCTGCCTATAAGATATGCAGCGGTAAAGACAGAAAAGAAATTGAGGAAATGGTGAACCAATGACTGGCCCAGCTTGACCCCCATGCCATGAGAAGGAGCCTACCCCTGACACTGTTTATGATATTCTGCTCTACTTGAAGACAGGAGCCTAGCATTATCATCATCAGAGTAACATAACATGTTAATGGAATCGGCCAGTTATTATCAATGTGGAACAGATATTATTTATTTAATGGCACAATCATAGGCTTTTTTCCAGTAAGTTGTTAAGTCATATCCTAATTGTAATTGCTCCTCTACTAGAAGTTGGGTCTGTATTACTTTTTTTCTCAAATGAAGAGACAATTGATATTGAGTTACTCACAGTACGAAAAAAAAGCAAGCAAGCAAGCAAGCAAGCAAGCAAGCAAGCAAACAACAACAACAGCAACCCTTTTAAACCAAAATCAAACAAACTCTTGGTTGAGCAGCAAATCTAGCTCATGCTGCTGCAGTAGACGCCAGCCCCTCAGATGTTCATTCCTTTGAACTCAGGTGTTGATGCTCTGCCCAGAAGGCCCTGGGGAGAAAGGGCTGACAATTTGTATCCTCTTGGTCTCCTTCAGTTGCTTGATTTTTCTAGCTCAGACTTCAAGTACTATACTGAATAGCTATTGTGAAAGTGAACAACATTTTCTTATTCTGATTTTAGTCGAATTGCTTTGGGTTTCTCTCCATTTAATGTGATGTTGGTTATAGGCTTGTCTTTACTATGTTTAGGCCGTATCTCAGTTCCCTTTATTGTAATGTTCTCCAAGAATTTTATCATGAAGGGGTGCTGGTTTTGTCCTTCAGTTTGTTTATATTATGGATTAAATTTACTGATCATTTTATATTGAATTATCTCTCTATCTCTGGAGTGAAGCCATCTTGATCATGGTCTATAATCCTTTTAATATGTTCTTGGGATTCAGTTTGCAAATCTTATATTGAGTATTTTTTTTCATCTATGGTCATAAAGGAAATTGGTCAGTTATTCTATTTTTTTCTTGAGTCTGTATTTAGTTTGCGTATAGCCTTATACAAAAAAAAAGTGGCAATGTTCCTTCTGTTTCTGGAGTATTGATGTTAGCTCCTCTTTGAAAGTCTTGTAGAATTCTTCACTAAATTGTCTGGCCCTGGGCTCTTCTTGGTTGAGAAGCTTTAAATAACTTCTATTTTACTAAGAGTTACTTAACTTTAGTGTATAGAATCTATCAAAAATATTATTCATTTCCTTTATATTTTCCAATTTGATGGAGTCTTTATGAATCTCTGGATTTCCTGGGTGTCTATTGTTTTGTCTCCATTTTCATTTCTGATTTTGTGAACTTGGACATTCCTTCTCTGCCTTTTAGTTAATTTCAGTAAGGGCTTGTCTATCTTGTTTTTTTCAAATAACCAACTCTTTGTTTCTATTTTATTGATCTCAGCCCTGAGTTTGGATATTTCTTGACATATACTCCTCTACTATGTCCTTCTAGAGCTTTCAGCTATGCTATTAAGTTGCTATTATGAGATCTTTCCAGTAACTTTTTTCTTATGTAGGCACAGAGTATTGTTAACTTCTCTCTTAAAGCCAGTTTCATTGGGTCTGTCCCACAAATTAGGATATGCTGTGTATTTATTTTCATTTCATTCTATAGTCTTTAATTTCTTTATTTCTGTCTTGATCCAATTTCATATATTAGAAATTTGTTCAGTTTCTATGAGTTTGTAGGCTTTCTTTTGTTTCTGTCATTGTTGAAATCCAGCTTTAATCTTTGGTGGTCTGAAAAGATACGGGGGGTTATTTCAATGTTCTTGTCTCTCCTGAGAGTTGCTCTGTTTTAAAGTATGTGGTCAATTTTGGAAAAAGTTCCATGAGGTGCAGAGAAGAAGGTATATTTTTCTATTTTTCTGAGAAATGATCTGTAAATATCTGTACGATCCATTTTGTTTATAACATCTTATCTCAATATTTCTCTTTTTAGTTTTTGTCTGGATGATCTGTCCATTGGTTAGATTTGGGTATTGAAGTCTCCCATTATTATTATGTGAGGTATGATATGTTCTTTAAGCTTTAGTAATTTTTTTTTTTTTACAAATTTGGGCACCTTTGTGGGTTGGGCATAGATTTTCAGAACTGAAATGCCATCATGGTGGATTTTTTTTTTTTGATGAGTATGCAGTGTTATTCCCTATATCTTTGAATTAGTTTTGGTTCAAAGTCTATTTTCTTATATATTAGAATGGTTACACCAGCTTGGAATATCTTTTTTTCAACCCTTTACCTTGAGGTAGGTAATATCTATCTTTGATGTTAAACTGTGTTCCTTGAATGCAGCAGAAGGATGGTTCCTGTTTTGTGTCCATTCTGTTAATCTGTGTCTTTTTTATTGCAGAATTGAGACTATTGATATTGAAAGATATCAATGGCCAATGATTGTTGATTCCTGTTGTTATTGTGATTGGTGGGGATGGTGATGGTGGTTGTGTGTGATACAAGAGTGTGTATATGTGTGCCTGTGCATATGTGCATGTGTGTATTTCAATTCTTTTGATTTTGCTGGTATGAGATTATTTCCTATCTTTTCATGGTTGTAGTTAAGCTTCTTTAGTAGGAATATTCCTTCTAGTACCTTCTGTAGGGCCAGATTTGCAGATAGATTTTGTTTAAATTTGGCTTTATCATGGATTATCTCCACCTATTATGTATGTATATATGTATATATTCTTTTAAACTTGCAGCTCTGTTCTGTATGTTTAAATTTTCATTATTATATGACAAAGGGTCTCTCTTTTTTGGTCCAAGCTACTAGGTATTATGTAAGTTTCTTGTACCTTTATAGGCATCTACTTCTTTAGGTTAAGAAAATTTTCTCTTTTGATTTTGTTGAAAACATTTTTGGGCCTCTGAGCAAGGTTTCTGTTCCTTCTTCTTTATCTATTATTTTTATTATAATTTATTTATATTACCTCCTAATTATTTTTAAAATACCTTTTTAAAATATTTATTTATTTTATTTTATGTATGCGTACTCTATGTGTATGTACACCTGCACTCTAGAAGAGGCATCAGATCTTTGTTTAGATGGTTGTGAACCACGATGTGGTTGCTGGGAATTAAACTCAGTACCTCTGGAAGGGCAGACAGTGCTCTTAACTGTCCCCTGGCTCTTATCTTCCTGTTCCCAATCTCCTACCCTCTTCAACCCTATTCCCCTCCCCTAAACCTCTGACAAGGTAAGACCCTCCTCCTCCTCCCCACCATCTGACCACAGCCTGACATGTTTCATCAGTTATTCTGCATTCCCTTCCTCTGTGTGCCCTCAGGGCTGCCCCATCAAGGGAAAGTGAACAAATCACAGTCACCAGAGTTCCTGTCAGAGGCAGTCCCCTTTCCCACCCTCCAAATGGAGACTGAGCTACATCAGAAGAGGTGTCTAGGTTCTCTGCACACCCTTGTTTGCAGCATCAGTTTGTGCAGGACCCCCTATGGCCAGATTTGACAACTATGATGCTTCTCTGTTGAGCGCCTGACCCCTCTAGGTCCTTTCATTCCTCCCCACTCCCATTAATCCAAACAACTGTCAGCACTCTGCCCAGAGTCCAACTGTGAGTCCCAGCATCTGTGCCAATCCCACACTGGGTGGTGTCTCTCAGAGAACACCTAAGTTTGGCTAATATCCACTTATAAGTGAGTATATACCAGGGTATCTTTCTGGGTCTGGGTTACCTCACTAAGGATAATCTTTCCTAGTTCTATCCATTTGCCTACAAATGTCAAGATTTCAAGATTTCTTTATTTTTAATAGCTGAGTAGTATTCCATTGTAAAATTTATGACAGTTTTGTTATCCATTCTTCTGTTGAGGGACATCTAGGTTGTTTCCAGGTTCTGGCTATTATGAATAAGGATGCTATGAACATATTTGAGCAAATGTCCTTAATGTATGGTGGAGCATTTTTTGGGTATATGCCCAGGAGTGATATAGTTAAAGCTGAGGTATCACCATTCCCAATTTTCTCAGAAAAGGTTAGATTGTTTTCCAAAGTAGTTATATAATTTTGTACTCTCACAAGCAATGGAAGAGGGTTCCTCTTTCTCCACATCCTCGCCAGCATTTGGTGTAACTTGAGTTTTTGATTTTTGCCATTCTGATGGGTGTAAGATGGAATCTCAGAAACATTTTGATTTGTATTTTCCTGATGACTAAAGACATTGAGAATTCCTTTGATGTGTTTCTCACCCATTTGATATTCCTTTGGTGAGGATTCTATGTTTAGATGCTTACTTCTGTAGTTTCTGTTTCTTCTCTAAGTTCTCCTTTTCTAGCATTTCATCAGTTTGTATTTTTTATTGTTTCATTTTCATCTTTAGATCTTGAACTGTTTTATTGATTTCTTTCACCTGACTGTTATCTAGTGCTTTATTCATTTCTCTATATATAGTCCTCTATCATGGCCTCTCTAAGGACCTCAATATGTTCAAGTGTACTTTCTTGTATTTCTTTATGGATTTTATTTGTCTCCTCCATTATCATCTTCATAAGGAAAGCTCTGAGGCCATTTTCTTGTATTTCAGTTGTGTTAGAGTGTCCAGAGCTGATCACTTTGGGATAACTGGTTTTTGAGATGTCATATTACTTTGGCTTTTGTTGTTTGTGTTTTTGTGCTGGCCTTTACCCATCTGGCTCTCTCTGGCTTTGTTTCTTAATTTCTGGTGTCCTTCACTGTTCATTGGGATCAGTTTGTAGGTGAGTGGTTATAGGCTGAGACTCCTTGCCTGTGGAGATCAGGGAACCCTTCCATGGATCAGTTAGGTGGCCTAAGGTTAGACCAAGTAAATTTCTGTGGATTGACCAGGTGACCTGAGGTCATATCATCTTATTATCCATACCATGGGGTCTTCTCTGGTCTGGGAGAACCAGACACTGATGTTTTGTGGACCACATTTCTGTCTGACACACAGAGTGCAGGTGATATGAGCAGGCAGATGTGTGGCTAGACTTGAGACCAATTCTGCTCCTGAGTGGACCTGGGGACTTTCTGTGGATTGGCTGGGTGATGAGGTTAGATCCATTTCTGTTCTGCACTGTAGTGTCTCCTCTAGGCTGGTGTTTTTGTGGCCCACAATTTAATCTGATACACTGAGTGCATGCATGCTGACATGTGGCAAACTGCTGGAGACTGCGTGGCTTTGGGCACCCAGAAAATTTTCCATGGTTAAGCTGGGTGATCTGGGGTCTGGTCTAGTTGTGACCCATACTATAAGGTCTTCACTCAGCTAGGAGACCCAGTCACTGGTTTTTTTGTGGCCCACAGATAAGTCTGAGACACTGAGCTCTGTGAGCTGTACCCCAGTGTGTCTCTAGACAATAGAGACTGCTTGCACATGGAGGGACCCAGGGATTTTCTGTGGATTAGCCAGGTGATCCAAGGCTGGGCCCACCTGTGTTCCACACTGTGTGCTCCCCTGGGAAATAATATCACTCACCTTTTGGAGCTCTCAATTTTTTTTTTTTATCTATGCAGTCACTGCTGTTTCCTGATCAGATAGTTTGTTATCAGCAATACCATCTTGGATCCCCCTACTACTTCTATTATTAAGTTTGGTCTTTTCAGAGTGATCCATATTTCCTGGATGTTTTATGTCAGGAGTTTTTTTTTTGTTGTTGTTGTTGTTGTTGTTTTGAAGGGGAGGCTGTTTTTGTTTTTTAAGATTTGACATCTTTCTTTGTTCAGTGATTCTATTTCTTCTCCTCCTCCTCCTCCTGCTCCTCTTCCTGGTCCTCCTCCTTCTTCTTCGCTTTCTCCTTCTGCTCCTCTTCCTCCTGCTTCTCCTCCTTCTTTTCCTCCTCCTCCTTCTCTTCTTCTTCTTTGGTTTTTGGAGACAGTGTTTCTCTATGTAGCCTTGGCTGTCCTGGACTCATTGTGTAGACCAGGCTGGCCTTGAACTCACAAAAATCCACCTGCCTCTGCTTCTCGGGTGTCTTCTATTGTATTTTAAATGTGTGAAATTCTCTCTTCCACCTTGTATATTCTGCTGCTGAAACTTGCTTCTGTAATTCCTGTTCAAACTTCCACAGTTTTCATTTCCAGAAATTCTTCAGTTTTGGTTTTCTTTATTGATTGTTTTTCCAATTTAGGTCTTGATTAGTTTTCTTTAAGTCCTTACACTGTGTTTTCCTGGGTTTCTTCAAGCGATTTATTCGTTTCTTCTTTAAGAACCTCTATCATATCCATAAAGGTTGTTTTAGGATCCTTTCCTTTGTTTCAGCTATGATGCAATATTCAGGGCCTACTGCTAGGATAGCTTTACACTAGTGGAGATATATTGCCCTTGTTGTTATTGATTGTGCTGTTATTTTGGCATTTTGACATCTGAGTTTGAGATTATTATAGGTGTAGGTGCTGATTTCTGGATTTGTCTTTCTTGGGTGGGCATTTTGTTCCTTGGTTTTAGTTTCCATGCTGGATTTTCGGAGAGTGTGGTGGTTGTGTGCTGCCTGCTCTCCCAACCTCTTTAGCTGGTGTGATTAAAGAAAATGTCTGCAGGTGTTAGAGCCTGCTATACAGGGATGAGTTGGAGGAAGGAAGATTTGAGAACGTCTCTTTGATCAATTGTGGATGGTGTCTGAGAGGCTAGAGAAAATACAACAGGGTTCCTGCTAAAGAGCTGGGGGTGAGACTGGGGTTATTGGACCTCAGGATCAGTAGGGGAGATGTTGGTCTGCCTTCACCCTTCTTGTTGTCCTGGGAGGAGTAGTCTTTGTGTTAGCAGGGGTTGCCTGCTGTAGTTGGGACTGGGACAAGGCAACAAGTTGAGGAAGGGAGGTTAGTTAGAGGGATAAGGTCTGTGACTTTCACAGGAGATGAGGGTGGGGAAGGCAGCAGCTGGTTTTCTGTTGCAATGCTAGGGAGGAGACTGAGAATGGGGTATTGGGGCTGGAATAACAGACAGAGGAGGAAATCTGAGGGCAGCCTACCAGGCTTTCTGGCAGTTGTGGACTGTAGTTTAGCAGGGGGTGTCTACTGGATTTGGGAGCTGGGCTATAAGGACAAGTGAGGGGAGTGATTTTAGGAGGGGATGGTCTGTAGTATCCACAGGAGACTGGGCAGGGCTGAAGGAAAGGTGAAGATGGTGTTTCAAACAAATCTTCTGTAGAAATGACTTTGTAAAGATGATAAAATGATGACAGCAAAGGCTTGCAAGATAGCATATGATATAATTATAGAAGGGCTCTACTAGAATGAAATTTCTATCATTTTCTCTTGCCACTTATTTGTCAGTCTTTTCATCATAAAGGGATATTTTTTATCAAGTTTCTATCAGTTTCCCCCAGTTTTGAAAATGTACTTTAAAAATTCTATATCAGAGGACAATTAGGAATATATTACACACAGTGAAAAATAATTTTGATATTTAATGTATTTTTTCATCTTCGGTTTGATCAAAATTATTACTAGTAAGTCAGATGTGGGGTCGTGCATATCTTTTGCTGTAGCCATCCAGAGCTAGAAGCAGGATCTCTGTGAGTTCAAGGCCAGCCTACTTGACATTGTGAGTTCCAAGACAGTCAGGACTATATAGAAAGACTCAGTCTCAAAAATCATACAATAAATAATTATTAGTAGTGATACGACTGTGTTACTGTGTTAATTGATTACTTTTCCATTCAATTATTTTGCAGGTGACAGTAAAAACATTTTTAAACATTTACAATATGTTTTCCAACGGAACACATTGGTGTAGTTAAATCTGTGAGATAAATGACATTGTGTAAAACATTAAAGTAGATCTTTCAAAGCAAGTTGACAGAATGACAGTACAGTTACTCATAGTTCAGACTGCAACAATATAGAATGTAATGAGCCATAATACTATTATTTTTCACTTTAGAATTTTAATGTTTTGTTTTGAACAGTTCTTAAAATATCATGCATAAAACATTTTGCTAAAACAATAGAAGCTTTATATTCATAATGTCATTAGGAGCCAATAGCTTAATAACCATAGGCAACAATGGAATTTTTTCTTCATAGTCTTTTGGAAACTAGTAACAGAATGAAATGCAGGATGAAGAATTTCATGCTTGAGCAACACTCTGGGTGGATCTTTGTAGATAAAATAGCTTGAGTCTTTGTACTGTTAGGAATGTCTAGAAATGCAACTGCATTAACTAAAGCATTTGATACTGTGATTCTGTTTTACCCATCCTCAGTGCCCTCCAAAAAACAATGCATTTTCCTCATAGTGAATTGACTCTTAAATAATATGAAGGAATGCAAAAGAGAAGGAAGAATAATGACTTGGAATATGGATATCTTATATATTAGAATTTTTTCTAGTGTAGTACTATATGATTCTTGTAATTACAGTTAAAAAAAGTGATAGATTTTTCCAATATTTGTAAAAGTATAGGAATTGAATAAGAAAAATGAATATCGAATAATATGTATGAGTCCCCTGGATAAAGTAAGGCTAAATTTATCACTTGAAATAATGTCAATTGAACAAAAAAATCAGTTTTGTAAATAATGCAATTTACTTTTCTTATTACAATCCAGAGAAATTTTGCATGATCACTTAGCGTGGTGAGCTTGTTAAGAAAACATTAGTTTCACAAGGTACTACAAATAATTGGCAGAAGGACCATCTATCTCTAAACACAGAATAGTCTCTTGCAATCAATTACAATATTAAGAGAAATATTTTTATTGTCAGAACATATGAGGTGTTTTTGTTATTTTCAGTTTTTTATTAAGTATAAGGGAAGCAGTATTTACATTTCACATAATTTGTACCTTCTTACAAGCAGGACGTGCTTCTCAGAAACAGCCCCGTTTCCTCATCTCTGGCCTTAGAACTTTGATAGCTTTGGTACTGAAATACATATTTTCATTTATTTATTTATCCATTTATTTAAATGCTTTACAGCCTACTCCCTTTTTTTCCTCCAAGTCCCACCATCACATCTTTTCTACCCATTCTCCCCTCTCCTTTTTCTCAGAGAGGAGGTGACACGTAAGGGGTACAAATCGACCTAAAGTTGTAGTACTGAACACATCCTCTACCTCTGAGGCCAGAGAAGGCAGCCCAGCTATGGGAAGGGGATACAAAGGCAGGCAACAGAGTCAGAGAGAGCCCCTACTCCCATTGTTAGAGGACCCACGTGATGACCAAGCTGCACATCTGCTATATATGTGCAGGGGGTCAAGTTCTAGCCCATGGTGGTTCAGTCTCTATGAGCCTCTATGTGCCCAGGTTAATTTACTCTGTAGGGTTTCCTGTGGTGTCCTTGGCCAGTTTCCTTAATCCTATCCCTTACTTTTCCACAAAACTCCCTGAGCTTTGCCTATTATTTGGCTGTAGGTCTCTGCATCTGCTTCCATCAACTGATGGATGAAGCCTCTCAGAAGAGAGTTATGCTAGGCTCCTGTCTGCAAGCATAACGAAGTATCATTAAAGCCATCAGGTGTTGGCTCTCTCCCATGGTGTGGGTCTCAGGTTGGGCCCATCATTGGTTTGCCATTCTCTTAATATCTGCTCCATCTTCATCCCTACATTTAGTGTAGGCATGAAACATTTTACGTTGAAGGTTTTATGTGTGGGATGGTATCATTCTATCTCCACTGGTAGTCCTACCTTGCTACAGGGGGTGGCAAGTTCAGGTTCCAGATAACACTCTGCTATGAGTCTCAGCTAGCTTCACCCCTCTTCAAAGTGAAATTTCCTTGGGCCCTACTTGTATTCTTGGGTCTGTGGATTGTAGCACAGCTAGTCTGTACTTTATGATTAATATCCAGTTATAATTGAGTACATAACATGTATGTCTTTCTGAGTCTGGGTTACTTCACTCAGGACAATCTTTTCGAGTTCCACCCATTTGCCTGAAAATTGTATGATGTCATTGTTTTTGATAGCTGTGTAGTAGTATTCTGTTGTATAAATGTGGTACTTTTTAAAAAATCCATTCTTTGGTTGAGAGACATCTAGGTTGTTTCCAGCTTCTGGCTATTACAAATAAAGCTGCTCTGAACATAGTTGAGCAAGTGTCCTTGTGGTATGGTTTAACCCATGAGTGGTATAGCTGTGTCTTGAGGTAGATCTATTTCCAATTTTCTGAGAAACCTCCAGACTGATTTCCAAAGTGGTTGTACCAGTTTGCACCTCGTCAGCAATGGAGGAGTATTCCCCTTGCTCCACATCCTTGAAAGCATGTGCTGACTCTTGAGTTGTTGTTGCTGTTGTTGTTGTTTTAATCTTATCCATTCTGACAGGTGTAGAATGGAATATCAGAGTCTATTTTATTTGATTGCCATTTCCATGATGGCTTAAGGGCATTGAACATGTCTTTAATTGCTTGTTGGCCATTCACTGTTACTCTGCTGAGAAGTCCCTATTTAGCTCTATATTCCATTTTTAAAATTAGGTTATTTGTTTTCTTAGTGTTTATCTTCTTGAGTTATTTATATATTTTGGATATTAGCCCTCTGTGGGACATAGGGTTGGTGAAGATATTTTCCCATTCTGTGGGCTGCTGTTTTGTACTTTTGAGAGTGTCCTTTCCCTTGCAGAATTTTTTCAGTTTCAAGAGGTCCACTTTATTAATTATTGATTGCAGTGCCTGAGCTGTTGATGTTCTGTTCAGGAAATTGTCTCCAGTACCAATGAGTTCCAGGCTCTTGCCAACTTTTTCTTCTCTTAGATTTAGTGTACCCAGTTTTATGCTGAGGTCTTTGATGCACTTAGACTTGAGTTTTGTTCAAGGTGATGAATATAGCTCTATTTGCATTCTTCTACATCCAATTGAAATAACACCTAGGAATATATATTTTCAACATTTAGAAATATAACTTTATTAATGTCAGAGAAGAAATTAGCTTATAAAAACTAAAAGAAAACTGAATATTCTAAATGATACCCGAAACTTAAAATTTAATGATTAGAGAGATCTAGAGCAAAATAATATTCAGTAAAATATACTTAGGGTTTATTTTTCAAACGCATTTCTCAAATGCATGTCAAGTCATGTAATATTTTTCCAGATAAACCACAGAGGTTTTAATAAATACTTTATCTGAAGAATAAAATGAAAATATATTTTTCTTTTGGAAACTAAGGTTGTATGGTTTTTCTTTTCTATATATTTTATTTATTATGATTTATTCACACATTACACCCAGATTGTTATCCCTTCATTCTTAACTTCCCATTCCTACCCTCCCTCCCTCTTCTGCCCTATTCCCCTCCCCTAGACATCTGACATGGGAGCCTTCCTACCCCACTGTCTGGCCACAGTCTATCAGGTCTTATCAGGATAGCCTGCATCTCCTTCCTCTATGTGCCCAAGTTTGTGTGCTTTTGTATGTAAATTCAGGAATACTTGTGTAGAACACAGAAGACAACCTTATGCATTAGTACCAATTTTCCACCCTGTTTAAGACATGAACACCTATTCAGCTCTTCCTATGCTAGGGAGCTTCCATGAGTTTTCTAGTCTCTGCCTCCCATTCTGCCATATAACAGGGGCCATTGCTGGTGTGATACTGCATTTAGCATCACCTGGGGTCTGGGTATCCAAGTTTAGGTCCTCCTGTTTGCACAACAAGTACTTCACTTCCTGCGTCATTTCCCCAGCCTGAATAGTTTTCTTTTGACAGATGACAGAAGCACACTCTTAGCTCAAAAACCAGTTAGTATTTAAGTTGGGATTATTGTATAATATATTATTGATATAAATTTAACGTTAAGCTCCCTCTCATCCTTGAACAGAATGAAAATATTTGGAAGGATTTTTATTAATCAAATGAGATGGATGCTTTGGTTTTCAAGGAAAGAAAATATTTAGGGAAATGCACCTACATTCTCGTTAAAACATAATTAAACTGTGAATTATAGGTGAAAAAAGTATACCACTTCTTAAATGATAAAGTTTTTTCCTCCATGATACATTGAATCATCAAGAAATTAGTGTTTACATAATATCCATTTTACATGGGGAGACCTAAGATATTATTATTAAATGTTATGTATATTCATAAGGAATGGAGATTATAGGACTGTAAAAATTAATCAGTCAGGGTATTGGGTAGAATGAAAGTATTAACCCATTTGGGTCCATGGTACCAGGCATAGATTGAACACTGATTGAGATTTATAATACCCATCATGCCCACTGCTCTGTTAATAAGTTTTATAATTAAAGGTCATATTGTTTGATGTAATATTATTTAACATTTTTATTAAATGGAGAGTTCTTTTGAATAGGCCATAATCAAGGAAAATTCAGTGTTGGCCTTCTTCTGAGAAATCATCCAATCCAGTTACAGGTGAAAAAATAGATGGCCAGAGAGTTTATATGAGATGCCTAAGGTTTTTAAGTTATTGGAACATTCCATGCAGTCAGATATCCTACTTCCTTAACTTCTGTGTTTATGTTTCATTTTCTTTTTGGTCAGACAATAATCAAGTGATGTTTGTAAATGCCACTAACATATAAGCAAGTATATAATAGTAATTGACATTATATTTGACTAATAACCATTTTGACTGCTCAAATTGCAAGTGATTATAGATTATCTTTCTAAATATTTGAGTGATTACACTTTAATTATACTTATTTGGGGGTAATAATTTCTTAATTTTAAAGAAATGTATAGATATATTTATTTTGCTGAACTGACATGCTTATCTTTATTGATCTGGTTTGATAAACCACTGATATTTATTTGGAATTTCCCTGGATGTTTGAATATGTAAATCCATATATTGAACATGATTTGACTTGAATGACTTGACTAATGCCCATAATATTTTTTAAACTTTAAATAAGTACAAAATGGATATTAAATTTTCTTGATTTTGCAAGAATATATGACATACATTTTAAAATAGTAGTTCTCATTCCCACAACTATAAAATTATTTTGCCACTACTTCATAACTGTGCTGAGATTAAACGTATGTTTTACTACATGCGGCTTCAAATACATTATTTAAGTAAAATAAAATAATATTAAAAGAGCTCTTATCCATTAAAAGTTGCAAACAAACCAATAGAAATTTTACTTTAGCAGCAAGAAGGAAAACAATATGAAATGATACTTTTATCAAAATGTAAGTTATTTCCACAAGTTTATCTAAACTTTAGAAATTTTCCAACACTCTGTTAATAATTAGTATTATTTATTTTCTATCCCCAAAGGCAATAATGTACAAATCAATTTCAAATGACCTCACTAATGACAGAACCGTTATATCAAATATCAAAACATTGTGGGAAATTTGCTAAGACAGGAACTTGTGTGGGTTTTTAATACACACAAAAAATTTTAATAGCAATTTTAGCATATATCTACCCTGTTCTAGACTCCCATTTTTAGGATAAATTTTAGAATTTTAATGTAAATTTTTATTTTATTTATTTTTAATATAATTTACTAATTTATTCATAGTACATCTCAATTGTTATCCCATCTGTTGTATCCTCCCATTCCTCCCTCCCTCCCCTATGACTGTGACTAAGGGGGACCTCCTTCCCCTGTATATGCTCACAGGGTATCAAGTCTCTTCTTGGTAGCCTGCTATCCTTCCTCTGAGTGCCACCAGGCCTCCCCATCCAGGGAACGTGGTCAAATATGAGGCACCAGAGTATGTGTGAAAGTCAGACCCCACTCTCCACTCAACTTTGGAGAATGTCCTGTCCATTGGCTAGATCTGGGTAGGGGTTCGAAGTTTACTGCACGTATTGCCCTTGGCTGGTGCCATAGTTTGAAATTTTTGGTTTAATATGTTTTCTTTTTCCAAGCTTATGGTTTATTAATAAATTAAAGTACAGATGCCATAAATTAGTTTTAAAAGTATGCAAAAATCATAGTGTAAATTTATGGTGAGAAATCCATACATAATTAACCATAAGCCATACTTCTAAAGTCAAATTTGTAAGCTGTACAAGAACACTGAAGATGTACTCCCAGATATCAGATGCAAAAATTAAAAATATTCTGTATTTGTTTTTTGACAAAGTAATTTGTAGTTTATGGAAATAGTATAAGCTGTTTTCAATCATTTTTATAATTATTAAAATTTTTGTACATTAAGGCAATATCTGTATTATATCATTTCCACTGTACATTCTTTTCCTTCTAACTACCCTCATACCCCCTACTCTCTCTCAAATTCATGACCCTAAAGCAGTGGAATGCACAAATGCATTCTTAATAACTATCCTTATTAACTATTTTTAATGGATTTCTTTTCATTAAAAGTGAAATGTTTTGATTACAAACTATATTGTAATATTAAATGGGATGCATTGTTAATAATGAGAAATTGATTATCTCTATAAATAAATCAGCAATATTTAACCAAAAGCAAAAGTAGTAAATCAAGATGAGAACTTTAATAGAGTTTGAAAAACACCATTAGTATTTTATGGATTTATTGGTTTTCTTCACTATAAGGAGAATTGAATATAAGTCAAATTTATAAGCTGTACAAGAACACTGAAGATGTATTCCCAGATATCAGATGCAAAAATTAAAAATATTCTCTATTTGCCTTTTACAAAGTAATGTGTAGCATTGTTTCTGGAATTCTTAAATTCTATAAATAATTAAAAACATGTTATGACTTCTTGATAAATAACAATAATCTCAACCAAAAATGTCTAAATATAAGTAGCCTTCTATTTCCTAGTTTGGTTCACTTAAAACATTTAATTAATGTTTGTGATATGTACTTGACATGTACACACTAATGTTCATGTAAGTATTATTTCTGAATAAGATGTGGCACCACTCTTGACGTTCAATATTTTTAGTTTTAGTTGGATTTTATTTTTATCATGTCCTCATTTCAAACTGACTCATAAGCCAGAATTATCTAAGTAGATCATAACAGAAAATCTATTATTAGTGAATATGAATCAGTAAGAAATACTGCATTGCTCCTACCTAAAGAGGCAAGGAGTTTCTTCTGCATTTTAAATAAAAATACAAATAACCATCATATGTTATTTTCCTTATGAAGAGCATTTACACACACTTAGGTTAAGCAAAGTAAATGTTTTTTAAATGATGATTTTTTAAAAAAAGACTGTATATGTTATTTTATAGAAACTTTCAAAAGATATATGATTCCCTTTTTGTTCATTGACTAAACTACTACAGAAAACAATTGCATATTAAAGTAGTGACTTGATATGTTACCAACTGTCTCTTCCATAGTATACGCCAAGTGAACTTTGTCCTTTCATGCAGATAGAAATTTCTATAATGCTCAGAGAAGATCTATGTTTCCTAAGGCCAATATGAATTCCATATGTTTTAGGGGTGAGGATGTAGCACCCGAGTTTTGAAAGGCATATATTTAGTCATTTTTCCTTTTCAAGAACTATCAGAAAGAATTCCTGAGAGCACAGAGAGTTCCAGAGAGAACCGCTAATAAAGGGAGGGACTCTGTCAAATTGTGTTAGACAAGGGAAACCAATAGAATGTAAAAGCCATAAGAGAGGTGGACAATTGTAAGAAAAAGAAAAAGAGCTAGCCATGCCTCTCTGTGTCAGGTGTTTTGATTTTTGTTGATATTAGTTTAGTTGTTTTATAATTTAGTCTCAACAATACTTCTTTAATGCAAGAAAATGCTGTACCTAGGATCAGCAAAAAGATAGATCTTTTATTAAAAGCACATTGAAACTGTTTTTAGCTTTCATTGTAGTTTGTAAACAAACATTTTGTTAGCCTTTTCTAAATTCTTGAATAATTTAGGTTTTTATTGTTAGGTTAGATAAATTTCCATGACTTTTCTTAGCCTTCTATCAGTAATTTTATTGCATCATTAATTTCTTTTTTAATTATTAATTTTATTACTTTATTCAGATTACAACTCAATTGTTATCCCAACACTTCTGTCCTCCCATTCCTCCCTCCCTCCCGCTTTCACCCTATTCCCCTCCCCTAGGTCTATGACTGAGGGGGACCTCCTCCCCCACTATATGGTCACAGGCTATCAAGTCTCATCTTGGTAGCCTGCTTATTCTTTCTTTGAGTGCCACCAGGCCTCCCCACCAAGGGGAGGTGGTCAAATATGGAGCACCAGAGCTCATGTCAAAGTCAGTCCCTGCTATCCACATAACTGTGGAGAATTTCCTGTCCATTGGGTAGATCAGAGTAGGTGTTCAATGTTTACTATTGTATTGTCCTTGGTTAGTGCAATAGTTTGAGCAGAGCCCCCTGGGCCCCAATCCACCCATCACGATGTTCTTCTTGTAGGTTCCTAGGATCCTCTGTGTCCTTCTATTTCCCCATCTAATTTCTATTCATGTTTCTTAACAAATGTGTTGAAGAGGACCTGAGACCCAATATAGTAATATATCATTCTAACACACTAGTTTGGTCAATAGAAACAAAAAGTAAGCATTATAATTCCAGTGCAAGGTTATCCTCTATACAAGTTTAAGACCAGCCTGGACAATAGGAGCCCATATCTCATATTTCAGCATCCTGTGTGTTGGGATTACAGCTATATAACACCATGCTTACCTAAACTTTCATTTCAATGTAATCACAATAAGTCATGTGAATTATTTTAGGGTAGATGATTATTATGATCTATCAAATACATCCAACATAATCTTTGCCACCCTGAAATGCTTATAGTCATTGCCCATTTGAACCAGAATTCTATAAAAACATGATTCAGAAAGAATAATTCATATTCATAAGTAGCATGAGCCATTATCACAAATAATTATAAATAAAATCCATTTAAATAGTTGAAAGTCACAACAAATTTTAAACATATTGATGACTGGTCTTATTAAATAGGAATAATGATAATAATAATTTATCCTTTAAGTAATATAATTAACTTTATTGGAAAAAATCATAGCATATTTAAAGATACTTAAGTACAGGAGTTGCATTTCAAGGATTTTACTAGATACTTTATTTTATATATAAAAATCTCAAAAATGGGAGATGAGATTATTGAATAGGGAGTTCAATCACAGGATGTTCATCGTTGAAGAAGAAAATTCACTCCCACAATTAACCTCTGACCTCCACATATGTATTGTGGAACAAGAACACACATTCCATAAATAAATAATAAACAAATAAGCACAACAAAATATTAGCATGAAGCAGAGTAGAAAGGATAACAATAGCAATGGGAAAATATTGAATGAGCAGATATTTGCTAAGAAGTTCTAACAATATAAGAATTGAAATTCATAAGTGAATAAGACATCTTTTACCACATACTGTATTTTTGGTTTTCTTGAGAGGAAACATTTTATGTGTGGCTATAATGATTGGGATTTTTCTATAGAGAGATTTTCTAGGCCTGTTTACTTTCTTTTTTCCCTTTTAAATGTAACATGTGAAATAT
The DNA here is from genome assembly GCF_964271855.1 of Acomys minous. Classification (NCBI taxonomy): domain Eukaryota; kingdom Metazoa; phylum Chordata; class Mammalia; order Rodentia; family Muridae; genus Acomys; species Acomys minous. Next base: position 90,074,669 of record NC_140488.1, on the reverse strand, counting down.
TGTTGGTCTTAAATTCTGGAGTTATTATAAATACAGAAGTTTAACTAGATATGGTATAAATCACATCTCTCTAAATATCTATAAGTAAATTCACCAACAGACTTCCATGTGGAATTTACTCTTCAGTGTGAATGGGGTAGTTTAAGCATTTGCTTAAATATTATGTAAAATTTAATATTGGGGTAAAGTTTATAATTTTATTCTATGTCTGAGAAACTAGCTCTTTTATCTGATATTTATGAGTGATTTTTGAAAGGCATTAATATACTTGTGTTGCTTTCATCTTGGTTCATTTCTTTTATTGTTATTTTTATTTCTGAAATTATAATGTAATTATAATCTTTCTCCTTCCCTATGTCTTCCTCCAGACATTCCCATATACCCCTCCCCTCTCTCCTTCAAACTCACTGCCTCTTTTTACTCTAATCATTAGTGCATGCATGCATGCATGGATATGTGTGTGTGTGTGTGTGTGTAAGTGTATCCCATTGACTCTATATAATTTTACTTATATGTCATCCACAATTTTACTCACAGTCTCTGTAATGTCTTTCATATGTCACTTTGCAAATTTCCAATAATCGTTCTAACCTTATCCAAAACTGAGAAAAGTACAAATATTACAAACATAAATGTAGCTTCTTTCATTATAAGCTGGTATTCTCACATTTCTGTCCCAAATGAGTCCTTTTTAAAAAAATATTTAGCTGTTTCTTCGAGACAGCTAAATATCTGTGCCCATATTTGAATCTCATTATGAATGATCCATAACTTCAAAAGAAAGACAGAGTACCAACTAGCATATAATAATGGATTAAATTTGTTTATTCATTTTCATTTAAACTTTTAGTAAATAGTGAGAATGATAGTTTGAGTGAATGATTATCACCAAAAAATTACATACGTTCAATATATACAGTTTTATTTATTTGAATGTTATTTTAGTATTCAATGTATTTCCACTCTCTGTCTTACTGTCAGTTCTTTTAAGTGTCAGTGTAATGCCTAACAGATTTGCACTATTAACATGCATTAGTTTAAAACAATGATAAAAGAGAAAAAACATGTATACATAAACATCTTCCAAGACAAACAATAACATATTAGGAAAAGCAAGTTTTTCTTATGGAAAGCTTTTTTATCATCAAATAAATTATAAACAGAAAGGTTTTCCACATATATAAAAATACACAAGTTATGCACATTTTTGTACTGTGAAACATCAACGAAGACATTCCATAGCCCGATATCACATAAGGAAAAGTGATTAAACTCAAAAGAACAGATTGAGAGGTTGTTTCAACACAGTTGTAACATTGTTTGCAGACAGAATGGTTTTCCAATTTATTTTAATTTTGAAACAAGTTATAATATGAAGTTTCATTTAGATTATGTCAGATCATGCAAAAATTCATTCAATCTGATAAATCCTTTCATTTCATTTTGTATCTACAATATTTGGGAAGTTCCGTTGTATTCTAGAGGCAGTGAGCCTGTAAACAGGACAAATGCTCAATGCTGTCTTTACTTGTCTTTGAAAGAAGTACATTTTAAGATATTCTCTACTGTATTAGAAAAATTAATCAAATTAACTAATTCTGTGGTGGCAAAATATCACAATTGACCATGTCAGGAAAAAGATAAAGCTTAAAAAAAAAGTATCTTGTTAAAACAAATAATTGGATTTGTAAATCACAGTTGCTATAGCTACTTTACTAGAGATATTGGAAATATTTATTTTTCTCATCTACTATTATTTATTTTGTGTTTTGATCAAAGTAATTTGACTTTGCATATATTTTTTAGAACAAACTAAAATTTATATCCATGTACTTATTTAATTTTATCATATTGCTTGCAGAATGCTTTAAAATTATACTCAAAGCTACAATTTTTTTTTACTTTATTGAAATTTTCATTTATTAAGAAGAGCCATCTTATTTAGTAAAAGAAATCAACAGACTCCATCTGGGATATAGCTTAGTGGCAAAGTGCTTGCATACCATACCTATGGCCTTATGTTTATTACCAAGAACACACAGCAATATAAAATATCCATACTTCATTTTAGCTGATATATGTTGAGAGAAAAAAAGGAATTCTAAAGTATTTTCCTAGTTTAAATAGTATGACTATTATCCTGGAATATTTGCTGAAATATGAATTTGAGTTAGGTTAGCAGAAGTTAGCAAATAATTACAAAAGTTTATCTCAAGTGCTAAAGAGACAAATGAAGATATTTTCACCTTTTTTATTTCCTTATAAAAATTCAGATCACTTTGGAGATGATTCTCTATCTCCTGTTACAGCTAGAGAATACTGGTTGCACTTAAGAGTGCTTCTTAAATGTTAACAAGGAGTCAAGTCATCTTGAGCTCTTCTTACATTACAGATTTTGATTTTGAAGGTTTGGTTTGTACCTGAAATTTGACCTCTTTAACAAGTACCCCGTGATGGTATTGAATGAGACACTTAGTGAACACTTAAAAAAATGTTCAGTACTGACATAAAACCTACTTTAATTAATATATTATTTATTTCTTTGGTTGCCCCATATTGAATTCAGGACATTGATTAAATATTATTTAGTGTCATAATTATTAAAAGAAAAAGGTTTAAACATGAGTACAATACTCTTAAATGTCAGTTGTAACTCTGGGTAGAAAAATGACTAAAATTCAGTCTTCATAGCTTTATATTTCAAGTGATAGTACTTAGATAGTAAGAGTAGGAAACTATAAGAAGCATCTAAAACACACTCAGGCCATTCAATTTTAACATACCAGATTCCATCTTTCTTGTAGTTATCTCATGTAACACACTTGTTTCATAAAATTATATATGCATACACACATATATATTTGTATGTTTACATAGATACACACTTTTGTTCTGATCTCAGTATTTTTATGGGTAGACCATGTATATGAGTAAGAATGCAACAAAGAAAGGGCAATTATCAAAGTTCTAAAATATATGCTGTCCAGTAAGCATAGGCCTTGAAGTGAATTCAATATGCTTTCCAGTGCCACACTCCATTCAACTGGTTATGATTTTGGAGACAAATTCTAAATTAGATCACATTCTAAGTGAACATATCAATATCATATTGCCTTGCAAATAATATAGTCAGGAAGAAACATTTTTTTTCTGCTCAAAGTTTTTTTTCATGGGACAATTTTCATGTAATAGGAATTCATTTGGTACTGGCTGAAGGGCTAAAATAAAGTTGCTCTCAAACTATGAATCCATTTTTGTATCTGATATGTTGAGTTTAAAAGAATGCCACAGACAATATTCGGCACATCCAGGGTGGTATGATTGTAGACAGTCTCTTTGTGGGTCCCCAAATATCAGGAGTAGGGGCTACCTCTGACATGGACTCTGGTGTCCACTGTTGTTCATTCCCCCATGATGGATAGCCTCAACAGGCCACAGAAGAAGAGGATGCAGGCAGTCCAGATGAGACTTGGATAGGCTGGGGTCAGATGATAGGGGAGGAGTGCTACCCTTTCCGAGTGTTAAGTGAAGGGAGGAGGGGGGAAGAGGGAGAGGGGTGGGATGGGGAAGAGGCAAGGGAAGGGGCTACAAATAAACTAAAACTAAAAATAACTAAATAACTAAATAACTAACTAAATAAATAAGTGGTAAAAAAATGCCACAGGTTATTATAGATCTCATACTGTGTTCATCTGTATTTACATGCATGTATGTGTAACTTATGTAGTTACTTTATTTTTTTTTAGTTATTTTTATTTAGGTTTTTAAGTAGAGAAATGTGGTCATTTTAGCTGCCAACAAATGTACAATATACATCAAGATATTGCCAAATTTCATTTGTACAAATAATTAGGGATATTGTAATAAATTTAAAAATGAGAGTGTTTGGGCTGAAATATAGAAGAACACATTCTTAGAATGCACGGCCTTTGGATTGATCTCTACCATTGCTAAGAGTAATTTTAAAATGAATAAGGCAGTCTTCTTTTTGAAAATACTTGTGCCACTTCACTTTCTAATAACTTAAATATCATAATTTTTATTTCTACAGTTAGTTGTTATTACCCTGTGATATAGAAATCTTATTTCCAAAAGGTCTGTATAGTAAACGGAAAAAAAAAAGCCAATGTCACATTTAATAGTATTTGAAAATGTTGTATTACTGTTTTAAAATAACCAAATTATTTTATAAAGTACAACCATCTCCAGTATATCTTGTTACTACAGTTAACATAGTCTCTCTTCGCTTTGATATTCTTTTTTTTCTTTGCATGATTCAACAATTTAAAAGAGGTTTAATTGGTACTTCTTGGGTCAAACTTTCTTCTGCCATACACTAATATTGAATGATTGACAAAATTGATATTTAAATGATGTTATTTTGACGAATATAAAAAATATACATAATCAGATTCACGATCATTTCCTCAGTGCTGGCCCCCCAATCTACCTATTGCAGGAGATTTGGTTGGACAGAAAAAAAGTGTTACCATCCCATTCAGCCTTCTTTCTTAGAGCCTGTGCATTGTCCTATGCAGGTTTTATAAGATATTCAATAAAAAAGCTTTATTATATAGAGAGTGGAATTCTATATAATAAATTGATCTACAAGTTCACACACACAATGTTTCTGAACACACCTATTTCCACACCAATTTCCAAGAAAATCTCAGAAAAAGGACGAATAACAAAACACTGGCATTTGTTTTCTCATGCTTACTGGTTAGCGGGTATGTTCTTCACACTGGGAAAAATTCCTTTTTTATTTTTATTTTTTTTACTATCAGTGCCACCATACTTTCCTCAATAACTAATGGTGAATCTTATAAGTGCCAATCCAAAAGGAACAGAGTCTATCCTGAGAGAAGACTACTAAATCAAGTTGCTTTGGTTCAAAGCAACCACTTACCAGTATCATTGCATTGAATGGTTTTGATGTTACTAACTGTGGAATAACTCTAAACTTTAATTATAGTATCTAAAATATGTTGATAAGAATAAATCCGTAGTTTTTTATTGCCAAGTAGGCTGACTGTGTATATAAATATGCTAGAGAATGGAATTTTGAATGTTTCTAAAACACGAAATTAGTATGATTGTAGAGACAGAGAGCATTTCCTTATTTGGATATTAAACAATGGATATATATATATATGTGTGTGTGTGTGTGTGTGTGTGTGTGTGTGTGTGTGTGAGTGTGTGTGTGTGTTAATATTATATGATGTCTTTGTAAACATTTCCAGTATTTACACATCCAATAAAATGAATTTCTGCAGTTTGTGATTTAAGTTTCCATTTTTTATTTTCTTGATAAAGTCACTAATTGTAAGGTAGACCACTATTTTGTGTCACTGAAAATAAAATAAAAGCCATCTGCTAGGCTCTGTTTTAAAGTATAATCTGGAGCTGAGGGGATCTAAGATGGCGGCACTGATCACACAACACTTCAGATCAGCAGGACAACCAGAACTGCACAGTGACCTAAAGACCAAACTGAGATCTACAAAACACCACGCTGCTGATTCCCATGTGAGAGGGATCCACATTGTGTGAAGAATAGGTGGGTGTAACACTGGCCACCCGGATAACACACAGAAAAATCCAGAGGGACAACCCAGATTAGACACCATCTCAAGAAATACTGTGCGGCGTTGGCTCTCACCACCTGTCTGCTGCTTACCAGATCTGAGACAAACAGCAGACAGACAGAGCTGAGTCCTATCACTGGACACAATCCACATTAGCTGCCACCAGAGAAAGAGCATGGGGCATCCAAGCAACTTTGGTTTCTGATCTCTCTCAACCCCTCAGCTGCTTACTGGCCTAGCCCAGTTGGGTTATGGAGCAAATAGGCAGAGCCCTGCCATCTCAGAAAGGCCTTGGAGCATCCTAGCAGTTTTGGGTTCCAATCTCTCTCAATCCTCCAGCTACTTACCAGACTGTCCCAACAGAGCCTACAGGCAGAGCTGAGTCCAGGGGCCATCCACACAATCCGCATTAACTGCCATCGTGTGAGCAGCTTTGCGCTATGATCTCTTTCTGGCCACCTGCAGCTTATGGGCCTGATCCATATATGTGTGTGTATGTGTAAAATACTACATGTATATGTAAAATGATTTTAATTCTAGATACTGTGGTATAGAAGAATTCAAATGTAAGATTATTCTTCACATGCAATATATATATGTATATATATACATACATATATATATATATTTGTATTCCAATATGTAGCATTGTACACATATATCTCAATTATAATATAAGGTTTACTGCCAATATTTTGAAAGTGCTATTGCAGGCTATTAGAATAACTAAGTTAAACAACTTAATTATTAGTTGATCAAATCATGGTCATATCAGTTACTAGTCTATTTTTATCACATGAATGATTCTATAGAAGGATAAAGTAAAATAGTTAGATAAGGTCTTTAAAAACTCAGAGACATACAGAATACGGCATTTAAAATGTTTTTACTATTTTAAAGTTTCACTGACAATGGGACAGGTTAACTTCTGGCAATACCCGGCCTACCTCAAAGACGATGATGAGCATCAAAGAATCTCCTTATAGTTTCAAATGTGGCAAACAAGCCACTTGGCAAAATGTCCTTGTTTCTAACACAGACAGAATTCTGCTTAAAAAAAGGGCAAGCTTGGATGCAAGCAGAGTCACTGCCATACTCTGCCAAGACAGGGTAAGCAAGTCCTCAATAGTTCCTGCCTCACAAATACGTCTGTCAGGTATCTGGGTCAGAAGGCTGAGGATGGTGCTCCAATGTTATAGAGAGTTGTGGGTGATGGTTCAGGTAGAAAATTGTCTTCTTCTCATTTGGGAAGCTGCTAACTTGCATCCCCTGTATACTCAGGTAATTGATTTTATTCCTTCTCAAGTCTCTGATAGTCTAGTTCTACAATTAAGCTTAGTTGTTTAGGGGTTAATATGTTTTTAGGTCTAGATAGATGTTTTAAGTTGATAATTATGAGATATGATAGATATTGATTCACATTCAGAATTTTAGACTCACCAAGATAGGAAAGATGATTTCTTCAAGGCTGTCAAATACAAATAGCCAAAACACTAATAATGTAACATTTATATAATTCCTGATTGTTTCATGCTTCTTCTTGCTGTAGATAATTTATTGTATATATGTATAATAATATAAATGTATATATAAAAATAGTTAGTAAAATTTTTAATTTGATTGCAAAAATGTGAAGATGTGAAATGATGTCTCCAGTACAATGAAATACCCTGTGTTATACTGATGATGTTCTTGAGTCAATCTTTGGCTTATAGTAAGCTGTGTCCTTAGTGTTTCATGGTATGGGACAGTAATGACTAAAGAATGGTAATAACTTATACCTTAAAAACAGTCTTTTTAGAAGTCCAAAACTTTCACTAGGGAAATACAAAGATATGAGTAGAGAGTGTCTTCAACATACCTTATAGAGAGTTCAATTCTTTCTTGCTTTTTGAATTCACAAGGACATAATTAGCTTTTTTTCCAAAATCACTTTTTAACGTTTAAAATTATTTTCCATCACTATTAATTTCATACATACCACTACTCTCCCAACTGCAATAAAAGTCAATATATCTATAAAACTGTGATATACACATGGAAAATAGAGAATACAACACTAAGCAGGGAATAACAATTCCCATCTGGCTTAGATCTGAGTTCCAAGTACAGCAGCAGTAGCATCGTTGGAAGGCTTTTATCAAGTATCTGCACATTGTGCCAGTTGGCAGTCAGCAGCAGCTTGCAGAGAAGAGTTGCCCAAGGTGGCCAGGAAGGGCTGTGGCTGTGACCTCATTGTAGAGTGCTTGCATAAAGCCTAAGGATCCTTCAACAGCAGTTGAAAAAGTGTGTTCAGGAGAAATTTTTACCCAACAAAATGAAAATCTAGTGAATTTCTGAATTAACCAGCAAATATTAGAAAAAACCTCTTTATGTTTTCAAAATTCTAGAAGAGCACACTTGGGTTGTGTCAGATATGATAAACACGTAACAAAAGATAGAAATATTTGACAGCATATGGATTTGACTAATGCTCACTGGATCATTTCAGCCCTGATATAAAAATAGTTTTGCATATTTTATCACTTCTGAAATCAACATATCCAGAAATAACCATAATCATAATAATAGCTACAACACATAACTTCCTATGTAGTCATTATTAATTTATTTGTAATTGAGTTAGAAACACTTAAGGAAACCAGGGCAGAGAAAAGTTACTTCTCCAAAGTGTCACACACACAAACACACACATATACACACATACACACCACAAGCATGCACATACACACTTACTTTAAGCCTAATGGTTCCTTAGAACTTAGGATGTGCATGTACAGGTTATACTGTACCAACAGTTATTATATACTTCCTTGCAAATAGGGCTTTTTTGAGATCCAGGAAAGAGCAGTGGCAAGAGGCAATGAAGTCGGATTTATGATCCATCAAGCTGTGATACAAATTTCGTTAACCTGAATGAGTTTTTTTGAAATATTTTGATTTGAGATAATTGTATAATTTTGGGCAGTTATAAGAAATTAAAAAAGTATTATATTACCCCTTTATCCTCAGGGGAAATACTTAGATGTCAAGGTTTCACTTCTACTTGTTCATGCATATATATACATCTTGTCATATATATATGACTTTTGTGTACCCAGTACTATGAAAAACATATGTAGAAGAGTTTCATGAGAGCCAGGATATCTCCTGTTGCTCTGTTAGATTAGCAAGCAACTTCTTGTCATACTCTCCCATCCCTTACTGATGGTAACCATTGAGTTCTTCTTTTTACATATAACATATTACAAGTAGTCATGTATTTAGTGTATTAGGATTGGCCTGTTCACTCAGAACAATTCCCTTGAAGTCAGTTTAAATCACTGAATAAGATTATAGCTTATTATTTTTACTGCAAACATATTAATTCCTTATTGTTATACATATTTCACAATTCATTCAAAATCTCCTGATTGAAAAGTATTTTGGTGGTTTACATTTTGGAATTGCTACCCATAAAATATCAATGAACAATTTTGTGGGAGGGCATTAGTTTTCATTCCTCTGGGATTACAATCTATGGCTTGTTTGCTATTTGCATATTTTATATTGTTTAACTTATTAATTGTTACTTCTTTAGAAACTGCCCAGCTATTTTGAAGACTTCCTTCAGAATTTTATATCAACTCCAGAAATAGATGTGATCCAGTTTCTCCACTTTGTCATCATAATCTACTATTTCCAGTGTTTATGTTAGCTATTCTTATAAGCATATAGTTTTATCTTACCAGATTTTGAATTTGAATTGCCATAATATGTATATATGGTTAATTGATTTTTCATGTGCTTATCCTCCACACATAACTAAACCATTCCTCATGGCTTTCACCATTTTCTAATTGATTTTTAAAGTTGTAGTCTTTAAAACTTAAATTTTTTCATTGAGTTTTAGTAATTATTCATGATATTTTTGCTTTTTTAATTAATTAAACATTTTTTATTTTTGCATATGCATTTATATTATTACATATGTATACAATAAACTACCTATAGGAAGAAGAACACAATCAGGAATTATATAAATGTTACATTCTTAGTGTTTGGCTATTTGTATTTGACAGCCTTGAAGAAGACATCTTTCCCATCTTGGTGCGTCTAAAATTCTGAATGTAAATCAGTATCTATTATGTCTCATCATTATCAACTTAAAACATCTGTGTAGACTTAAAAACATCCTAACCCCTAAACAACTAAGCTTAATTGTAAAACTAAACTATCTGGTCTTCAACCTCATCAGAGACTTGAGAAGGAATAAAATTAATTACATGAGTATACAGGGAGTGTAGGTTACTAGCTTCCCAAATGAGCACATGACAGAGACAGTTTTCTACATAAATAGTCACCCAAGACTCTCAATAATGTTGGAGCATCTTCTTCAGTTTTCAGGCCCAATATATCTGACAGACATATTTGTCTTGCTTACTCTGTCTTGGCAGAGTTTGGCCGTCAACTCTGCTTGCATCCAAGCTTGCCCTTTTTTTAGGCAGAATTCTATCTGTGGCACAAAAGAGGACCTTTTGCCCAGTGACTTGTTTGCCACATTTGAAGCCATCTCCGTAAGGATGTTCTCTGTTGCTTATCATCTTCTTTGAAGTACTCTGGGTGTTGCCAAGAGCTAACATGTTTGTCAGTGAAACTTTAAAATAATAAAAACATTTTTAAATGCTACATTCTGCATGTCTCTGAGGTTTTTGAAGACCTTATCTGACTGTCCTACTTTATCTTTCTGTAGAATCACATCTATATACGGCACCTAAGATATAAATTATTGTGATAAAAGTAGACTATTAATTGACATGATCATGATTTGATTAAATAACAATTATTAACTTATTTATCCTAAAAAGCCGGCAATAGCACTTTCAAAGTATTGGAAGTAAACCATGTATTATAATTGTGTTATTTGGGTACAATACCTCATTTTAGAGAGGGAGTGGGTGGGGAAAAGAAGGTGTGGGCAGCAACAAATAGGCATGGAAAGGGCCAAGGAAGGCGTGGGCAGGGACAAGGAGGGTGTGAGCAGAGACAAAGAGGGTGTGGGAGGAGACAAGGAAGGTGAGGGCAGAGACAAAGAGGGTGTGGGAGGAGACAAGGAGGGTGTGGGCAGAGCTGAGGAAGCAACAAAGCTTAGGCAGAGCCAATCAGGGCATGGACAGAGACAATCAGGGAGTGGGCAGGAACAATGAGAGTATGAGGGGCCAAGGAGGTGTGCACGGGGACAAATAGGTATGGGTGGGGAAAAGGAGGCATGGGCAAGGATACATCATACTGGGTGGAGCTCAGTGGGGTGGGGACATCATAGGGGTGGAATTTAGTGGCAAGTGATGTCACAGGGGGTGGGGCTTGTCAAGCCTGGCAACATCATAGAGGTGGAGCTTAGCAGGTATGCGGTGTTGTAGAGGGCACAGCTTAGCCGGCATAGGGGTAGGGCCACATCGTGGGAGGTGGAGTTTAACAGGCAAAAACAACATAGTTGCGGAGCTTAGCAGGCAGGTGTCATCACGGTGGGTGGAGTTTGCCAAGTGTGGTTACTCCATAGGCGGCACAGCTCAGCAGGCAGCTGACGTCATAGGGGACAGGGCAGTAGGGGCACAACTCAGAGGGCTAGTAATGTCGGAGGGTTCCGGGCTTAGCAGACAGGGCCACGTGACAAGGGGAAGAGTTTAGTGCGAGGGTGACATCACAGGGGGCGGGGCTTAAGGGGTAGGTGACATCATAGGGGGCCAGGCTTTGTTGAGCGTGCTTGTGTCATAAGGGTGGAGCTCAGCAGGCAGATGATGTGTTAGGGGTGGGGCCATGCCATAAGGGTGGAACTCAGAGGACTGGTGACATCACAGTGGGCGTGGCTTAATGGTTGATATCACAGGGGCGGGGCTTAGTGGGTGGGACCACGTGGCAGGGGAAGGTAGGTGATGTCATGGGGGCGGAGCTTATTGAGCATCGTTGCGTCTTAGGGGCGGAGCTCAGCAGTAGCTGATGTCATAGGGGTGGGGCCATGCCATCAGGGCAGAGCTTAGCAGGCAGGTGCCATCATAGGGGCGGGGCTTGTCAGACATGTTTGCATCATAGGGGCGGGGCTTAGTGTATATGACATCATAGGGAGGAGCTTAGCTGGCAAATGATGCCATAGGGGTGGGGCTTATTGGGCAGTGCTATGTCATAGGGGAGGAGACATTAAGAGAGAGACTTGAAAGGGACTTCAAGAGAGATATATAAAGACAGAAAATAAAGTAAAAAATTATTATTTTAAAAAATAAATAATTTTAAAAAATACAAATAGATACAAAGAGAGAGATATAGAGACATAGAGACATAAAGTATTAAAAACATAAAGTATTTTTAAAAAAATATTTTCTAAAAAAAACAAGAGAGATCACAAGAGATATAGAGACATTAAAAGACATCAAGACAGAGAGCTAAAGATATATATAGAGAGAGATGTTAAGAGACATCAAGACAGAGATAAAAAGTATTTTTAAAATATATTTTAAAAAATTAAAAATATATTTAAAAACAAGAGAGAGATATAAAGAGAGAGACATCAAGAGAGAAAGACACATCAAAAGAGAGACATCAAATATAAAATGTGTGAGAAGAATAATCATACATTTGAACTCTATACCACTGTATCTAGAATTAAACTTATTTTGCATCTATATAACAAATTCTATACCAGTGAATTAAAAATAACCTTGTGAAGGACAGTGTAGGCATTAAGTTGAGGAGTAGATTCACTAATCGACTTTTTGTTCTATCTTCCCTATATATTTTTACATTTCTCTTCTTTCTTTTCAACCCCTATCTCCAAACCTGAGTATGTAAGATAAGGGAAAAGAGAGACATTGCTGAATATTACCAACTCTCCAGTAAAAAGGCACAGACTTACAAGTGCCTTTAATTTTAAAAATTTAATTGATTCTTTGAATATTTCTTATGTGCATATAATGTATTTTGATCTTATTTACTCCAACTACTTCTTTCCAACTCCCCCTGGGCCTCACCAAACCTCTCCCTCTTGAATTCACGTTTTCTGTATTATTGTTGTTGTTGTTGTTGACATTATTATTAGTAGTAGTAGCATTAGCTTGTCATCATTATCACTATTATTAATATCTTACTGAGTCCAATTAGTGATAGCCATGTGTATGTGCATGATAGGCCAACCATTGAGGTATAGGCAACAGACCAGCAACCAGAACTCTAAGGACATATAGTTATTTCTCTTTCTTTCATTGACGATCAAGTGCTAATAGCTCTTTCTCTATCAGTGGGCCACATTAGCCCTTTGTCAGCCCATGCTAGAATTTTGAATGGCTTTTGCAGGTATTGTGTAGGCAAATGGAAGTTTCGCCCAACCTGTACCTGATATTTTATATATTCTAAACAGAGTACTTTACACAGCAAACACTGAGCTACCCATAAATTGTAACTAAAGTTTTCCATTTTATGGATTGTGTTCTTTTGTTAAATATGTAATAGCCTCATATTCATAAAAATATTTTGTTACCTTAATTTTTGTAAGATTTTGAGTGTCTGCCTTAACATTTGACATAATATTAAAAATCCAAAAGGCTAACATTGAAGGTTGCATTATTTTCTTATTGACTAATTTAATTTATTCTGCTTTCAGATGTACACAGTCTAAAGTCACACATGAGTTGCTTTTAAAAGTTTTTCAAAACTCAGTTAGATGTATTTTGTTTTTCATGTACCATGGAGCCAAAAGTCACCCCTCCACTGATTCTATATTATCATAAATACTGAAAATATGATAATAATAGGTATAGTGATCCCTCTCATTTTTGTCAAAATTGCCTTACCTATTGTAGTATTTGTATCTTTTTGTAAACAGTTTAGAATAAGTCCATCTGTGTCTATCAAAAGAGGTTGTTTCTATGTCAATGGAACATTCATTAAATCATTAGATTAATTTGAAAAACTTTTGTATCATAACTATTGGGTTTACCAGTGGGGGGAGATGTTGTAGGATATTGGTCTTTTATTTTTTTTCTCATATTGTATATTTTAACAGTGATTTGCATTTGCATTAGATATCATTTTTTATGTTTCTAAAATACCTATACATTTAAAATGCATGCAATAGCATAAACAAGGAAGAAATAACAAAGTACACAAAATGCCATTGTAAAAGAAAAAACATTTTTAAAACATAAATTACTCTATCTAAATATGTGTATGATATTGAAATAATTTAAGTGATGCAGTTGTAATTGTTTTCAGAGAGACTGTTAGGGTCCTATAACATTTTTGACTGCAAAACACATTTTAATTACACTAAAGTCATGCATCAATGTATTTTTTTAATTATTCTTCTTCAGTCTGCAGTTTTATGGCACATGTTGTAAAATGAAGACTGGTCCTTGCTTTGATAACAATATTAGGCAGTAATCCCTGTATCATAAAATTGAAGATGAATTCATTAAAACAAACTGACTGTGCTAAATTTAAAAGTGAAGAAAGAATGAGATATTAAGTAATTGAAAACTCTAAAGGCTGTATTTTCAGGCAAATGGAAAGGTTCTTAGTTATTTATCCTTTGTAATTCAGCTTTTTCACATATCACCATTCACATTAATACAAAGTCATATGTAATATATGGCAAAATAATTACAAAGTGGCATATATATAGGTTATTTCTTAAGTTTTTTTCTAAAAGTATATTTAGTGAAGTACTGTCATAACTTGCTACCTTTTAGTTAAACACAGAGTTATAGTTGCCAGGGGGTAGCAGGGGGGTGGGGAAGACACTTGAATTACCTTATCCAGTTTCATCCTGTTTATTTTACCACATTGTAATAAGATTATTGCACAATCATGTGGCTGCATAGAGACTTATGAAAGTCATGCAATGTTGATGTATGACTGCTACCAAGAATAAAATATATGTAGGTGATTAGATTTATGCAAAAGTACAAATACCTTCATATGCACAATTATGGAAACTATAGCACTAAAAGAAATGCCTCAGATTTTCTATTTTCTTGACTTCTTATGTTTTCTTTGGTATGTTGACCAAAACCAACATATTAGTCTATAAGGGAATTAAGATACATAATTTGTAGAAGTCAATCATATAGTTATGTAGCAGAAAAAAGGATCTAAAACGTTTTCAGCCTTGTTAGAAAAAAAAAGAGTGTGGAGATATATTTAATGTTTTGAAAGATAAGAAATCCCACCAACATAGACTTCTCTTTTTATGAGTTTTTTCTTTAAAGTGAAGGAAAAATAACTACTTTATGAGACAAACAGACTGCGATGGAAGCAGCTGCTAGTAAACTTGCCTTGAAAGAAATGTCAGAATAACTTCAAAAAGAAAGGAAGTTATGCAGGTCAGACACTTGGAGCTACACAAAAGTAACAGGCTATTAAAAGACAAAAAATTAAATAAAAGCACTCTTTATTTTCATTAAATCTTAAAAAATAATTTTCCATTCAATATAATGAAGGCAACAAAAATAATGACCAATTGATATTTATGAATAAGATGAGTTAGACAATCATACCATAAAGTTCAAGAAATAGGAATTGGGAATATATGATTATAAGTACCCAGGAGGGGAAAGGCAATATAGAAACAAAGAGAAAATATTACATTTGCTCTACTTCATCCAGCAATGTGACTGTCCCTCTAAAAAACTTCATGTTTAGTATTACATAACTGTACCCATAAATTATTTCACCTTTTCCTTCTTTAATGTTAAGTGTTTTGGAAAATAAATAAGATATTGATTAAAGGAAGAAACTAGTACAAGACTTATTTTTCAGTGGATTTAGCTGCCTCTATTAATCAAGTCAGTATTAAAAAATTGGTTAATTTTTTAAAAATTCTTTCAGGAATTGGAGAGATACTTAATGTTGGTTATTCTTATTTTCAAAGTGATGGTTTATTGAGGCAGCAGTCTCTGAATTGCTCCTATTTTCTTTCAAAATTCATTAATATTTTGCATGTTTTCCTTTCTTCTGGCTTATTGAAAATGGTACTTCAGAATATACAAAAAAATCTCTACACTTTGTCAAATGAAGCTTTAGGATGGAAACTTACACACACCCTTTAAATTTATTCTGTGTCTAAGTTTACTATTTTTGAGACTGCATTTAAAATAAAATGTAGTACATTCTGTGGTTTCAGTAACGGGCTACTGCTTTCAGGCTTCAGTGAGTATACTGTTTATGGGGCTTGATAAAAGTGCTCAATGAAAAAATAAATGGTTGCTATTTGCACACATGAGTTATTTTTAACATTCCACAATTTCACAAAGTCTCCACCTCTCTTTTGTCTGTTCTTATCCTTTTTCTTGAAGAAATGGCTAAGGATATTTGAAAAAAAGAAAAATAGTGGGAGATCTAGGTGGAAGCAAGAGGTCCTCTTTGTCCCCTACCTCCCACCTCTTTCCTCTTTCTGTTCTTTTTATCATATTAGGGACTAACCTTATTTAGATTGGTGTGTGTCAATTTTGTGTTTAATTATTCAAAAACTGATTAGCTTCTAGTGTGTTTCTAATCACTGTTTGTTACCTATGTAACTATACACACACAAGCAAAATATTTTGTTAGAAAAGTATTCATTATTTTAGTAACTAATGCCTCTAAATGAAATTTCTTTTGTATCCAGTGGGTGTATTTTCAAATTTTTACAAATTACTAAACAATCTCTAAAGTAACTGTAATGTTTTACACTTCCAGTAATAATTTGTAAGTAATTAATCAATTTCTATATGTCCTTGTGATCATTTGAACTTGTTACTAATTTTTAATTTAGTCACTGTTATATATATATTTTGTTATATATTATTAAAATTGAATTTGCCTATATCAATGTAATTGCAGACTATGTTGACATTTTTCACAAGCCTATTTGGTATTTATATGTTTCCTTGTCATCCTGCTCCTCTTCTGTCGTGCTTTGCCTCTAACCTTGATCAGCTATTCATTCATATCCCTTCAGAAAAGTGCAGGACTCTCAGTGATGTTAACTGAACACTGCATAACAAGTTGCAATAAGACTAGATACAAGCATTTATATCAAGGCTGTATGAGGCAACCAAGTAGGAGGAAAAGTGTCCAAAGAGCAGGCAAAAAAGTCAGTGACACCTCTACTCCAATTGTTAGGAATCCTACAAAAACCTCAAGCTAAACAACCACAACATGAATGCAGTGGACCTCGTGGAGAACCATGTAGGTTTCATTAGTGCTGCTTCAGTGTCTGTGAGCCACTATAATCCTGATTAGTTGATTCAATGGACTTTGTTCTCCTAGTATCTTCAACCTCTCTTGCTCTAATAGTCTTCCCCTCCTCCTCTTGTGGTGGGTTCCCAGAGCTCTGACTAATTTTTGGGTGTGCATCTCTGCATTTGTTCCCATTACCTGCCAGAGAAAGCTTTTCTGATGATCAAACTATCAGTATAGAAGAATATTTTTAGGAATCACTTCATTGATTTTTTTCAATGTCATGAATAAGCTCCCTCTAACGATTTGGGCCTAAATTTAGACTAGTTATTGTCTGGCCTCTCTCACATGATCTAAGCCACAAATGCTCCAGCATGTCTTGCAGGCAGGACAAGTTGTAGTTTGAAGATGTTGTGGCTGGGTTGCTATCTCAGTCCCACTATTGGAAGCCTTGCCTGATTATAGAAGATGGCCAGTTCAGCGGCCTTATTGTCCTTATATAGGAGTCCTTGCTAGGATAATTCTCATAGGTTCCAGGAAGTTTACATTGCATTAGGTCTCCGTATTGCTCCCTAAATGTTTCCGCATTCCAGTCATCTCTTCCTGTACTCTCTCCCTCCATTCCTCTCCATTGCACCTTATCTATCCTCTTCCCATGTCCACACACCCCAGTCTATTCTGTGTTTCCTTCTCAAGGAGATCCACGCTTCTTCCCTGGATCCATCAATGTTACATAGCCTCTCTGGGTTTATGGATTGTGGCATGATTATTTTTTACTTTATAGCTTGTATCCACATATAAGTGAGTAGATAACATCTCTGTTTCTCTGGGTCTTGGTTACCTCACTTAAGATGATTTTTTTCTAGTTCTATCTATTTGCCTTCAAATTTCATGATGTCATTCTTAGAAGCTGCATAATACTCCACTATATCAATATAACACATTTTCTTCACAGATTCTTTTCTTAAGGAACATTTGAGTTGTTTCTGGATTTGTGCAATTATGAATAAAGCTGCTATGAATTTAGCTGAGGAAGTGTCTCTGTGGTAGAAAGGAGAGCATTTTGAGTGTATTTCCAAGAGCGGTATATGTGAGGTTTGTGCTGATATTGTTGTTGTTGATGTTGGTGGTGGTGGTTGTGGTGTGTGTGTGTGTGTGTGTGTGTGTGTGTGTGTGTGTGTGTGTGTTCTTTCTTGTGGTTTGATACTGTGAGATCATTTTTCCCATATTTTCATGGTTATAGTTAACCTTCTTGGGTTGAAGTTTTCTTTCTAGTACCTTTGTTAGGGCTGTGTTTTTAGAGAGGTATTGTTTAAATTTGGGTTTCTCATGAAATATCTTGTTTGGCTCTCGTGATGACATATTACCCTGGCAGTTGTTGATTATGTTCCTATACTGGACTCTCTAGGCATTTGAGTTTGGTATGATTATAGGTCTAGGCTGCTGATTTCTGGGTTTGTCACTGTTAGATGGGTATTTTGTTCCTTGTTTTCTGTTTTGTCTCTGATCTTCTGGACTATATGGTCTGTTGTTGAACAAATGTTCTCTGCCCAAGACAGAGGCTGCATTTCTGGTAGATTGCAGGTCTCTTGTTTAGTCGGGAGTCTCTGCCTGAGTTAGGGGCTGAAATTCTGGTGTTCAGTGTGGCCTCTGGACTAGCAGGATATCTCTGCCTGTGTTTCAATCTGGGATATGGTGATCAGGGGTAAACAGTGATTGGGGATAGTATTGGAGAGGGTCCCATGAGAGTGGAGGAGGTCCATGGGTAGGCAGCCTACCTGATTTCTGACAGGTATGGCTGGTATTTAGATAGGGATGCCAGCTGGAGTTGGGGACTTGGATGCAGACACACGTGGGCAAGGGACAACTAAGGATTGGTTATGTTGGAAGGTAGAGAATGAGGAAGGTCTGGATGCAGCTGGCCTATCTGATCTTCTAACAGGCATGGCCTGTGATTCAGCGGGGACTGTCTGCCCAAGGGAACTGAGAGAGTGGGGCAGCATTTTTATGGTTTCCTTCTGCTGTAGTTCAAATAATTCTTCATGACTTTTGCTCACTTTCTATTACAATATTCTTTATTTTGTTTTGGGGTTTTATGGATTCATTATATAACCAAGATATAAGTACTAGAATAGATATTGGTATCGTCCTTAGTGAATAACTCATATTTTCTTTAACACTACAATATCTTAATCACTATAGTCATATTAAAAGATATAAATATTTTCAACATTGTTTTAGCTATTGTGCTTGTAATATTTCTCCATAAAATTTTTTGAGTAATATATTCTATACCAAAAAAATTGCTTGGCTTTTCATAGAAACATGCTTAACTCTATCAATTTGAGTGAAATTGGCATGACTGTGTTAAATGTTCCAATTCAAATTATGGTATTCTCTGTTTATTTAACATGATACATTTATTATCATCATTTTGCTAATTTAAAAATCTACTGCGTTCTTTCTAGTTATTCCTTCTGCCCCTTAGCCTTTGGTAATTAATGATGTTTTTAGTGGTTTCATAGCTTAACTTCTTCCATGTTATGACAGGGATATACAGTATATTCACATTGGTTTCTTTCACTTGCTGATATGAGTTCAGCTTTCCTACATGCCATTTCATGGTTACATAGGCAAATTATTTAATGTTTAGCATCATTTATCTGGATATATCAAAGCATGCCATCACCTACTAAAAACCAACATAGATGCTCCCATGCTTTGACAAACATGAGTACAGGTGATAAAATAACCATGTATGCTTTTATAAAAGGTCTACATTCTAACCTATTAGCTAAGTACTAGTAAGTACATGTATTTAATCATATGATCATGTAAAATCTTCAGTTCTATAAGAAACAGCCACACTCTTATCTAAAAGAGTTATAGCATATCACGTTCTGCTAAAAATAATTAGGATTTCTGTCATTAAACAACCTCAGTAGCATTTGGTGTTGTTAGTATTGTAAAGTGAACCTATTAATAAGTGGGAAGTTGCAATAACATTAGAGTTTTAATTTGTAATTTCTTTATTAGTGAACCAACTAATGTTATCTAGGAGCACTGGATGAGTGTTTATTTACAAGAGCATGGGCAGCTTACCAGTGTCTAAAGTAATGAAGAAAACGAATCTATTTCCTCCAACAATTGCTTATTGCATGTGGTATGGAACAACTTTTCATGTAGTTGTTATTCCATCTCAACATTTTCTGTATGAGAGTTCTACAGTTGGCTTCCCTGGACAATGAACTATAAAGTATAAGATGAAATATACCCTTTCTTCCCCAAGCTGCTTTTGATCATGATATTTATCAATGAAATGTATTTATCAATCAATCAAACTAGAAGAGAATTTAAAACCAGATAGTTGGATGTTGTTGTGAAAACTATATTATTAGAGGAGAGATTGTGGAAGTATTTAAAACTTGGGGTGGAAATTGTATTATGAGTTTGGAGTTTAATGGGCTGTTCTGTGGGAGCTTTGAAGATAAGAATACAGGAAAATTGCAGGCAAACGACACCTGCCTTTGAAGGTTCAGATGGAATTAAGACTCCATTGGAAGATATTTTGTGATATTTTCTATGAATAATGTGTAGAAATAAAAGCCTATGCTTCACTGGGTCAATAGACAGTAGTCAGCTGGGGATGAATAATCAACTCAGAATAATAAGAAACCAGCATCACTGAGGCAAAAACAAACAAACAAACAAACAAAACAAACAAAAAAACCAAAGAAACAAACAAACAAACAAAAAACAAAAAAACTTGAGGAAAGTATTTAATTGGGGTGAATACACAAGCTGTGATCTAGTTGGGGCTGTCAAGTTAACAGCAGAATCTAGTAAATAATGTGTAAGAGTTTACCACATGGTAATGGTTTTTAAGGCACGAAGGAATAATGATGAAGACCTGATAGTTGGAAATGTGTGACAGGGCTAAAGTATCTCAGAAGAGGCCACTGTTGAAGGGGCGACCTCAGTTGCAGTGGAGTGCCACTAATTCCTATACAAGCTTACCAAATGAATAAGTTGTTACTATATTTATTGAGAAGATTGTGTTTTTTCCCTCTTAACATAGATTTCAGTTATTGACTTTCTAAACACAGAATGAGATTCATATCTACAAAATAACTTCTTTTACATTCATTTTTTTGTTAAAAAGGAAATTTTGAATAATATTCATATGCGGCATTGATAAGTTTTTGTGGGCTTTGTATTGTCTTTCTCCTTTTGGTATCATCCTATCTCCTTTTTCAATTATGATTTTAATATATCTATTTCATAGATTTGTATAATGAATTCTGATAACTTTTTACAACCAATCTTCTTTTATTTCTTGCTCACACCAGTCAACTCCACCCTCCACTTTCTTGCAAGCTTCTTTTTTTATATATTAATGTTTTTTTTCTTTAGTAAGCCATTGGGTTTAACCAGAGTTGTCCTTGTGACCATGAGTTTGATATTCTTCGTTAGAGCCTGCTAGGCTCACTCATGAATGCTCAACTAAAGATAATGATAATGATTACCACTCCTCCAGAACGCACAGTTTAGCATGAAGAGGTAGAGACCCCTGTACCACTCACTCCCCAGTGCTGGATTTACTAATGACAGGCCCAGTTTTGTGCAGGTCTCATTGCCTCAGCTAATGTAGGAACATAATGACAGAGACATTATCATACACAGAACATAGCTTTTTTTAAAGCCTTTCTTCCTATTATCTTGCTCTGTTCCCTTTTCTAAAGTGTTTCCTCAGCCTTAGAAGGAGCAGAATAAATGTTCTATTTTTGGATTAGTAACTCAACATCCACTTCTTATCACCTAGAGTTACCATGACCACAATTCATTTCAAACCCTAAAAATAGCATTTGTTTGTGGGTACAAACAAATATTTAGAAGGCAATATGGGGCTATGCCAATTTAGCTGCAGAACAGTGGCAAGTTTTTCCTTAGAGTCTGAGATCTCCTCATACCTGCAGGTTTTTGACTAGGTTTGCTGTATCAGGAATAAATTTCCTCCTGTGATTTAGGCTCCAAATTGAAATAACACCTTTTAGTTATGTCCACAATAGTCATGCCATTATTGCCTGGCAGGCTGACATTGCACCATGTGGAGTTTACAATCTGGTTATGTATGAGCTTTGATACCTGTTCTCTCCAAGCAGCCTACATAGCACCTTTTGCCACTACAAAAGATAAATAGCAAGGAAGAAGCTTCCAGCTCAGTCAGAGTTTGAATTCTTGACCTCAAAACAAAGATATATGGTGTCTTTAGAAACAATATTTTAGCTATTTCTGGTGGACAACCACAAAGAATGTCAAGAGACACTTTGGATATTCATTGACCAATATTTCATAAGCAAGCATTCCATGTCTTTCACTGGAATTTTTAAAACAACTCCTGGGTTTTAAAAATAGCATAATAGTCTTACAGAATGTCTCCCTTCTAACTCTTTTTTTGTTTGTTTGTTTTATTTTTAGTTGTAGTCTTTAATTTGCTTACATTGAAATGGGATTCCTTATGTGTTTTCCATACAAGCTTCCTTTTAGGAAGCCTACCTTAACTACCATTTCATCTCCCCATCATTCTACCCTCAACCCTGCTTAAACCTTTCCACTCCCTGTATTCTACCTCTCTATTTTCATATCACATATGTTCCCCTATTCTCTTCTGCCTTAAGAGATTCACCAGCTCTGTGGCCTCTTTCTTACTTTCCTGGCTTCTAAAGGTACTCCAAGTTAAACACATGAATGTAAGCCAGGTGTGGTGGTGCATGCCTTTAATCCCAGTACTTGGGAGACAGAGGAGGGCAGATTGCTGTGAGTTCAAAGCCAGTCTGGTCTACAAAGCAAATCTAGGACAACCAAGGCTACACAGGGAAACCTTGTCTCGAAAAACCAAAAAACATAAAACCCACATAAATGTAAAAACTCAATGTTAAGATCCACATATGGAGTTGAATGTGTAGTATTTGTTTTTCTGTACCTCGGTTTCTTCATATAATTGTTCCACTATTCTCTACATTTACCTATAAATGCCATATTTTAACTTTCCTTTGAGGCTGAATAAAATCCCAATGTGTATGTCCTATATCTGAATTAATCAAAGGTTACCAGAATTGTTTTGTCCTCTTCTGTTTTAGAAATGTTTGTTTATAATTGTTATAATTTATGTTTTAAAAGTTAGATATGTAAACATCTCAATAAAACCATGTTGACATAGAGATATATTTTGTAAATGTTTACAAATTTTAAGTTTTATTACTTTAGCAATTAAATAAGTAATCATATCATTACTATATGAATGATTTGTGAGTTTTTACATTTCAATGAATTGCTCCCTTTTATCTATATTGTCATGTATTTTGTGCAAAAGCACATAGTATTCCTTTATTACAATATTTGCATATTCAAATATATAGTGGTACTACTTATTTATTCCTAATATTAAAATTTGTGTTTCCTTATTTCTTGTCACCATTATTGATGCTTTATCATTGTTATTCATTCTTATGACCAAATGACTTCTGGTTAATTCATTTTCTCTATTGTTTTGCTGCTTTCAATAATGTAGATATAAAATCATTTAAAATTCCATCTTGAGGCTAAAGCATACGTTATAGATTATTGATTTAAGGCATAGTCCATTTACATTAGTAGGTGAAAGTGTGAACACCATACTTTATATAGCATGCATTCAAGAGCATAATTTTAAGTAACTCTTTAATTTATGCAATAATATTTGACAGGAAGATGTGTATAAGGTTTATATGTTATTATCTTTATACTTTGTTTCTCTATCAAGTACATATTGACAAGAGCTATAGAGTAAAACATTCTAAAACATTTTTAAAAATGCATCAAAGTGAATGCTTGTAATAGAAATTTAAAAATTTTTTAAGCAACTGAAGCAGAAAATCTCAGGGAGAAAAAGCGGGTAGGACATGAAATTTAAGAACTGAATGAATAAAAACCATCAGAATGTAATTGGCTGGATTGGCTCATTAGCAGAGTGAGGAAGACAGAGTGTAGAATTTGTGCTTATGATGAAGTAATAGAAAGTAACAAGGTTGAACAAGAAAGAAAATAAATTGATAAAAAGTGAACCAGTCCTCAAAGATTTATGGTGCATGGCATCAGAAGCGCTGAAAGTCAATAAAGACAGAAAAAGAGAATGCTGATGAAGATGAAGCCCTACAGGTCACAGAACTGTGTGAACAAAGGGTAATATTAATCATAGTCAAACCTTTCAGAAGAACCAAACATAAAGTATTTAAAGTAACAAAGGAGAAAGTACAATCTGTGTATAGGGGGAAAAAAAGAAAGAAAAAAAGGAAAAAAGAAAAGAGAAATCAAATAACAGAGAATTTCTTACAAGAATCTCTGGAAGCTGGAAGGAAGTACCATGACATTTTTTAATGTGATTAAAGAGAAGAACTGTCAACTTCTAGAACGTAGAAGAGAAGGCAGAATTTCCAAATATACTTTGCAAGGCAAGCCATACTGATATGCAAATTAGGTAAGTAAAGAAAAAAGTGACCAAATCAATATGTTTCTGACCAACATTTCTCATGTACAAAGAAAAGAAGTCCTTTACAATGTGTAATGTATTATATTGAGGCTAAAGATGAATAAACATGTCATCACTTCATGCTGACAAAATTGGCAAAAACTCAGCACCAGTTCACTTTTTAAATCTCAGAAAGGTGAGACTTGCAGACAATTTCTTCAACTTGATAAAATACATCTTCAAAAATTATTCTATATTTCTCTTCATAATAATAATGAAATATTTTCATTTTTTCTTTTATTAGAGCCCAGGTGGAAACCTATTTTAAAGTCTACCATTCTTAATATTATTAGAAGTTTTAGAGAGTGGAAGCAATAGAGATGGCTCAGCAGTTAAAAGTACTTGTTCTTGCAGAGAACCTTGCTTCAGTTCCCAGCAGCCACATGGTGGTGCACAATCATCCATAACCCCTTTATCTGACCTCCACAGGTACTAGGCACACATGTGGTGCTCATACATTCATTCAAGTAAAACACTAGTAAGCATGATACAGAGGAAAATAAGTATAAGAAAAAATATTAATTTAAGACCAGTATAGAAATACAGGGAAAGTGAATATAGAAAATAAGAAATAAATTGTCCTTATTTAAAGATGTTCTAATAGAGTATGGAAACATTCCAACTATCCTTTTAAAAAACCTACTTAAAATAACGAGTTTGTCAAGATCTCAGGTTACATGATCAGCATAGAAGAGTTCATTGCTGATCCGTGATTATGATTAGTAACACATGAGGAATAATTTATAGAAATCTGGGGCCCAATATTGTCTACAAAGATTCTATGGCATGCTTAAAACTTTATTAAGAGAGAGAAAGAGAGAGAATTTAAGATCATATTTTCTCTTTTATTTTTCTTTTTTTTTTTTGTTTAAGGTCTGAAGCCTTACGAGTTGATGTATCCAGTCATTCTCATATTTTCTTATCACAATGAAATTAATTAAAAAAGAATACTTATGGAATGTAACTCAATGGTAAAGCATTTGCCTACAATGCAGAAGGTCTGAAACTCAACCACCAGAACTGCCACAATAGATAAATGCAATGCCCAAATTGTGTATT
The DNA here is from genome assembly GCF_964271855.1 of Acomys minous. NCBI lineage: Eukaryota > Metazoa > Chordata > Mammalia > Rodentia > Muridae > Acomys > Acomys minous. The sequence continues at coordinate 90,049,268 of NC_140488.1, read as the reverse complement.
ATAAAATTTTTTTGAATCTAAAAATATGTACAGATCCTATATGCCATAAAGTAAAAACTCGGATGAGATCAAGCTTTTTCAACAGAGATAAGTACTGTATTCAAGGGATTGGAAGATATAAGAAAATTTACACAGGCTGGTGCTTATCCAAGTTGATCTATAGTTTTAATGCAGTCATTTTCATTTTTTTCTTTCTTTTTCTTTTCTTTTCTTTGGTTTTTTAAGACAGGGTTTCTCTGTGTAGCCTAAGCTGTCCTGGACTCGCTTTGTAGCCCAGGCTGGCCTTGAACTCACAACGATCCACCTGCCTCTGCCTCCCAAGTGCTGGGATTAAAGACGTGTGCAAATTTTCTTGTTGTGTGCTGGAGCATCTTCTGGGTATATTCCAAGGAGTGGAATAGCTGGGTCTTGAGGAAGCCCTATTTCCAGTTTTCTGAGATAGCACCAGATAGATTTCCAAAGTTTTTGTACTAGTTTGCATTCCCACCAGCAATGAAGGAGTGTTCAGATCTAGCCAATGGACAGGACATTCTCCAAAGTTGAGTAGAGAGTGGGGTATGACTTTCATATGTACTCTGGTGCCTCACATTTGACCACATGCCCTGGATGGGGAGGCCTGGAGGCACTCAGAGGAAGGAGAGCAGGTTACCAAGAAGAGACTTGATACCCTATGTGCATATACAGGGGGAGGAGGTCCCCCTCAGTCACAGTCATAGTGGAGGGGAGTAAGGGGAAAATGGGATGGAGGGAAGAATGGGAGGATACAAGGGATGGGATAACCATAGAGATGTAATATGAATAAATTAATAAAAAAAAACTAAAATAAAAAAGACGTGTGCACCACCACCGGCTTATTTTAAAAACAATAGCAGTGATTTTTGCTTATATGGGTAAGTACCAAATTACCTGCATTTTATTTTTGTGTATTTTTGGAGGAGGTGTTTCATACAGATGAAATAACTATGTGAGCCAGTACATTTCCTATTGGGTGTATTTAAAAACACTTCTTTTCCTTTTAATTTTGAGATTATAAAATAATTATATTATTCTTCCTTCCATTTCTTCCCTCCAACTTCCTATATACCCCCCTTTTCTCTATTTTAGATTCATACCTCAAAAGGAGACAATTCTTCTTAAACACCTAAAACTGTATACTTTCATAATATATGTAACATTTCAACCAATATAGATAACTTTGAAAAAGGGAAAACACTCTTTGGCATGGGGTAATTTTTTTTCCAAACCACTAATTTATAAATTTTATCTAACACTTTGAACTATCTCAGGTGATTTTCTTCTGTATTATGAGACTAGAGGCAGCGATCTTAAGAAAAGGAAGACATGTGAAAACATGAAATATTAAGACAGAAATGGCCATTTAGATTGAGGAAATGGTGGCATACATGCCTATAAAATTCATTGTATTCTATTCTCTTGCTTGCAACTGCTTACTTAATTTGCAAAAGTTGTACTTATTATGAAACACTGAAGCAACTCAAGGAAGATGATTATAATTGTAAAATACATATCTTTCTCAAAGTATGTTACCAAAGTCTTAAAAATATTGAGCTCACATTGTGTGTAAATAAGATGACTATGAATGCTTCTATTGACAATGATTTAGAAGCATGCTAGATGCTATATTACAACTCGGTCCATTCAATATTATAGTCTTTTGAGGGAAGCATTAAATGGTCATTAGCTCAATATTTTGTAGAATGATTTTGGTAAGTATTAAAACAGAATTTGAAGAAATGATAAATTTCTGGAAAAGAAGTCTTATCCTAACTCACAACTGAAATTTAGCATTTTGGCAAGAATTCCCTGTGCCGCTTATAAGAAGGCTTTTTATTTTAGAAGAAAACTTGTCCCCTGAGACCTATTCACATTCTGCCTTCAGAACTCAGCTGTTCCTTTCTGCTGTTGCTTCTTTTATTCATAGTGTTGGCATCATCAACACATAATTGTGATTGGATCTCAAGGATAAAAATTAATTTTGGCACACATCAGATAGATTACAAATGAATAGATTATTCTAAGAAGATTTCATTGTCCAGTAGAATGACATTTTGGTGGTATTTTAAAAGGGTGTAAAATGGCATTTAAAAGTTAATTCTGGATCAGGATTTTCTGTTTTTTTGTTTTGGTAATTAATATAAAAGTCACAGAAAATATTGTGACAGCTTTGAGCTGATGAGATTTTATGTTTAAGGGAGTTTGAGAGCAAGAGTGAGTCCCCTGTGCTATTCTGGTTTGGATATGACTCAGAACACAGTTGAACATTATTTGAATTCACAGAGCTTGCCATGCTGGAAGCACAGCCTTATATGTAGTGTCCATGGGCAGTCCTATTATGGGAAAGCAACTTGAGAGAAAAGGCGGGTCACTTGCTTGTGCGCAGGTCCTGGAATTTGAAATATCCAGAGGCCTCTACAGAAACCTGGCATCAGTTACTATGTTGACTCACTCAGTGTTGGGCTCACTCACTAGCCACCTACAGGACTCAGCTCTTGAAGGCAATAGCCTTTATAAAAAAAACGAACAGGAAAACTTGAAGTGCTATTTTTTTTAAGGCTGCTGAAGTTTATTGGCTTCTCATCGTACCTAAGCCTGCTGGAGCAATAAAGCTGGGAGAAACTTTTACCAAGATTTTTATCCCTGCCTTGATATATATTTTTGTTTCCGAATGCTTTGGTGGGAAGAAGCAGAGGACTGTTGTAAGTACAAAGTAACTAAAAATATCTTAACCATGGCATGACTTTCAGCATGTGACAAGCTCACTGAGTATGTAGACTGATTTAAACTTTTACAGTAGCTTATGAAAAAGCATAATTTTGTCTTCTGTATACTTTACCATCCATATATATATATATATATATATATATATATATATATATATATATATATATATATATATTATATGTGTTTCAGTACATATGAAAAAGAGTTCTGGGGGTTTTGTTACTGTTATTTGTTTGCCCTTCACAATAGAATAAACACTTCATTCTTGTTAAAGAAACCACTAAATAATAATAATAAGCAAAGTATAACTTGCTTTGAGTGTATGGAGCAGCTTATTGGATGGCTGTATCTATATTTTCATTTTGATTGATATTCTTTGTAATGCCTGTAATATAGGCAGTTGTGAACTGACATGTATTCCCAGTGAACTAATTCTCCATGGGAAGAACTGATTCCTGAAGTCTAGAAAGGTTTTATCTGGCATAGCATAGGGGAAAGTAAAGAAAATAAGTTGCCCTTTGACAAATGGTAAGTGTAAAAGTGTTCATAAAGACTGAATTTCTAAGTTTTTCATTTTATTACATATTTTAAATTTCCTGTTTTCTTTCATATTGTGGTTATTTTTAAAATAATGATATAATTTGCGCCAGAAAATGACAATGCAGCCTCTTGATCTGAAAACAAAACAGAACAAAAAAGTGGATGGTTTTTAATCTTATTTTGTAGTAAGTCATTTTGGGATACATGTCCATTGTGACCTAGCACTTTAGTAAAAATTTTAGATCAGATTTTTGTTTTAAAATGCACCCCATTTATTTTTTAAGGTATCAGCTGTGACTAATGAATTTTAAAATTGGCCCTAACATAACAACAAAAATAACATGTAAAAATAATCCATGATGAAACCAGTGTGTCCCAGAGATATGGATGAAGGTTATCATTTTCTTTCTATTTTTGATTTGTGGACTCTAGTCATTCTAAAATAGTTATGAGGACAATTCTTATAAGTAAAAACAAAAAGAGAAATCTTTACAAATAGGTAATTCATTAACAAATTCTAAGAAAAAAGTCAAGCCCATACCCAGAAAAAAATGTAGAAATGAGATTGTATACGTATTTATTTATAATAGATGCATCTACATTTCATAGCATATCAGTTGTTTCCATTGTTGCCTTCAGACATTTATTTGTGGATCTCAATAGCTTTTCCTTTTTCCTCTGTTTACTCTCAATGCAAAGTACATGTAGTATTTACACATGTTCTTTGTAACACACACAAGTATGCATATTTTAATTTATTCTTTCTGTATCTTTTGTATCAACTTATAAATATTATTGAGATAATACCTTAGTGATAATTATATCTTCAACACCAAAAACAAACAAACAAAAACACAGTGTCCATAGCATTTTTGAAAGACCATCACAAAAGCAATTCTGAAATGAAGAAAGGCAAGCTTATGGTCAGCTTTGGCATAGTACACTGTGTTTTTAAATACTTAAGATTTGAAGAAGCTTTTTATTGTAGAGCATTTTCAAACCTTGAAATAATGCTTGTGAAATGCAACAATAGATTTAAGTGGAAAAAGAAATTTTCTAAGGGTTACATTGCACAAAAGCTTTTGCTGTTTTAACAGTGTCCTACTAGTTCGATGTTTTGACATTTGAATCTTGTTTTATTTATTCTGTTTTTTAAATTTACCTTAGATTGAAAAACTTAGAAAAATGTATTTGGGTTGTTTGCTTATTTGTTGTGTCAAAACATTACTATTTAAAAGAAAAGACTGTGGTTTTAAAACAAGGATTTACCGTTAGAATTACATATATAATTCAGTATATATATTCAAATATCTCAATACTAATAAACATTTCATTCAGATTTTTTAATGGCCCAATTTGTCTTGAAGTCTAAAGAAGTTATGTTTTAGAATTTCAACTACAAGATCTCTTAAGGGCATCTTAACTGAAAATGGAAAATCTCTTTTAAATTGATAATATAATTTCTAATTTGATAAGAGGCTTTTCTTGTCTCTTCTATAAAATATCATTATGAAAAATACAATATATTATATAGGATAGATGTTATTTCTTTTTAAAATGTCTATGGAACATTGTGTCCAAATTTAAGTTATTTAAGAAAAAATATACCGAACTACAGTTTTGTCTTCATACTTGAAATTAATTTTTATTTGCAAAGTATCACTTACTTTTAATTTTGTATTTAATTATTTTTTTAAATTAGCATACAAAGGCGTCCTTGTGATGTTTTTATAGTATTTAGTTTGGATAATAGTTCACACAACATTGCCTCTCCTTGAGTTCCCTGCTTCCCTTCCTACTTGCTCCATTCTCCCATTTGAAATACTGCTTATGAAATAGGTTGTCAAATTCTTAACTATTTGTGTAGATTCATAAAAAAACCTAAAACCTTCACTCTCTTAGAAAACACGTTTTTCATTTGTTTTTGTCTTTATTTATTCACTTTACATTCCTCCTCTCCTCCCAATCCCAATCTCTCTCTCTCTTCTTCCGGGAGAGCTCTTTCAAGAAACTTAATGTAAGTGAAGATTTTCATGGGCCATGCCTTTTGGGCTAGTGCCCAATTATAAGTGAGTATATACCATGTGAGTCTTTCTGCTTCTGGGTTAACTCACTCACTATGATCATTTCTAGCTCAATCCATTTATCTACAAATTTCGGGAATTCCTTGTTTTTAATAGCTGAATAGTATTCCATAGTATATATGTACCACAGTTTTTTTATCCATTCTTCTACTGAGGGACATTGGGATAGATGTGGGGACATCCTATTGAGACAGAAGGTGAGAGAAATATGGGAGAATGGGGAAATAGAAGGACCCAGAGGGTCTTAGAAACCTACAAGTAGAACATCATGACGGGCAGATCTGGGTCTAGGTGTTCTGCTCAAACTACTGCCCCAACCAAAGACAATACATGCAGTAAACTTCGAACCCCTACCAAGATCTAGCCAATGGACAGGACATTCTCCACAGTTGAGTGGAGAGTGGGGACTGACTCTGACACGAACTCTGGTGCCCCATATTTGACCACTTCTCCTTGGTGGGGAGGCCTGGTGGCACTCAGAAAAAGGATAAGCAGGCTACCAAGATGAGACTTGATAGCCTATGACCATATAGTGGGGGAGGAGGTCCCCCTCGGTCATAGACATAGGGGAGGGGAATAGGGTGAAAGCAGGAGGGAGGGAGGAACGGGAGGATACAAGTGATGGGATAACAATTGATGTGTAATCTGAATAAATTAATTAAGTAAAAAAATCAAAAAAGAAACTTAATTTAGAATTATTAGCATAGAATTAGAGCCTTGGGAGAAGTCTATATAAGTGAAGCTTCAGTAATTGCATTGGGTATTACCTGTAGTTAGAGGTATTTGTTGGGATTGAATCTTTTCCTAGCTAAATTTTAGAAAGAAACTGATGTTATTTGTGCTTCTATAAAGCATAAATTATTTCTCAGAAACTGCCTTTTATTTAGGTAGATTAGAGATCTATAAGAATTTATAGTAGTAGGAATTTGACATTTCTACTTTGTACTCTAAAAAGGTACATTGATTAAAGTGATGTTAAACGTAGTTAATGGAGGAGATGTAGTTATTTCATATATACAGAGTATGGCATTTGAAGGGTAGCTAAATCCCAATGATAAGGAATAATGGTGACCTTGGTTTATTTTTATACAGTAGAGATTTTGATTGGATTCAGTGAGAGGCAATGGTTTTCTATCTCACAGAAGCCTGCTTTAGTCCTGGGAGATTTGTGTTCTGTTATCAAGGGAATCTGTCCATATTAAAGTTTTGTTGAAAAAGTCATGAGATTGGATATAGAAAATACTTTTTTTTTCTATTCAATGCAACCACATTCATTAGCCAAGTGTCATGAAAATATACCACTTCGTGGATCATGCCCTATGCACCATGGGAAATTTCAAAACCAAATCAACACAGTGCAATCATCAGTTTCTCTACCTAAAACTTACAGTAGGATATGGTATATAATCAGTGACCTAGTGCTTGCCTAGCATACCCAAGGCCTTGACTTATATGGAGATATATGAGTTATATTGACTTCCTGTCAAAACTTCTGTTTAGCTTTCCAAAGGTTTTATCCTATACAGTATTCGAACACCTCTGAGCTTCCAAAGCTTCATTTTATTATGCATGTGAAAGTTAAGACAACAATGTTATAGTGTGTTTTGCCAAATTTGCAGGGCTTTGACTACTTGTTTCACACATAGAAGCCTCTCTAAATCTATATAACATTTCAAACTCCCTTTCACTGTATGTTAAAAGAGAACTGTCTCACAGAAAAATAACTACCATTTATGAACATTCATGCACAAGTACAGTTTCAAAATTAAAACGTAAAACCATTAGGTTCACTTATTTTTCTAAAAAATTTAAAATAAAAATTTGGTTCTCCATGTCTTATATCATATTATAATTAAAAGTGCCATCATAAACCAGATGTTTTCCTAAGAGATACTAAAATACTTTTTAATACTCAAGGCACATAGCTTTTATCTCTCCTCATTCATGATCATTGCCCTGAATATTGCAAGAGAAATTAAAAAATATGACAACAAGAGTTTTGGCTCCAGTGTTTAAGAGAATATGAAACTGTGGAGACACAATTACTGAGGCATAAATAAAAGTGAGGAAATAGAATTGCTTGGTGACTTGCACATAAAAGTTTCTTTATAGCCTCTTGTACCTCAGGCCCATTAAGAAAACAAAGGGCAATATTCTGTCTTCATAGTTTATGTCTTTCAAGTAGTCTACAATTTTAAGATACCTTATACTTTAATTTTTGTTTAGGTTTATTTCATCCATTCCAAATGTCTTGGGATTTTAATAGGTAAAAAATTAATCTAAATTGGTAGAGTACTTGACTAATATTCACAAAACCTTGGTACGGATGTACAACCCTGCCTAAACTGGAAGTAGTGGTGTATACCTGTAATACCAAAATTTTGGAGGTGGTAGTAAGAAGATCAGAAATTCAAATTCATCCTTGATTCAAGACCAAAGCTAGCCTGAACACTGCAAGACTTTGGATGCTTTAAAAGATAACTGGTTTTTATTGTTGTTTGTTTGTTTGTTTTTCTTTGTTTGTTTTTCTGGTATCCTATAATCCTTTTCTTTGGTTTTGCAAAGTATATGAACAATTAATATTCAGGCAAACAGTTTCTACTACTCAAGATGGAATTTAGATATTTTTGGCTGATCTCTTTACTGCCTTTTGCATTCTGTGTCAATGCCTCATTTTCACTCAGTGATTACGCACAAACATTGTTCTTCACTAAGAGAAAGCAAGGGAGAATGGATGATTAGCTTTTAATTGGAATGGAGCTGTCATTTCCCTGACAAGCTAATAAAATATTGTTCTAATCTTGTTGTCATTGCTCATAAATGAACCTTCCAGAATGGCTAAATAAATATTTTAATTACATATAACTTTAAAGAATTAATTTTGTATGAATCTAAGATGTAATAAAAGTTATTTTTATGTCAGCATTTTAAGCTGTAATTTATCACAGACTAGTCCTAAATATGTTCATGTAAGTAGAAAAATGAAGAGCTTTGCCTCTGTTTTTACTAGTCACCTCATTTTAGTTCATGTATTTTATCTGTGTAAGTAGAAAAATATGGTTGTTCTGAAGAATAGAAAAAACATTAAAATATATTATTAAAATAAATGTTTATCTGTGTGTTAAAACCAGAATGTACATAGTTAAATGAGTTTTTAAGAGAAATAACAATATTAAAATAAAAAACCCAAATGTTTGAATTGTCGTGCTTTTAGCCTCTATTTTTTAAATCTTAAAAGTATATATACATGAATGAAACAGTAGTGAGCAATGGCTATGCAGCTATCTTTTACCCTTCTATGTATTTGCTTTTCATCGTTATAACATTTTGAGTTTTAAAACTGTTTCTATTAATTAAGGACAGTTAGCATGACAGTGTTTTATGTTTTTCCTGGTTACTGGGGGATAAAAAGCCTTACTGTTTATATGCTTCCATCATGTCCTTGGCTTTTCTTTTGTTTTCCTTTGTTTTTGTGTTTTAAATTGCTCTCCATTTGCTTATTCCTTTTTTGGCTAAGACTGCCACAGAATCAAGACTATAAAAGGGTATGAACATCAGTCTCTTTTTGCTCATTCCTGGCACTCATCTTTATTTGCACACAAGTTGTCTCCTCCTTTATCAGATTGCAGCAGCAGTAGTTTCTTAGCCCAAGTACTGACTTAAAGGGCAAGGTAACCAAAACTCTTTCTCCATTCAGAGTTTCACCTTTGAAAGTGTACAAAGATAAATTAAAAAAAAGAACACATCACAGATGCAGAGTTGTCTAGGGATTTTCATCAAAAGAAAATTAAGTAATTCCTTGTGAGTTTTGATACTTCAGATAGCAGTACTATAAACTAATTAGTGACCAAATGGACAAAGGTAAATTCATCACAACAATTGAAAAAGAAAAAAAAAAACTGTAGTGAGAAACACCCTTCAAACGTTCATATCCCAAGAAATAAGAGAAACAAATAGCTAAATTAGACTTTAAGGAGCATGCCTAGATACAGGATATTCTGGCATGTAGGTAGTTAACTGAAAGAGTTTACGGGAAGCTCAGACAGCTGGGGAATCCTGATTAAGGAGAGGCTGAAAGGCAGAGCAGAAGCCATGCGAACAGCTGCTAAAGGGCTAGAAGATTCCTCTGGATTAGGTGTACACAACCCGTCATTAATGGGCTGTTTCAGCACGCATCAAGTGTTATCAAAGGGGTTCGCTTTATTCATGCCTAGAGCCTCGGCAATGTTCTACTTTAAATGCCTAGAAATAGACTTTCATCTCAAAATCAACCCAGAGATGAAAATCTCAAAAGATGTGGCTTCATAAAATTTACAGGTGTGGTTTTGGATAACCATTATTTAATGAATAACTTAGAGTTGGTGCTTTAGCACCTGTTTATTCATTTGTCTATGCATCACATATTATTGAGTGCCATTTTTTGCATGGTATAGTCATGTGGCCTAAGTGTTATGCTCTGTGTATAATGTTCTAAATAATCAAGCCCAAAGATATTAGAATTTAGGGCTAGATGTGCGTAGAAATTTGTTCACACTGCTCTATTTGCATCTCAGTTGATAGCTACAGACTAAAACCACATTGCTATAAGAACATGTAAAAGTGAGAACTATGCTAGTTCTAGACATTTGGGAGGTATTCCTATGAAAATAATAGTCAGTGTGAGAAAGTGGGGTTAGGGAATAATTTTCCAAGGGAAAAATGAGAGCAAAACTATTTCTGTCAGAGCAAAACATTTGTGGCAAGACATCTTGGTATGAAGAACTGTATCAAGGTCAGCTTTTTTAGAGTAAAAATATTGAGGGGATTTGTGGGAACAAGCTTCAAGTTGCCACAGTGGGCTATGGCTCAAGTATTTAGTCCTTGAAGGTCATTAAGTGATATTTCTCTCTTTATGAGCACTTGCCGTTCTTTCTTTCTTTCTTTCCTTTCTTTTCTTTCTGGTTTTTGAGACAGGGTTTCTCTGTGTTGCCATGGCTATCCTGGACCCTTCTTCTGTGGGTTTTAGATAGAGCCTTTATACAAATGTATGTCTGTTTTCTGAAGGATATCAATTTATTAAAGAGAGATTTGTAAATGCTAAGGATAGATGTTCACTAAAATGACATTCCTTTAAGGTGCAAAAGAAGGTGTTTCTTTTGACTAGAATGCTGCCATTACAAATAAAGTACATGCATTCATGATTTCCTTATAGGTAGAATAAGTAGCAAACAGGAGCTGGATTGTATGCAGTGTTTTTCAGGAATTAGGCATTTGGATACATAGTAACAAAATTTACAAGCAAAACACTAGAAAGAAAGTGATAATGATGGGAAAGATGGTGTATATAAATGTTTATCATGTTTGGGAATAGTTTTGATATAGTGGAGACGTCGATCTGAAGTCTAGAAATGAAGTCATTCTGGTGGATTTAAATGTATAAGTTGTGGAATGAATGAGTTAGACCACATTGAATAAGTTCAATAGGAAGACAAAGTCACACACACACACACACACACACACACACACACACACACACACACACGTGCACATACACACACACTCACACACACACAGGAACATCTGGACACACAGGTACAATCATAAGCAAAGTGATATTTCTATCAAGGGGACTGTCCCTTTCAATCTCCAATGTAAAGACTTTGTGAAGGAGGCACTTGCTTGCACAGCAGGTGCCCAGCTTCCACAGGCTTTGCCATCTAGTTACCCGGAATTTCCTCTTTTATGTTGCTATTTCAGTGAGCTATTGCCCAAATGTTTTCTTAGTAGAAAAGCTTCAATAAATATTTAAATTGTGTAATGTATTCATCTTTTTTCTCTACTCTGCATTTCCTAAAAATACCATCTTCGGAAACCCCATTTCAACCAACTACTGTATAATGAAATGAGCCTTCAGTGTAAAACACTTATCATAGTCTGAATTTCAATTGCTCAGTCAGGGTTGTTAAGTAATATGAAAAATCATCCTTTAGAGAATACAGAATTGCATAGATATGACAAGGTAACTTTGTGTTTTATTTAATGTTCTTTTAGTTAATATAGATTCTTATTGGGAAAATGTCTAAAAATTCTTCTTGAGAATCATTAGTTGAATAGATCATTCTTATATCTTCAGAAATGGTGAAAATACTTAGAAAACATTAACAATTCAGTCTAAATAAAGCTAGAATCATACTAAAGAGATGGAAAGCATTTGAGTAATTGAAATTTAGTCATGGATAAGTATAATGCCTTATTGATTACCATTTGGGGAAATAGGATGAGATAGAATATTAAGATATTGGGTAACCTTTTATCATTGGGGTTTTTATTTGCTTGTAAGTAAACATTGTTAGACACCTGCTGTTTTCTCTATGCCTTTTAGAAAATTACAACTGCACACCGGAGTACATGCAGACATAAAAATATAATTCAGATGCAATAATAGGAGAGTTATGTAACCTAGCAGGATTCAGCCATAAACTATTACATAGGAATAGAGTGACTCTGAAAGTGATGACTGAACAAAGAGCCTATGTAAGTCCTCTTTAAAGACTGAGCATATGGAGATGAGGATTAGAGAACAGCAAGGCATTGATTTTGCCTCCACATGAAACTAATAAAATTACCTTATATGTGCACAATGCTATTTTAGAATCATCTGAGCTTTGATGTATATACATCACTTGTAAAATTGTGCTAAATGCCAGATATTTCTCTAAGTACAACACATATATCTCAATTAATTCTCATTTTAACTGTATGATTCAGAAAAATATAGTACACCATATTTAATAGATAAAGATATGGAGATACAGAGAGATATGATCTGCCTAAGGTACCTCAGATGTGATGTTAGAGTGCTATTACTTATACCATTTTAATATGTAACATTTGAAGTAACTATGTTACTGTTTTATCATGATAAATTTCAATAAAATAGAATTACACATTTTATTGTAGTAAAAAAAATAAACAAATGAAAACAATGTCTCTTTTCCCCTGGCTTTATGGAGATTCCTTTTTTCCTTACCATTTTATGCTTTCTGTTCAAACTCCAACATGCTGAGTTCAAGTGAAGTAAATAACTTCAAATCACAAAAACCAACTGACCAAATTTCTCAATCTTCCCTAACCTTACAGCTGTGGTCAATATTGATAATTCACTAAAGAACACTGTTATCCCTGGGAGTCTATGTACTGTACTTTCCTGCTTTGTTCCCAATTTGGGAAGTATTCCTTTTTAGTCTATTTTTCGGGGCCCACCAGGTTTTTTATACAGTTCAATGGAAGTGACACCAAGGTAGGAAGGGTGATGTTGCTGAGGTGTTACAGATGGACAGTAGTAAGCCCAGCATTTGGGAGATGGGCCCTGATGAATAAGAAATTCTAGGCAAGCCTCAGCTACAAACATTTCAAGACCTGCCTGAAATATATGAGCCCCTATCTTAAAGAGAAAAAAGAAAGAGAGGGAAACAGAAGAAAGACATGAGATGTTCCAGTTTGGAAGCCTCCATATCTATTCCTGTATCCCAATCCAATGGCTGCCAAAGACAGAAGGGGTTGAGGAGGGTACTTGGTCATAAGGAACACTGCTGTGGCTGGCCAGAAGATGGGAATGGGTTTCACTTCCTCACAGTCTGAATGACGTCTTCATCCTTCAAGGTATGGTCTTTACCCACTTTCTGAGTATTATGTTTCACAGAGAGACCCCAGACCAGAGCACATTTAAATTCTTTGATAAGATATTTGTGAATCTTCATGCAGAAATCTTCCACCATGATCCTGGAGTAAGGCAGTACCACTGGAGATGTGTAATCAGGTAACTGGCCTTTGGATTTGCTATAAATTCTCACTAGTTTCAGATAGTCCCAGATCTTCTCAAAGATGTGATTAAAATTCCAGCGATGATGAGCAGATATGGGTACGCCGTGAGGAACCTTATAGATAATATCCAATTCCCCAATAGAGATCTGATCAATCTTATTTAATACATAGATACAGGGGATATAAACTGTTTCCTTCTACCATGTCAATGAGATCATCAGCTGTGGCAACACTATGCAAAGTCACATCAGCGTTATGAATTTTGTATTCAGCCAGAATGCTCTTCACTCTTTCAGCATCTAGTTCACTCTGAGGGCAAGATTAACGCTTCCCTGTCTTTCTTCTTAAAGCCAATGTTGGGAGGTGGTTGCTGTTCAAGCGTATTCCAAAGCCTTCCAACTCATTTTCAATTATCTTATGTCCCACGGGTTTTAGGACATCCACAACAATCAAGATAAAATTACATGTGTGGGCCACTGCAATGACTTGACAACCTCTACCTTTCCCATCCTTGGCACCTTCAATAATACCTGGGAGATCCAGGAGCTGGATCTTGGCACCTTTATATTTGATGACACCAGGCACAGTGGTCAAAGTAGTAAATTCATAGGCTGCCACTTCAGAATACACTCCTGCCAGTTTACTTAGCAGATTTGACTTCCTCACAGATGGAAAACCCACAAACCCAATTCAAGCATCACCTGTCTTGGCCACATCAAAACCTTCTCCTGTCCTACCTCCACCACTGCTTTTTGGAGTAATGAGTTCTCTTCGAAACTTAGCAAGTTGGGCCTTAAGCAGCCCAAGGTGATGTGATGTAGCCCTGTTCTTCTGAGTCTGAGCCATCTTGGCTTTGATCTCTGAGATCTTCGCTAAGGTCCCCCTCATGGTGGCAAGGGCTGGAGGCCATGCTGGCCTTCTCACTAGCTAGATGCCCTCACACTCCAACCACGCCTCAGCCACTGCTGCCTTCTTTTTAGTCTTTACTGTCTGATCTTCTCTACTTTTCTTTAGTTGAGAGTTCTTCAGAACTCAATCCTACCCTAATTCCTTAATTTCTTCCTTGATCATTGTTTTCATGACTCATTGAACCACCTTCAAGTTAGTAACAGCTATCTTCAGCAAAGTAACCTTATTTTTACCTCTAGATCCTATTTTTTCTAAATGAATTATGAAATGGTAATTTCATCTGCCTTGTGGGTATTCCCATTCATATATGACAACATGGTTCCAGTGCGAAAGCTCAAAATAAAATGTCACTGTATGAAACCTGAGCAGTTTTCCAGTTCTTTTGTTGCTGTTTTCTGCTTTTGTTTGAGAGGTGTCTTGAACATCCTAGGTTTGCATAAAGTGATTGTCTTGCCTCAACCTTAGTGCTGAGATTATAGGCATTATAGGATTTTCAGCATTTCTTTGATTTCCAGTCTTTCTTTTTTACACTAGAACTTGAAGTTTGTTTTTTTTTTAATTTTATTTCTTACAATTTTTAACCCAATGTATTTTGTTCCTTTTTTAAAACTGTTGTGAACTCTCAAGGAGACTAGTACTAGAATATGGAAATATTACTCAAAACCAAAACATAAAAACATAAATAACCTAATTAAAAATGAGAAAATGACCCAAATGGGAATATCACAGAAGACAGTATATGGTATAAAGGTAGATGGTATAAGTAGATGAAAAGGTATTCAATATCACTTGCCTTATGAAAAATGCAAATTGAAACTATGAATTTTTACTTGCTGACACAATGGATAAATTGTAAAAAGAATAATGATGTCACTAAAAGCTAAGAAGGCTGCAGTGATTCTGGATTGCTATTATAATGCTAAGGAGAATATATGATGAGCAAATCATTTTCGAAAACAACATGAAACCATGATATGAAATAGCACCTCCAATCTCAAGCATTTATCTACCTAAATGAAATTTGTATAAAATGAAAATTACAAGGGTGTAATAATCAGAACTTGGAATTGAATTAAAATAAAATCAAGGGGTCAATTTCAAACAATCTTTCACATGTCCATATTGCGAAGTAAGTATTATTCAGCAACCAAAAGTTCTAAACATTGGTACTCACTATTTACAATTATACTGTATCTCAAGGGCACCATGCACAGATTTAAAACAAAAACTCAAAACTTAATAGTTTTATGGAACCTTATGATGATTCTGTTATAGGTATTAGAATACAGTACTGGTTCACTTTTGCTAGGGCTAGGAAAAGAAATACCCTACTAGTTTTTCACATGCCAAAAGATTTTGTATATTGACTTTGATTCAAGAGTAGACATAGTTGCACACTTAGTCACATAAGTATTCAAATTCATATATGTACATGTAGTAAAAGAAACTCTGAATTGTACTAACAATTTCAAGTTTTGATATTCAGCTGTAAATATGTATGATATCAACTTTGGAAGAAGTCAGATGAAGTTTGCACATGCCATGCTGGAGTATGTGTTTGTGTCTTGCTGTGATTACATAATTAATCTAAATTTTTTGAAAGATAAACAGCAACATTAAACATTTAACAAGCCCTCTGTGTTATGAAACTTAGTGTACCATTATGAGACCTAATCAAGGGAAGGCCTGTAAATTAGTAAGTCTATAGTTTGGGGTATAAAAGATGGTTTATTGATAGTAATAACAGTAGATATGTAATTCATTTCTATTATTTGGGAACATGAATTGTATATTGAACAAAATACCATGATGACTTTCTTTATTCTAAACAGAATGGAAGTTCAGACTATTTGTGGCCTAAAAGCATGTATGGGAAAATGGTAATTTAAAAGTTAGAGTTAAAATAAATAGCTGGTGGACCTTGGGCATATTAACTTTGTTAACCTGGGCTTTAAGCATGTCACTATTAAGCCAGCGAAGTGTTTCCAAAGAAGCTGATACTAATTTAACTAATATTTATTGAGTATCTATCATACATATGTCTAGCAGCAAACTGCCTCTTATGTCCTTTTGTCTTCCAAAGTAACAATTAAAAGTATTGCTACTTTACATAGTAACTCATTCTTGGCATCAAAAGAATATGTATCAAGTTATTTGAGGATTTCAGGCTATTGAGGACTATTTTATTTCTTAAAAAAAAGATTCAATTTTATATAGTGGCAAGAATAAATATACTTTTAGATACCAAGTATAATTAGCACATATAGATCATGAGAAAATTTTTGATTGAACGCTTGTGTATAAATTTGAATTGCCTTATCCTTTATCTGAAAAGAAAAGCATTTATTTTCTTTTAAACAATTTGGTCACAGGATATTATTTTGCACAAATGGTAGTAGTTTGTAAAATCTCCATTTAAAATGCCTTGCATCTGAATGACGTTAATTTTAACTCAAACTTAAATAATCCTAGCCTTATAATTTCTGTGGCAGTCATACATCTAAAACATGAGTTTGATTGTGTACCTTTCCCTTTTACCATTTTTGAGAGCATTATCTATCTGTAGGGTAAAATCCAGAACCTTAATATACAATGTCTTCTACAAAAGGGCATGTGTTCCTACCTCTCAACATTCATCTGCTTGCTGTTCCACACCAAGAAATCCACTTTTCAACATAATATTACTTGTGATGATGCAAGTAAGTGACCCAGCTTTATATATGTGTTTTTCTACTTCATACATTATTTCACATGTCATTCTCACCAATTTTCTTCCACCATATATTTCTCTTCATTATTTTAATGTTTGTCTATAAAATATTATTAAATGGCATTTCTGACCTGCCAATGTCCAAATGTGGTGTTTCTGATAATTGTTTTTATTGTAAATTTATGATGAATATATTCCAGTGAAAGCAATTATTTCCTGTGTTTTCACTTTCCAATTAATTTTACATTCCCAACTCAGACTCCTTCAGGGGTGTGCATGTACTTGCTATCCATTACTCACTAGGGTCTAACGGCTTGGAACACAAATGAATCAATGACTAAAATCTAACATTTATTTCACTGTTATTTAGCCATCAAATCACTATGTATCATCCAGATTTTAAAAAAAAAGCTTTATGTCTAACAATGAATACCGGGTCGTATTACTTTATTCACATCATTTGTATATAACAGCTAATAGAACAGAATGGGATAATCCCCAGTGCATATTTTGGTCTGAGTGCTTACTGTATTTTGTAAGTGATAAGGCCTAGATTGTTCAGTCTAGATTGTTTAGACAACCAGACATAATATCAGCATACTTTGTCTTTTTTTTTGTATTCTCATGTTAAATGTAGAAACCCCAAAATAAAAAAGGAAATGCTTTAAGAGCCTACAAAACTGAAGTATTTTTGAGGATATCAAACTTGTATAAAGTGATAGATGGAGTACAGGGATAGACATTGTGAGAAATATTTCTTTTTATACATTGTTTGCTTTATTTGATATGAACTCAGGCTTCTGTGCTATGTGCCCAAGGGACAAATTCTGAAGTCGAATGATTAGCTTGGAAAACTTCTCAGACAAGTGTCTGCTTGTGCTTGAGCTATTGTTGGAAGTTCTTGAAGGGGACTTAGAACGGAATGTCCATTCCACTGAGTATTCGGTTGCAGATCGCTGCTTTCCTGAGCTCACTTTTCATCCTGAGGTCTGGCTGCAATGATTGGAAAGTTTTCCTATGTGTTAATCTGGGATAGAGTTCTTTTATAGAAAGTTATTCACTGGGTAAATATGTGTGCACCAACATGGAGTGCAGTAAAAATATGCCCAAACGAAAGGTGAGAAATACCTATTAAGTGACTCAGAAATGTAGAATTGAAAGGTCTCAAAAATAAAATCAACTGAGTCAATCTAACAGCCTTTAAATGTTTATGCATATTTTTATCAACCACTGTACTTGAATTGTTTGTACATGATGCTGACATATAGCCTATGGTATATTATATCCTTAGATGTTAACCAAAACCTTAATTTTCAGAGCATTACAGAAGCTCACAGATCAGGTGTGAATAGATGTTATAAGAAGAAAAATATTTTTAGTTATATAGTGATTTGCTGACATAGATGGCCCTTTAATCCTATTTTAACAGATGTTGCTATGAAGTAATATAACCACTTTAATATTCTATTTTAGAGATATTTATTAAAAGTATTTTGCCTCCACAAATTTTTTATTTTCTCTCATACAATGCATCCCAATCACAGCATTCTTTCCCTCCACTCCTCCCAGTAACCTTACACCTCTCTTCTTCCCCAGATTCACTGCTTATCTACTTCCCTTCAGAAAATAACAGGCCTCTCTGTGATATCAACCAAACAGAACATAATTAGACACAATAAACCATCAATAAACCAAAGTAATCTAGTGGAAAAGTGCAGATTAGATATAAACAGAGTATTCTCAATAGAGGAATCACAAATGGATGAGAAACATTTGTTCAACATCCTTAGCCGTCAGGGAAATACAAATAAAAACTACATTGAGATGCCATCTTATAAATTCCAGAATATCTAAGTTCAATAATACAAGTGACAGCTCATGCTGATGAGGGTAGGGAATAAGGCAAACACTTCTTCATTGCTGGTGTGAGCACAAACTTGTAAGCTACTATGCGAATCAATATGGCACTTCCTTGGAAAATTGGAAGTCAATCTACTTTAAGACCACTATTGGGTATATACACAAAAGATGCTCCATCCTAATGTTAATAGTGGCTTTATTCATACTTGCTAAAGAAATTTTCATATATTTACATGATTAGGTATTCCACAGCTGTTAGAAGAAAATGGCATAATGAAAGTTGCAAGCTAATAGGTGGAACTAGAAAAGAAATATTTGGAGTGAGGAAACCCAGACTCAGAAAGACAAGCATATGTACTCACTTATAAGTGGATACCAGCTGTTAAGTAAAGGATAGTCTCACTATAATTCACAGACCCTGAGAGAAAGGCTAAGTAACAAAGGCTCAAGGGGTGAATCATGGATCTCCCTGGGAAGGGAAAATAGAACATAGTTTGTGGGTTGACTGAGGGCAAGTAGGCATGGGAACAAGGGCAGGTGGGCCTGGAAACAGGAGGGATAAGGTTGGGGAGGGAGAAATGGAGGGAGAGAACAGGGAGAGACATCTGGAATAGGGGGGACATTTAGGGGCAATATGGAAACTTACTGCATTGGATACTTCCTGGAACCTATGAGGATGACCTTAGCAAGAACTTCTAATGATGGAGTGTAAAGAGCCTGAACTGTCCATATTGTTTAACCAATCAATGTCTGCAGTGGTGAGACTTTTAATTTCTTCACTTTACATCCAGATTGTAGCCTCCTCCCTCATCACCTCCCCATCCTACCATCCCTCTCTCATACCCTCTTCCTTCCTCCTTTAGTCCTAAGAAAGGGGAGCACTCGTCCCCTAACATATGATCTCAGCCTATCAAGTCTCATCTGTACTACCTCTATGTAACCTCTTTCTGTGTGGCCTGGCAAGGCTGTCCTTCCAGGGGGAAGTGATCAACAGTGGGGGTCAGTTTGTATTTCTACCAGCAATGTATAATTATTTGTATCTCCCCACATCCTCACCAGAATATATGTTGTTTGTTTTCTTGACAGTAGGTGTTCTGGCTGGAGTGGAAATGGGATCTTAAAACAATTTTAGCTTTCATTTCTTTGGTGGCTAAGGATATTGACTCATAACACAGAATTCATTTGACTTGTATTGGAATAATTTTCTTTAGAAGGAAACACTACTTTTAAGTTGCCACTGTGACTCCATGTGTATGAGTACTTATATGAGTGGGTATAGAAAGAACATAGGAGCCCAGTAGAATGAGATGTACAAAAAGGGTATTGTCTTAAAACTGGTTAACTTTAGAAGCGTAGGTCCCCTTTTTTCTTACTGTATATTATTTTAGTGTTGATTATATTTATCATAACATTCATTTCTAAAGGGAAATAGCTTGTTGCTTAAAAATAATTTTAAACTCGGCAAAGATATTGCTATATAAATCATAGTTTATACTAAAGGGTTAGGCTTTCAAAGTATTAGAATTTATTTCCCCTCTAGCTTAAGTGAGAAAGTAGATGAAATTTTATGTCTAAGTTCATTTTATACATCTGAAGAATGGTATCTTATTATAAATCTTGTATATTTGATTTCCCGAAGCAAGAAATATACTATCTGAAATTAAATTGCCACATATTAGTAAACCTTAGTCAGGCAAATTATCTTTAGCATGTGCTATTTCCTGTGTTGTGAAGTAGATGTATATTTCTTGTTATTAGTGCACAGTTGGTGAGTACAAATAAGCATGCAGCACCAGATTATAGAATTAATTTTATTGACTGCAATTACAAGTGTGGTCTTTGACATCTTATTCACTGAGAGAGTGTCATTTAATTGGAATGAATGTATATGACTTCACATTCTTAATGAATTTGCACTTAGAATGAAATCAAACATGTGTGCTATGCTTTGAGGATCAATAATCTCTTTCAAAATAAAAGGAGGAAAAGCCAAAGGTGAGGGGACTAGATTTCAGATTAGTTCCAATATGCATATCTATTTGTTTAACAGAAATATAGCCTTCTTTACTCATAGGCAAACTTCAAGGTTGGCTACTCTGCCCTTTTAATTTTAAGAGTATATATCTGGTTTCCTTTCAGTGGTTAGTTTTTCTGGGTATACACTTCTTTATAAGACAATTTCTTACAAAATGCATTGAGTCCTGCTTTTACAACAACTATTTCGTGTGTCATTTGAGACTAGATGAGTTGATCCTAGCTTTTGATGCTAGACTTTTAGAATTTTCTTATGTTTATGTGCTCTTTTGAAAAAGTCTCTAATTCTAAGCAGTCTTTTCAAATAGCTTTCCATCATTTACTCTGTACTTAGCAGTGGCTCTGTCAATGAAGGGAATATAATAATTAAACACAATAGGCATTATCAAGTAGCTTTGCATCTCCAAACATTTAAAGGGAAGGCTCACACTTTTGCAAATTATACAGTGATGCAATTTATTTTCTATGAAGAAAAACCTATTGCCTTCTCTGTTCTTTGGGAAGTATTTTCATAAGTGATCCAGCTGTGCTACTACTTAGAAGAGACACAGAGAATTTTCCAAAGGTGTTTAAGAGCATCCTCATTCTCATTGGAAAGTCACACACACTAAGGAGTGAGAACGGCAATACATAACTTTGAGCAAAGAAATAAAAAAATCAAATATTTATATTATAGACTTTCATATCTTGGAGAACTCGGACATTGTGCTGATGGAGTAGGATTTTGATAGTTGAATGTAATTTCACCTTGTACCAGTAGATTGCAAACTTCAGCTTCCATGAAAATTTCTTGATGTTTAGCAAAACATGTATTTCTGGTTCCTATTCTCAGTAGATTTAAAGAAGGCTCACAAATTTGCAAACTTACCAGCGTTCAAGTACTTAAAGAATACGCAGGGTATCTACTCTGTGAGAGAGCCTTTTAAAAGAAATGTGCAAGGGATCAGGGCTGGAAAGATGGCTCAGAGTGTATGAACACTGGGTGCTCTTCCAAAGAATGTAGGTTTTATTCCATGGGGTCACACTGAGTTTTACGACATGATACCGACAAAACACTTATACTTATAAGAATAGTAAAACCATCTTTTAAAAATTAAATAACAAAGAAATATATATATGAAGGTTGAGGTATCACCGTAAAAAGAATAGTAATAGGACCTTGTGAATGGACATGAAATCAACAGATGTTTAATTTCTTCACTAAAAAATTTAGTACTGATATTTGACTTAATGAGGAAAAGTACCTGAACCACAAATTTCAATAATTTTCCAAAATGTGGAACACAGAGAAAAAGAGGAGAGGTACTCAATATGTGCTTTTAGGTCCTTTAGAAATGTGGCCACATAGTAAATTTACAAGGAAGTATGTATGGATATAAGAGTAGAAAGAATACTTACCAAGAAAGTTACATATTAATTTATTAAGCACAGTAAAGCCAAGATAGATTTCTCAAAAGAAAGTATAAAGGTATTTGGGTTCAACTGAAGCAGCATCCTGGTGTGCCCAGAAAAGAACCAATGAGCCTGAGAAGTTGAAAGCTGTGCATTAGGAATCCATGGCAAAATTGATTTAGAAGAAAAAAAATCTAAATTGGGAACAACAAAAATAGGGAAAAGAAATACTGGAGAGAAGTTGTCAGCATTGAAACCTTGCTCTATCAGTAATGCAGGTACCAGTTACATCTATAGAATAATGTTGCATAGATCTCAAGGGAGTAAGTACCATTTAAAACAACATGTATAATAAATATTACAGTATTACTCTGTGTGCTGTTGAAATTGTTGTAAATAAGCAATGGCAAAATACATATGTACATGAAATATGTTTGTTATACATACATCATAAAACACACCTAGCTTGTTGCATAGCATATGACACCCTTTATAATAATGATTCATTTATATGAGGCAGTCCATGTCCTGGATTAGTGGGATAATAATGTAATATTTCCTTTCTGATGATTAAAAACAAGATAGGAATTAGGAACCTCCAACAGGGAACACCAATTAAAACAATCATTAATTAGGGTATTCACAATTCCTTTGTGCAGGACTTTTCTTTGTTAGATGAAATAAAGGCTTGATTATAGTTATCATCTTGAGAAAATATTGACTGATGTAAATTCCAAAAGGAAATTAAAAATTGGATAATATTCACATTCATCTAGAAGTCTCTTGTGTGAAAATATACTGATTATTAAAAATGAATATAGGAAATAATTCACTCAGTTTATTATAGATAATAAGTTTAAAATTAACCTATTATAAAATGTTTTCTGTTAGAGACTAATGTTAGTGTTATGTACTTTACTTACCCAACTTATCACTCTTACTTCTTCTAAGAAATCTTAGCTTTTATTCCCACCCCTTTAGCCAAAGGCTATGTGCTAGGCTCCAAACTACCATGTGCTCCTGATGTCAGGAATAAATCTAAAATGGCCTTGTTTACTTGCAAGTAGGAACGTGTGTGTGTGTGTGTGTGTGTGTGTGTGTGTGTGTGTGTATGTGTGTGTGCACGCCCAAAGTTAAAGTAAGAATGCTACTGGACAGAGAATTATCTTCTTTATTTCCCCTTTAGTGTTTAGGTAGGCCATTTTGGTAGATCTAGCTACAAAAATAATTTATTTTCAAGAGAAAGGTATCTTAGTTTTTATTAGATGTACATAGGGATGATGACTAGAGAATGAAATGCCCAAATTGCTTTGACTTCTTTTGTGAAGGAGACAAATGGATATCTTAATTACAATTCTCACTTCTAGGGATGTTACTCAAGGATATGTGAAGGAAGGGGTACAAAAGCCAGTGGAGGAGCTTAATCACTTAGGTCCTTTCTGAATTTGATTCTTTAAATTCTCTCTGTCTTGCCTTTGTCTTTGTCTTTATCTTTGTATTTGTATTTGTCTCTGTCTCATTCTTTCCCTCTCCTCCTCTGTGTGTGTGTGTGTGTGTGTGTGTGTGTGTGTGTGTGTGTATTTGTGTGCATGTGCAGCCCTGTGTGTGCTTCAACTTGTAGCAGCACTTGTGTGGAAGCCAAAGGACAACTTACAAATGCTAATTCTCTTCTTCTGCCATGTATATCCTGAGGATAGAACTCAGGTCTACTGGTGGAGCCATCTTGCTAGTCTCCATAGTATGATTCTTCACATTCACTGCAGCTATAATTACTAATCTCTGTGCTTAAGGATATTTTGTAGCCCTGATATGTGAAGGACATTCCAGAGAATCTTAATGGCATACACAATACAAGCAAAGTCAGGCTAAATAGCCCATTTTGAAGTTACAGTTGCTCAGATCATTTCTACATATTTTAAAAATCCCATAGTCTTAACTTATTCAGTCGTCTCACTTCAAATGTAAAATGTGTTGAATGTAGAGTAAGAAATGTATTACTTAGCTAAAAATGTCACAGAATTTGCCAGAACAGTTTGAGCACCTTAAAAAATAAAACCACTCTTTCCTAAATCTCAGGGCTAAGGAGTATCAGTGGGCTTGATTTCCTCAGTAGCCTTGCCCCTTGGCTTACAGAAAGCTGCCTTCTTTATTCCTGTGATCTTTACTCTGCTCCAGTCTGTATTCCTATCTCCCCTTCTTGTAAGGCTGTCAGAGGGCATTATAGCCTACATGAATGACCTCATGCAACTTTGCTCCTTTAGAGACTCTTGTCCTCGTTTGTGGTCTCACTTTCTTTCAAGTGCTGGAGTTTAGGAATCCAAGGTCTGGGTTTGTGGGGGAAACAGTTTAACCCTTAACAAGATGCAAAAATAAATAGTTAAATAAACAGTTTCGAGAACAGAAGAGATGAGCTTCTAAATGGAGTAGGAAGAAAAGGAAAATGACTCTGGGCTTTCCTCTTCAGTTACCACTCTACTTTAGATCTAATTAGGTCCCTGGAAATGGTCCTTCAATTTCCACTGCTACTAAAATTCAGTAGCCTCAGAATTTGAGTTCTTTTTTCCCTCTTGCTTTCTTTTATTCTCTCAGTTAATGAGGACTGGGATAGTGTGATTGAAGTGCAAATTGATCCTTTGTGCAAGGTACAATAGCAATTTGTAGACGCAAAGCACCTGAGGGCAAAAACTGTAGGGAAGTAAAGGCTAGGAGAAAAAGGCAATGGGCTATAAATGAGGAGGAGGAGAAAGAAAGGAAGACAGAAAAAAATTTAATCATAAAAGAAAGCTTATGTAGATATACCAATACAGTTAAAAAGATTTGGGTTTCCAGTTTTGCTATTTTGCTAGGTTAACATACTATGTTAAACAGTAAGGATACAGATAATGAAAACTGGAAAGGACCTGGAGGATATTTCCCAACCCTCCATTTACAGATGTGGAAATCAAAATTCCAGTTGTTGATGATTGCTTGAGGTGATTCTCATTATGGAATACACAGGTCTAATAACTGTACAGTTAAAAAATAATGGCATTGGGGCTGGAGAGATGGCTCACAGGTTAAGAGCACTGACTGCTCTTCCAAAAGTCCTGAGTTCAATTCCCAGTAACTACATGGTGGCTCACAACCATCTATAATGAGACCTCGTGCCCTCTTCTGACACACATGTGTACATGTAGGCAGAACACTGTATTCTTAATAATAATAATAATAAAATAATGGCATAAAAATGACCAAGACATCCTCTTATAATGTCTGTATAATCCTGCCAGCATCATAAAGTAATAATTTCTTTTGACTGCAGTTTATTCAACAGCTGCATATGTAATTACATTAATATAATTATGCACATGATTATGTAATGTCTAGATGTATCTTAGATATATACATTGATGTTTATAGAACACACATATGTTTTTAAGAATCTATCTTGCAGTCTATGCTTTAAAATGCACAATAAGTACAATTAAGAGACCATTTATTAACACCAAGACCATCACTCCCACAATTAAAATAGACAGATTGCAAAAGCCATTCATAACAGCACTTATGTTTAGTTTTCTTACCTTGTCTTTCTTAATCATTTTTACCATATAACCCAGGCATGCTAATCTACTTCGTCTTTCTATAAAAAGCCATCTTCCTTCTTGCCTCTACATTTGCACATATACCTTTGTCTTCTCTTTCCTATCTTCTTTGGTACAATGAATTCATAAGTTTCTTCACTCTAAGAACCTATGAGATGACTTTGACAAAATAAGTGTTGTAACATTACTTATAAACATATGTTATACATAAATTTTCCTATCTTTGAAACTACTTATTTACTGTCAGTTTCATTTATTACCATTCATTGCCCTATGATGACCCACAAAATACAAACCCTTGTATGGTAAGAGGTATTGGTACAGTGTAGGTAAGAACATTTATGGAGTGATGAGTATGATTAATGCACAGAATTATACTTACTAAAGTAAATGTTTACAGTTTGAGTCATATCTCCAATCTCATCCATAATATTAATATATATGTTCCATTTTAAGATATATCAGTCATAAAATATTTGATGTTTATGAGATTAAGTTTTTAAATATGCTAAATAAAGGTTCAGTTCATACAAATATTATTTTGAAAATAAAATAGATTTTATTTTAATAAGATTCTTCTAGATAAATTATACTGTGTTAAACTTATCAACTTATAATACCCACATACCCTACATGTGTATATTTAAAATAAATGTTAGTGAAAAGTAGTGATAAGATTTTTAACTTAGCGATCCCATCCTTTTTAAATTAAGCCTTTGGAATAATTCATCAACATTTTCTTAAGAAATTCAGGAAACGAAGCATTTGGAAATGTTAACTTGCAGAAAGTAGCAAAAATAGAATCCTAAGCTTCAGCTGAGCATGGCAAAATAAAACTATTCTCAATTCTTGAAATCTGAGTACAAAGATGGGTACATATTGTTAACCAACCTGTTCTTCACAGAAGATTCTGTCTCAAAAAAAAAACCCAAAAATATTTTCATGTATTAGCAATGTGTGTATCTCTGGTAAGATTGCACCATGATTTCTTTGTTACTCATACTTACACATTTCTATATTTTCCAACATTTCTTCAAAGGGCATTTTATAGTGAAAACATTGATTATTTTAACATTTTCATTTAGAAATTCCAGGACAAGTATCATCCGTATCCAGCTTTCTTGGGAGCATGTGTTTATTTCCCATATAAACATAGATTATAGGTTTTTTTCATTTACAATACTGTTACTATGGCATTGAATATATACTTTTATTCTCCCCCCTAGAAATACATGATTGTAGAGATAAAGATTTTTAAATTCTTCAAAAGATAGTAATTGAAAGTTTGCAACGACAGGCTAACACAGCGATGAAAGGAAAAGCTGGAATGGGCTGTGCACACCTCTACCTGCTGGTATTTGAGAGAGGATCATTCGACCTTGTTGGTCTCTGAACTAACAGGAAAAACAAGGAGTGCCAGGTTTAGTGAAGCACTCTGCTTCCAGTGAGAAAATCAAGGAGTTATTGAGAAAGATGCACAAAATCCTCTGTGGCCTCCCCAAGCATACATGTGTACACGTGGACACACACACACATACACATACACACATCTAAACACAAATAGCCACAGTTTATCAGTCTGGGTAATTGGTCAGATTAAATTATCAGAAGCCAACCAAAACTGACAAACCAAACATGGAAGGAGGAGTTTTAAACTGGACAGAAATACAACAGTCCTATTAGTTATTGTTCATAAACTTCTAATTGTTCATTAGAACTTGTAATTGTTCATAAAATATCCAGATGGGTTCATAATTTAGGCTTTTAAGATGAAAAGGTAAATCTACAAAAATTAGACATATAGAGAAATGTTTGTGGATCATCCACCTGAAACTTGAAGCTGATTGTCAAAATTATTGAAAATACATGATTTTTTTTGTTGTTGTTATTCTATTTTGTTTTTCGCGACAGGATTTCTCTGTGTATCCTTGGCTGTCCTGGACTCACTTTGTAGACCAGCCTGGCCCTGAACTCACAGCTATCCACCTGCCTCTACCTCCTGAGTGCTGGGATTAAAAGTGTGAGCTACCACCGTGCAGCTGAAAATATAAGATTCTTAAATGAGAGAACATGCAATTCGTTAAAGGATAAGAGAACCCTAGAGGGATAGGAAGAAGCCATGGGAAATGTGCCCCTTTCATCCCTTCTATGCAGATCACAAGGAAGTAATCAGCCCATCTGTATGGGGAAATACTGAAGAACAGATTTTAAGTAAGTTTGTCAATGCCCTATAACTATTAAGTATAAGAGATGTGATATTCAGCTTAAACTAAAACATAACTCTGAGTTTTAAGGTTTATGTTATATGTGTGTGACAATTTTTTTGCACAAAATGGTGAATTTTAAAAACTTAATTAGAATTAAATATATTTCCTAGAAGCACATTAACCATACGATTCTATAGGATTGTTTTATTTATTTTTGAAGTACTATAGATTTTCTATAATTGGCCTGAGACAAAGTTATAACAGTTTATTTCTGGGAAACAGTGTCCCCATTCATAAGAGACACTTCATTCAGAACCATGCTAACTCTTGTATAATCCAGAGTCAGTGAGAATGAGCCCTTGCAGTTCCATCTGCATTATTAAACTGTTGATAATAATGGGAATAAAATAAAAATAGGCCTGAAAATTCCAATTTTCTTTCATTTTTATTTTATTTTATTTTTATTCCAGGAACATGAAGTCCATTTTATGGGGACACACTGAAATACATGTTTTTAGGTTAGGACACCACAGACGAATTCTTGTAGAGACGAAAATAGCTCTGTAAAATTAAGTTTTGATTTTGCTTTTCTTTGACCTAGATTCCTTTATAATTTTATAATGAATGTGGTCTATACTTCTCAAACAGATTTCACATATAAAAGCTTATGACTGTTCACAACAAAATGTCATAATAACCTCTCTTTTTTCTCTGCTTTTATAGCAATTCCTAAGAGTACAATATAAATCTGAGTATGTAGTTTTCAAATTACGTAGAGCTGTGAAGAGAAGCAAGATCTAATGTAGAATAATTTCTTTCATTAAAACTCAGCTTGCCACCTGGAAATTCTGTACTCCCAGTGAGATAATGCTAGCATAGACACTTCATGTATATGCCCTTAGAGACATTAGCTTTCTATAAAGCAGTCAGCAAAATCAATGTGATACATTCCATTGAAAATGAGATGCTGACTCCCCTTACAGACTCGACTTAAACTATCGAAACAAAATATTTTGTATCTTTTTCATTCACTGTATTACCTGGCATTTTTAATAACAGTAATTTACATTCACCTTATTTTTAATACAATGGTAATAAAAGTAAAGATTTATAGGCTTAATGAAATAAGGAGAAAAATCTTAGTGAAATGACTCTATGGCTTTTTTTTCCTGGAAGCAGCTGCAGCATTTCTGTTTTCTCCTCTTTCTACCTGTTTTCTTTTTCCCTTCCTCCCTTTCCTTTCTTCTTCTTCTCTACTGTACATATTAATATGAAGAAATTTTCATGGTTTCAAGGTTCAGGGTTTATTAATGTTATATGCATGCATGACATGTACATGATGTGTGTAGTGATCAATGATTAGATACACGGATAGAGCATAATAGAAGCCGGTAGTCCTAGTGTCGTATACTTGAATCCCAGAACTTAGAAATTTGGAAGGTTGAAACAGGAAGATAGCAATTTCTAGGCTGCCTTGGATGTATAACAGGACCCAGACTAAATAAAAACAAAACAAGAGCAGAAAAAGAAAATAAAAATAATGTAAATAAAGTTATATTTATATATACATGTAAAGATAATAAAGAAAAGAGGAAATGGGAAGGGCATAGGAGGGGTTGGAGGAAGGAGCCAGAGGAGGAAAGGATGTAAATATAATGTACACACATGAACTGAACTTGTTGTACAGTGAACAGAGAAAGCACTGCAGAAAGTACAGTGTCCAGGCAAGCATTTGGGAGCCTAGGGAAGTCTAGGAGCAACTCTAACATAGTTGTTATCTCTGCACACACACTTGCAACACTGTTGAGCTCGGGCTGATTGCCTACCCCAGACTCCAAAATAGCTACACTTCATTCTTTTGTAGTGACAGCCAGAGGCACAGCTGTGTGGGGACTGGCTATCTTTTCCCTTGGCTATTACAAGTAGCTGAGAGTTGTTGGGCGCAAGGGTGCACCTGTTGAGATAGCAAGTGCCAAGTTTAGTTGTCATCACTCTTAAAGGTAATTTCAAAATTTTATTCCACTAAATCATTAGACCTTAGGACATTGCTCTACTCTCCTAAATTGTCCTCTTTGCACATGCACATTATAGTGTTAGCACATGTATGTTGAGTAGTGAATGCACATATATATATATATTAGAGTAAATACCACCAAAAGCATTTTAATTATTAAATAAAAAACACCCTCAATTAAGTTGATGACAGAAATTTTATTTCATTAAATACTTTTATTAAACTTAGCAATTTTCAAATTCATTTATGGAATTGCTTAAGGAAGTTTCTTTCCCACAAATATAAGGTCACATGGTTTTTCTTTTCAGCACTCTACATTAAGTCATTCAATTATATTCAATTATTGAAGATCCTGATTTGAACTAGAAATGTGATTATATATTTTTTTGCCCATAAACTCATTCCTAGTTTTACTTATAAACAATGTGAGTTAAGACTTGGGATTTATGTTAAAGGTTCAGATTCTAGCCCCTCATTAGAGCTATTCAGGGTGTGCCATAGAATCTAGCCTTTCTTTAAACAATAGTACTAAGTTTATGAACACAAAAGTTAATTTTCATAAGCTTATTTTCTATGGTACTTCCCACTGTCAAATTAGTCAAATGAATTAAAATATACATGTTAGCTAATTGTTTCAATGTGTAAATGTATTATGATGACAGTGATATATCCTTATACAAATTACAAAAATAAGCATTGTACAATATTGGCTACAGTGTTTTTCCCTCTCCCTCCCCCCAATATCATATTAGTGATTAAAGTGCCTCTCTTAAGTTTGGCAGTGTTAGAAAAATGCCTTCCCCCAATTGCATCCAGATGCAATTTGAAACATCTTAATATAAAGAAAAGCCAATATTTCTTAAAAACTAGAAATAAACACCATTTTCTATTGCTATGATAATATCAATGGTATAACCTCTGTTTTAGATTATGTTTCCTGTTTTGTTTTGTGATATTTTTTCTCTTTTTACAGGCATATATTTTGAAATTGCTGATATGGTTTGCTGACAGTTTTCACCAGTAATCAGTGGATTTGCTGTAAATAGAGTCTGATGATTGCATCTGGGGAATATACATTCCAAGTGCTGCACATTTCTGGTTCATATATAAATTGAGAAATATTTCATCAGATGGTTGGTTATCTATCATCTATCTGTCTATCTATCTATCTATCTATTTATCTATCTATTTTCCTCACCAGAAATGACAGACAATGAATGTTTTTTAAAAAGTATTAAAAGTACTGATTTGGTAGTCAAAAATTGACTCTCGATAAACGTTGAATTAATCTAAGGTCCTAAGAATAGTTTGAATGACTTTCACATAGATATTTCCAATACACCTGTAGATAAACATGCTTATCAAGAGAAATTATATTTTTCAAGCATTTTGTCCATTATTTATTAATACTTTGCCGACAAATTGAAAGAATAAAATTTTAGCACTTATTTTATGTTATATACTATGGTGAAAGCCTTAAATACCTTTTAAAAATTAAGTTTAATATCTCTCTCTCTCTCTCTCTCTCTCTCTCTCTCTCTCTCTCTCTCTCTCTCTCTCTCTGTCTGCCTCTTGTGTGTGTGTGGGTGTGGGTGTGTAAATATAATGTAGAGGTCAAGAGACACCTGGAGTATGTTCTCTTCTTCCACCTGTATTTTCCTAGAATAGAAATCAGATTGATAGGCTATTGCGGCAAATAATACTTTATGTAACTTGCAACTGATCCATCTCACTAGCCTTGGGACTTCTGCTGATTTGGTTGGTGTCTTAGGGTTTTATTGTTGTGAAGTGATGCCATGACCATGGCAATTCTTATAAAGGAAAACATTTAATTAGTGCTGGCTTACAGTTTCAGAAGTTTAGTCCATTATCCTCATGGCATGAAACATGGCAGTATGCAGACAGACATGATGCTGGAGAAAGAGCTTAGCATTCTACATCTGCATTGGCAGTCAGGAGGAAAAGAGAACGTAAGCTACTGTGCCTGGCTTGAGCTTCTGAAACCTCAAAGCCCACACCCAGTGACTCACTTCCTCCCACAAGGCCACACCTTACTGCAACAAGGCCCCACATCCCACTAATGACATTTCCTATGAGCCAAACATTCAAACACTTGTGTCTGTGAGCTTCATTCTTATTTAAACCACCATAGTTGGTTTGGTTTGGTTTTTTTTTCTCTTCATCTTTATTTTTATCTTATTTGATCCTAAATTTGGTATACAAAATAAAAAGTTTCATTTTGGCATTTTCACCCATGTTTTATTTCTTGTTCATTCTCTCTTACTCATGTTTTCTGTCACCCTGTCTATGGCTATGCTTCTCTTCTTCCCCTTCTGTTTTCAGGGCAAATGCATTGTCTGCCTTTTGTAAGTAAATGTATATGGACAAACTTTTGATGGAGCAAATATGATTCCCCCTTTATCAAAAGAAGAGTTCAAAGATAGAGCTAGATTTCAAACCCAATGTTTCTGGCTTCTCCAATGCATAGTCCCTCTTTATAATCCATATTTGCCTACATAAGACTTTATTAGCTCCCTCTATAGTTACTTAGGTAACAGTTGATTTACTCCTGGTTTGATTGTACAATGGTATGCATTGACTGACTTGACACTATTCACACTTCCTACAGTTTTCTTACCTATGGTTATCAAACTAGGTACAATCTAAGTTACTTTCAGATTTAAATGCCGTTCTTCAAAGTCAAAATCAATAATTGGATTTGGGGATTTCAGATACAAGGAAAAACTATAAGTTTGGAGTGTAACTTTCATAATGTTGAAAAAGGAAACAGCATTTCTAAAAGCTTAAATCATTGAATGAAATTTTCTTTAATCAATTACAGCAATACAATGTATGGGTTATTATGTTGAAATAAAAGCTCTTTCTTTCTGTCTCCATGGATGAGGTTGTATAAGTGTGTGCATGATTTGTGCACATGCAGAGGTCAGAGTCAGCGTTAGTTGTTGTTAGTTGTCTTCATTTTGATTGGTGCAGGGTCTCTAATTGTTTCCTGCTGCATGTGCCATTTTACCTGGTCTTTAAACTTCAAAGGTCCTTCCAATCTTTACTTCTATCTCACCTTGGTAACATAGGGATTACAGAAGCACATTACTCTGTCTGGCATCTGGTTTCATGTGTGGCCTGGGGAACCAAACCCAGATGCTCATTGTTGTGTGCCAATTGCTTTGCACACTAGCCATCTCCCAGCTCTGCTACTACATCTAAATCTTCACAAACATAAATACAAATATATCTATAATGTTTGTCAGAATTACCTTATTTTAAATGTTTAATTGGACAAGTTTAACAAAATTAGAGAGAGAAAGACAGACAGACAGACAAACACACACACACACACACACACACACACACACACAGAGAGAGAGAGAGAGAGAGAGAGAGAGAGAGAGAGAGAGAGAGAGAGAGAGAGAACATAAAGGACACATCAGGTGAATGTGTAAGCCTCTCTTACCATCCCTCTCTCTTTAGTTTCAATGACCAGAGTGTTCATTTATTCATTTATTTACCCCTCTCCTCTCTAATGTTAAAGATTTTCTTAGTAACCATTTATCAATATGGTTACTCTGACTAGCCTAATAGCTACACTAGTATATATTTTTAAAAATATATTTACTCTTCCTAAAGCTCCCTCAATATTTCTACACTGACTCTGATACACTACCTGGCCAAAACGGTTTGGAGATTCACTTTTTGCCCCCTCATCAGCACTAGTGTCAGCGTGCCTGACACCAAACACTGTTCTGGTTTTTTGTATGTCTTGGTGCTGGGCTTACGAACTCATGTCTTCATGCTTGTGTAACAAGCGCTTTCCCCACTAAGCCATCTCCTAGCCCTGTGTTATTATGCTAGTATTACCACATCTTCAACAGAAAATAATAATTTTTTTCTAAGGAAAGACTAGCATTAGTCCTGATTAGCAGGATTTGGAAATGTGATCTGATTGGAAAGGTTCTATCAAATTCCTGCACTTGGTCTGGATATCTACTTAGCTCTTCTAGACGAATTGAAATAAAAAAGACCAGGGGTGGATAGGTTCTGCTAAGCAGACAGGATAAAGAAGAGAAACAGTAAATGATTCTAAACATAATAAAACTCTATTAGGCACAAAAATGTTGTGGTGCATCCAGTAACTGCATACAGATACCTGTCTGTTGACAATGTTGTTTTATACCATGAATATGAGAAGAAAATTTGTTCATAAAGCAAAAATTTGGAAGGGGAAAGCTGTATAAACAGTAGTGTATTTGTTTTCCCTTAAAAAATGTAAGGTAAATATGGTCATCCTAGGAGATTTGCTCATTTGTTTACGGTTTAGATTCTTATCCAGATGAGGTGACTCTTCAAAAATAGTTTAAAAACAGAAGAGGAATGTGGTGCTTTTCTTCATATAGATTTCCAAGATTGCACATCTTTGGCCATGTTTATTCTCCTGGGTTTTTTTTGCCATTTTTTTTGTCTGTTAAATCACTTTAGTAACTTTGCATTATCTACTACCTCACACTCAGTTTTTAAATCATGTTTATAAATGTAGGACTGACTAGTTTAGTGGTGTTTCCACAGGACTCTAATTTTTTCTGGTAAGGCTGTGGTTGTGAACAGCCAAATTAAAATTCATATTTCAGTTTCTAACAGTTATTATTCTTTTTTTTAAATTAAAAAAAAGATTTATTTAAAAAAAAAGAAAGAACTGTTAAGCTAGGTCTGAGGTGTGCACACTTCCACGAACAAATAAAGAGCTTTGCACTTAAACACATTAAGTTACCTTTTTGTAGTTGAAGTTAGCTCAGGGGCAGAGAATCAATCACATCTGTGCCTGGGAGGACTGGCATTTTCTATCCCCAGACCCCAGGGACCCTAGCAATCACATGCTCTGTGCTGGCCCACACCTATTTGAGAAGAGATTTGCTAAACCAGGTCTGACTAAGCTGAACAAATCCAATGGGCTCGCTGTACCAAGAGACTGATGTTAAAAGTCTGCTGCATAATCTAAAGCCATGCACAGAAACTCTGTATTTTGAAGGAGTTTGAGCCAGTGAGAAGCGAATCCCAGCAACACTTCTTGACACTTGTTGCCATGAGCTAAGCTTGTTGTGTTGTCTTTTGTCTTGGTGATGGTAGGCTTTCCTTCACTTTGGCCCCTGAAAGGGAAAAGGTCCTTTG
The DNA here is from genome assembly GCF_964271855.1 of Acomys minous. NCBI lineage: Eukaryota > Metazoa > Chordata > Mammalia > Rodentia > Muridae > Acomys > Acomys minous. The sequence goes on along the minus strand of NC_140488.1, from coordinate 90,014,208 downwards.
TCATTGGAGCCTTCCAGGTACCAACTTACTGCTTGTGCCTTTGGTTACATTAAATCCCCATTTAGCAGTTGATGCAAGTTACTCTATTAAAATGTTCATGCTTTCAAAGTACAAGTTTATTATCTGCTTTCAAATCTATGTAGTCTTATGCCTTTTATTTTAGATATTTTCAAACTTCATTGCAATAACAATTTCTGAATTTGTCTTTTTTCTGTTACAGTTTTTAATGAGATATATAGGCTACATATTAAAGTGAGAAATATCTCATAAGAAAAACAATCGATGTACTTCTTATTTTAAGACTGTTGTTTTTAAACAAATTTGCAAAAACATTATTTGGCTATGTGACGGTCCAGTGACTGACCTTGAGTTGAAACCTCAGCTGCCTGAGACTCTTGCTCAACATTATTATTTTTTTTGTATCCCAGTGTTAATGAATTCTTGATATTCAAAAACATGAGAGAGAGAGAGAGAGAGAGAGAGAGAGAGAGAGAGAGAGAGAGAGAGAGAGAGAGAGAGAGAGATGTTGTTGTGGTTACTTTATCAGTATGACTTAATAATGTTCATTATTAGGCCTATAGTTATTATTACAGAGGTATTTTCTAACCTGCTAGAAATCAATCAAGACACAGACACCTGTTATATTTTAAAATAGGCCTGATCAACCTGGGGCTGGGCAGATATTAATCCCCTAAACTACTTCTTATGCCACCTGCTTCTAGTAATTTCTATCAAGCTACCTCCTATCCATAATGCAAATACTGGCTAATTATCATCATCTGGGCCAAATATCCATCAATGCCAGGCATGTGCTTCTCTTCTTCTTCACCTCACTCATGGCTCAGCTTCCTTCCTCCTCCCCTCTCCTCTCATCCTCCCAAGATTTATGTCTGCTCAAAGCCTGGGAACATTTGCCAGGCCTCTCCCATTTGCCCTGCCCTGGTGTGATAGCCTTTTTAAAAATATTTTTTATTAATTTGTTCATATTACATCTTGATTGTTAGCCCTTCCCCTGTTTCCTCCCATTCTTCCCTCCCTCCCACTACCCCCTTCTCCCCTCCCCTATGTCTGTGATTGAGGGAGACCTCCTCCCCCTATATATGCTCTAAGAATATCGAGTCTCTTCTTGGTAACTTGCTATCCTTCCTCTGAGTGCCGCCAGGCCTCCCCATCCAGGGGACATGGTCAGAAAAGGGGCCCCAGAGTTCGTGTGAGAGTCAGATCTCACTCTCCACTCAACGGTGGAGAATATCATGTTCGTCGGCTAAGTCTTGGTAGGGGTTCGAAGTTTACTGCCTATTTCTCTTTGGCTGGTGCCTTAGTTTGAGGAGGACCCCAGGACCCAGATCTGCCTTTCATAAAGTTCTTCTTGTAGGTTTCCAGGACCCTGTGGATCCTACTATTTCCCCATTCTTCCATGCTACTCTCGCCTAAAGTGATAGCCTTTTATTAGTGTAACAGGTTAGGCTCTTAGCCAATGTACAAAGTGGGGCACAGAGATAGCAAGCAGTAATTATCATCAAAATACATCAGACCATCGAGAGAGAGAGAGAGAGAGAGAGAGAGAGAGAGAGAGAGAGAGAGAGAGAGAGAGAGAGAGAGAGAGAGAGAGAGAGAGAGAGAGAGAGAGAGAGAGAGAGAGAGAGAGAGAGAGATTATCACAGAAATGTAGCAATAAAAGTTCCATGATGCTTTTCATTTTTGTAGGTTGCAAGTGAATGTGAAGTCCTGAGTAGATATGTGTTTTTAACCTGAACTGGCTATGCCAAGAACTCCAATCCTCAGAGCAGTGGCAAATTCTTTCTAACTGGAGTGTGGGTGTTGACAATAATATCACTTCCTTGTTGAACTGTACATATTAAACACCTTGAACTCCCAGGGTGCTGCAGCATCTCCACCATAGAAGTTAGATGGCCCTATTCCAGAATTTCTGTATGTGAGTCTGTGTATGTCATTTCTTCTTGCTGTCCCCATTATGTCAGTCCCTGGAGCCCTATAGAGCATGACACACTTTGAAATAAAGAAGCAGATCTTTATTGTTACATAGCTGTCCAAAATTAATTCTGCTTGTGTAATGAAACTCTTATACTCATTTAAATTACTTTATGAACCTTTGTAACATTTGTATTTAATATGTTTACACATTCTTTATCTTAAAAATAGCTTGACCATACTCTTTTGTTAGATTCAGAAAAATCTGAGATGTACCCGAAAGGGATCCTGGCAAAAAGTTTATGTCTTGGATATGAAAAAAGAAAACTCCACTGTTTAGAGATGGCTTTGACTTGATTAAACAAAAATCCAGAAATTATAAAGAGATTTTTACTTCTCTCACATTAAAGATCCAGTTGTAAGCAGTATGCAACTGGTAGATCCGAGGCATGGTTCATTACAGTCAGGCACACAGGAACCTGGCGTCTTTTTCTGGTGCCTTCCATCTTCAGCATTGCCAACCGTGCAATATGGCTGCAGACCTCTAGCTTCTTTCCAAGCGACAGGAAGAAGGAACCCAGCAGGATAAAAGAACATCTGTCCAAAGCTTAGCTGGCTTCTTATAATCAGCTTGCGTTCAATTCCCAATACATACTGACCTTTTATTTCCTTTGTAGTGGTCTGAGTCAAAATCTGTTAATTCCATCTTTTATAACAATTGGTGTTGAAAGCTTTCTTCCAATTGTTATTTCTAATAATTTTGATCCTCATTTCCATTTTTTGGAAGCCTAAGTCATTGCCACTAGGTTTTTAGTTATATATGCTTGGATTTTAGAAAATTCCAGTTTGGGTGCCTTGGAGAAATTAATGTATTTCACAATATACAATAATCCTTATGATGGCATTTTGCAATGATATATAGATATGTGATTTTAATACCACAAGACTATGGAAAATGAAAAATATTTTTCTCTATTATTGGCAGGAAATTTCAGTTACCATAGATAAATATGTTCTAGAGATGTACTACATAACATTGTGCTTATAATTGACAACACTGTATACTCTTATTAAAATGACATAGTTCCTTTTAATACCTCTTAATGCAAAAACCAACTTGATGTTTTCTGCCACCCTTTATCTTTGCTGCCTCTAGTGGGCACTACCTGAATGTGCTTCAGCATACCAAGGTACATATTCTGCTGTTCCTGGCTCCTTATTGCTGTTTCCTTCTCTGGGGGTTGCCTTGTAAATGAAGGTAGCTAGATGCTGGGAGCTCAATTTGTCCTACTTCAGGATTATTTTAATCTAATTGCTGGCAGATGTGTAAATGTACATGCACAAACCCTATGGTATATGGGACAACAAATACAGTGCCAGTATTTTGGACTTTAGAACTCCCTTTGAGATCATATTGAAATTTTTTTCTTACTGTAATCAAACTATTTCTCTTTCTCTTTTCCCTCGACCATTCCTTTACCACCTCTTTTGAGCACATCCTTAACAATATCACTTTAGCAAGTAGCACTCTCACAGTCCCTGCTTAAAGAACCTGTGACCAAATTATTGTGTCAATGAAGAACTTGCTTATCTTCTGATAAGCAGAAAACTTTCCTTTCATTAATATCAGAAATGGAGAAGTGAGAGAAATATTTTACTTTCTATTTTACTATTCATGGTGATTGTGAAAATTTATTTTCTGTATCTCATTCCTGTTTTCCTGTTGGCAGAACTGATGTTTCATTCTTATTTTAAATATTTGTGTTTTCAAACCGTGTTTCATGATCTAGATAACACTTAGAAAGTAAAACACCATGGCCATCACCTGTGCGTGTGTCAATGCTCAAAACACAGCCATTATCTTAATTTGATCTATTAAAGGTTATGTGCTTTCGTGATAGTTGCCTTGAAAATAGCTCTGTTCACTGTTGAGAAACTACATGGTGTCAAATAGAAACAAGAAAGAACTTTCAGTAGCCGTCCTACACGTGACATCTCTGTATGATTATTTATCTGTGAGATACAAGACATGAAGAATTCACTTGTATGTATGAGGTTATTGATCTGTATGCAGGCAAGTTTTGTAATGGCAAGAATGTGTTAGATATGGGTAAGTGACAGAAATATAGCCTATCAATTTATAATGCATGAGATTACTCATTACAAATATTGCTGCAAATGCAAAGGAATAGCTATTGTTATTTCTCACAAATGCTATATTACATCAGCATGTATAAAATACATATGCATATAAACAAATATACACATGTGTGATATTGTGTCTTGTGGCTAGAGAGATGGCTCCCTAGCTGCTCTATTGGAGGACCTAGGTTTGACTGCAGCTCAAGTGTCTGTAACTGTAGTTTCAAGGGATTACACATCCTGTTTTGGCCTCTGTGAATACCAGGTCTATACATGGTGAACAGCCACATGTGCAAAATGCCCATACACATTAAATTAAAATTAAAAAGAAATTACACTGCTTTGCAATTGTGTTTTATTACTAATCAACAATGTGTGTACTTGTGTTGTTTATGTGAACCATCTAACCTATCTCATCCGAGTTTCTATTTATACAAATACCCTTCTGACTCAGGGGGATTTTTAGGACACAAACCTTTTGACATGCTGAATTAGTTCAAGTCTAATTCAGAAATAGATGCCTCCAGATAAGATATCTAGGAGCTAAAACTGTGCTGTACAGAAACTAGTTATGTAGCATGGAGCCATGGAAAACTAGGAAATGGAGCTACTTGTATACAAGGACCTTTGCAGGGGTTAACATGGACATGGGGCAAGGGTTAATGTGAACTGAACATTTTAGAAATTAGGAGAATCAGAGAAATAGACTGGTAAATTAGACAAGCAGTGTTGAAAGCTGCGCCCTACTTTCAGATGGTGTTCAAGAAGTAATAGATGATTAAATAGTCAAAGAAAAATTGATTAATGGAGGTAAAATTAGAGATTGGATGGTCTGTGCTTTAGCAGAGCTAAAAATATGGACAGCATAAAACAGGTAGTGAGGCAGCCACAAAAATGGAACCCTGTAAAAGAATAAGTCAACATTAGCACTTAACATTCCATAATTCTTACAGTTCTTAAACATTACACAATCTCTGCCAACAATGGAAACCAGACGTATTAAATGACATGCTAACCTCTGATATTTGGACAGCACAAATATTCTAAACTCATCAGATAGATGACTTAATAGTTCATACTCAAGCCCTGATAGCTTGATATGATTCTATTTTTGATGGTGATCTAGAAAGAAAAGCATTGTGCCTTTCCAATGAATTTTGTATATTATTTTCATTAGGTATGTTTGTGTGTTGTTTAATGTCCCATTACAATATGTAGTTATAATAGAGCCCGACACAAGTTAAGCTCTCAGTAGGTGTTAACACTTCTTATTGTTGCCACCATTTCTTCTTCACACACAAACAGCTCTTTTGGAGGGCATAAAAAGACTGGAGCCAGCTCTCTCACTTAGTATTTTTTGCCAGTGTTGATATGTGTCCCTATGTGCCTTGGTTTCATCAGTTAAAAATACTGGAAAAATAGTTTCTCATACTCTCTGGTTTCTATGAGGCCTACATTAAGATAACAAGTGGAAAATCTTCACACACACACACACACACACACACACACACACACACACACACACTTATTTGACATGCAGAATGAGTTTATAAACATCATCAATTTTAATCATCATTTTTATGTCTTTCATATGACAACTGTGAAACTGAGCAGAACCAGTATTTGTTCACTTGCAATAGAAGACAATATAACTCCCTGTTACATCAGTAAGCCTAAATAAGTATAAATTTTCTTTCCCAGTACTATTTGGAAGCTTATATACACTATAAACTGAAGAATATATGATGCTAAAGTCAATATTTTTCCACTTCATTGTTCTTATTTCCTGAAAAGTGAGAATAATATTCCCTATAGTCATAATAATGGCTTGAACATTGAATGATATAACTATAAAATGCAAAGCATGTAATAGGCACTCAACTTTTTTTATTTCCTCCTACTATAGGCATACTTTCTTGTATTTATGTTTCTAGTAGACCCTGCATTATCAGTTAAATGCTTTTGGCATAATAGAAGCAAATAGAGCAGGTATGGTTGATTACAGTAACCATTTTGGTTTCTATGTTAATTCTAGCACTTTGAAAAATTGTTCATTCCTTAGCCTTTCAGTTCTTTTCAAATAATTTCAAATCCTTCCATCATCCCCATGTGGTACTACTTCAGTGGGACAGACTGTAGATTGCTTTCCAGTTATTTTACATGCATAGAGGCAATATCTCAGAACTTTCAGAAGAGCACAACAGCACAATTTACCAATTCCTTTACCAAAATCAGATGGGTTTGGAATTGTTCTGATGACACAAATAGGAATGACTCTGATATGCAGGGTGGACATGCTTCATTTTATTTGCAATAACTCCCAAAACACAGATGAATAGGCCTTAAAGAACTATGTGGGATGCTTTATAGTGTTTGTGGGTAGGGAAGATGAGAAATAAAGTTAAGTTATCCCCATAGGCAGTCTTTAAATTGTGAATGGAATTTGGGACAACTGAGTTACCATTTTCATTTTGCCTCCTATTTTAATCTGTTTGGGGGATATATTTTCAATCTGAATCTACAGAATTCAAAACTTTGCAATTTGTGAATACATGGTTTTATCCTGTTTTCAATAAATAAATGTGCATGAATTTTATGAGAAGACATTGTATTAGTCTTATTTTAGTTGATATATAAAATATGTAAGGCTAGATACTTTATAAAGAAATGACCTTTATATAGTTGTGGTTTTAAGTTCATTAGCATTGCATGTATATTCTGGTGAGTACCTGTCTATCATCCATCATAGTTTGTCATATGCATCACAAGAGGAGAAAATCCAAGGAAGATATTTCATGTTAAATAAGAAGTCAGAGAAAGGATCTGGGCCAGCCTTGTTGCTTTATTACAACACACTCAATGGTGTTAACCAAAGTCATATGAGTTCTGCATTAACCCCCTCTGGTAGTAGTTTCTTAATGATCTAATTACCTTATGATACATTTCAATTTTTAAGAGTTCCATCACTCTTCAATGTTGCCTTACTTGGAGACCAACCTTCAACCATTTTATCCCTGTCTATGATTCCATAGATTTTTACTGAATTATCACAGACAGTATCTATACACTGGTCAGTTAACTTCATTTCAACTCCATTTCACCATTGATGAAAATTTAAAAATGGATGGACTACAAATCCACATCATGACCAGCATCCATATATTTCTTCCCAAGATGTAAGCAAATTAAGATCTATTAAATTTCTTTGAAAGGTTGCCAATCTCTGCTTTAGACTTTAAATCAACCAATAGTTATAGTGGAAACTGTGCATTATACCCAGAACAGAATTATGCCAGAGTAAACTGCAGAAAGATTGTAATTATACTAATAACGTTTCCCCTAAATTACTATAACTTCAGTGGCCAGGAAAGTATCAGTTAATTGGTTGACTCTCAATTTAATGAATGAAACTATTGAGCCCTATTGATCTCTCATTTTTAGCCTTATAGTTCAAATTTTAGTGTTTATAATTTTGTGCTAGGCACATATTTTGTTTGTTTTAAAATGCATGAAACACCTAGAATTCCAAGGTATTGGTGGCTAGTCTGAGAATAGTAATTCAGAAACAGGGTATCTGCGCATTCATTTCCTGTCTATAAAATTGGTGAGCAAAAAAAAATCTCTCACAAAGCATAAAGCCTAACACAAACAACATAAGACTCTACTTAAAATTTAATTCATTTCTCTGAAATGTTATTCCTTTCTTTCTTTTTCTTTTATTTTACTTCCTAATCTATTTCTAGGGAAAAATCTATATTTCAGAAAAAGTACATTCGTTCCTTTTAATTGGATAAAGAGCACATAAATTCATATATTCTCTTTCTTGGCTATCACATTTTATTCATATTATAAGACAAGGTATTGGAGGATCTGTGAGAGAAAGAAAAACTCACATAGAACTTTTCAGTTTCAAGAGATTAACAACAACGTATGAGTAAGCACAAAAAGAATCAGAACAATACAAACACTATAAGCAAAGGTAAGGGGGAAATGATACAAGAAATAGCTTTAGAGGTCTCAAATCTGCTTTTGAAATGCTAGGATCTAGTTTTCGTAAATTAGACTTCTTTGGAAATGTAGGGCAAGTCCCAGCTGTGCCGTAGCATTAACATTAAAACTAAGTCATATCTTGAGTCTCTATTTCTTTTAAATCCCCCGAGGTTTCCAACCAGAGAGAAGGTCACAAGAAATCCCCCCACTCCTTCCCTTCACCAATAACAGGTCTCCCCTGTTATACTTCTATTCTGAGGCATTCATATGGGAGAGAGGGTGTTTCAATTGAGAACACTTTGTCTGGTTTCCACTTTGCAGAATTACAGAAGTTATTTCAGTCACACTAGATGTTGCTGACCTTACACAATAAAATCTAGAAAACTGCAACTCATTAATGAAGTGATTCACTAATGTGTGCTTTGATGCATTAAATGTATGCCCTCAATATCTTTCAAGATTTGTCTCTCACTTTCTTAACTGGACTGAATGTTAATTCCCACCCCATTTTAAACACATGATTTTCTGAAACATGATTTTCAGAAATCTTGTTGTGTGTGTGTGTGTGTGTGTGTGTGTGTGTGTGTGTGTGTGTGTGTGTGTGATTAATGGTATTTATTACAAGGATGCAAATTGGCTACATGTTTAAGAAGCAATCAATGGCTGGGCCGTGAATCTGTATAGAATAGCAGCTTGATTAACATTCCCAGTGCATAGCGTACACAAGACCCTGGGTTACTTCTCCAGAATTGAAGAGAGAGAGAGAGAGAGAGAGAGAGAGAGAGAGAGAGAGAGAGAGAGAGAGAGAGAGAGAGAGAGAGAGAGAGAGAAACAAACAGAGACAGGCCTGAGAGAAATAGAGAAAGAGAGGGCATGAGGAAGTCTGAGAACCACTCTTTTAGACAGTATAATAAAAGACTTTAAAAGAAGCATGGGAGGATAACAAAGTAGAAGCATCTAGAGGGTCCTAGAAACCTACAAGAAGAACATTATGATAGGCAGATTTGGGCCCAGGGATCCCACTCAAACTATGGCATCAGCCAAGGACAATACAGGCGGTAAACTTTAAACCCCTACCCAGATCTAGCTAATGGACAGAACACTCTCCACAGTTGAGTGGAGAGTGGGGTATGACTTTCACACAAACTCTGGTGCCTCATATTTGACCATGTCCCCTGGATGGGGAGACCTGGTGGCACTCAGAGGAAGGATAGCAGGCAACCAAGAAGAGACTTGATACCCTATGAGCATATAAATGGGGAGGAAATCCCCCTCAGGAACAGTCATAGGGGAGGGGAGTAAGGGGAAAATGGGAGGGAGGAAGGAATGGGAGGATACAAGGGATGGGATAACAATTGAGATGTAACAAGAATAAATTAATAATAAAAAAGAGAAAAAATAAAAAGGTACATGAAAATCAAAGAGGAATAAATAAAATTGTTTTTACTGATAAATGATTTAATTATATTCCTGGAGCAGCTCAACACTTGACTTCATCAGTGAACAAAGCAAACACCAAAAAAATATAAAAATTCAAATCTTACTCATGTTTCTTGAACAAGAACATGACCATGTTTAAAACATCATATAATATACATTGCCATTTACCACCACTTCAAAAAATGAATTACATAAGTATACAAATAATAATGTACAGGATTAATATGTTAATACTTACATAATAATAACTAAATAAAGAATAGACTTTGAAGGAATGGAGACATATACTTTATTAATTAATTAGAATCCTCAGCATAATAAAGATGTCATTTCATTATTATTTGGTCTATATTTTGATGCACTCAATATTGAAACTCAAAACGTTTTTTTTTTTTGCATATGGGTAAGTCTGTGTTTAATTTCAACGGAAGTTCATAAACTCTAGAATGAATGAATAAAATAACTTTGAGCTAAAAGAATAAAGCAGTAAGGTTTCAGAGGCTGGAAAAATAGCTCAGAGGTTAAAATTACTTGCTACTCTTCCAGAGATTTAGTTCTCAGCGATCAAATTACAGCTCACAACCTTCTCTAACTCCTGTCCTGAGAGACTCTAGCATCCTCTTGTGGCCTCCTCAGATATGCATATGATGTACAGACATAATCCAGACAAAGTAGCTATGCACAGAAAATCAAAAACATGCAAGCTTGATTGTGTGTTATTGTTTTGTTAAAAAACAAATAATAGAAGAGATTATACTATATGATTTTAGGACTTACATCTAAAGTCACACCAGACAGTTCTCTGTAACATTGGGAGAAGAAAAGACACATAAACTTTTATAAAAGAATGAGCAGCTCCCAAATAAATAAACAGCCCTACCCTCAGCGTTCTCAACTGAATTTTTATAGAGACTCATTTAATAAAGGATACTGTTTTCAACAGACAATCTGGAGTCTGTCTATACACCAACAGAACTACTTAATTATAGCTTCCACCTGTATTAAATAATAGAGTAATTTTTTATATTTCTAATAAAAACTACCCATTTTATCTTTCCATAATGTTCTGTATGACAGCCACATACTACATATGGCCATTAAACACTTGAAGTAACATTGTCAGGTGTTCAAATAGGGCAAGTAGAATAGAGAGAAGAAATAATTGAAGATAGGGAACAGGGTAGGAAAGGGAGCACAGGGAGAAATGAGGGTGATGATAAGACCTGTGGATAGTAGAGAGGCAGGAGGACAGAGAGCTTGCAGAGAGAAGAAAAATCATAGAGGGACATTTATGTGATAAGCTGGAGACCTAGGACAGGTTGGCTCCTGGTAGCATATTGGGGAGACTCTAGCTGAGATTCCTAGTAGCAGGGTTCATGGAGATTGAAGAGGACCCTTCTAAACTAGATAGGACTCCTAATGAATGAAAGACAACACCACCCACCCACAAAAGATTTGGCCCAAAATTTACCCTGCCTACAAGATGTGCCAGAATAAAAATAGAGCAGTTTGAATGAATGTCCAAGCAAAGCCTGGTCCGTCCTGAAACCCATCCCATGGGAGAGAGCCAACTCTAGACATGATTAATGATATTCTGCTATGCTTACAGACATAGCTGTCCCTTGAGAAACTCCACCCAGCATCTAAACAAAGCTGAGACCCATAGCCAAACATTGGGCAGGGTGCAGGTTGACCTGTAGAATAGTGGAGAGAAAGACAGAAGGGAGGGGACAGGACCTCCACAAGAAGATCAACAGAACCAATCAACCAGGGCAGAGGGGGCTTACAGAGACTGAAGCACAAACCAAGGGCCATGCATGGACTGGACCTAGACCCTCTACACAGATTTAGCCAGTGGTCAGTTCAGGCTTCATGCGGGTCCTCTCAATGAGATTCAAGCATCCCCCATAACCCCCTTTGTTACTTAGTTTCTTTGGGTCTTTAGACTCTAGTGTGGCCATCCTGTACTTTATGACTGACATCCACTTACAGATGAGTACATATCATGTTTTTTTCTGAGTCTGGGTTATCTCACCCAGAATGATCTTTACCAGCTTCACCCAATTGCCTGCAAATTTCATGATGTCATTGTTTTTAATAGCTGATTAATATTCCACTGTGTAAATGTACCACATTTTCTTCATCCAGTCTTTGCTTTAATAACATCTAGATTGTCTCCATTTTCTATTAGGAAGAAAACTGCTATGAACATACTTAAGGAAGTATTCTTGTGGTATGGTGGAACATCTTTTTGGTATATGTTCTAGAGTGGTATAGGTGGATCTTGAGGTAGAACTATTCCTAATTTTCTGAGAAAAAGACAGATTGATTTCCAAAATGGTTGTACAAGTTTACATTCCCATAAGCAATGGAGGAATATTCCCCTTTCTCCACATCTTTTTCAGCACATGCTGTCACTTGAGATTTTGATTTTACCCATTCTGATAGGTGTAAGATGGAATATCAGAATTGTTTTGGTTTCCATTTCCTTGGTGACTAATAATGTTCAATATTTTATTAAGTGGTTCATGGCCATAAGAAATTCCTATGCTGACTATTCTCTTTAGATCTATACCCAATTTAAAGAATTCTGTTATTTGGTTTGCTGATGTCTAATTTCTTGAGTTCTTTATATATATTTGATGCCAGTTCTCTATTGGATGTAGGGTTGATGAAAATTTTTTCACATGTTTTAGGCTGTCACTTTGGCCTTTTGACAGTTTTCTTTGCAGACAGAAGATTTTCAGTTTCATGCTTGAAGTCAGGGCATACAATATATCCCGAAGTTCTTTCATTCTACAGGAATGTTTTTAATTATTATATTTTTTAAATATAAACTTTAGTATTGTTCTTTCAAGACCTGCAAATAATTGTTTTTGAATTTTCATGAGAATTTTGTTTTATATATATATATATATATATATATCTTTTGGTAAGATGGCTATTTTTACTATGGTAATCCTACAGATCCATGAGCATGGGAGATCTTTCCATCTTCTGATATCTTCTTCAGTTTCCTTTGTGTCATACAGTCCTTTCACTTGCTTGGTTAGAGTTACATGAAGATATTGTATATTGTTTGTGGCTATGGTAAAGAGTATTGTTTCCTTAATTTATTTCTTAGTCCTTTTTTTGTTTGTATAAAAGGGGGCTACTAATTTCTTTATTTTTGTATCCAGTCACCTTTCTGAAAGTGTTTATCAGCTGTTGGAGTTCCTTGGCAGAATTTTTGAGGTCACTTATGTATACTATCATATCATCTGCAATTGATAATACTTTGATTTTTCTTCTTCTTCTTCTTTTTTTTTTTTTTACAATGTATGCTCCCTTTATCTCCTTTAGTTGTCTTATTGCTCTAGCTAGCACTTCAAGTACTATAGTGAATAGATACAGAGAGAGTGAACACCCTTGTGTTGTCCCTGATTTCAGTGGAATTGCTTTAAGTTTCTTTCCATTTAATTTGATGTTGGTATGGGTTTACTGTACATAACCTTTATTGTGTTTTAGGTTGTGCTTTGTATCCCCGATCTTTACAAGGATTTTAACATGAAGGAGCTTTGATTTTGCCAAAGGCTTTTTTAGCATCATCATGAGATGATCATGCTTTTTTCTTTTATTTTGTTTCCATTGATGGAATTTCATATGTTGGACTATCCATGCATCTCCTGAATGAAGCCTATGTGATTATAGTAGATGATGTTTAGATGTGTTCTTGGATTCTGTTTGTGAGTATTTTTGCATCAATGTTCACGAAGGGAGTTGGTCTGAAATTCTCTTTCTTTGTCGGGTCTTCGTGTGGTTTAGTTGTCAGGGTGACTGTGGTTTCATAGAGTGAGTTTAGCAATGTTCTGTTTCTATTATGTGGAATAGTTTGAGGAGTATTGATATTAGATCTTCTTTGAAAGTCTTATAGAATTCCACACTTTAACTATCTGATCCTAGGCTTTATTGTTGTTGTTGTGAGACATTTTATGAGTGTTTCCATTTCCTTAGGAATTATGAAAGTATACATTTTATTTAGTTAATATTCATCCTGGGGATTGAATCTAGGGGCTTATGCATTCCAGTGAAATGCTTTACCACTGAGCCCATTATTAATATCATCTTTCAAAGTGTCTTTTGAATAATGTTTCTAACTTGTACATTCTAGCTGAACAAGACAATGGTTTTCTTTTAAATATTATAGATTTAATTAAACTAAAGGCTTTATTAATTTTATGACTTTTATGACTATACTTTCCTGACCTTATATTTAAAAAATATTCAGCTTAGATTTTGTATACATAACAATTTTGTAATCATGTTAACAACAAATATTAAATAATACCTCTTCTATTATGTAGGAATTTTTAACTATTTCTCATTATAAGTTTATATTTCTTAGTCATAAATCTTTATAAAGTACATGAGTGACTATAATTGGCTTCAGGAAAGCACACGGGCTGATACCTGAGGCAAGATGGATACTTACATAATTATTATAACTTAGGTATCTGTATGAGTGCTTTGCAGAAGACATCCAAGATTTTTCTAATCTGGAAAATTGACTGAAAAGACATAACAGAAAGTCTATTCAGATAGCCATCCACTTTGACTAACTAATGGATTGTTTTTCTGACTCTTTTGCTAAGCCCAAATTCAACAAGACTACTTATTTGTCCTTGACATACCTAACAGTAATAAGAAATATCAAATAGTCATTTTAATGAACAGAATATTTTGATGCTTAGAAAAGTTTTGAAGTAGTTGTCAGAACTCAAGTCAGTGTATGTCATAATTGTAACCAGATTCCCAAAATGATATATCATGATTCCTAACTCAGAATTCAATTTGGATATCCGCTCATTGCCTGAAAGGAAGCAGTCCCTTTTTGTAGCAAATATTTGAAATAAATTTATACTGTCATTCAGACACTTATCTTGTTGTTTAGAAATGCATTTACTGGGATCATTACAACAGCTTTAAAAAGCTGTCACTGTTCAAAAATTGCTAATTGTATAAGTATATTGGCAAGTTTAGGATTGATAATAACTTGCATTGTTCAAATAATTTACAGTCCTGTAGTATTCTTCCAACAAATACTAATTAAAACAGTTTCATTGGTACTTATTGTTTTTAATTTTTTATTAATTTATTCTTGTTACATCTCAATGGTTATCCCATCCCTTGTATCCTCCCATTCTTCCCTTCCTTCCATTTTCCCCTTATTCCCCTCCCCTATGAGTGTGACTGAGGGGGATTTCCTCCCCATTTATATGTTCATAGGGTATCAAGTCTCTTCTTGGTAACCTGCTATCCTTCCTCTGAGTGCCACTAGGTTTCCCCATCCAGGGGACATGGTCAAAGGTGAGGCACCAGAGTTCATGTGAAAGTCATACCCCACTCTCCACTCAACTGTGGAGAATGTTCTGTCCATTGGCTAGATCTGGGTAAGGGGTTTAAAGTTTACCGCCTGTATTGTCCTTGGCTGGTGCCTTAGTTTCTTTTTTAAATTAAAATATTTGTACAATTTTAATTTATGTGCCTATATGAATAAGTATAAGCATGTGAGAGCAGTGCCCACAAATCCAGAAGTGGGTGTTCCATTCTCTGGAGCTAGAGTTCCAGGAAGTTGTGAACTGCCTGACATTGGTGCAGTACATGCTGTTAGCCATGGTGCTGTCTCTCCAGCCTCTACAGTTATATTATTTACATATTATTTTCCAAAGATGTATAGCATTTAGAATTCAAAGATGGCTTTAAATAATCCTTTGTTTAATGAAAAAATTAAACATTTAAATATATACACATACTCACAAGTGATATTTTCTCAAATTATCTGTGTTTCTAATTATTTTATAGTTCAGAGGTAGCCATTATCTTAAATATAAAGCTAGAAAGTGCTTTTTTGTTGTTAAATTAATTTTATCAGATCATTAATGATTCTCACTGTGCACCAGACACTACTCTAAACACTTTTTAGTATTCACTTATTTAAAGTTTATTCAAACTTTAAAAGACACATAGTATAATTCTCATCTTTCCAATGAGAAAATTAAGACACTGCATGATTAGTGAACAAAATCAAGATCATACCAGTCATAGGTGGTAAATGGGAACTGACACTGGTTTATCCTACTCCTGAATTCAAGGTTTCAATTCTATTGCTCTGTCGTCTCTATAAATAGCATGGTAGAAAGAAGTTCTGCTCCCTTATGTTTGAAGGCAAATATAAAATACAAGGTAGCTGCCATTCTTAGCCATAATCAATGTTTCTTCCTAAATTATTTTTATATGTTAAAGACATCTTTGAAATTTTAAGTACATTGACACTGAAATCCACATAAAATTATATTTAAGATAAAGTAAATGTTAACAAATTTTATCTCAGTACAGAATATATAAGAATACAGGATTCGATTTTTGTAAACTTTAAGTTGCAGTAAATTATTTTTATAATGTAAAATTAAAAATAATTAACACTACATAAGTTGAAGAATTTGCTTCAGAGGACCATTTGCCACAAAATTCAAAGCTATACAATTATACACTTAATGCAAAACTTCTTTGTATTTTCTATAGATACTACTTTCTGAAGTAATATGATGAGATCTAAAGTTATTTCCAAATAAAAAGCACAAAAGAATAATCAAGGTTTTGCTGATGATACTGTTACAGTCTTGCAAATCCGGAGATAATACTCAGGGTCCATCAGTGTGTGTGTACTTATCCCTGAGCCACCTCACCAACTGCCATAACAATTTTTGGGTTTTGGTGTTCAGCACGAGGTTTACAAGAATTGTTTCTAAATGCAAGATGAATGTGCAGGACTTTTCAGAAATGTATGGCTTTATAATAATACAAATTCATGAAAGAAGGGCATAGACATTGTCACTGTAATAAAAAACTGATGCATTCTCGAAGCAAGAGACTATTCCATAGTATATAGACAATTTGAGGGGGATAGGAAAATTTGTGAAGACCATATGAATGGTAAAGATGTTTTTATATTTAATCCATTTTCAAGTATCTTAGTATTTCAGTGATGAATTTCTAGGTTTAATTGGTTTGGAATTAATCTCTTTTTTGGACAGATTAGTAATAAACAGCCTAGGTAGCCTAAGTGAGTCTTCCAAAGTGAATGGAAGCATAATCATTTTTCAGAAATTATTCCTACAGACGACTTTAGTTTAAGGTTCTTGGTATATAATTTAACTTTTTGAAATTGAAATTTAATTTCAAGTTTAGTTTAAGGTTCATGATATATAATTTTAACTAAAAAGAAAGTGATGTCAAAAAAGCAATTTCACCTAAAGTCAACATGAATGTACAGACCAAAGAAGAATCTTTTGTTCAGAATTTTTTCTAAAGTATGATTTAAACTCACTGAAATATTTAATATAGTAGTGGCCTGAAAATGGCATACTCCCAAACAATCCCATGCTTTCAAATTGTAACATAATTTGAGAAAAGTGATATTTCTAAGATTTTCTTCCAATTTTTGCAAGGAAAGTTCCCTGCTAATCTCTTTTTTACATCTGCTCATATATCTTATTTCACTTTTAATTTCCTGAAAACTTATCTTTCCTATTAAAGTTTTCTTGGCCCCTTTTCACTGGCAACTGATAGTGGTAATGCTGAAATATGTCTCATTCTAACAACTAGACTGCTATCCAGACAATATCAAATTACCCTACCATAGTTCTTGAAATCTAGACTATATTGCTGAGATCTCTTCTAACCTCCGATTTTTGATATGTTAGCATCTCCCAGTACTCTCAGTGAGCATCTTCTGTCTTTCAGAGTCCTTTCCCATCAATTTAGACTGCTGCCATTAATCTGTGAGTCTGTTGCTAAAACAATATCATTAATCATTTTTAGTTTCCCTTCTTTTTCCCTATACATCAAAATTTAGACCTTATTGTCCTGCAAAGCTGATGCTCTATAGTTTTGTCAAGGTTCCATGTGAACTGGGGACCTTATGCATAACCAGGCAAGGGCTCTACCATTGAGCTCTATCTCTAGAAGTTAAGAAATAATTTGAGGCAAGGTCTCACTAAGTTGTAGAGGTCAGCTATGAATTCTCTTTGTTGTCCACATACACTTAAGCTTCCTGAGAATCTGAGATTAGAAACTTGCTTCATCAGAACCAAATCTGCTTCAGCTTTCTTTTTTTTTTTTTCTTTTTTCTTTTTTTTTGACATTCTACAAGTTAGTGTCCTGTCCTGCGTCAGTTTTGATCCTCTTCTTTGTGATGCTTTCCCCTGCTTCATATTCTAGGATAATATGGAATCTGTTTTCAATGTGTAAAACAATTTTCAAATTACAAATCCAACTTTCTGCATTTGTTGACTATTTGTTTGGTCCCTGTGTTTATTTCATTCCATTCAAACAGATGGAAGAACAAAACACACCTAGGTGAATTTTGACTCCGTTCTTTCTCAGCTGATAAACATTTTATTATTGAACTTTACTGTCTTTCTCTAAACGTATTTTTTTCTTGCTGGCTACTCCTCATTATATTCCACTCATGCTACTGTCTAAATTAGTTGAGAGACATGCAATTATAAGTTTAATTAATAGTTATGAGGTAGGATTAGTATAGCTAGATGTGTATTCTAAAAATTTCATTAGACATCTGGCATCATAACCATGTTTCCCGATACTTCAGTGTCATGGAATAGTGTTTGCTAGATATTCTTGATGCTTGAATAATCTGGAGCTAGACAAACACAAAAGACATATTCCTCTTGGAAAAGTTTAGGGGTTTGCCCCATAACTTTGTATTCAAACTTTCAATTATGATCATGTAACAGAAAAAATGATATATTTGTCATACAATGCTGACATTCAAACTGACATGTAAGAGGAACGAGCAGAAGCATGCTATGTTCAGAATTTCTTAATTAAAGTCAGTAAATTCATTAGACTGAAGTCAAAAGACAAAAAACAAACAAAAACCCCACACTATTAAGAAAGATTAAATTAAGTTCTTACGCTTGAGTCTCTTAGAGCTCAAAACCTGCAAGTTTAAGCAGTCACCTCTGGAATGATACTCATATCACACTGGAGGTCTTATTTAACAAGGCTTAATTCAGCTTAGTATGGATAAGAAAAAGAAATAAAGAAGGAAAGAAAATAACGAAGAAAGGAACAGAGAAAAAGGAAATCAAAGAACGCAATAACCTCAAGTGCCAACTGTAATTAATTGACAGTATCTTCTTTAACTAAAATATTGAGAAAATCCCATCTGGCCTCAGCAGGAGAGGGCACTGATCTTTGAACCCTGTTTGCTTCAGCCTTGGAAGAGGAATGAAACAGGACTCCCAAGTGCCTGGTAGTCCTCTTGTGCTGAAAGGACTATTTTATCACATGATTCAGGTTTCAGCTTTATACATTGCTAATTGGGACACATTTCTCATCCATCCTACTTGACTTTTGATACTTGACTAAATGTATCTGGAAAAATTATTTAGTAATTACCCATAGAAATGATTTTATGACTCTAAAATAAAGACCAATGATTTATTTTATAATTATGTTTATTCATCTTTAGAAAGTAAATAATGGAATTTATGAACTAATACATTATTAAATTTTATCAAGGGTATTTATTATTGATAAGCTAAAGGAGAACTCCTTAAGTGGTATGTTGATTCATAAATAAGGATAAATATTTTAACAAAATGTACTATAGCTAATGAATTGTGTGTGTGTGTGTGTGTGTGTGTGTGTGTGTGTGTGTGTGTGTGTGCGCGCGCGAACATGTGTGCCATTGCACATGTGTGGAGCTCAGAGAACAATTTCAAGGAGTTGATTATCTGCTTCCAATGTTAGAAATGGGATGCTGAACTTTTGTGTGATAAACCATTTTTTCTACTGAGCTTTTGTGAAAACCTCAATAAGCATATTTAAGATTTCTAGCTGTCACAGACATTAATTTGGAGAAAGATTTTATGCACTCTTCATGAAAAACTTGTTTTTTAAATGTTTCATCTTCTTCTTGCATTATGTTTTCTTCTCGAATTCGATTAGTCTGTATCAATTTGCAAGTGAAAGACACAAAGTGATTTTTGAATTTTCATGTGAAAATTTAGTTAATATATAAACATAAGCAGGAAAAATAGCTACAGCCTGTATTATAAATCATGTGAGAGGAAAACATATGAGTTTAATTTGGCAAGTGAAAAATTATTAACATATACAATATAACAAAATGAAACACAACATTTGGCAACAGATTTGCTGTGGGTAGTAGAGGACTGTGAGAATATGACAACTTTCTAACTTTTAACTTGGAAAATGTGAGTGGGCAGAATCACACTTTGTATTTTACAAGTTGCAAATGCTTCCAATGTAAAAGAACTTTAATCTCTCTTATTCCTCTTCTAGTTACACAGGCCTCTTAACTTTACTAGGAAGGAGGGAAAATGTAATTCTGAACATGATTCTTGTAAAAATTTATGTGCATTTTCCCAAGGATTCTGTACCCAGTGTGTGTTTGTTTTGACATGTTGATATCCGCTACTAGCCTATTATATTAGAATATTATATGTAAAAATAGAATGTGTGTTACCTTTACATGTGTAAAGCTTTTCAAATCAACACTGAATAAAGCCAGAAAAAAAAAAGATGCCAGAATCTGTTTTCTGTTGCAAGACTGAGCTTGTCTACAATTTATTCAAGAATTTTAAAACTCTCTTCAACCCCTTTCCATATCTTTTCTATTTCCCTTTCTGAGAGAAATTTAAGCATCTATCCTTGTGCCCTCTTTGTTACTTATCTTCTTTGGGTCTGTGAATTATAATATGTTTCTCCTGTACTATATGGCTCAAATCTGTTTATGAGTTAGTAGATACCATGTGAATCTTTCTGGGTCTCCGTTACTTCACTCAGGATGATCATTTCTAGTTCCACCCATTTGTCTGCAGATTTCAGTTTTTCCTTGTTTTTAATAGCTGAGTAATATTCCATTGAGTAGTAACGCAATTTCTTTATCCATTCTTCCATTGAGGAACATCTAGATTGTTTTCAGATTCTGGCTATTACGAACAAAGCTGCCATGAACATAGTTGAGAAAATTTCCTTGTTGTATGGTGGAGCATCTTTCAGATACATTACCAGGAGTGGTATGGCTGGGTCCTGAGGTAGAATTATTCCCAATTTCCTGAGAAAGCACCAAATTGATTTTCAAAGTGGTGTACAAGTTTGCAGTCCCACCAACAATGGAGGAGTGTTTCCGTTTCTCCACATCCTCGCCAGCATGTGATGTCACTTGAGTTTTTGATCTTAGCCATTCTGGTAGGTGTAAGGTGGAAACTCAGAGTAGTTTTCATTTACTTTTCCCTGATGTCTAAGGACACTGAACATTTCTTTAAGCGCTTCTCTGTGATTTGAAATTATTCTGTTGAGAATTGTTTTTAGCTCTCTACTCTTTTTGATCCCTTCCTCCTTGCAGCGATGCCTTGCCAGGTCACAGGGAAAGAGCACTTGCTCTGTCCTTGTGCAACTTGATGAGCTGTGGTCAGTTGTTATTGTTGTGGCTCCTCTTATCCGAGGAACAGGGGAGGGTAGAAGGCAGAAGAGAGCAGGAGAGTGAGAGAATAGGACCAGGAGGAGTGGAGGGAGGGGGCTATGATCAGGAATCCAAAGTAAAATTAACTAACTAAAAACAACAACAACAGTAACAATGCAAAAAATTTCTAAAACATCAAACTTCAGTCAGTAGTTTATGTAGTTACTAGACCTACTATAACAAATAATAGTCAAGTCCTTTAAGTCATTCAAACTTTCAGTAGCACAAGTAACATTCAGAGAAGCAGTAAAATGCTATTATAATACCCAAAGTTTGGGAGAACAATTATATGACATATATTTCTTGCAATAGTAAACAAGAAACAGTATTACAGTGTTGGGTGATAAATAATTTGAAAATTCCAAAAGAACTCAAGAGAAAAAAGTTTCAAAGTAAGTTTGACAATCCAAACATAGTGCTATCTATATATACATGGCATAGCTACAAAAATATCTTAAAGTCATCTATGTTTTATTCAAATTCTTTGAAAGTTTTAAATTTATGATCTTAGAGTAGATTTCAAATATTTATCCTTTCTTTCACTGTCAATTATGATTCAATCTTCATTTTATTCATATATTTCCTGCTTCATTTAAGATGTCATATATTTGTTTTGGTCCTAATTTCAGATTCTTTGCTAAGCTTTTCTTACCTTTTAAAAGCATCCTTTGATATAAGGTCGGTGTGTGGGTGGAGCAGGGCTGTCCCTTTCTAAAGAATAGAGGAGGGGGATGGTGGGAGGGAGAGTGGGACCAGAGAAGAGGAGGGAGGTGATTACAATTGAGATGTAAAATTAATAAATGAATAAATTAATTTAAAAATGGATCCTTCGACCCAATTCTTATATATTATTAATTTTACATCACAACTGTTATCCCATCCCTTGTATCCTCCCATTCCTCCCTCCCTCCCATTTTCCCCTTATTCCCCTCCCCTATGACTGTTCCTGAGGGGGATTACCTCCCCCTTTATATGCTCATAGGGTATCAAGTCCCTTCTTGGTAACTTGCTGTCCTTCCTCTGAGTGCCACCAGGTCTCCTCCTCCAGGGGACATGGTCATATATGGGGCACCAGAATACATGTGAAAGTCACATCCCACTCTCCACTCAACTGTGGAGAATGTCCTGTCCATTGGCTAGGTCTGGGTAGGGGTTCAAAGTTTACTATATTTGACTTATGTGTTGATCCTACTCTAAGTACTTTAATAAATATATGTGCATATGTTTTTAGCATTCACGGTCCTTAAGTATCATATCATGTTACTTAGTACAATGGCATTTCATATTTGAATAGCACTGGATAATTTCACATTTTCCACATAATTTTCTTATTGGACTTTCTTTTTTTTTTTTAAGACCACTAAGCTTTATTCAAAACATGGAATTCAGTTAGGACACATGATTTCTTCTAGAGATACAGAAAATATATTAATTAGAAATTGTATATCATTGTTAATATCTGCTTAATTTAAATGCAGTTTTACAGTTACTGAGTGGCATGTAAAATTTAAATTCCTCAATCTAGTATTTCTGAGAATTCTCACTGTCCATTCATTTAAGTTAAGTAATGAGGAAGCTTAGCTGTTTGTTTTGTCCCTCTTCTAAATTAGTGACCTGCCTCTACAGCTGTAAAAATACTGCTAGGCCAGGGTTAGCATGTACGATTCATGAAAGTTTTTTGTTTGTTTGTTTGGGGAGATTTTTTTGCAGTTATCTAAAAATGCTTATTTGATTGAGTGATAATTTTAATAATACAGTGTATACTTTAAAATATATGTTTCTTTTCTTTTTTTTGTAAAAAAATTTTTTTCTCCTTTATTAATTTATTCTTGTTACATCTCAATGGTTATCCCATCCCTTGTATCCTCCCATTCTTCCCTGGACTTTCTATAAAACTATGTGCAGCAAATAATTTTTGTTACCTCTTGATTTATTTCTTGTGTGTGTGTGTGTGTGTGTGTGTGTGTGTGTGTGTGTGTGTGTGTGTGTTATGAGTTAGGGCATACAAACGCCATGTCATGCATATGAAAGACAGAGAACAAATATTTAGTATAAAGACATGGGGTTTAAGAATTAAAATCTATTCATTAGCCTTGATCAGTAAATGCTCTTTAAGCTCTGGACCATTTGTCAGGTCTGTTTACTTCTCACCAGTAGGAACCTAAGATTATATTGTGCAGCTTATATTTTACAGATGTAACTGATGTTAGCTCTGAGACATGTACTCATACTCTCAGATCATGAAACCATTTGCTTAACTATACTTCCATTGGCTTCCTTCTCTATTTTTTATTACCCTGATCACATGCTTCCAGATTTCCCAACCAAATGCTTACTATATTCCAATTCATTTTTAGTTTCAATTCCTCTGTGATGACAGAAGAATCAAGGAAGTGAATTTGAGAAATAACTAAGAAAATTATGAGCATTGCAAATTTAAGATTGCTAATGAAAAGACTTGGGAAAGAAAAAAAGAAAGAAAGAAAGAAAGAAAGAAAGAAAGAAAGAAAGAAAGAAAGAAAGAAAAAAAGACTACTGCTGAACCTCTGACATGCACTCTGCTACCCAAGATTTGGCCACTGCCCTTTGGCAAGATGGCCTTACAAGCACACAGAGGAAGGTGGCGCAGGATATCCTGATGAGACCTAATAGGCTGTAGCAAGACAGTGGCATAGGAGCCCCTCACCCACAATCAGAGGTGTAGGTGTGGAGAATATGGTAGAAGTGGGAGGGAGGGTGGAAGTGGGAAGATAAGAGTGAGGGGATAATAATCAGGATACAATGTGAATAAATTATAGTAAATAAAGTATACACACACATACCTAGAGAAAGAGAGAGAGAGAGAGAGAGAGAGAGAGAGAGAGAGAGAAGCCTTGAGTGATAAATTCTTTTTTTTAAGCACTTGAATATTATTTTATTTTATTTTTTAAGCTTCTTTGTTTTAAGATTTCTTTATTTATTGTGTATACAATATCCTGCCTGCAAGCCAGAAGAGGACACCAGATCTTATTGTAGATGGTTGTGAGCTACCATGTGGTTTCTGGGAATTGAACTCATGATCTTTGGAAGAGCAGTCAGTGCTCTTAACCTCTGAGCCATCTCTCCAGCCCCAAGTGATAAATTCTTCCATGCTTAGATTTATTAGGATCCAGGGCAAATTTTGTTAAAGAGGAAGAAAAATTTGGATCATCTACCAGTGAAAAAGATGAAGACATATCATATGAAAGATACATGCTTTTGAAATATAACAAATGCTATTTGAACTCTTACTGTAGGTCAAGAGTTAAATTAGCTTGTCTGTGCTTTATAAACCTTTCCAACCTCATGCTTATTGGCAACATGTGAGAATAAAATATAACCTCTTCCACATACTGATATTCTACATGAAATAGTATACTCAAAGTCTAGTAGAGAATTGATACTAATCAATAGCAAGTATTTCCTCTTCATTCAGGTTTTGTTTGAGACACATTATATAAGAATTGTCTTCATTATTTGTTTTTCTTTAAAACTGGGGGAAATATAATTTACAAGATTATTCTTCAATAAAGTCATCAAATGCAACACTTTATGAGTCAATTTTCTAAACTCTAGGATGAGGTAAGTGATTTTTTCCTTGTACATTTTCCTTTATGATTAATATATAATATGTTAATATATAATAAAATTTTATAGCTATAAAATATTCTATATTATTAGATTTCTTCAATTATAAGTGTAAAAAAGAATTGTGGACATGCAGTCAATGATATCTATGTACTTATATTAATCAACTGTATTTTGCATATAAATAAAATAAAAGGTTTAAAACATCTAAAATTAGTTTTTAAATTTTATCTTCTCTCTTAAAGCTTTTAGAAAATAATAGAGGATTATGTTACTACATCCTTAATGACAGGTAGGACATATCACATGTAATTTTTAGAGGATGGAGCTTGATTATTAGGTAATAAGCTCCTTATAACCAACAAGCTTCCTTGGAGAGAAATTCACATTCCCTCTTGATCAATGAGGTTTTATATTGGTATTGTATTTTAGTATCTTTTCTCAAGAGGATACTGTCTAAGGTTACTGAATGTGTTTCTGGCTTTTGAATAATAGATTTTTACATTTGACTTTGCCCTTCTAAATTTACTCGTTTATTTTATTGGAATGTGTTTAGGAGTGCTATGCACTCTTGAGCTACTTTTGGACTGCCTAGTCCTGCTCAGCTTAGAGAGCTGTTGAGGACTAAAATGCAAGCTTCTGAAAAGATATATAACCCGTGCTGTCTGGCACACATCTGAGTCTTCCTTGTGACAATTGTTCACTTGTTCACCAAGGCATTGTTCCTATCTGGGTTCTAACTCCAGAAATTGTGTCTATCTTTTAGTGCATGCTCCCTCTATTTATCTCAATGAGGTTATGAAATGTAAAGGTTTGGTTCAAACAAGAAATAATAATATGAGCATAATATAGACAAAAGTTTTAAAAAAATTACTAGGAATGGGAACAATAAAGTTCAATATAGATTTTAAAGTAAAGAAAATGATGTTTGAAGTAAGGGTGTCAGAGTCATTAATTCATCCCAAAATGATTATGGCTAGAAAATATAAGTCAATGGCAAAAACCATTAAAAATTCTGATTGCTTTTTCTGAGTAGGAAAGTGATACCTCTGTAATAGCATGGAATAGGGTGTTTGGAGTGATTGTTGTGTAAAATTATTACATACCATGCAGGAATCTGGATTTGATGATTTAATGGGTTTTCTTGTGATGTCCTTGAACCTTCTGGCTCTTATAAGCCTTCCTCCCTTCTTGATTCCCTGAGCTCCATTATCTGACCTCCACCTAATGCTTCACTTTAGGTCTTTGCAGTTATTACCATTGCTGCCTCTCTGATGGTGATTATGCCAGGCTCCTTTCTACGAGTATAGCAGAATATCATTAGGAATCATTTGTTTACTTTTTTGCACAGGCATATTTGGTTCTGTCTTAGGTCTCTGGTTTCTGATCTTCAAAGCAGTGTCAGGGGGGGCTCCCCCTCATGGCATATTGTCTGGACCAGTCATTGGTTAGCTACTCCCCTAAATTCATAGGGGCTCACTGAGACTGAACCAACAGTCAGACAGCTTGCATGGCTCTAACCTAGGCCCTTTGTGTGTGTGTGTGTGTGTGTGTGTGTGTGTGTGTGTGTGTGTGTATCATATGATATATATGATAGTTGTGTAGCTTGGCTTTTTTTGTGAGGCACAACATCCATATTACAGGCACACATAATATTGAAGAGATAAGTCAATGATTTTCATACATTTGTCACTTGCTTCATTCAGTGCTGAAAAATACTTATGTACACAGACAA
This sequence comes from Acomys minous, assembly GCF_964271855.1. Lineage (NCBI taxonomy): Eukaryota > Metazoa > Chordata > Mammalia > Rodentia > Muridae > Acomys > Acomys minous. Next base: position 89,987,809 of record NC_140488.1, on the reverse strand, counting down.
TTCATCTCCTAAGTATGAGAGGATATATTGTCTTGATCAATCAAGTGATGAAGCATAATTCTTCTGACATTTAGAATGACAGTTTGATTGAGGAATGAGAGTCCTGGGGAAATGAATGTGATTCAAATGGGGGCTTTAATCTATGTACAGCTCCAATGAATGATAACAAGTTTCTGGAGACTACACAGATCAGAGGTAGGGTAACACTGAGCTGATGGGGCATGATATTTGAGCAACAGGTAGGAAGTGACACTGATTGGTCACCAATAAGCCTGTTCTATAATAGATAATATGTAGGTAGGCCTGCTGTTTGGTAGCCTGGATGAAAATCTCGGTGTACTGATGTGGTATTAGGAAGACAAAGATCTAAGTGTCGTGATTATCTATTTTGGCACAGTGTTTAATTTTCAGTAGGGATCAGAGTTGGGGAGAAGGCATAGATGGGGGGTTAGAAAGTAAGTTCTTTCTAGTTATGAGGCTGTATCTCTGAGAGGTGATATAAGAATAAAACAAATTTATCCACGAACAAGACAGAGAACGAATCTCAAGAAACAAGAATAACATCCCTGCAAATCAGCCACAGTGGGTTCCTAAAGGAGTTGAGCATGGAAGACTTCTCATTTGAGGCTCCCAAGTCCCTCATCTTTTTCACACTGAGACGTGTTTGGATTTAAAGGTTAATGAGCTGTACTCTGGAAGAAGCACACAAACAACTAATACACTGAAGAACATTGGAAACATGAAGTCGTACATGTACACATAATAAATTAAAATGATCAGATGTCACAATTTTGTGTGAGGTCACAAGAATGACACTTTTCCCCCATGAATATGCTGGATTTAAATAATGTTGTTTGATTTCTGCATGAGTTTTGGAGTTTTATGTGTGAATGTAACTTCCTTTTTCCACCAAATCCTCATTTATTTATACCTTGGCTTCTCTATATATTTTATTTAAAAGGAACTGCTTTTCATTCAATAAATGTATTTGCTTGTCTGTTATCTTAGATGTAGGAGTGAAGTGGAGTGGAAAACTGGGAGACAGATAGTGTTAAAGATTGTTGAGATAGGAAGTGTCATTTTTTTCAATGGTTTAAACTCTATAACTTACCCTTGCTGGGGTAATTAATATCTCACTTACACTCAAGCAATAAACTCTGAATAAACCCAATGAGTCACACAGACAAGCCTCAATAGTTGGATGGAGACTTGTTGAGAAGATGTCAGGGTTCCAGCTGGAGAGAGAGGGGACAGGAGAAGGGAATGGAGGTTGAATTTTTCATTATATAAATGTATAAAATGGTCAAACAATAATAAAAGTACAATTATAACAAAAAGTTGTATTCAAGAACCTCAGGAAAATGGTTTTATAAATAGTACCATTGGCTATGTAATTAGTTAAGATGATGTCACAGTGGACTTGAGTAAGCCTTGATTTTTTTTCCTCTGAATTGTGAATACTTTGTTTATAAATGCATTTAGGATGAATTTGATGACTGAGGAGACACCACTGGTTTAGAAGGTCTGAGGCAAGTGTGTATACAAAATGCATTTCTGTCAATATTTGTTAGGTAAAACAGCCCCCCAAAAAAAACAAGGAACAAATTAAACAAAATGAAGCTGTTTTCAATTATTGAAATTATCACAAAAATGTAGATGCTTTGCTTTGGGTTGTGTTTTTGTTTTTGAGAAAATGTTTCACTGCATAGCTCTGTCCAGCCTAAACACCTTGGGTGTTTGTTCGTTCATTCGTTTTGTTTTTTTGAGATATGTTTCTTTGTGTGTCCTTGGCTGTCCTAGACTTGCTAGAACAGGCTGGCCTCAAACTCAGAGCAATCCACTTGCCTCTGCCTCTCGAATGCTGGGATTAAAAGTGTGAGCCACCACAGCCTGACAACACCTTGTTTTTGTGACAGGCTGCCCCTAAACATACAAGAGATATGCTTACTTCTGTCTCCCAAGTGCTGGGATTAAAGTTATATAGTACCTTATATGCCTAGAAAAATATCTTAACGTTTTCCTGTATGTGAATTTAAAGTTCTACTAATATATTCCACACATAAAATCTTTGTTTTCTCTCTGGCTATTATTGTAAACAACTTCTTAATTGAGTTACACTTTTCATATGAGTCACATATGTTGTCAGGTTTTAGATCCTTCCTCCATCCATCCCTTCTTCTCTCCCTTCACTTCTTTCTTTCTCCCTTCTTTCCTTCCTTCCTTCCTTCCTTCCTTCCTTCCTTCCTTCCTACCTTCCTTCCTTCCTTCCTTCCTTCATCCTTCCCTTCTTTCCTTCTTTTCTTTCTTTTTTTCTTCCTTTCACTTTTCCTTTTTCCTTTCCTCTTTGCAGAGGTTGATCTCCCTAAGTGTTTGAGGATGATCTTGGACTTCTGATCCCCATGATTCTATCTCTCAAGTGATGGACTACTCCACACTTTTATTAGGTGCTGGGAATAAAATACAAAGTCTTGAGCATACCAAAACAGTATTCTACCAACTGAGCTACATCCAAAGAAGCCCTGGGGCTTAGGGGTTTGTTTCTTTATAATGTAGAACATATTGAAAACCCGGGTGCTTTGCTCATTTCTTTCCATGACCTAAACCTGTGCTTCAAAGATTTTTTTCACAGTGGAGACCACCTTTCGTCCCACAATCACAGAAGAAATAATCAAGCAAGTTGATATGCTGTAGAGAATGTGACAAAATTATGATTGCTGTAGAAAATAAAAGTAGTAGGTAAAAGGAAATTAGGGCCTGAGAAAGAGTACAAAGTAAAGTGTCATGATGGTATTTATTGAGCAGGTGAGATTTGAAGAATGTGTAAGGTATTATAGGAGTAATTATTCCAGGTGGTTAACAAACAGGCTGAAAAGAATGCTTCATTTGGGAATGTGTTTACTGTATTAAAGGAGTAACAAAAAGCATTGTGGTTACTGCAAAGTATAAAGTAGTAGACAGTCATGAAATTAAAGGTGCTTAGTGGTACAATCTAGAGACTTAAATTATTTGAGCTTCTGTGGAGTAAAGAAAAGAACTTAAAGGACAATCTAAGCAGGATTTTTTTCCAGTATTTATATAATACCACTTACCAAGGCCCTTGTCTTACTTTGGCTTACTCTTCTGGAATGATATCTACATATTCTATTACATTTTATACAAGGAGCACATTTCTTTACTTCATGGGCATATTTCATCTAATTATGTAGTGTATTTTGCTGTTATATGAACAGGAATTACAACAATCAATATAGATTTTTAGTAAGCATGTTATAGTTATCTATCACTATATTACAATTTATATTCACACGCATCTCAAAACATAATTTACGTTTTTGTGTGTAATATTTTCATGGGTCATGGAGTGATATTTTCTATTTTATGTGGTATCAGTGAAAATCATTTTGTGGAACTCAGCTAGTAGATAAACAGCTTAGAAGAATACAAACCATTTCTACTCGTGTGCCTAGCAATTTAAATTGGAAAAATACCAGAGTTCAGTCACCTAGAAGCATTGACTAGTGCTCACAAGAGGCATCTCTAACATGGTTGACTCAGTGTTGATTATCTATTCCCATGGCAGTTCCAGGGCTTAGCATGAATAACACAGATGTATGTCCATATGTCAAGGTCCACTCCTGGAAATAAGTACAGAATACATTCTACCATATTTTATTAGGCAAAACAGTTGTAGAATTTATGAAAATTCTAGAGAGGTACATTAGCTACTTGATTTGTTGCCAAAATATATGACAGAAGCAACGTAAAGGAGTATGTAATTAGTTTGGCATAGAGTTTTAACTCACTGTGTCAAGGAAGGCATAGCAAGTACATGGTGGAAGAGTGTGTGGATACTTTATCAGTGTCAGGAATGGGTTTTGTCTCATGAAGTAGGCCTTAAATCCAATAAAAAAGGTGCTTGGTTGTTCCACTAACATTTGTGCCTCTATAATACGACTGTATCATGCAAGCCAGTTGCAGGATTTGTGGAAAAGTGGTCATTTCATTTATCCTCTGGTACTGTGCAGAAAAGTACACTAGTTATTATGGATGAAGCTTCTAGTTGAAAACTGCAAGACTTGTCTGGTTTGATGACATAAGTAAGAGATGTTTTCAGTAATAAGGCCTTATCATCAAGTTGTGGAGAGCAACCAAGAGTGTAACGTGTTTTCTTAAGTGTTCATTGATGTACAAGAGCCCAGTCCACTGTGCTTGATGCCATCTCTAAGCCGATGGTTCTGGTCTATGTAAGAAAGGTAAATGGGCAATTTGATTAAAAATTTGGTTTTCATTATTCAATTTTAAAAATTTTATATTATATCATTTTAATTATTATCATCATTTTATTAATTAACCACAATATAAGATTTTAATCTTACTGATAAGAGAAAAATCTCAAATTTGGATATGTCATGTAGATTATACACTGTAATAAATTATTTTGAAAAATATAATCAATCAAGAATTGTCAATTCTGTTTTTGTTTGAACCCTGAGAAATATTATCTATCTTCTTGGTCACTTTTGAGTACATCGGCTACATATATAAAACTATGGCAGAGAGGTGAGTAACTTTAAATGGGTTGTTTCTTGGAGTTTACTGTGCTTCTTTAGAAACTTTGTTTCTCAGTAAGGCAATTGCTTCTTGAGCAGTACTGGTTATTCCACACCCACTAATTATCATGCAGCCATTTCGAGTGAAGTGGCAATCAAACCAATGAAAGCACAAGATTAGAGGCATTGCTTTTTCATTTTCAGGGGAGTGATTCATGTCTATAAAGGACTCTGGTGCACTCTCTAGCAGATGTAGTAAAAACAAAAGGAACAAAGCTCTTAAAGTACGCCTTTGAATTTTAGGTTGAATTTTAAGTTAGGTATATTTCAAGTTTTGCAATTTAAAGTAAGGTCAAATGACTTTAAAAGATAAGTCTGCTAATAAATAGAATGAAGAATCTGTGATTTACAAAAAAATGTATTTTAATTGTAAGCTTCATACATTTTGTTCATTGATAATTACAGTTTGATGATTCTACTGAAATTATTAAAATCTAAATATATGATGATACTCGAGGAAAATTCTCATCCAGGAACGGAATACTACATAACAGATTATGGGGCATTAGTAAATAGTTGCATGCCTCCAAGGTTTGGTGAATCATATGAACAAAGGTCAAGAACATCTGGAGAGCAAAATTCATAGACCTTTCAAGTATTGCTCCCTGGTGTGTGCTACCTTATATAGAAAAATTACATTCATTGGTTGGAAGTATAAACATAAAATATTTAAATTAGTATTTTCATCATGTTAATGGGATTAAATTGTAAATCAATAAAATTAATTCAATCAATAATTTTAAATATTATCAGGGTTATTGAGTGGGCAAATGTGCCAAATACCATTCTGGACCTTCCTTGTGAACTAAACTTCATTACCAGTAGAATAAAACAAATGCTGTGAATCTCAGAAATAAGCAAGTATTTATTTATATGTACTTTGATACCCTTATGGATTGGAAATAATTGTTTCTTTATAATGTCTGTATTAAAATCAAAATGCAATTCCTTCTTGCTCTTCTTGGTAACAATATGAGACCACAATATATCCAAATAAGCACCCAGGGAAATAATAGATGAGGAAAAGGAGAGGAGAGGAGAGGAGAGGGAGAGGAAGAGAGAGAGAGAGAGAGAGAGAGAGAGAGAGAGAGAGAGAGAGAGAGAGAGAGAAATATTCTAAGTTCAGTTAATGAAATAATTAGAGTGTCCAGCCGTCTGTTCCCTGCTCATTCGATGCTAGGACTTTTCTCTATAGGTTAAACAAATCTTAATTATAGATCTCCAAATATTATTCATAGATACCGTTGTAAATATCTCAGCCTATTGCTAAAATGTACACAAGTGAATGTGAAGTATATGATCATAAGTACACTATAAATTATACAATTCATAAGTACACCTATATTCAGGGTCTGGATTTGCATTTGAACTCCTACATTTTAATTTATTGTACACTAGAGCAGACTACACTTTCAATTATGTGGTATTGGACATTTTAGACTCGTGCCTCAGTTGTTTCATGTGATTCCTTATATGCATAATGAAATAAGTTGAACATGCCTAATTTGAATCCCCAAATGTTCTGGAATGCACTGAAAAATGTTTTTTTTAGTACTGGCATGGTGCCACAATTTGAAATTTGCAAATATTTTGTTTATATGTTTTTTCTTAAGCTTTTTTAGCAGATCTTTTACATATGTGGGTGCTTTTGTATTGGGAGCATAGATGTTCAGAATTGTGAGAATATTTTCTAAACTTTATACTCATTTTTCCTGTATTGTTGGTACCTTTTTCCTCTTTTCATATTCTTCAACTATTCAGGGAGATATTTGTAAAGTTTCAAGTAGATTATGATACAAAAGAATTTTCTATTATTTGTTTCATTTACCATATATATACATATATATGTATATATATATATATATATATATATATATATGAGTGTGTGTGTGTGTGTGTGTGTGTGCTACATGAAAGGAAAGCATGACAAATATTTACAGACATTTGCTGCTTTATTGAAACCAGCATCAATAATGACTTGGTAGTTTTCTTGCCTAGGTTATCAACAGCTATCTACTCTGTAAATAAATAATAAAAGGTTTCTTGTGTTTGAAGACTGTTAACTTACATAAGAGTTTGATGACTTCAATTTAATGAGCTAAGAATAAATTTGTTTTAGTCATTTTCCCTGTAATGTGGCTTAAACTGCCTGCTTAGTGTTTTCTAAGGCTCAATTACTCAATATATTAAATGATTATAATAGTAAGTACTTGCTAATGCACTGTGTAAAAAATACTTAGAAGTGATATTGTAATAATACCATAACAACCATAACCAACACGACCACTTTCCTTGTCATACAATTTATAAGGTTAGTGACTATAGAAATGTAATTTTATAATAAAATCAAGGTTACATTGTGCTTTTTTAACATGTGTCTGTTAAAATACTTTTTTCTTTTGTTTATAAACTTAGCCTTGGTAATTGCACATGCAGCCCCAGCTGGTTCAGACCTGGAGCTTGTAAGGTCCTACGTTCCATTTCTAACGCTGCAAAGTTAAAATAAATATGTTAATCATGATTATATTTATTTTTTTCATTTTTTATGTTTTTGTTTTTCTTTCTGATTGGCTTCTATTCATATATACTCCATATACTGATACTTAAAATACTTTTAGGCAAATTAATTTGAAATGGACATTTTATTTCAAACAGATACGTATAAGATCACATCAAGCATTTGAGTCCATAATTTATAGTGGCTGTAACATGTTCTTGTTTTTATCCCATGTGTGCGATATGTAATGGATGTAAACATGTTTTTGTTTTGATTCCACATGTGGGATAGGAAACAGACTTGTGAGAGAACAGGTAATGTTTATCCACTAAAAGATGAACCACCTCAGGCGAGGGCTTGGTTTTTGCCAGCTGAAACACATCTTAGTATAGACGCTGAGAAGAAATTATATATATGAGCCCAAAACAGGAGATGGGGATTTTTAGTTCTTGGAATTGTTTGGCCATTCATTACTCCACTTTGAGATGCTCCTAAAGAGACTGTTCCAGGTTCCAGCTGCTGTTCAACATTCCAGCAGAAACTTTGGTTGAATTGTTGTTTTGCTGGTTTGCTGACATCCTGTTGACTAAGGCCTACTTCTCTTGTCCCCATTAACCTCTTTTCTCTCCTACATTGGCAAGGTGAGTTGGAAGAGAGGTATAAGCATTAAAGAACCACAAATAAAGTAGGTTTGGAAAGGGTTGAAAGCTACAATAATTCTACTTTTTTAAAGAAAAATTGAGACCCCTATGACTTCCTTTAAAAACTATTTGTGAATTGAAAAACACGAAAAAAATATTGTAGCACACACCAAATATTCAAATTCAAAACATGTATTTCCATTTTTGAAATAATTCTTAATCTCATATTTATTGACCCAAATTAGGCTATTAAGATATCTAATGATATAAGATACAATATTTAATCTTTATTGATAGTGCAATTTCATTAGCCTCACCTTTTAAAAGGTAACAAATTAAGAAATTTGCTACCTTTCTGGGAGATGCTGTCATCTGTTTAGATATCTTGTGTGAATATGTGGTAGAAAAAAAACTATTCAGGTTAAAAAATCTTTTTCTTGTCCTGCTTTATATAAATATATATTGCTGTGCTAGATAACACTGGAAAATAGGGCACCATTTGAATCATTATAGTATTTTACTGTAGGTTATTCCAAGTAAAAATCTAATCGTTTGCATTTGAGCCAATTTAAGGGTCTTATTTTGCATTTCCTGATTAGATTTCAGTTCAGGGAAACAATCTTAAGTGTTATTTAGGGATTGCTGTTTGATGTGTATATATTCCTGGAATAAAATATTTATGCATGTATCTGCATAAAAATGTGAAACATTAGAAATTAACACTGATCATCAAGTATTGTGTTTTCACAACATGTGAAATGATTTCCTGTGTTATAAGTTACTGTTAAGAGATGGTCACAGTTTTAGTGAAACTCATCAAAGTGACTTGATAGATTCTCTAGTTCTTTTAACTACTCCCTATGATCAGTTTCTTTCTTTCTTTCTTTCTTTCTTTCTTTCTTTCTTTCTTTCTTTCTTTTTTGTTTTTTGTTTTTTGTTTTTTGTTTTTCAAGACAAGGTTTTTCTGTGTAGCCTTGACAGTCATGGACTTGTTATTTAGACCACACTGGCCGCGAACTCACAGTGATCTGCCTGCCTTTGCCTCCCAAGTGTTGGGATTAAAGGCTTGCACCACCACACCTGGCGGTCAGTTTCTTTCTAATCTCCTGTTGTGTAGTAGTTTCCTCTAAAACTGAAATATTGCTCCTGCTGGGAAGCCCCTAGATAAAGACAGATAGTGAGTAACTCAAAATATCTTCAGGAAGTCTCTGAAACTGTCCATATTCATTGGCTCCTCCTTCGGAAGAGTAAACAACAAAGAAGGCAGAGATTCTCTTTCAGAGGGGCTGCAGGAAAAGGACGCTTTTTAGCAGAGACCAGCTAAGCAGTATGAAAAGAAACAGAGACAAACTGCATGTCTTGGGAGAGGTTTAGACCAACTCATTCACTTGGAAAGGGCACTCTCTAACCTATTGACTTGTCTTATCTTTGGGGGGGGAGAAGCAGAAAAGGGCTGAGCAGAAAACAAGCTTTATATAAGATTTCTTGGCCCAGAGTGTGGGGGTGGGCCTTTCCAGGATGGCCTAGAATTAATGCGATTTTGAGCTCAGGGATTGGCTGGATTTTGTGACATCATCTTGGAGTAAGCGTATGGATTGGTAGGATTCGGTGATTTGGGGCTTTTTTTCTCTGTATGGCAGAGCTTGGCCCTTCAATTTGAGCAACTGGAAATGGCCATTATAGATGTTAGAATAGTCTATGGTGTGGAGACTGGCCACTAGCACACCTGAAGGGCCTGGCGTCCAGAAGTTAGAGTCTGCAGCTTGACTACTGAAGCTCAGGCTGTTTACAATCTGTACTTTGGTGTGTTGTTTGCTCCTTATCTAGGATGAGTAGACATGAGTATTTCATAACCTCAGGAAAAATCTGTCATATAACATCTTCATAAAATGTGTAATTACTAGAACACCAATTCTGTTCATTTTGAATTTATATATCTTTTTATGTATTTGTATTCTACAAGTCATCTATCTCTACCTGTTCATATATATAATAAGGTACATATTTTAGGAAAATGTGAGAAAACTTGCAGCCACTCACATAAAACATTGACCAGTAGTAAGGTCATACAGATAATTCTGTTCAGAAGCATAAAATAAAGCTTTAGGTACTATAATGTACATACACTCTATGATGTAGAGCTATATTCTGAATCCCAACAGACAGAAGAAACAATACTTCAATTTCAGTATAGATATGCAAGAAAGAAAATGGATGGTCCCAACTATATTGTAAAAGACACCCCTATTTTGCATGGTTTCTAGAAGCAGCCTGACCAATACAATGATTTTATTGAGTAATTATACCTTTAGAAAGATGCCTAGCTTTTGTTTCTGTCTCTTTAGGTTGAATGTGAGGGTAATAGCATTACCTATTTTGTAGAACTATTGGCAATATTAACACCACTTAAGCCTTGTACGCTATTTTCTGTCATGACTATAAAGTGGAAATATACGAACAATTTTATATACGAATATATATGAAGGTGGAATCAACCCAATCAGAACTTGTAAAAATAAACAGCTAGTTTTAGAGATTTTGTAAGTATGTTTTGTCAACTTTCTTTAAATCATGATGGAAGACCATTTGGGGTCATTAGAATTTGTAGAATATTCCATGGGGAGAGTGTCTATTAGAAGCACAGCACAGTTGTTCTGTCAGGAGAATCTATTAGAGTCTTGAATGTTCATTGCCATAATTTTATAAATGTACATGCCTCAGCAGTTACACTGTATAAGTAAATGGATGTAAGTCTTACAATGCTAAAGCTAGATGGAATTTAAAAATGATCCCTCTCATTTTGCTGTTAAAAAAATACTCAGAATCTGTAGTGATTTATTTAAAGCCGTACTAGTTATTGCTTGGGATAATGAAATAACCCAAAGTATGTGTAAATCCTAGAACTTTCAAATAAAATATAGTGTCTCAGTAAGTGTTGAAGATGTTATACATAAGGTAGCAATATTTTCTTCTGTCTGACATAAAAACCCTAGAAAATATACAGAAAACTTTTCTTCCTTTAATTTGTAACACAAGACCAAACTGCAAACTGTCTCATCTAAAAATAATCTAAAATATTAAGAATAACTTCCATAATGTTAAAAGCAAATCAACTACTTAGTATATGTGCTGACAATATGCTTTCTGGAAAAATCCTCTTGAAATTCACAGATATTTAACAGCAGTTCAGGACATAATCCAGAGATATAATTAATGAAATGAAATGACCATTGACTAAAGAATGTGTCTTTGATAGTTTCAATACAGAGTGATGGCTTTTAAGTATTGATAGCAAAACTATGATGTAGAAGGCTCTTGTTCTACTTTTTAAGAAGTCAAGCAGAACCACATCTCATAAGTCCATTAAAAGTGCGAGAACTTGATCTTTAAGATTCCAGTTTATGTGATATATACACTTCTTGGACGGCTATTAGCCTTAAAACTTAGAGTAGACATTTTGTATGTCAAGGATCTTTTGTTGGTTTCATAAGAAAGTTACTGAAACACCCATGGCTGTCAGCATATAAAATGGGAATAAAATAAATAACAGAAAGATAAAGGTAGCAGAAAGCAATGCCGAGGAAAACAGACAAATATGGAAAACGTAAAAGAACAAGAAATTTCATCACAGTGGTGCCAGAAGCAAGAGAGAAAAGACTGTTCTAAGTACAAGTAAAAACTCCTGAAGAACAGCTATGCAAGGAGGGACATGCTCACAAGGAAAGTGTTTCAATGATAGCTATCCATCCAGGATGAAAAGAAAGGGATGCTTATTATTCTCCTCCAAGGCATTCACTCATTCATTCTCTTTCTTTTCCCATCTCCCCCTCTCCCTCTGTGTGTGCTTCTGTGTGTTCACATGTGTGTTAAAAATAATCAAAATGACAGCATAATGGATAACATAAAAACTGAAGAGAGGGTGCACAATGGGAAAAATCAGAAATAGCCTATGCACAGACCATGTTCCCATTATTGAACTTGAAGATCTACATTTAATCTCATTCCAGGGGTATAGTACGTTCCAGGGAAATATCATAGAGGTATGAGAATAAGGGTTAGGGGGATGCTATTAGAGTTAGAATGTAAATTATCCAATTTAAATGAAATTTTAGTTGACATTACGTAACCACAGACTTAGAGTTAATCATCTTTGTTTGATGCTCATTTCTGTCAAGTAAGTAATGGCAATATTTATTCTAACTCTCCAAACTCCAATAAATAAATATTTACTAAATGCATACATATATAAATAGAAATAATAAAGCAACAGTGTTTAATAATTTACTGATTAGCCTGGAGTACATGCCTGTAACCCCAGCATTGCAAAACAGAGGTAAGAAGGTTGTTGTAAATTTGACTGCTTAATGAACAGCAAGCCAGAAGGGCTGCATAGCAAAACCTATCTCAATCAACAAAACAATTAAAATAATGTTTGAAAGACTGAACTCAAACTGAACTTTCTGGATTAAAAACTTCTCTGTGTTGATGGATAGGTCATTTACCCTCTTTAATTTCTTTATAAAGTCATGTTAATGATATTTGTCATATTCAAATGGTTGCTTTGACAAGTGAGTTAATAAATAAAAGGTATAACAAAACCAATTATGCAGTAAAAATAATCTTTACTATTTTAAATGCAGTAATGTTCTTTAATACATCTGCAGTATGCATATAGCATGCTAAACTTGTTGATAAAACTAAATGGAAATTAAAATTAATGATTTTTATAGAAGTCTTATATTCTTTTCTTCACCATTTTTCATTCTCCTGTCTATCTATTTCAAGGAATTTTTCCAATTTCTTGTGTCTTCGAGCTTGTTGCAAAAATATGTATTATTAATATATACATCAATGCATCATTTAACTTTTGATTCACTAAGTGAATAGTATTAATCAAATAGTTATTCATCTCTCACCATTTAAAAACAGTTAAAAACATGAGGAAACATAAGTTAACATTTCTGGCACAGAAATATATATCCAGCATAAAGACGCAGTTATTTAACTTATCTAAACTGAAATACTGATTCAATGTGTAAAGTTATTTCATCTGCACTAATTTACAGCAAAGGGAAGCATAGGTACTCTAAGCCTCATAACTAATACCTTTTTGCTGTGTTCTCACATAGCAGAATAGGTAAACAGGTAAACTAACTGGTAGGTACTACGAAGACACTAATTGCAATGAAAAGAGTTCCACTCTCAGGACTTAATCACCTCACATTTTAGTCCTATCATTTTGGGATTCTATTCCAACATACAAATTTGGGGAAGAAGAATAGTTTTCAGAACAAAGTCCTAATACATCAAATTACTCAATTCAGCAATGAAATCTGTTTTACAGGTAACCTGGTTTATTCCATGGTAGATTAGCCTCTCAGAATAAGTCTCTTCTCTATATAGGCACAACATCTTTGTAATCCCTCAGTAAATACTTTGCAAATTTTAAGAGCATATTAATTTTCATGATACAAAATTAATGAAAACTTTTCTTAGGTGCAATGTAAAACCCAATGAGGCTAACATTTGTTCATGATTAGTCCCTTGCGAACTTCATACAATGTATTTTCATCATATTAATCTCTCCCCTAACTCTCCTCAGATCAACTTCCACTCCTTTGACATGAAACTTTGTTTTTTCCTTACCTCTCTGCCTCTCCCCCTTTTTAAGCCCATATTTTTATTGCCCAAATACTCTTGAGTATGGGTACTATGTTAGAGAATAGTTGGTCTACCAGAGGGTTTAAACTCAAATAAAATTTTCTCCCAGTGGCTATCAAACTCTAGCAGCTACTCACTAGGGCCTAGAAATGGGAGTTCCTTCCTGACTCTCCCTCCATAATTACCCATAATTTTGCTATTCCAGGATAAGTGGCTACCTATTTGTTGTACATGGTTCTATTGAAAACCATACAATGATAGCTACCATTTATCGACTACTTAGTATTCAGTGTTTTAGCCAACATTTTGATTACCTTATATGTTAAATGTTACTCATTTATGGTTCCCAGCACTTTTGTGATATAAGTATTGTTGTTACACTATTTGAAAAAGGATTAAATTAGTGTAATAATATGATGTGATACTTGTTCTAGATTATGGTGCCTGTATGAAAAGAGCCAGAATTTAAAAACAGGTATTTAGTCTCTGGAGCCCGATGTTTAACCACTCAGAGTAATGCCTTTTAGTATTATGCACACAATTTTGTGAATTTCCTAATTCATTATATATATATATGTAATAATGTGATATTTTCCATTGAAGACCTACAAATTTTTTTAGTTGAACTTACAAGAATAATACCTATTCCTATTTTTGCTGAATTTTCTTCTAATTTTTTAAAGATGGAAATAACCTACAAAGCAAAACAAATACATGTTAAAAGTATAACAATGTTGGAAATATCCAATGATTTCTAGAGAACAGGGATATACTTTCAATTTCATATATTCTCAGCCAATTTAAAAGATTTTGTGATATTAAATACTATGTATGATACATAACATTTTAATAGATGATATAGCATGGGTATGTCATTAATGAATGCTAATTATAAGAAATAATCAGTCCTGTTTACTTATAGTCTCAGATATAAAAACATAAATTTATAAGGTCTTCAAAGTATTGAAGATTTTTATAATGACTATCTAGCTTTAAATAAAAATAATATTTGTAAATATTCATAGGGTATAATGTAATGAGTTGAAACATATATATTACAGAAAAATTTAGTTAATATAATTGACCTATCCATAATTGCATCAACTTTTCATTTTTGTGGAGTATTGGGAATCTATCTTTTTAGCTGTTTATAATATAGAGCATCATTAATAACTGTAGCCACAGTGATGTTTTGGTGATTTTCAAATAATCCTAGGGCAAGGTGTTATCTACACCATTTTATGAGACAAATAGTCTCCAGAATGTTTGTAGACATTTTCTTTCACTCTAAGTCCTTGTTGTTACCTTCAGGGGTTCCCAAGTATCATTTAATTGAAGGCCAACTGAGTTAGATATATACTTGCAGGTTTTGTTGCCAGAAATATCCCTTTACTTACCAGTGGGGAAGGTTTTTACTTCTACCGCTGGATTTAAAGGTGTCCCTGGATTCCATTACTCAGTTCATTGATAAAAGCTTAAAGCTATGGAAGTAGAGCTCTGAGGTCTGTTTGATCAAAGAGGCACAGTGAAATAATAGTTCCCAAGTTGGCTGAAATTCTTTCAGTTGTTAAAGTTTATATAGAAGCTTGACACTTAGATATGTTCTGTATGTGATGTCTTTGGGCAAAAGTTTCTTTAGGTGATTCCAGTTCTGAAATGATTTTTGGTCATTAACTGTGATGAAAATTAACACTGATTATTTACAATAATCAAAATTTCACCATGCTTGACTTCTGAAAGCAACTGTACCTTTTTCCCTCCTCACAATTGCTGTATTCCCATCCATGTGAAAGACAGAGCTATAAACGAAAGATATTAAACAATCAGTGAGTTATTTAGGGGTTGCACAAACACTTACCAATGGAATGATTATGGAAATGATAGAGGTGGTAGCAAAAGTGCTCCAAAAACCTTGGCTTTCCTAAATATAATGTATTCTGGCTAATTTTCTATCAATGTGACAAGAGCTAAAGTCATCTTAATGAAGGAGACATCCACTATGAAAATTTCTCCATAAGATTGGGCTATAAGCAACCTTATAGGGCATTTTCTTAATTAGTGATCAATGTTCAGGGTCCAGCCCATTTTGTTTGGTGCCACCCCTGGGCTGGTGCTTCTGTGTTCTGTAAGAAAGCAGGCTAAGCAATCCATAAGGACCAAGCCAGTAAGCAGCAGCCCTCCATAGCCTGTGCTTCAGCTCATGCTTCCAAGTTTCTTTTGGGTTTGAATTTCCACCGTGGCTTAACTCAGTGGACTGTAACTGACATGCCAAATAAATTCTTTCCTGGCTAAGTTGCTTTTGCTCATGGGGTTTCATCACAACACTATTGACCCCAATTAAGACAAGAAGTCTGAGCCTAAAGCTCTTCTTCAAGAGATAAACCAAGATTATTGTGCTATTGCTGAAAGTATACCCTTTCAAAATTACTGCAGAGCAATTAGGACTCAGATTATTTCCTTCCACATAGCATATTGCTAAGTTGTAGAAGTTCTAGTTTCTGGTCAGTGCATATATAGCACACATTGATGCCTGAGTTGTCTGACATTATATATATATATAATAATATATATTATATATATATATAATGGGTTACTGGACAGGATTATTCCAACTCCCTGGAGGGGTCTAGCCTCTCACGACAGGTAGCTATACCAAAATCCTTGGAAAACCTTGGCTTCTTGCTTTCTTTTCACTCATGCTCCTTTAAAATTAAGGTCTGGAAAACATATATACTAAAAATAGGGAGGCAGTCTATAGTAACATAATAGTATAATACAGTTCAAAAACTTTCTTACTTCATTTCCTCTAAAGTAGTGGTTCTCAACCTTCCTAATTCTGAGACTCTTTAATATAGTTCTTCATTTTATGGTGACACGCCCCCTCATAATAAAATTTTTTTATGGTTACCATTATGAAGTGTAAATATGTTACACATAGGCATCTGAGATGCATCCCCCAAAGGAGTGGTGACCCAGAGGTTGAGAGCTGCTGCTCTAAAGCCTTAAGAAATGTGACTTTTATAATCTTACTGTTGTTGATAAAGAAAATCACTATTTAGCAGTAAATTCATTATAAATTCTGTTAAATACCTTGAAATTGGTACAAACAGTAGCCTTAGGGAGCTGTAAAATATCAACCCCATTTTATGGATAATAAAATGGTAGTTTAAATGATGTGGGGCTATACATAGCTACAAAGAAGAGCTTGAATTCTAGCTGTAGTTCATCTGCATTGATCCACAAAGTGGAGTTGTAAATCTATATGACACAGTGCCTCCCTCTGTTATAGATTGAAAGTCTGATGATACAAAAAGTTTAAATGATTTTCCAAACTCAAAAAGCTCTTTGTAATTCCTTCTCTATGAAATATCATTTTCAACTGTCCCCACAACTGCTACCAGCTCACTTGGCACCGTAAGATCTCAACAGGTGATATATATATATAAAATCTTAACAATAATAAACAACAATAAAAGTATCACCTTCCCCGAGAGACCTGCAAAAATCCACACCCTAAAAGAAAACAGATTTTAATTCTTCCTCTTAGCTTAATGGCACATGGATGGATAAAAAGACTATGGAAATGGACTTCTGTACTTCTCAATTCATTTTTTAAAACTCACCTTTACACATGGGGCAGTGTGCAACGCTATGCTTAGTGTCTCCTATGAAACAAATATTTGAAAAAAACCTTAATAATAGTAAGGGACCAGTTGGACATATTCCTCTAAGTATGTGCTCTTGGCAACAATATGGAAATAAAATTGGGATCACACTCATTACATTTATATACCATGTAAACCTTTCCCTTGCTGCTAATAATAATATTTAAGAGGATATACTCTCTAATAACAGTGAGGCTAAAATTCACAGGCTGCCAAACGTACTACTAGTCAAAATGACTCTTATCCTCACAAGCTCTTGAAAAGGAGCTAAGAATCATTTATGTATTAGGTTTTAAACTATAGAATAATACAATGGGCTGCAGTTACTGAACCTAGAGATCATTTTTTGGCATTCCTGTTAACTTTGCACTGTGTTCTTTTCAAAATCAATGACTTTTAATTATGTAGCTATCCTGGGCATCTAACAGATGTTGTATCATATGAATACACTTGGCACTGAAACACTAGTAGAGTAATAGATTCAGCGTACAATGAAGTACAAGAGAAAGAACTCAGCAACAACTCTTGGGAATATACAGTGAGAAAAAAAAGCAATAAAACATGTCTGTGACAGGGTATGCTGGTTCCAGAGATACAGGGATTTCTGGTTTGGAGGATGTGTTATTAATCTTCAGAACCTGGAGAATATGCATAAAAGCAAGAATCCCTCCTCAACACTGTTGCCTTACTAATACAGTTACTTTTAAGTACTGGTTGAATTGATGTGAAGTTGCATGGTCTATGAAGTAGTTCACAATTTTTGTTAGCTGTCAGAAAGACTTAAAAACCATATTAATTTTTCAAAGCCCAAATCCTTTCTGTACACAAATATATTTATACCTTTATTTTCTTAATCAGATATTTGAAGAATCTGATACACACTGATTTTGCAAACAACAAATTGTAAGCACAATTTCTCCGACATGGTTGTCTATTAAAATTGCTGAACTCTGTCTCTCACACACACACATTCTAATTTTATGGTCATACAATGCAGTTTATTCATTTGGATGTTCAAAACTCTCTATGTGTTTTTAATATCAGTTTTGAGCACTATTGAGCTGGGGCCTGGCTACTCAGTGTGTTGTACCAAGACTACCACCAGTAGCAACATCAGTATGTGGAAACTTGTCACAAATTAGAATTCAAACCCTTCTAAAGTTATTGATTCTTAATCTGTTTTTACCAGAGTAAAACATTAGCTGTTTTTGATATGCTGTCCTAAGAAGTTTGGCAGAACTGGATTTATGGTCGTTTATAGTTAGAAAGCATGGAGGGATACCATCTGAGCTACTAGGCTTTTCCTCTGTGAAATGGACTAGCCAAAAATGATATCAGCTTAGGAGGGTTGCAGCAAAGATGGATGAGATACCAAAACCTGAAAATATCCATGCCTGAAATTTATGGTTTAATTCCTGAAAGAAAAAATCGTCAGGAATCATAAGTCCCTGTCTGGAGACAATTTTCTATAAAAGTTTTCTGCTCTCAGAAACCAAATAAGACTATGTTGAGTCAGTACCTGGTTCATCGTGAATTAATGAAGGGTCTTCAGTGTGGATCCTTGATGATTTGTATTCATTCTATTGAGGTTTCGTCTGCCGGATGGATAAAGCATAGGAAAGCATTCCTTAGTCACATGTCCTTGACAATTATGTGGATCTCTTCCGTGGCTTTACAGTTGTTCTGCAGCATCACATTGTCTGACTCTTACCTTTAAACTCCCATATTAGATCTTAAGTTATGATTATTTTTCCTTAACCAAAACTAATTGTTTTTACAGAAACTCATGTATAGGGTTACATTTATTTTTCTCTTCATGAAACTGACTTCATAATCACTTATTTTCTTTCATTCTTTACCTTTTTTTTTTTTTACAGAAGGAACATTTATTATAAAATTAACTGTCTTCAAGTAATGACTGTGGTTTAATAGACATTTCCAAACGGCTTTATTTATTAATTTTTAAAAATTTATTTTATTTTATTTTATTTTTTATTAATTTATTCTTGTTACATCTCAATGGTTATCCCATCCCTTGTATCCTCCCATTCTTCCCTCCCTCCCATTTTCCCCTTATTCCCCTCCCCTATGACTGTTCCTGAGGGGGATTTCCTCCCCCTGTATATGTTCATAGGGTATCAAGTCTCTTCTTGGTAACCTGCTGTCCTTCCTCTGAGTGCCACCAGGTCTCCCCCTCCAGGGGACATGGTCAAATGTGTCATTCTTTAACTTTAGCTCACAAAGTATTTCCCAGTATTTATCATCTGGTGCCTTAGGTGATATGTAACATTTCCTATTTTTCCCCAAGGAAAGTTTTTATCTAATTTGAATGCTGTGACAATTCTTTCACTGTACTATAATTGTTTATATGTTTGAGAGAAGTAGAAAAGCCTCATGTAATACCAAAGAAGAAATACCTAAACTAATCTTTCTAAGCAGGATGACAATGAGTAATGACTGCTGTTAATTAAGTTAGGCAACCTTGATTTCCATTCACTTAGCAGCACTGCTAATTATACACTGATGCTGCAAAGTTTCTTTAGTTTTTCTGTAATTTGGATGCAGTACTCTTTGTAGGCAAGGAATTGTGGTAGGTAATGAACTTTTCATCACCAATACCTCCTGTTTGTCCTCTCCAAATGAAGTTCCTGCATATGGAAATGGAGAATACACACAGAAGCAAGGGGTGGGGAAAACATGGGTCACTTTTTTGTGCTTTGTTTTTGGTTTTTAGAGATAGGGTTTCTCTGGGCAGTCTTGGCTGTCTGAGACTTACTTTGTAAACCAGCCCGGTCTCAAACTCAATGAGAACCACCTGCCTCTGCCTCCGTGAGTGCTGGGATTACAAGCATAAGCAACTCCATCTGGCTTCATTAGTCACATTTAAACACACTTCAACACATCACATGCTTATAGTAGATGGATATTCTATATTAAGGAAAATAATACAATTTTAGTTATTGTTTACAGCCTTGTATAATTGTGACTTGTGTAAAATTTAAGTGCAGGACTTAGCTTTTGAAAATATCTCTAGGAATGACAATAAAATGGTATATTGTATGTTTTTGTTTCCATTAACTAACACATATGGAGCACTTATTATTTCCCAGGCTCTATGTCAGGCACTGGGTCTAAGAGGAAATAAATGCCAACTCTAACTCTAAGATTCTTTATATGAACTTCAATCACTTTAGCAAGTCTTTTTAGAGAAAACATACAGAATGACAGCTCTATCTAGTATATAGTTAATGAAGCACTTGAAAAACATAGTTTATATGCTTTGATCAGATGAGGATTGACATACTTAAGAGTTTTATTTTTAATCTGAAAATCCACTCTAGTCTTCTTATGCTCTGGGTAAACCGTCATTACAAAAGGCTGGAAGAAGTCTGTGTTTTCAAGGAGCATGATTTGGATTCAAGGTTTAACTTCAAGTACAATTTTGAGTAAGTTACATGAATTATTCCTTTTATTAAAAAAACTAGTTTTGCAGGGATGGATTTTAGCTTCAATCTTAAATAATTTTCATTTGCTTTAAGAAATACCTCCTGTGTTGTGGCTGGTGTTGCATTTCAGTTTGTTTCAGGTTTTAGAATAGCGTTTACAATGGTGTATGCAGAGAAAGATATTTGAATGTCAAGCAATCTTTTTCTCTTTAAACACTGTCATAGGATGCTGAGATGCACTTTGAGTAGTACTGGGCATTTTCTGAGTTTGCTTTCCCCTTCCTTTAGCATCACCAGGTGCATAACTTTAGGAGTCCAGTCTCTTTTAAATAATTCTTCCTTTCTGCTTCTCTTTCACTAACATTTTTACATAAACGAGTGCACTGTCAAGTTCACATGAAGACTAGACAAAAATGCAGGTGTCCTCGTGATAATCAGCTCTTCCATTTCTCCTCTCCAGTGATGCTTCAGTCTTAGAGAAATCCTATATAAAGCAGATGACACAGTTATTACTGGAGGAACTGAGGTTACTGATTAGAGGGGAGCATAATCAGGTAGATTGAGCCTCTGAGGGAAGAAACCATTGCTGGCAGAGGGGAGTGTTTGCAAAATGCTGTCTGTGAAGCTGAGTCTGTGACGAACACCTCACTATTCACAGCAACTGGAGTGGAAGAAACAGGTGCAAAAGGACTCAGAATTTGTCTGCTTTTGTGAGGCTGGTCAGAGATTGTAAACTTGTTGTATCTGTGTTTTGCTATGAGTCTACGTTCAGGTTTGTCATACCCCATAGAATGTGTAAGAGAAAACTACCAACAGGGAAATAAGCAAAAAGCTTTCCTATGAAGGTGTCACCAGCCTCCGCAGAATTTGAAATGTCTGAGGTCTTTTCTGGTGAGTAAAAGCTGCAGATAAATCAACAGCCATTCAGAAGAATGATAAATGCCACAAGCGTTTGGAAACAGGCTTCCCTAAAGGTGACTCTTTTGGTCAATTTGTAACCTCTGGATGTATTTGAATTGCTCCTGTTGGATGGGTCTTTCTATAAAAGTTAAATTGGGACTTTTCTTGTAAAGCAGTAAGGACAGGAATTTGACTTCTGTGACCTATAGAATTATCTATTCTCTGACATGAGAAGGAACCCAAATTCTACTTTTGATGCTGTGACTTTTAATAACTTTTTTGTTCGGGGCTATAAAATTGATTTTAATAAGAATATAATAAAAACAATGCTCTAGAGGTGAATTAATAAACAATGATATATTTACTTCAAAACAAACTTCTACAGCTGTAAACTAACTGGAAAACTAATATGAAGGGCTTTTTTATCTTAACAATAGAAAAAACATGTATTTTATTAATAGGCACATAATGATCTATCCATATACTGTATATATGCATATGTATACATTTCAAGAAGTTACATATGAAATAAAAGAAAAATAAGGATTTTTAGACATGTTCAGACATACAATTCTGAAAACAAACTGTGACACATATTGTAAACTGTAATTCCAAGTTGCCCAATTACCTGAAATGTGGAAGAAGGACCTTAGAAGCCATGCTTTTATTATTAAATGATAGTTTTCAAATGAGGTAAAAGGTATACTGTTTAACCATAACAGTTTTTATGTTGCAGACTATCCTAAAACTCTAAAATAGCATAACTATTTTGTCAATATATAAAACCAATATATATAATATGTTAAATCCTAAGTTATCTTACTTTTATAAATTTCAAATAGATTCCTGCTTGGGCAAGTTTTTTCTATAATTGTACAGATTTATAGTCTTTTTTTGAGGGAGCATGAACTAAACAAATTAAAATAAAAAAACTAAGTACGCCTTTTAAAAATGGGTAATATCTTTTGAGCAAAAAAGACAGCCTAAACTTCAAAGTCTATTTGTATTTCAAAATGTTCTCTACATTTATTTATGAGAAACTTAGCCTATTTTAGTAGCCTTGTCTTTCATTTGACATTTCTTACTTACAAATTGCCGTTTACTAATGTCATTCTAAACTTTAAAAATTTTCTTAATATTCGTGTTTTATTTATCAGACAGACTGTCCTAGAAGTGCAGAGGCCAGCTAATGGTTTATGAGTTCAAGCTGAGCAAAATATAGCTAAGCTCTGTCTTGCTTGACATTTCATCAAAAGCTGTGTTGATTTGCAATGTTTGCCGACCTATTTATTGAACCCACACAGCTTGAACTATGCCACCAAGCTTGCTGACATTGCTGAGATTATCTCTAAATGCGCGTAGAGGCTAGAGAAGAAATAGACAGAAAAATAAGAGTTGTAGGTCTATTTAATAAATTATGCATACATAGTCCTTGATTTATTTATTTGTTTGATTGTTTTCCTTAAATTTCTGTGCCATAATTTCCCTACTCTAGTCTTCACATAAACTCTGGTAAAAGAGACATGACATCAGAGGATCTCACTCTGGATTGAGTGCCAAAGTCCTGTGGGGGGTTATTAAAATATATCCTCTTGGGCCCCTCCTCCACACTTACTAAAACAGCCCTTGTGAGCTGGTGTCTAAGAATTTAGATTTGTAACAAGTTTCTCAGAGAATGCCAATGTGGTTGAAAGCTGAAGAACAGAAAATAAGCTTTCCTAACTCTAAGAACAGGCAGCAAGCAACTTTCTGAATCCTTACCCATGGTCTCTTTATGGAATGTTCAAAAACATTGCCTAGTGTACAAGACAATAAACACGCATCCACTCTCAAATTGAGGCATATAGTCAATTTATGTTTCTCAAAATACTGAATATATTTTCAAGGAGCTACCTTACAATGGAAATTACAGTTAAATTTACTCAACAGTGAAACTGTTGTTGATTGAAATGAACAGTTAGTCATTAAGTCTCAAATAAGTACAGAATCGATTTTAATGACTCCTTTGATTCTAATGCTCTGTGACTTCATTTATTTTTTTATTTTTTAAATTTTATTTTATTAATTTATTCTTATTACATCTCAATGATTATCCTATCCCTTGTTTCCTCCCATTCTTCCCTCCCTCCCCTTACTCCCTCCCCTATGACTTTGACTGAGGGGGACTTCCTCTCCCTTTATATGCTCATAGGGTATCAAGTCTCTTCTTGGTAGCCTGCTATCCTTCCCCTGAGTGCCACCAGGTCTCCCCATCCAGGGGACGTGGTCATATATGGGGCACCAGGGTTTGAGTGAAAGTCAGACCCTACTCTCCACTCAAGTATCCATTGGCTAGATCTGGGTAGGGGTTCGAAGTTTACTGCACATATTGTCCTTGGCTGGTGTCATAGTTTGAGTGGGACCCCTGGGCCCAAATCTGCCTATCATAATGTTCTACTTGTAGGTTTCAAGGACCCTCTGGATCCTTCTACTTTGCTATTCTCCCATGCTTCTCTCATCTAGAGTCCCAATAAGATGTCCTCCCCTCTGTCCCAGTTCCCTGGTAAGTGAAGGCTTTCGTGGGACATGCCCCTTGGGCTAGTATGCAGATATAAGTGAGTATATACCATTTGAGTCTTTCTGCTTCTGGGTTCACTCACTCATTATGATCATTTCTAGCTCAATCCATTTGTCCACAAATTTCGGGAATTCCTTGTTTTCAATAGCTGAGTAGTATTCCATAGTGTATATGTACCACAGTTTCTTTAATCATTCTTCTACTGAGGGACACTTAGGCTGTTTCCATGATCTGGCTATTATGAATAAGGCTGCTATGAACATGGTTGAGCAAATTTTCTTGTTGTGTGCTGGAGCATCTTCTGGGTATATTCCAAGGAATGGAATAGCTGGGTCTTGTGGAAGCCCTATTCCCAGTGTTCTGAGATAGCACCAGATAGATTTCCAAAGTGGCTGTACTAGTTTACATTCCCACCAGCAATGAAGGAATGTTCCTCTCTCTCCAGATCCTCGCCAGCATGTGGTGTCTCTTGAGTTTTTTATCTTAGCCATACTGATGGGTGTAAGATGGAATCTCAGAGCTGTTTTGATTTGCATTTCCCTGATGACTAAGGAGGTTGAGCATTTCTTTAAGTGTTTCTCAGCCACTGTTGAGAATTCTCTGTTTAGTTCCAAGCCCCATTTCTCAATTGGGTTACTTGGTTTGGTGATGTTTAATTTCTTGACTTCCTTATGTATTTTGGATATTAGACCTTTCTCTGTGACTTCTTTTAAAGTATGAATTTAGTCTTTACTTTTTAAACAAATGAAAGCATGATCTATGTATTATATGAGTACTCAAGCTGTACTGCACTTCACCTTCTCTTTCTCAGTCAGTAAAAATACCTTTTCCAACTCATCCTACTGAAGCTACAATTGAGACACTCAATTTGTGGCAATACTGAATATTCCACTAATTACAACGCCTAAAAATGGCAAAGCATGACTTTGAAAATACTAATACCTATAGCCAAGGATTAAAAAATATTACCTTTATTGTTTATTTTAGATTACATGCCCATACATTATGGTCCACATTTTTAAGTAAAATTTAAGTTTTAGATATATTATAGTGGAGTACATAATTTAAATAAAATGCAAATTTTTTTGAGACAAGTTTTCTTTATGTGGCCTTGAACTCACAGAGATCTGCTTGCCTCTGCCTCCTCCAGTGCTGGGATTAAAGGTCTGTGCCACCATGTCCAGCTACATATTTTATAATGGAATATAATATAGCTGTTCATATATTTTAGATTTTCATATCTTAGAGTTGAGGTATATAAACCATTAAGGAGGTAAAAAGTTTCATTACAATGATATTCTCAATTTCCTCCAATTAAACATGTTAAAGCAGCATACTAATGTATTTCAGTTTTTCTGTGTATTTTCTTTTGACTAGTCTTAGCATCTACTTCTAAAACCACCCTAGCTCTGCACTATCTTTATTCAAATACTATTTCAATTGAATAAACATGGGGTGGTGCTTAGAATAAAAGTATTTGTTTTGGTCTGGCTTGCTGATGAGTTCATCTTCTAAAATATTCCCTGAAATGATTAAAGAAACATAAGCAATGTTTGTCTGTGTTACTAATAATGGTTTTATTCATTAAAATAATGTCATTTTAAACAATATTTTAAGGTATAAATTTTAGAAGAGGTACTAATACTGTACTGTACTTTCATATCCCTTGTTTACTATTATAGAATCTTTTGCAATTTAAGCTATATAAGGGTCATAATGAGTATTCAATAGATAAATTAAATAAAAGAGTCAGTCAACGAATACAAGAAAATGTGACTAAAAAAGTTTTATTTTACTTTTCTATTGCTTATAGTATTAGTATTCAAATGAATAATATTTATGACAGTTTGTTGATAGCTTTTAGAAAATTTAATGAGAGAACTTCAGGCATTTTGGCTTGTGTTTGTTATTATTAATGTTGAATTTTGTTGAAAACTCATTTGAGACTTTCTTATCACATTTCTGTTTCTTTATTTCATAGTTATTTATTTGTTTTTAATGTTTGTTTTATTATTCAGTTAAATTTCACATCATATAAATGTGGATACAAAGCTGCAATTAACTATCTTTTAAGGTCTCCAAAATACTATTTCCGGAAAAAAAATCTATCTCTCTTTTTGATAAAAGGTCTTACTTTGTAACTCTGGCTGGCCTGAAACTTGCTGTATAGATCAGACTAGATTTGAACTCACAGAGACTTACGGGCATCTTCCTCGCAAGCAAATTTTCTGTTTCTTTATGGTAAAACAGAAGTCATCTTTTTAACAGCATACATGTGTGTGTACACACACACACATACACACACACACACACACACACACACACACACACAGAGAGAGAGAGAGAGAGAGAGAGAGAGAGAGAGAGAGAGAGAGAGAGAGGAATGCATACACCCTATATACTTTGGGAGCCAGCACTGAAATTAAAGTGACAGTTGGAAAAAGGAAGAAGCTGTAACGAATGGATATTTATTCTAGTTAGTCAAATTCAGTGCTGCTCCATCTTATGGAAAGTGTTGTGAATAGTATATAAGAGACCAAGAGGGAGAAATGGAAGGATTAGAAGAGATTTTGTCTTATTAGGATCTTCTTGGAACACTTTAAAGTTGCCAGAAGCAGAAAGAAGGGTTTCCTTTACTGAACATATTCAAATTCAGAAATCTGTAGGAGGTTAACTCCTGGCAACACCCAGCCTACCTCAAATAGGGTGATGAGCATCAAAGAACCTCCTTAGGGAGATGGCTTCAAATGTGGCAAACTAGCCACTGGACAAAAGGTCCTCATTTCTACCACACACAGAATTCTGCCTTAAAAATGGGAAAGCTTGGATGCAAGCAGAATCGATGGCCAAACTCTGCCAAGACAGGGTAAGCAAGACCTCAATAGCAAGTCTCACACATATGTCTGTCAGTTATATTGGGCCAGGAGGCTGAAGAAGATGCTCCAATATTATAGAGAGTTTTGTATGACTATTCAGGTAGAAAACTGTCTCTGTCATCTTCTCATTTGGAAAGCTACTAACCTGCACTCCCAGAATACTCAGATAATCCTTACTTCTTGTCAAGTCTCTGATGGAGTTGAAGACCAGGTAGTTTAGTTTTACAATGAAGCTTAATTGTTTAGGGGTTAAGATGTTTTTCAGTCTAGATAGGTGTTTTAAGTTGATAATGACAAGATGTGATGGCGATTGATTTACATTGAGAATTTTAGACTCACCAAGATAGGAAAGATGTCTTCTTCAAGGCTGTCAAATACAAATAGCCAAACACTAAGAATGTAACATTTATATAATTCCTGATTGTGTCATGGTTCTTCTTGCCATAGGTAATCTAATGTATATATGTGTAATAATATAAAAGTAAATGTAAAAAATAAAATAAGTAATACAGAAATATCAAATTGAGAAATATATAGAAATTTGGAGAGTGAATAATTCATAATAGATCTGGAATCTCTTATTTATGTTTTATGAACAAGTCTCTGGTTGATAATATTTCCTTATGTTTTTCCAGATGGTAGTATATTAGATGTAGAGAAAAAACAAAGAAGACAGTAAAAACAAAACAAAACTAAAACTAAAACTAAAACTAAAACAAAAAAACCAGAAACCTGTGGGAAAGTTTGTTTTAATTAAACTTAAGTAATTTTTAAATACATTATGGAGAGATTCTTTTGAAACTTAAGAGATGATCTCTGCCTAATGAAAAATAACTAAGGGATAAAGATGTTCTCCTTAAATTATCAAGGAAGCCTAGAAAAGTCTCTTTGCAACAAAAAATGAACAGTTGTGATTTCTACTAAAGCCCCTACATAGAGACCAATGGCAAAAAGTTCTCATAATATAGTTAAAGGCTATGAAATTATCCATGATGTATAGCTGCATTCACTTATTATGCTAAAATATGCCTTAAATGACTATTTGTTATTGTTGTTGTTGGTTTTTCGAGACAGGGTTTCTCTTTGTAGCCTTGGCTGTCCTGGCCTCACTTTGTAGACCAGGCTGGCCTGGAACTCACATCAATCGGCCTGCCTCTACCTCCTGAGTGCTGTAATTAAAGGTGTGTGCTACCATGCCTGGCTTAAATGAGTGTTTTAACATTAGAAAAGACACTAATTATATAAATTTAAGGGGTACAATGTGAGGTTTTGATACATATGCATCTTTTTCTATTTAAACAGTATAAGCATCAAATGAATTTAATAAGTGCATTGAGTATTCACATTACTATATACTGTAGAGTACATTATTTATTCAATGAATTCTGTCTTAAACATTATAATCACAATTGTCAAACATAAGCGCAGCCATACTAAAAATAAGGTACACCACATAGAAAACATTCCAGTTAGGAAATTAATTTTTTTCAAATAACCTGCTGTTTGAATTTGTTGTAGTTCAACTATAGTTAAGCTTCAGATGATATTTACCAAAACATCATTAGATTCCTGCAAGCAGAGTTTTAAAGACACTTACCTTAGATGTTTCCAAAACTCTGAAAGTATTTTTGCTGGTTTTAGTGGAACAAAAACCAACATCAATGTGTGATTTTCCCCCCAAAGGCCAGATATACCACATGTAAGAAGAGAATCTGCAAGCAGTAGTTTCGAAACATAAATAGCATTTGTGGTTCAGAAACTTCCAAGTAGCCTATTCTTAATCATCTGTGAGAATTTGTTTGTTTTTTATTTTGCTGTTTTCTGTCTTTTCTTAAATATTTTTAAATTTTTACATATACGTTTATATTATTACACACATATAGAATAAATTACCTCCAGCAAGAAGAACAGTGACACAATCAGGAATTATATAAATGTTACATTCTTAGTGTTTTGGCTATTTGTATTTGACAGCCTTGAAGAAGACATCTTTCCTATCTTGGTGTGTCTAAAATACTGAATGTAAATCAATCTCCATCACATATTCTCATTATCAACTTAAATGATCTATCTAGATCTAAAAACATCTTAACCGCTAAACAACTAAGCTTCATTGTAAAAACTACACTACCTGTTCTTCAATTCCATCAGAGACTTGAGAAGGAACAAAATTATCTGAGTATGTGGGGAGTGTAGGTTAGCAGCTTTCAAAGTGAAAAAGAAAAAAAAAAAAAGACAGAGACAGTTTGCTGCCTGAACAGTCAACCAAAACTCTATAATGTTGGAGCATCATCTTCAGCCTTCTGGCCCAATATATCTGATAGAAATATTTGTGAGGCAGGAGTGATTGAGGACTTGCTTACTCTGTCTTGACAGAGTTTGGCTGTCAACTCTGCCTGCATCTAAGCTGCCCAATTTTAAGCAGAATTCTGTCTGTGTTCAAAAGGAGGACATTTTGCTCAGTGGCTTGTTTGCCACATTTGAAGCCATTTCCATAAGGAGGTTGTTTGATACTCATCATCCTCTGGGAAACATGTCCTTCCAGACTTTCTATATATTTCTGGGCTCCTTAGAAATTCCTCTACTGCAAGCAAGACTTAACCAAAAATATATCATAAAAGGATACTAAAGCCACAAGAAGAGAACCTAAATAACTAGAGGTGAGAGTCCTTGAGACAATCAACTAGCCACTTAATCTTTTGGTGGGCTATTGCGAGTGATGCTTGCCACAAAATTTCAGAGGTGAGCAGTAATAATGAACCTTGTCTCCAGTAGTCACATGGTTACTAATACATACTTTATTGCCTCCTTTTCTTTCTCAGTCTCACTTTATCTACCTTCTCATGTCTATGTGTAAAACTCTACATCTAATTGTAGTTAATATGATGAAAAGAAGAAGATTTATTGGGGCCAAGAAACTTAAGATACAGAGGATGAAGAGGGGGAGTAAAGGGAAATACAGGCAAGGTAAACTTAGTAAGTAGAAAAGAAAAAAGTAGATTGTGACCACAAAAAGTTAAGAAGGCTAAAAAGAAATACTGTAAGAATATGTGTCAGATACACCAATATGTGAACAGAGGGATCATTGAACAACAGAGAAAGTGGACACACATCACCATATTTTGAGCTGCTATCCTAAATAAATGTATTCAGTTCAGTTGTCCGAACCAACTTGCCTTTGTTCCTTGTGATTTTGTACCGCTTCCTATGGCTTGCATTTTTCACACACAATTCTAGAATTATCTTTCAAAAATGTAAAGAAGGTTATATTGAACTCTTGTTAAACACCTTACTGTCTTGATGCAACAAGAGTCTTTACCAAGAACCGGACTTTAGTCATCCTTTTCCCCCCTCCTCTGTACACTCACTATATTTTTAGTCACATATATGTGCTCTAGTTTCTCACATGCTCACTCCTTTATTCACATTGGCTCTGCCAAGAATGGTCTGCTGAACTCTTCTGAGTCTGTTTGATTGTTATGGAATATGTTGTATCAACTACATGGTACTCTTGTGGTAGGTTCTTACTAAAAAAAATCTACAAGAGTAGGATTCAAGTGAAGATGGACACTAATGATTTGTGGAGATATATACTCTACTTTGCTGTTTCCTTAGAAAACAGAAGCAGGAAATTAGGGAAAGAAGACCATTGTTAGAATTACTGTTTGGGGATTGTAGAACATAAATGTGTTACTATGTTATGTACTTGATTATATATGTATATTTTCCACAACCATTCAGAGATTCACTAGTATGATGGAAACACACTTCCTGATAATTGTATGAAGTCAGTTGTAATTGCTTTATATAAACTTGTTATAATAAATATTATCTGTAGTACAATGTGTGCACAAATGTGTAATGCATATATTCATATATAAAAATTCAGGAATTATAGTTATGAGGTTATTCTGTGCATATGACACTCAAGTAGTCAACTGGAATTAGGCTGTATATCAAAGTAAATAACATGTTAAATGGTAGTGAATTAAAGACCTATTAGTAAGTGAGGAAGTTGTAGTTGGCAGTAATAGTAATCGTAGGAGGAAGCATTTGGTGATAAAGAAAAAGCATGCTTATACACCCAGAAGAAAAATGCCATACCACTATGGATAGTGGCATCAATGAACAAAATCAGTTTGAGAAAATGCCAAATAGAGAGGTTGGCTTTGAAAGTAAAATACCCATAATGCAAGAAAATCTAGGTTGAGACCACTCAGAAAATCTAATTGCAAGGGACTTTTGAGGGCAGCATATCAGGTTATCACATGCCAAAGCTATTTCATTTCAGAGACTTTAGTTTTCTCATTAATTTTATCACTAATCCCATTCATTTTGTAAGTGCATTTCAGGATTTCACATCAAGTTGACTCTGAAGCTCATATGCAGATAAATATTTTTTAAACATAGCCCTAACTAAGGAAGTTGGTCTTGTTCTGTTCTGAAGAGTGAAACAAGCTTATATTGGCACTGCAAACAGGATTATTAAATAACCAATTACTATTCCAACTGTTACAGTTCTTAAAATTACTCGAGCAAGAGTCTTGTATCTGTTCAACCTGAACACATCTGATATCCTCAGCCAAGTAGAGGATGCAAATTAGAGAGCTTCTGGCTTTACTCGTGTTGAATCAGGCATGCTTTCCCCCCTTAGGACTCTATGACTAATGGCCTGAATTGTCTACATTTCAAAAACAGTCAAGGCTGAGAGGGTAAGCCTGTTTCAACCTTCCTGCTTCTGTGTTGAATCCACAGTGTAAGATTATTCAGGGAAAATCTTATGTGTGAATTTGAGTTCAGATCACCTTTCTGTGAGAAAGTCCTATATACTTCCTGACATCGAGAAGTGCTTGCATGATGAAACTTCTAGTCTGGATAACAAAGAACGTTAAGAAGTTGGCAATGCCTTGTACATTAGGACATATATTATTCCACAGTGTACCTTGGTTTTCATATGTAAAAACACTGTTTCTGAGAGTCTGTAGTTCTAAGGGTCAAATGGGAGGAAATCACTAAGTGCAGTAAGGGTAAACTGAAAATAATGCTGAGTTAAGTTTTCAGCCTTGAGGAGCTGTACCTGACAAATGAAAATAATGCTTGTGATAGTTCATTAATATTTTGTGAAATTGTCATAACTATTAAATTAGTTATCATACCTACTACTTCCCTTGGTTACCAGTTTTTATAGTGAGATTACTGAAAAAAAAAAAAAACAACGACAGTATGTTGTATAAAAGTTCCACTATTGAGCACAGGGCGTAATTAGCTATGATCATTAGTCCATAGATAAGATTTCTAAAACTTATTCTGTCTGCTTATATCTCAACATCTAGACCCTATGTCCATCATCTCACTCATTTCCCACAACTGCTGGCCCTGGCTTCCACTATTTGATTATATGAGCTACTTAATATATTTTTTATGATATGGAGAGGTTTATTATATGAAAATATAGGGAGAAAGAAGGGGGCTCCCAGAGTGGGTGAGACAGAGACAAAGAAAGAGAGGAAGAGAGAAAGAAGAGTGAGCTACTTAATTGAATATTTTTTGAAAAAGTATCTGGATTCACAGAATCAAAATCTTTGTGTCAACTGCTGGGCTCAAATGATTCTTTGGGTCACAGCTGAATGAGGTTAATATTAATAAATAAACAGTTTATTATGTTTTATTTGGCATTAACAAATAAAATTGTGCATATTTTCTGTTGTCCTCCATATTGTATATATGGAGATGCCAAAATTATGCATTTAATAACTGCATAACCAAAAGTCATGGTCCAAGGTCATTATCCAATTGGCTGTTTAATCCTCAACTTTCTAATGTAGTAGGATTTATAACAATGCATATTCTCTATGTTTTTGTGGTAGTAGGGCCTTATGCGTGCTAACAAGTGCCACCTAAAAAGACTTGAGCTATAGTCTGATAAACACATGAAATCTCTTTCATATCCAGAACAGTTAATTGGCTTAGGCTTTCTAACTTGCTCTGTTCATTTTTCTGTAATTCTGCCTTCCATTTATCTTTTGTTTCCAGTGCCTCCATATTCAATAATCCAATTCAAGTCCTGTAACTACAACATTATCTGTCCTAAGCTTCAACTCATACTATGAGCCTTTGTTTATATAATCATTTATATATCTACTATTTAAATTAATTAATTAGTAATTATTTCTTGTGGATTATGTTTGAATCTACAGCTATTTGTAAGTTTATTGAAAGCAGGTGATACATTTTATATTCTTTGAAAAATTTTGTCACTCAGTAGAGTGTTTACATTTTGAATTTGTTTATAACATTTTAGTCCATGGAAAAATGTGTTTCCATATGGCATAACTAATGTCTTCATAGGAAGGCTGACCTTTGTTGGTTTTTATTCAATAGTTATCAATAGTTTAGTGACAAACCACAACCTCTTCTACTGTATTTTTATGTACATGGATTATTTCATTGTGCTTATTTCAAAATAGTAAGTACTTGTTTTTTAGGTCTCAAACACAAGACAAAGGGCTGAGGGGTTTATTTAACATATCAAAGTGGACCTGGGTCCCATGTTCTCCTAGCATCTCTCAGTGCCTACTTGTTATGGGGTATGGCTAGTGCATACTATGCCCCCTACCTTAAACTTCTCCAGCCAGGATACTGGGCTGCTCTTCCCTCAGTTGCCCTTCCCTATAAAATACAGCCATTTTGGTAACCTGTCCCTTTTTTGTCTACTCTTTACTTTCCTGTCTCTCCCTTCTTCCCTCTCACCATCTCCTCTCATGGCCCAGCTTAGAGTCATGTTCACTCTGTATTCTCTCAGATGTCTCTTCCTCTGGCTATACATCCCTTATATCTACAATAAACCTACTCCTCCACCAGACCTAGGATCAGTCATGTTCTTCCTTTTTTTATTTCATTGGCATAATTGGATAATATTGTTATGGATGTATTAAAGTGTTTCAACTTTTACTTACATATTTGTTGCTGTAGTATTTAAACTGTATTTTCAAGATTATGTTGATTTATATTGTCATTATATTATAATACCAAGTCAGGAACACTAGAGGGGAAATGCTCTATTTTAAATTTATTTGTGTGTATGTGTTCATGTATATGACATGTGTATTCTGGCATATGTCTGCGGACATGTGTGTGGAGGTAAGAGGAACAATTTAGATGTCATTCCTCTGCAGCTTTCCAACTTTTTGAGACAGAATCTTTCATTGTGTTAGAACTTTGTTTAGTAGGAGATATTAGCCTCAAGGAATCTACCAGGGTGCTGCTCCCATCATGCCATGACTGAAAGCATAAGAACATGCTGCCATGCTCAGCTTGTTATATAGGTCCTGGTGCTTTATCAAGTAAGCCATCCCCCAGAACTGGAAATGTATAAAAATAATTTAGTTCTCATATTTTTGTAATACAATATGATGTTTATAGTATAACCATAGTCCTAATGTTTTGAGTTATATATTTAAAATGATCCCCTTTGGCAAGTTATTAATCTACTATTGTAAATTTGTGACCAAAATTTGCTTATTTTCCAACATCTAAACATTGTGTGAGAGAGAATCCACTTTTCTTTTTAGAATACACAGAAATCATGTTAAATGCAATATGTATATGTGACAAATGATCTTCTGGGGAAAGAGTTCATGAGTCACTTCTGTAACATTTGGAATAAAATTCATTAACGAAAATAATATCAGGCTTCATATTTTATATTTTGCTTTCTTAGCATCTGGTCTTTAGTCTGTCTAATTGCATTATAATGGTTCTGTGCTGCAACAGATGCTAGAAGATTCTTTTGGCAAGAATGATAATTTTGTTTCATATTTTAAAATACCTGCATTACAATGGTCTTTTTTGTTTACTAGACCAGTAAAAAACAAAACTAAAAACTAATGTTTCTTTTTTTATGTGAATTTTATTTATACATTTTTTTATTCAAGGACTAGGAACTCTAAAATTTCCACACTAAACTCAATCTCTTGGTTAGCTTGGTGTGTACTGGCTTTCTGGTTTTGTTATCAAATGAGTAATTAGACCATATTGTTTTGATGCAGACTTGAAGTCTCAGCACTAAGGATGCTGAGGCAGGACTGAATGTGTAGGAAAGTCTAGTATGCAAAAGGAAGATGAGCTTCAGCTACAAAGCAAAATCCTGTCTCAAAAGCAAAATTAGGGGCTAGAGAGATGGCTTAGTGGCTAAGAATATTTACTGTTCTTGCAGTGGATCCAGATTCGGCTCCTGGCATCCACATGGTAGTCCACAATCACCTGCTGCACAGTACCAGGAGATCTGGTGCCCTTTTCTGCAACACACAGTGCATTTACATATATTCAGGCACACAGACATGTACATTAAATAAATATTTTTTAAAAACAGACCAAAACAAAAAGTAATGATTAAGTATGACATGTACAGTATAACAGACTCTCTTTACTATATTGCTTTGTTTGTATACTATTAACATTACCTTTAAAAGTTGAAAAGTGAATGCTTTATTGGGTCTATGCCATGAAAGAATTTCTTATATAAATAAGATTGTATGAGATAGAGTAAATTTTGGGGATAATGACTCTAGCAGGGTTATAAGAGGCAATCATATTTTAGTAAATGTCTTATTTTGTTTTAACTCAAAGAAAAAATAGGCTACTGCATATACACTTATATTGTGAAGTATAGTATTGAAAAACCCATTTCCTACTTCAATCAAATTTTTTATTAAGGTCCTTAATGTTGATAATAAGCAGTATACTATTATAAAATTTCTTTGAACTTTTCTGAATTTAGAAGCTTTTAGGACAATGAAACATTCATTTTAATTCTATAATGTTAGAAAAATATATAGCATATGTAGCATTACATATCAATGTATATAACATATACATTAAAATATATTTGTCAAATGGCCTATATATTTTTTTTAATTTAGTTGCTCTTTGGACTAATATATGGACTCGTTCTAGTTTTAGAATTAGTTTATTAATATACATCAGGATAAAATATGTTTTTTTAATTTTAATTGCTAATTTTACCAAGTGTTACAGTATACATATACTACACATGGCTATACCAAATATTATATTAAATATAAAGCTGTGAATCATGCATATCTGTAATCCTAGCATCTGAAAAACATAGATACATTGGCTTAGGAAGTTCAGGCCAGCTTGGAGAACATGGTGCACCCAAAAACAACCTAAGCTGCTTAGACAGACTCTGGATTGAAAAATACAGCAAATTATTTAAAAACATAAAAAATATTCCTCATTATTCATGCATATGAATGATACCAGGCATCATCTACTAAGATATAAGTAGATGAATACTACATGTAAAAAAAATACCTTATAGGCCTTATTTTCCCTTCTCCAGATTTGCCTACTCTCCTCCCTCTTCTTGTTTTCATGCTATGCATTGAACATTTGTGTTCTACTACCAAGCTTCATTTATGTCTATGCATGTTCTTAATGTCACAAAGAAGTAGTTAAGTTTGGAAAGCAAACACTATTTTCTCACTTTACTATTTAATAGCTGATTGTCTTTCTATGTGACACAGAATGTAGTTGGGACAGAGCATTTCATTTGAGCTGAAGCATCCCATCTCTTAGTCTTCAGTAAGGGTTGTACTAATTTTCAGCTGCTAGTAAGAGAGCTTTAATTCCTTGGGTACTAATGTGAATTATAAAGGTCACTCCAACAGCACTACAGTCTTTATGATTGTCTCTTGATATAAGAGAAAAAATGCAAAAAAAAATTATAGATTGCTCAAAATTTCCTTCAAATCTTAATTTTACGCTTCTACGCAAAAATCTAATAAATCCATGGAATTCAGTGTATTGTATCACCTGATAATATATTTGCCAAATTTAATAAATATCAATTAAAATTTAATTATAATAATTACATGACAATTTTAACACACACATATATCAGATTTGGTCATGACTTGTAATATAATAAAGACTGAGATAAATTAGAATATGAGTCTTTGAACACAATTCAGCTGCCATTCAGCATGTTTGGGTTATGCCAAGGCTTCTGTTTTTCCTAAAGACATAATAGTGAAGATGTCAAGAAAGTAGCTTTTGACTCCACACAGTCAAAATGAAATGTTCCTAGTCTAGATTTCACAAAAAATAATATAAGAAAAAAAATTCATCTTTAATTTTACTAACCTATAACTTCAGCTTAGCATTTCTTTCAATTTATAAAGATAGGTAAAGTATGAAATGGTGGTAGCTGTGAATTTGTCCTTAATATTTTATTTTTTAAATTTTATTTTATTAATTTATTCATATCCTTATATCCTTAATATTTTAATGATAAGTTTTAGTAGTCATATTTTGCCAAAATCACATAATAATGTGTACTAGTGATTAATATACTAATTGCCACTTTGAGTTTCTGTCATTATACCTTTAACTTGCACATTCAATTTCTATATTAATGTCTTAATTATAGTGCATTATAAATAATTTTATTTATATGTTTATATCTTTTATTTTTATTTTGTCCATCTAAAAAGATTGTGGGAAGTGCTTCTTATTTTTCAGCAGTTGCTAAGAGAAGCCACTGCACAAAAATATTTAAGAATACCACATTTGGAGGAGACTTTGGCAAATACAAAAAATACCATGGTACAGAACAATAATTGAGATCTGTATCATCTGTGAAATTCGGTGTGACTAGGCCAGCCATAAGGACTGGTGAGGTGACTTTTGATTTGTATGCAAAATTAGATTCATCATTTCAATGGTAGTAATGCATGAGAAAAAGCTTTCTAAAAAGCAGAGAAGTAGGTTCAAAGTCACCAGAAACAGCAAGCAGGGTCAGATAATAGAGAACAGTTAGGGTGGTGATGTATTAAATTCCGTTTTCTTTTGCTGTTGCTGGGTATCTTGCTTTGTTTCTATTTGTCAATGTTCAAATTCTACTTGCCAAGTAGTCTAAGTTAATCATTAATGAGTAAAAATTATTTATGGATTTTTATTTTAACTGGACAAATTAATGAGAGTAACATTGCAGACAAGAGGTAGGAAATATCAAAGATTAGATCAGAGCTGCGTTGGCTTTTTAAATCTCTCATTATTTCAATCAACATATACCCGGAATGAGGGAGATAGGATAAATCCGTTTCATTGTCCCACTTTTTAAAATCATGTTTTCAGACAATCATCGGCCCTTCTGGCCTGTGTCCCATAATTGGCTACTGCTTAATCTCAAGAGAGTGAACTATATAACTCAAATACTTTTTTTTTAAACACCCACAGTGTTGCTGTTCAGGCTTAATGGTCAAAATCAGCTTGATTTGCCATATTCTGGCTTTCTAAATTTGTGCTTTAGCTAGTTTTCTGGGAGAAATGTCGATGTGACTCTCCAGATTATAATGAAGGTCAGCTAGAGCGGCAGCTATGATTTCAAGAAACTGCAGAAAGACACGGGTTTGGAAAATAAGCTAATAGACTACCAAAGTCTATTTAAACTGTTCTCTTAATCTAGACAATTTTACTTAAATGTTCCTTGTGGAGTAAGAAACCCACATCTTACTGAACTCTTCCAATTATTCTCCCTGTGCTGTGATTATGCCTTGATTTTAGGCAGGAACCTGGAGAGATCTGTATGATTCCTACTCAGTCAGGCTAAAATTGTATTTGTATCTGAACACTTGTCTGTCATTTCCAAAAATGAAAAGCATGGGCATATGTTCAGAAAGAGGTTCATGGAAGGAACTTAAAATGCTAGGCTAACATTATTGAACCAAGAGTTATAGTCTTCAAATAGGCCTTAGACGGAGTTTCAGGTCTGTTGTTGATAGCACAGATTAGATGTATGTATTCATTATTAAAATACTAACAAGCTAATAAATTCACCAATAGTATAACCTTTCATTTAAGATAAGGTTTAAAATTTAAGAGACTCTTCTTTAAATCATATCTTAAATGTGATATCACACATACATGCATGCATGTATATATACATACGTACATACATACATACATACATACATACATACATACATACATATATTCATTCATTGTTGGTAAAACAGCATATTTCTGATCCAATATGTGACAACATTTTGCTCTCTAATAACTACACTTGCTATTTTATCTTCTCTTGTTACCTTTCTTTAGAAAATCATAATCTTTTGTCAGTAAAAATGAGGATACCTTAGATTGTGATTAATGGCAATTAAAGAAAGTTGCCCCCATACCAAAATGTGTGTACACATTAAATGGCATACATATTTTTTAATTTACTGAAATTATAATAAGGTCACCATAATTTTAATTGTTGCTGATTAAACAAATGGATGAATAACTTTTTTGGAACTTGTTTGTTCTTCTATAGGAGCAATTAATGCCTACTCCTTTCTTTTGAAGTACTGGCTCCTGATGAATAGATTCTAGGAGAGTAGGCTTCAACATATTCAGATGTGCACACATCGATGGGATCAAGATGCTCCATTGGATACTTCCCTGGTCACTCAGTTGGGTGGTCCTAATTAAACTCAGTGGGTTACAAAACAAAACAAACAAAACAAAACAGAACAAAATAAAATGATGTGAACAGTGGAAAGGGAACTCTAGAGAACAGGAAGGGTAGACAGAAGTAGAAGGGAAATAAGAGTGGATGGGTGGTGAGAGCAGCTAGAATTCAATTAACAAACCTTCTCATGAAATCTAACATGTAAGCATGATGGCAATGGTGTAATTCTTGCATTGTGAGTTCCAGACCACACCAGAACCACATTATGACTCAATCTCAAAACAAAACCAAAGAGAAAACAGTTATATCACACATTCAGTGGCCTAGATTTCATATTAGCAAAAATACAGGTTTGTTCTTTTGCTCATGAGTTCTCATAGTAATAGTCCGGTGAAGTTTCAAGTATTCCCACATTTACTCACATATTAGTTTCATGCATTAGAGCTTTTGAATTTCTAAATTACACAAAAAAATCATTTTAGTTTTTTATTCCATTGCTAATAAATTTTCTTACATGTGGATCTTGATAGCCATTGGATTTTACTCTAGATATTTTGTCATTTATGATGCTTAGAGTTGTCTTTGAAGGCTTTGTTTTTGATATTTATTAATATAATTTCTTGTTTTGCTGAGTCATCCTTTCTACTACTACAAAACCTTCTAGCCACTTGCTTCAGTAAATGTAAAATGGCCATAGCCTGTCAATGATACTGGCAGAAACATGACCACACTTCAGCAAACTCTACAGCAATTTTTATTTCCCCTACAATTTTACACTCTGATATAACTTGATAATTTTATATTCATAATGTGTGTCAGCTTTAACAGGACCTGATAACTAAGTAAAATATCTATTGAAAGTGAACAAGAAAAAATACATAAAGTCATGCTCGATGGTCCAAGGGCAGCTTAATTAGGAAAGTGAATGTGGTGAAAATGTTAAGAGAATAACAATGAGGCATAAAGCTCAAGACAAAACAGATCACTATGAGCTTTTATAAAGATTTGTAGTTGGCTTTGAAATATTACTGGGAAGTAAATGTTAAAATATTTTATGAAGTAAATATTTAATAAACACTTGTACACTTTCCTGAGCTATATGAATGAATACAAGATTACCAATTTTCTATTACTATAAGACACATTTTATAGTATTGTACTCAAAATCGTAGGCCAGTCTTTAAAATAAATGTCATGTAGTGTTCATATTGATTAGTGAGGATGGAAAAAAAATCGATCACTAAATTAATTGGCCATCTCATTCATATTTAGTTACAACAATTGGATAGCCATTTGAGGTTGAAAATTTGAGACTTTTTAACCTTAAATTTGAAAATAAAAGACTACATTGCATAGTGACTCATACTTCCTTATATTATAATTTTTATTTTTATAAATCTTATTTGACTTTCTGATTTAATTACAAATGATAAAATATCCATGCAATGACTTCTATATTGAAAACACACAATATTAATATTTTATATTATCATTTGTTTGTCATTATTTATTTTAAAACTGAGCAAAGTTATTTAAGTTGACTAACTTGTTTAAAAGATGTACACTAGGACCAGATTCTAAGATGGAGTTTCCTATCAAAAGACAATGTAAAGAAACCAATAATGTAATCATGATTCAAGAAATTTTACACAACTGTTAATGAGCACTATCAATTCTTCTTTGCTAAAAACCATTGATAATTTACTTTTATTTTTTTTGGTTTTTCGAGACAGGGTTTCTCTATGTAGCCTTGGCTGTCCTGGACTCGCTTTGTAGACCAGGCTGGCCTCGAACTCACAGCTATCCGCCTGCCTCTGCCTCCCGAGTGCTGGGATTAAAGGCGTGCGCCACCACACCCGGCTCTATAATTTACTTTTAAATTACTCTCATTTACATTGCTCCCTTGAGGACCAAATTGATCATTACTTAAAACTACCTGACTTGAACAACCTTTCAACTTATATGAGAAAATGGTTAAATAACTTTTATGCCAGTATTTCAGTATTTGTATTTAGCATCACTTGTAACATGACTGAATTATAAACATTTTACTATATACTCAAATTTTATGAAATATTTTAGCAATACCATGCTTTTCAAGTATAGTTTGTATGAGTTATAACACAAGAACTGTAAAAGCGCAGTTATATTTTGTGCAGCCTATCATTTATGAAAATACATTAAAATATTGTCAAAATAAAAGTTAATATTTACCAAAAGAATTAAGCCCCCCCCCCAAACCCTAAGAAACCACAACATTTGAAAGAAATTTTAAAGATTATTATGGCTGAATTTCTTACTTTTTGCTGAGTTATAAATTAATTTCCTATCTAGCATCTTCATTAATAGGTCTCTCACAATAAAATTCAGCCTTTGTTCAAATACCCAACCAGAGTTTTTGAATGTTCTAGCTTTTATTTTTGAATACAGATCTTTAAAATAATTTAAAAGTTTATTATTTTCTGTTTAAATGTTTGCTTGCATGTATGTGCATGTTTGTACCACAAGCAAGCTAGGTATTCCCAGAGGTCAGAATAGGGCATCGGGTCCTCTGGAAGTGCTCTTAGCAGCTAAATAGTTTCCCTAGCCTTGAAAAAAATCAACCTTACTTTGTATATAGCCCATTGTGCCATGAAGAGGCTTAAAGTACTGGTATGGGATATGATTCAGGCCAACAAAACAGCAACAGATTTTGGGGGTGGAAACAGTAAGAAAAGTTCATAGCATTATATGGTTGAAATTTACTTCATGATACACTTATAATTTAAATCATAAAATTCCTGCTGATTTACTGATGACTCAATAAATATTTGATGAACTCTTATTAGGCTGAACTGGTACATGATATATGGTAACAAATGGACAAATTTGAGTTAAAGAGATAAAGCATTCTTAGAACAAATAATTCTCATTCTCAATCTCTAGCTAGAGGAAATTTTTAATCATAAATTTAAATGTGCCATTGTACTATTTGAAATGATATCATTTTCTAAGAAGTTATTTGATGTGAAAATATTTGAGAGACTGTTTGATGGGGAAAAATTAAATGTGCAAGCAATTAATAAGAAATTTGTCAAATAACATAGGCTTTGATTCTCAAAAATCTAATACATTCTATCCAGTGAAGTATAACCCTTTAGTCTTTAAAGTGGCATATTATAATAAACAACATAATGTTTCCAGACTAATAATATTTTTAAAGTTTTCTTTTTATTTTAATTTATTATAATTTATTCAGATTATATCCTGAATGTTATCCAATCCTTTGTATCTCACCTTTCCTACCCTCCCTCCCTCTTCTCCACTATTGCCCTCCCCTAGACCTCTGACAGAAGGGGACCTCTTCCCCCACTATATGGGCACTGCATATCAGGTCTCATCAGCATAGCCTTCATCTTCTTCCTCTGTGTGCCACTGGCCCTCCCCACCAAGGGGAAGTTTTCAAATCATGGGCACCAGAGTTCATGTCAGAGCCAGTCAACACTCTCCCCACAACTGTGGAGAATGAGCAGTCCATTGCCTAGATCTGAACAGGGAGACTAGGTTTATTGCATGCATTGTCCTTGGTACAACAGTTTGTGCATGCCCCCTGGGTCCATTTCCACAAGCCCTGATGGTCTCCTTGTGGGGCTCCTGAACTCTCTTTGTTCTTCCATTCCCCTCCATTCTTCCATACCACTCCCAGCACTCCACCCAGGGTCCCGCAGCGGGTCCTAGCATCTATCCCAATCCCCTGCTGGGTGGAGGCTCTCAGAGGACATCTAGTTGGGCTAATATCCACTTATAAGTGAGTATATATCATGCTTGTCTTTCTGGTTTACCTTGCTCAGGATCATCATTTCTAGTTCCATCAATTTACCTGCAATTTTCAAGATTTCCTGTTTTTAATAGTTGTGTGGTATTATGTTGTGTAAATGTACCACAGTTTCTTTATCCATTCTTCAGTTGAGGGACATCTAGGTTGTTTCCAGTTCAGTTTATGAATAAGGCTGCTATGAACATATTTGGGCAAATGTTCTTATTGTACGGTGGAGCATCTTTCAGGTATTTGTTCAGGAGTAGTATAGCTGGGTCTTGAGATAGAGTGTTTCTCTTTCTCCACATCCTTGCTAGCAGGTGCTGTCATCTGAATATCTGATCTTAGTCTTTCTAACAGTTGTAAGATGAAATATTCGAGTCATTTTAATTTGCATTTACCAGATGAGTAAGGACATTGAACATTTCTTTAAATGTTTCTCAGCCATTGGATATTCTTCTTTTGAGATTTCTCTGTTTAGCTGTGTACCCCATTTTTAATTGGATTATTTGATTTGGTGGTATTTAATTTCTTGAGTTCTTTATATATTTTGGATGTGGGGTTGGTGAAAATTTTTTCCCAGTCTGTAAGCTGCCCTTTTCTTCTATTGACAGTATCCTTTACCTTACAGAAGCTTTTCAGATTCATGAGGTCACGGTCACATTTATTAATTGTTGATCTTAGAGTCTGAACTATTGTCTAGCTAGAGGAATAAGACAACAAAAGGAGATAAATGGGATCCACATCAGAAAGGAAGAAGTCAAAGTATCACTATTTGCTGATGATATGATAGTATACATAAGTTGCCACCAAAATTCAACGGAGAACTCTTATAGCTGATGAACAACTTCAGCAAAGTGGCTGGATACAAAATCAAATAAAATGTCAGTATTCTTTCGGTATTCAAACAACAAATGGGTGGAGAAAGAAATTAGGGAAACTACACTCTTCACAAATAGCCACAAATAATATAAAGTAATTTGGTGTAGCTCTAACCAAGCAAGTGAAGGATTTGTATGAAAAAAAAAAACCTTTAAGTCTCTAAAGAAAGAAATTGAAGAAGATATCAAAAGATGGAAAAATGTCGCATGCTCATGAATTAG
Organism: Acomys minous; assembly: GCF_964271855.1. Lineage (NCBI taxonomy): Eukaryota > Metazoa > Chordata > Mammalia > Rodentia > Muridae > Acomys > Acomys minous. The sequence continues at coordinate 89,943,576 of NC_140488.1, read as the reverse complement.
TAGGATCAACAGAGTATAAATGACCACATTACCAAAAGCAATCTACAGATTCAATGCAATCTCTATTAAAATATCTACACAATTCTTTACAGAACTAGAAAGATGAATTCTCCACTTCCTATGAAAAAAAAACAGAATAGCTAAAACAATCCTGTACAATAAAATATCTTCTGAAAGAATCTCCATCCCTGATCTCAAGTTGTACTATAGGGCCATAGTAAAAATTATTGCATGGTACTAGCATAGAAATAGGCTGACTGACCAACGGAATCAAATTGAAGATCCCAAAATAAACCCACACACCTATGGATACTTGATTTTTGACAAAAAAAAAAAAAAAAAAAAGCAAAAACCACACAATGGAAAAAAGATAGACTCTTCAACAAATAGTGCTTGTCTAATTGGATGTCTACATGTAGAAAAATGCAAATATATCCTTATTTATCAGCCTTCAGAAAACGAAATTCCAAGTGAATTAAAGACTTCAACATAAAACTAGACACAATAAATCTGTTAGAAGAGAAATTCAGGGAAGAGCCTAGAACTCATTGACATAGGAAACAACTTCCCATACAGAACACCAATAGCTAAGGCTCTAAGATCAACAATTAATAAATGGAGATTTTTACACAGAAAAAAATTATAGTATACTATTAGAGCATATAACATTTTATGAAAGTTATATAAAAAGATGGATGTTTCATTTACAAAGAGAAATATGCATTGTGATAGGCAACAAACTTTAATTGAATTAACATCACTTATTTAAAAATCCATGAAGTCTAATGAATACATAAAAATACTTAAATTAAATTCAGGGTGAAACTTCCACTTCAAAGCTGAATTTCATCTTCTAATTTCAACTTTAGTTTTTTTTATTATTTAAACACTTTTTATTTTTTACATATAAATTTATATAAACTACCTCCAGCAAGAAGAACCATGGCACAATTAGGAATTATATAAATGTTACATTCTTAGTGCTTGGCTATTTGTATTTGACAGCCTTGGAGAAAACAGCTTTCCTATCTTGGTGTGTCTAAAATTCTGAATGTAAATCAATCTCCATCATATCTTGTCATTATCAACTTAAAACATCTATCTAGACCTAAAAACATCTTAGCCACTAAACAAGTAAGCTTCATTATAAAACTAAGCTACCTGGTTTTCAACTCCATCAGAGACTTGAGAAGAAATAAATTTGATTAGCTGAGTATGCTGGGAGTGCAAGTGAATAGCTTTCCAAATGACAAAGACAGTTTTCTATCTGAATAGTCACCCAAAACTCTCTATAATGTTGGAGCATCATCTTCAGCCTTCTGGCCCACTATATCTGAGAGACATATTTGTGAGGCAGGAATTGTTGAGAACTTGCTTGCCCTTCCTTGGCAGAGTTTGGCCATTGACTCTGCCTACATTCAACCTTGCCCTTTTTAGGCAGAATTCTGTCTATGTTAGAAACAAGGACATTTTACCCAGTGGCTTGTTTGCCACATTTGAAGCCATCTCCATAAAGAGATTCTTTGATACTCATCATCCTCTTTGAGGTAGGCTGGGTGTTGCCAGTAGTTAACCTGTCTCATTGTCAGTGAATCTTTAAAATAATAAAAACACTTTAAGTGACATATTCTGCATGTCTCTGAGGTTTTTCAAGACCTTTTTTAAACTATCCTACCTTATCTTTCAATAGAATCATATCTATCTACAGCACCTAAGATGTTTATTCTTGTGATAAAAGTAGACTAGTTATTTATATGACCATGATTTGATAAACTAACAATTACCTTATATAACTTATTTATCCTAAACAGCCTGCAATAGCACTTTTAAAGTACTGGAAATAAACTTTGTATTATAATTGAATTACATGGGTACAATACCTCATATTAGACTATATATATGTATATATATATGAAGAATACTCTTAAATTTGAAACATTTGAATTTTATACCATTGTATATAGAATTAAACTTATTTTGTATCTATATACAAAATTCTATACCAGTGAATAAGAAATGACTTGTGAGTGACAATTGAAGCATTAAGTTGAGTAGATTCACTAGTCTACTTTTTGTTCTGTCTTCCCTATATATTTCTATATTCCCCCTTCTTTCTTTTCAACACCTATCTCCAAACCTAAGAATGTAAGATAAAGGAAAATAGAGACATTGCTTAGTCTAGCCTTGTTTTCTCTCTAAATAAAATGAACAATAACTTGTAACCAATTCCCATTGATAGTAATTCTTTATAGCCCAAGAAAGAACCAAAAATCTATATGACCTCCCTTAAAGGAAATGTGACATCATTCTCTTAAGGTTTCTTCCTGCTGATTTGGGATGAATAATACCTTTGTAGGGGCCCAAATAAAATTGGGGAAATGGCTAAACAATGTAGGAATAGCATTTGTGGTCCACTTTCTAAATGTCGAGAAATTCCATGCTTAATTAGAGTTCTGTGTGGGACAGTCTGAAATGCTGGACCAATTGGGATTGGAAGCTTTCTTTGAAAGTGTCCTGGGAGCTGTCTTCTCCTTCTCGTGAGGAACAGCAACTGTAGCACTTGGTACTGGAACATGAAGTATACAGGATATCAGTGTCAAGCATGCTGAGAGCATTGAATCCTGTCAGGTCTGATCCAGCATCAGGATCTGGTTCTTTTGTTCTGAAAACATATAACTTCTCACAATCATTATACAGTCTTAAAATTATAAGTTTATAAGGTGTGTGTGGAGCAGAGAACAATTAAGTAGTCTGGCAGTATCATTAAAAACTTTGAAAAGTATGTTTGAGGTAGGAAGAAAATTTGAGTACCAAGGCAATAGAAAGGTAAAGTTATGTTAACTGAAATATTTTCAATTGCCTCAGTATGTGACTTTTATAAAATTAAGAAGAGAGCAGATTTAAACAGGTTAATTCAAGAGAATGAATCCATTGTCACATGGGTAGAATTGTAGATGGTTGTGCTGAGTGAAATGTATGACCTGGCTAATTTACTCTTATATAGAATATATATCTCATAGAGGTTGAGAAGAAACTTCCAGTTTTCTTTATGAGGCAGCGTTTCATTTAGGGCAGAGTTTTATTTAGCATAGGCTAATTTTGAACTTGTTTCAGTATATAGTCAAGGCTGTGTTTGATTATCTTGTCTCCACCTTCTAAGTGCTAGGATTATAGGCATGCATCACTAGACACATCACATAGATATTTAAAAAATAACATTAATGGCCCCCAAAAGTTTTCAAAGGCTTTAAAAAAATTCTTTGTTTGTGCATGCCATCTTTGAAGTTAAAAAGTTTAACTGTTTCCTATATTCCAAATTTTATTATATGCAAAGATAATTTTCTCAAATAGTAGATAAGGTTTTTCAAATCAAATACTACTTTCATGTTTGGAGTTGTCCTTAAAAACATAGAACTAAACTGAAACCAAATTAGCTAGTCTTGATTTTCAAGCTGTTGAGAATATTTAACATTATAATATATTTATGAAACCCTCTATGTTTGATGTTCATAGATAATTTGCATCTAATACAACTCAAAGGAGATACCTGTGTTTGGAAGTCTGTATTGTTATCTGGTAGTTGTATACTGTCCCTTTTACATGCAGAGACATCATAGAATACATATTACAGCATACATTACACTAGATGATACTGACTTTCTGAAATATTTAAGTTCAATATTTAATCAATCATATTATATAATCAGGATTTTAAAATGGAGCTTTAGTTTACTCTCAGATTTTAGTATAGATTTAAACACAGGACATAGATTAAAATATATATTCACAAATAATGTTCTTAGCCACTTTATGCTTCCCAAAATTCTAAGAGAAGTTATATTCTGTGTATCATTCTTATAGGAGTAGTATAAAACTAGAGATTATTAAAATAACTTACACTAATAGAATTTTACCATCACTTACCATATAGTCTTTTAGTTACTGTGTGCATACTTTTGACAAATGATGGATATTTTCTTACAGTTTCTTTGAGTTTGAGAAAGCTTGAGAAACACTCACTACAAAAGGTGATATTTTTGAGCATTCCAAACAAGTTAGTTCCAATATACATTCTATAAAAATGTCTTCTGAAATAAGGAAAAGATTTAAATGTGGCATCTTAAGTGGAATTGCAATAAAACAATGTTTTAAAATATTCTTCCCCACATACACAAACAAGTGTCACTGGATTAACAGGCTATTTTCTGACTCTCAAATATAAGCCTGCCTCAAAACTCAAAACTCAAAGAAACTGTCAGACTTATCATTTGGAAATCTGCTAACCGGCCCTCCCTATATTCTCAGGTAATTAATTTTATTCCTTCTCAAGTCCCGGATGAGTTTGAAGACAAGATAGTTTAGTTTTACTATTGAGCTTAGTGGTTTAGGGATTAAGATGTATTTAGGTGTAGATAGATGTTTTAAGTTGATAACGATGAGATATGATACATATTGATTTACATTCAGAATTTTAGATCGTTCAAGAGAGGAAAGATATTTGCTTCAAAGTTGTCAAATACAAATAGCCAAAACATTATGAATGTGATTTTATATAACTCCTGATTTTTGGGGGGTTGTTCTTGCTGTAGGTAGTTTATTGTATACATGTGTAATTATGCAAATATTTAAAAAGAATAATCATGAATAAAAAGTCCATTTAGTTATTGAAATAAATTGAGGGTAAATCAAATTAGTGAACTCCTTGTAAATATAATCAGTGACTAATAATGATAATCTGCTTTTAACTTCCCATGAAATTGTTCTGTTTTCATCATAAAGCCATAACAAGGGGCATAAAATTGATTATCTTAATAAGTCTTGTGAATTGTTTAAATAAAAACCACATTGGCATTAAAGACTGATCTATAAATATTAAAACTTATGTTGTTCATTATTTCTGTGCACTCCCATCAACAGGGTGACTTGGCAGAATTAAATTGAAGTAAAAAACAGTTATGTAAGAAAATATATATGTGTATATATACCTGTATATATACATATCCATTTATCATATGTACATACAATTGAACAAAGTTTCTCTTTTTTTAAGTAGTCAAAATGTTGCAGGGTATATATCTTATATACACATACAGATCTGGATATATATATATATACACACACACACATACATATATATACACATACATAAATATACATGTACATATGCATATATAATTTTAAATTACATGTATGTCTATACATTTACAAAACAAGGCTTAAATAATTTTAAGAACAGATAGATGTATGAGTACTGAAAGTTCTGCTTTGCATAAATATTGTTACTTTTTTCTTTTGTTTTAATTATGAACATGATCTTTATTGAGCTTATGCACCAGAGTGGAGATAATGTTTGTTCTAAAACCAAGTGTTTGTTATTATAGTTATTTATTATAATTCAACTATGAACATGGTTGAGCAAATGTCCTTGTTGTTTCATGGAGCATCTTTCAGGTCTATTCTCAGGAGTGGTATGGCTGAGTCTTGCAATAGCACTGTTTCCAATTTTCTGAGAAAGCACCAGATTGATTTCCAAAGTAGTTGCACAAGTTTCTCCTCCCACCAGCAATGGAGGACTGTTCCCCTTTCTCTACATACTCACTAGCATGTGCTGTCACCTGAATTTTTTGTCTTAGCTATTTGGATAGATGTAAGGTAGAATCTCAGAGTCATTTTGAGTTGCATTTTCCTGATGACAAGGCATGTGAACATTTCCTTAAGTGCTTCTCAGCAGTACAATATTCCTCTGTTGAGAATTCTCTGTTTAGTTCTGTACCCTATTTTTAATTGGGCTATTTGGTTTGGTGGTGTGTGTGTGTGTGGCGGGAGGTATTTAAAGGTGGGCTTGGTACTTGCTTGTCCTGTGTGTGGAGGTCAGGAAACAGATTTTGGGAGTTAGAATCCTTTCTAGCAATCAAACTCAGGCTGTCAGGCTTGGTGGCAAATTACTTTATACACTGAGCTATCTTGCCAGTTCTATTTAGTTTGATGATCAAAAGTCAAATTTATTTTTATAATAAACAATGTTAATAAAAATAAATGTAAAGTTTTTATTCTGTTGTTGTTGTTGTTGCTTGAAAAGCTTAGCCATATATTTATCTGGAAAATCTTTTATTTCTCTAAAATTCTCTTGGCCAAGCCACATGAATTTCCTTGCTTTTTCTGAAATGAATTATGCATTCTCATGTAGTATGTAACACATTTCTCTGTTTGAGAATGCTTCTTTCCTGTATCCATTCCTTGGTATTTTTATTTTCCTATGGGAATTTAGGCATCCTTTTTTGTGTCTACTTGGCTCATTCATTTTGATTTTTTGAGTCATGCTGAAACTATCACCCTACACTTCTCAACTATAATTTCATGTGGGCAGAGTTCCAGTGCTTCCTACAATCTCCAGATTTTGCACAAGGGTTGGCATTGAGTAGCATGGAAGTCAGAGCCATTGAAGAAAAGAAATCAACAGAATAACAGCTTTCTACAGTTGATTATGTATAAATAAGAAGTCAAATGATCAAGCTTTCTATGAGTAGAAGGTGGTTTTTAAGATTGTAATTAAGTCTGATTATGAAGATTGCACTGCATTAAGAATAATGCTTTTAGTATGTTTTCAGTGTTTCTGTCATGAAAGCAACCCATCATCATGCAATCAGAATCTACAAGTATTTCTTTTAAGGTGTTTATAATAAACTCATGGCAAATTATATTGCTTGAAAATTTTTTATGATCTGCATTTTCATAAGAAATCAACATACTACATTAAATCCATTGTGAATTATTGCATATATACTGACTAATTTTGGTATGTAAATATGTGTGTGTCAGTGTTCGCGCATGTATATGTATGTAGAGACTAGAGACTGATGGCTGTCTTCCTCTTCATTCTTAACATATGTTTGCAAAAGGGTTTCTAGTTGAACATGGAGCTCACTGATTTAACTAGCCAGGCTGTCCAGCACACCAAGGCATGGTTTTGAATCAGCTTTCTCAGAGGTTGGAATACAAGTATGCACTGCCATGCCCATGTTTTTGTCTTTGTTTTCAGGTGCAAGGGAAACTCAGGTGTTTATGCTTGCATGGCAAGTGCTTTATAAACTGAGCTACCTCCTCAATTCCCAAAGTTTACTGATTTAAATGTGTTCAGAACTTTATTATTTATATATGTAAAATCAAATGTGATATCTATCAAAATTGGGATATAATTTCTTTTGTCATAATTATTACTTGTCCCTTTCTAGAGGCAACATGAAATGAATGGTTGGTCCTACAGTTTTATGTTTCACATCATTTCAGTCTGAACAACTTATAATGGACCTAAGAAATCAGAACCACCCTTTCATATTCTTTGGATACTAACAGTTTATACATTATTTTATTTTTCATTTTTGTCTCTAACAAAGATTGAGAAATATATTTCCTTTTTTCTTTTATAGAAATAGATTACTTTCTCATATAATAGATCTTTATTACCATTCCCTTTCCCTTTACTCCTCTCAGTTCCTTCCCCCTTCCCTCCCATTTAGATCTAACTTCTTTTTGCCTCTCATTAAAAAAGAATAGGGTAAGAGATACAACAAAACATAAAAAAATTATATATAATAAGATGAAGCAAAAACTATAATATTAAAACTGAACACAGCAACCAAACAGGAGAAAAAGAGTCCCAAAAACAGGCACAAGAGTCAGAGACACACTCATTCTCATACAGAGAAGTCCCATAAAACTACTAACAAGAAAGGTATATTACAGTCTTTTCTACTTCTCATTTGTGGGTTTCCTTGGCTCTGATGGGAGGGATTTGATGGAGTCATCCAATTTAGAAATGTGTTCTCCAAGGATTCTCTCTCTCTTCTCTCTCTCTCTCTCTCTCTCTCTCTCTCTCTCTCTCTCTCTCTCTCTCTCTCTCTCTCTCTCTCTCTCTCCATGTAATGTCTGGACGTGGGTTTCTGCATCTATGGCAGTCTGCTACATGAAGAATCTTCTCTGATGATGACTAAATACAGTACTGATCTATGAGTGTAACAAAGTATCATTAAGAGTCATTTTACTGACTTGGTATTGTTTTTAGACTAGTAATGTTAGTTTTAACCTAGATCTCTTTGCTATCTATTTTGTGAGTCCTGGTTACCCCAGCAGTGTTGGATATGGATTCCTTCTTGTAGAGTAGGAGTTAAGTCAAATCAAATATTGGATGGCTACTCCCACAACCACTTTGCCACTATTTCCATAGCTCATCTTTGGAAAAGGACAGTTTGTAGTGCAAAGATTTTGTGGCTAGGTCAATGCTTACATTCTTCTTTGTACTCTACAGAGCACCTTCCTCCAACAAAGACACTAGAACTTGTCGAAAAGTTTTCATGTAGGAACCAGCTTAACTTCTCCAAGTTCAATGAGTTGTATGAGTGTTGTCCTCAGCAATAAAGTCCACTTCAATTTTTTGAGAGCAGCCAGTTATTTTAGCAACTGCCTTGGTTGTTTAGAGTTTCTATGAAACCCCTTTGACCAACAACTAAATTGAGTGAAACCCAGTGCTTGGATTGGAAGCATTTTTTGATGACTAGAGATGGCCATTTGGGATTCCATCTTCCCCATTATTAGAAGATCTCATTGTGATTGCCTTCATGTATCTTAAGGACTTTCAATGGCACTAAGTTTCCAGACCATCTCTTTAATGTCCTTCAATTCCATTTGTCTCTCCTTAACTTCCCTCCTTAAACCTTATTTCTCCTCCTACTTCCTATCTGGTCCTCCCATTCCTGTCCCGCGCAGTTGACTCATAAAACATATTCTATTTTCCTTTCCCAGAAAGAGCTATGTGTTCCCCCCAGCCCCTTCCACCATACCTAATGTCTCTGGGTCTATAGGTTGTAGGCTGGTTATTATGTATTTATTTGCTAATAGGAAGATTATAAGTAAATACATACTATATTTAACTTTCTGGGTCTGGATTATTGCAATCAAGATGATGTTTCATAGATCCATCCACTTTACTACAAATTTCATGATGTCATTTATTTTAACAGCTGAGTTATTACTTAATTGTTTAAATGTACCACATTTTCTTTATTCATTCTCGTGGTGATGGACATCTAGATTGTTTCCAATTTCTGGCTATTATGAAAAGTGCAGCAATGAACAGGGTTGAACAAGTGTCCTTGTGATAGGATAGAGTGGATTTGGGGAATATACCCAAGAGTTGTTTAGCTGGGTCTTGAGGTAGACCAGTTTCCAACTTTCTGAGGAACCTCTATATTGATTTTCACAGTAGCTTTATGAATTTGAACTCCCAATAGAAATGGAGTAGTGATACCCTTGCTCTACATCTTCCTCAGCTGACCTGTCCCTTGTTTTATTTTTGAGCCATTCTGACAAGTATAAGATGGAATCTCAAAGTAGTTTGATTTGCATTTCCATGATGGTTAAGGATATTGAACCTTTCTCTAAGAGTTTTTGAGAATTCTCTGTTTAGAACTGTATTACATTTTGCCTTGGACTATTTGGTGTTTTAGTATCTATATTCTTGAAGGGATGTTTGTGTATATACGTGTATACATGTTGTGATGATAATATGCATTTATCATTTTTGGAGTTGGTAGGTATATTTTTTCATTCTGTAGGCTGCCACTTTGTACAAATTATGGTGTCCTTTGCCTTACAGAAGCTTTTCATTAATTCTTTTTTATTAATTGTTAATCTTAGTGACTAATAGTGTTATGTGCAGGAAGTCTTCTGTTGTGCCAATGGCGTCAAGGCTATCCTCCATTTTCTCTCCTATCAGTGTTTTTCATTGTATGTTGAGGTCTATGACTCACTTGGACTTAAGTGTTATGCATAATACATTTAGTATATTTTCATTGTTCTACATCCACACATCCAGTTTGACCAGCAAAATTTGATGAAAATGCTTTCTTTTCCCAGTGTGTATTTCTGGCTTCTTATATATAAAAATATAATGTATTCATAGGTGCATGGATTTATGTCTGGGCCTTGAATTTGATTACATCGATCAAACTTTTTTGTGCCTATACTATGCTTTTTTGTTGTTGTTACTATAGCTCTGAAGTACAACTTAACTCAGAGATAGTGATATCTCTCACTGTCATTTTAATATTCATGATTATGTTAGTTATCCTGGGTGTGTGTGTGTGTGTGTGTGTGTGTGTGTGTGTGTGTGTGTGTGTGTGTGTATGTGTGTGTGTTCTCATATGGTGTTGAGAATTGTTCTTTCAAATTATTTAAAGAGAGGTGTTGGAATTTTATTGAGGAATGAATTGCTTTGGTAGAATGGACATTTTTACTACATTAATCTTACTGGTCCATGAACAAGAATGATCTTTTCATCTTCTGATATCTTTTTAAATTTTTTCTCAGATTTTACATTTTTGTCTATTTTCAAAAGGAAATTTGCGTGTAATTGTCTTTCATTTTGGATCTTTGTGTTATTTGGGTATCCGTGTAACTGTGGCCTCTTAAACTGAATAGATCAAAGTTCTTTCTGTTTTATTTTGTGGAGTAATTTGAAGAGAATATCATTAGTTCTTCTTTGAAAGTCTAGTAGAATTTTGCATGGAAACAATCTGTCTTTGGGAATTTTTTGGTTGGGAGACCTTTCATGACTGTTTCTATTTCACTATGGGTTATTGGTCTATTCATATCATTTACCTGATCTGATTATATTTTGGCAATTGGAACTTATTGAGAAAACATCCACTTCATTTAGAGTACAGGTCTTTAAAGTGTCCTTATGATTCTCTGGATTTCCTATGTGTCTGTTGTTACCTTTCCCTTCTTGCTTTTTGTTTTGTTATTTTGTACATTGTCTCCCTGCCTATTAGTTAGCTTAGATAAGGCTTTGTTTATCTTCTCAAAGAAGGTAAGCTTGTTTATTTTCTCAAAGAACCAACTCTTGGTTTCATTGATTCTTTGTATTGTTCTTTTTGTTTTTACTTTGACTTCAGCCCTCAGAGTGATTATTTCTTGCCATCTACTCCTCTTGATTATGTTTGCTATTGTTGTTGTTGTTCTAGAGTTTTCCGGTATGTTCCTAAGCAATTAATATGAAATGTCTCCAGTTTTTTCATGAAGGTGTTTAGTACTATGAACTTGATTGCCTGTTTGTGTTCTGAAAGTTTGGTTTGCTGTTGTATGCATTTTCATTACATTCTAGAGAGTCTTTAATTTCGTTATTTCTGTCTTGACCTATTTTTTTCATTCAGTATAGGATTGTTCAGTTTCAATGAATTTATGACCTTTCTGTTGTTCAGTTGTTGATATCCAGCTATAGTTCATGGTGGTTTGACAGGATGTAGGGCAACCTACTTTATTTATGAGTTTGTGGTCGATTTTGGAGAAAGTTTTATGAGGTGCAAATAAAAAGACATTTTCTTTTGTGTTTGGGTGGAATGGTCTATAAATACCTGTTAGGTAAATTTGGTTTATAATGTTTTTTTCCAGTATATCTCTGTTTATTTTTTGTCTGAATCACTTATCCATTGGTAAGAGTGAAGTGTTGACATCTCCCCCATCTAGATATGAAGCAGACAATTGCTTTATCATGGAGTATTTTACTTTCTCCATCTATGGTGACTGACAGCTCCACTGGGTATAGTAGTATGGGCTGACATGTGTGGTCTCTTAGAGTTTGTAGTATATCTGTCCATGCCCTTGCAGCTTTTAGTGTCTCCTTTGTGGAGTCCAATATAATTCTAATAGTTCAGGCTTTATATGTTACCTTTTACCCTTGCAGCTTTTAACATTCTTTCTTTGCTCTGATCATTTAATGATTTGATTATTATGCACCCAGGGTACTCATTTCAATTACAATCTACTTGGCGATCTGCGTGCTTCTTCTAAATCTCTGGGCATCTCATTCTTTAGGTTATCAAAAATTTATTCTATGTGACTATGTTGAAAACATTTTCTATGCCTTTGACCTGGGTTTCTTCTCTTTCCTCTATTCCTATTATTGTTCTTAAGTTTTTTTTCATAGTGTCCCAGAGTTCCTGCATTTATTTTTTGGTCAAAAGGCATTTTATTTTTATTATTTAATTTTTTCTTTGATTGATGTATTAATTTCTTCTATTGTGTCTTCTATACCTGAGATTCTCTATTCTATCACTAGTATTCTGTTGCCAAAACTTGCCTTTGTAGTTCCTGTTCTATTTCTAAATTTCCAGAATTTCCTCAGTTTATTCCTCTTTGCTGATTCTGTTTCCAATTTCAGATAATGTATAGTTTTAAGCATTTCCTCCCAGTGTTTGTGTTTTCCTGGACTTATTTATTTTGTCTTTTAGGAGCTTTTATAGCCAGAAAAACTATTTTAAGGTCTTTTCTTTGTGTGTCATACATTTTGGAATAGTCAGAGTCTACCATGGTAAGATAGCTGGCCCTAGTGAAGACATTACCCTGGGTGTTATTGGCTTCTGATTTGGGATGATTATAGGTGTAGGTGCTGATTTCTGGATTTATTTTTGTTTAGTGGGTGTTTTGTTCCTTAGTTTCTGCTTCCCACTAGATTTTCAGAAAATGTGATGGTTATATGCTCCCTCATAGGAATTTATGTTGGACTGATAGTTACTGACACTGAGTTTTCCAGGTAAAATGCTTTTCTAGGTATTAGGAGCTGATACTTAGGAATGGGAATATGCTAGTGTCTGAAGTGAGTCACAGAATGGAGAGAGCAAAGTGTTCAACCTGCTTATTTTGTCTCATTGAATGGGGGTGGGAGAGACAGTGAAGAGAGGATACCTCAGAGGGTCTGCTATATTGCTGAGGATGATAAGATTGGAGAGTTTGGATCTAGAGGCACAGAATGAGAGAAGTAAATCTATAGATTGTCTACCTGCTTTCTTGCCAAGAGTGCTCTGTGGTTTGCTGGGGAGTACCTTCTATAGTTGGGGATGGTAAGAAAACAACAAGTCAGAAGAGGGAAGTTAGGAGGGGAAAGCATCCACAGGGGAAGTGGGCAGAGGTGGAAGGAAGGCTGCCATAGGTGTCCTGTAATGCAAATAGGGCTGAGACTGACAAATTGAGTTTGGAGAGGAGTGGCTGGTGAAGGTCTTCAGTTAGATTACCTGTTTCATTGGCCTGCTCAGCTGTTGTATTCACAGGGAATTCCTGCTGGTGTTGTTGGCTGGGATAATGTGATGAACTGGAAACAAAATTTGGAAGAGAAGATCTTCATGATAATTAGGGGATGAGATCAGAGAGAAAGAGTAGACTGCAACAGATTTTCTTCTATAAGCTTGGAACAGGGCTAGGGGGATTAGATCTAGGGGAGCAGAAGGAGATGTGTGAGTTCACCTTTGTCCTACTTGGTTCCCTGGCAGAAGATGCCCTTTGGTAGTTGACACTGCTGTTGGAGTTTGGTTCTGGGAGAAAGCAAAGAGTAAGGGGTGGGAGTTTAGAGGAAAGATCTGTGAGAAACATTTCTTTTTTTCTTTTTGATTTTTCTTTCTTCTTTACTTTAAACATTGTGTTTTATTCTCAGGATAGCTGTAGAGAAACATTTCTTAATAATAAAATATGCAGCCAAGTTAATGACAGAGAGGTAGAAGGAAAAATATTAGCTTTGTATTGTTGCTTATGCTTGTGTTCCCAGCAGAGGGGAGACTGAGGAAGCAGCTCTGGGCTGCACATTATTTCCAGGCTGACCTGGGGTACTACGTGAAAGCAGTTCTGAAAAAACAATGAAAACTATTGAGTGGAGACGTGTATATCTACATATAGATTTAATATCTGCTGTTTCAATTTGTTCATTCTAGTAACTATTTAACTATTAATATTTCCAACATAATAGTTGTGGCAGAATGCCAGTAAGAAAACAGAAAAACAATAAAATAGCTAGATTCCCTTAGAACTTATCTATACTTGTACAATTTCCTATTGATAAGAATAATAATGCACACAGTCAGAGAACTATTTTTGTCTTCTACAATGCAAGGTATAATTCTCAAGCTTGATTTTGAAAAAAAAATTGTTCTATGCAGTCTGTAGTATCATTGTGAAGAACTATTACAACAGGTCTCTTGAGCTTTATCTAAAAGGCAAAAAGTGAGAACTAGACATGTATTTTAGGGTCAAAGTGATGGCCAAGCTATTCACAATGCCCAAAGTTCAACGATGACAATAATAGCATTAAACCATTAATACTTCATGGCTAAAGATCAATAAAACATCAGGTAGCATATATATGATATATATATACAATAGCTTGATATTTACTATAATATTCTATAATATGCAATTCAGAGAGACTATGTTTTTAGTTGTGGATAAACACAAGTAAACCATATTGAGAAATATATTTGAAATGTGCATGGGATAGATATTTATATTTATAGAGTCACTGAGTCTTGCAAGTCAGTGAGTTTAAGCAAACATGCTTCATTTCTTTAGGATCCAATTTCATTCAGGTCAAGTGAAAAGAAATCAATTCTTTCTAAAAAAAAAAAATCAAAACCAAAACCAAAACCAAAAATATTGGTTACAAGCTTTGTAGCCATTGCTTGCTTTGTGGCTAAATTTTACACCAGAAAATTAGAGTTTCTTTGTATTCAAATGGTTAACTGTGTGATATTGTCAGGGAACTTGATAAATGTATGATTTGACATTATAAGCATGATTTTACAGCTAATTTTTTAAATTCAAAAAGTGTCACTGAAAGATATTAGATTTAAATAAGTCCATGCCCTACTTGCTTTTTCTCCCAAGTCCTCTTTTGTCAATGTTTAGAGCCCTTTCACAGAGGCAACCTGGAAATGTTCTACCGTGAATATTACTGAGAAGAATAATAATTAGCTCATTAGTTTAAATTGTGATATAGTTAGGTCAAGAAGACTCAAACATCTTTCTTCAAATAGCCCCTTGTCTTACAGGATCTTATTTATTTATTCAAATGGTTTTATTTTCCCAAAAGTAACATTGTATATATCTCCATTATAATGATGTTTATGATCATGTTTTAAGGACTGACAAATCAATTAAGAACTGAGTGGAAATAAGGTGTTATGAGCTTCTTTGGGGACAATACTGATTTTAGTATTCCAGCCTCCCAACTGTATATGTATTCCTGTCTATGTAGAAAAATAAGCATTTTCTCCAATCTTTTACTTATTTTTCTGGTACTGTCTTAGCCTTTTCAACAGCATTGTTATTCTCACTTTTTTCTTTTGTGTGTGCTTCTTTTGTCAGAATCACTTAATTAGCAAGAAATGCCTTGGTTACCATATGAAATATTTCTTTGGAAACTAAGTGATTAATTTTCAAGAATCTCTTAGTAAAGATTATAATTTTTAATATCAAATTATAACAATATTTAATGTCTTCAGTAATTTACTATTATATGGCATTCCCATACTAAATTCCATGTACCATTATCGTTTCTCAATGTTTTAAAATATAGAATTTATTACTTTTTAATTCAGATATTATGATAGTATATTTACTTATTTAATACTCCTCCTCCTCCTAATGTCAAAAAACATCAATTGACAGGCACGTGGTATCTTTGAACCATGTTTAAAAAGACGTAAATAGCATCTCAGCCTTAACAACACTCACAATTGAAAGTGAGATACCACACACGTTCTAAATTAGACAATATGGAGCTGTTGTTTAGTACCGTAGTTCAGTGGTGGAGAGCTACTTAATACGTGTTAAATAAGTCCTGGGCTTGCATTCAAGCCCAAAACAAATATCAATTCAACACAAACCAGGTATTTTTGGAAAACTTTGTAACAAAATGTGTAGCCTGACTTAACTAGGTTTGAAAGGAATAGAAGTTCACTAAACGAGATTACACTTTTATAATACTTAGGACTTGATATGGTAAGAAGTGCATTGTTACCAGAGAATAAAATACAAGGAAAAGGTAAAGACACTAAGATAAGAGAAGTTAGTGAAAAGGAAAATGATGAATATAGCTAGACAATTGCTTGATTAATTCCTATGTAAATCACCAGGTGCTAAGTTCTGTGTTTTAATACCTCTATTGAATGCTTAAAATAAATCATGCTAGGAGAAATATATTTTACTTTCATTTTGCTTAGAGAATATCAAATATGCATAATAGCCACAGTTTCCATATTGCACAGTCTCAAACTTGTTACTTTTAAAGCTTGTGCATATCAAACAACACAGTGCTAAACACCACAGAATGAATGACTGTATAGAAGATCCTTTTCTTAGAGCAAACATAAGACAATATCACACAATGAAATGGATACTTCTCTCTAAATCCTGTAGAGAGGCATGCTCATATCACAAGTCACTACTATAGATACTTGCACAAATACGACTTCTGAATCTTCAAAATTTGTCATAACAAACTATCTGTTAATTATTTGCTTGTTAAATGTGCCCAATAAATCATGAGATTGTCCCAAAGTATTTTTAAAATATCTTCGTTCCTGACACAAACAGAATCTGTCTAAAAATAGGCAACTTAGATGCAGGCAGAGTCGATGGCTGACTCTGCCAAGTCAGGGTAAGTAAGGCCTCAATAGTTCCTGCCCTGTGAACAAGTCTGGCAGAGATATTAGGCCAGAAAGCTGAAGATGAGGCTCCAATGCTATAAAGTGTATTGGGTGACTGGTCAGGCAGTAAACTGTCTTAAGTCAATTTGTACATTTTGGAAGCTGCTAACCCACACTGCTGGTTCATTCAGGAATTTAAGTATTATTCCTTCTCAAGTCTCTGAGGGGCATTGAAGACAAGATAGTATAGTTTTACAACCAAGCTTAGTTGGTTAAGGGACGAGATGGTTTTAGATAAAGATAAAGAAGTTAAGCTATTAGAGTTGAAATAGAATAGATATTGAATCTCATTTGGAAATTTAGACCCAACAAGACAAGAAAGACACTTACTTCAAACTGGATGAATGCAGATGGCCAAGTCACTATGAATGTCACATGTATAGAACTCATTATTCTCATGATTGTCACATGGTTCTCCCTGCTGTATGTAGTTTGTTTTACACATGTACAATAAAATAAATGTATAAAAATATTTATTTTTAATAGTTGTGCAGTGTTCCATTGTGTAAAAGTACCACAGTTTCTTTATCCATTCTTCAGTTGAGGGACATCAAGTTGTTTCCATATTCTGTACATTATGAATATAGCTCCTATGAACATAGTGTGTTGTATGGTGGAGCATCTTTCAGGTATATGCCAAGGGGTGGTATAGCTGGGTCTTGGGGTATCACTATTCTCAATTTTCTGAGAAAGCACCAGATTGTTTTCCAAATTGTATACAAATAAACATAATATTTTAGTGATAGCAATTTTTCTTAAAACTGAAGTATTAGATCATCTTGTTATTGTTCAAACACTAAATGCTTTACTTTTGAACTAGGCAGTGGTGACATGATGTAATGAAATCATACAGGACTGCAATTGCTTAACTTTTTAATTTTTGACTGAGCCTTTATTACCTGGTGCATAATTGTGTGCCTATATACATTCACACACACACACACACACACACACACACACACACACACACACACACACACACACAAATGTCTACATCTTTTAGAAGTTAAAATTTAATCCCAATCCTTGGGTGTAATATTAGTTTATAACCATTAATTTGCAGTTTAAAAGTTTTCCTGTGCTTTAACATTCTATGATAAACAGCAAACTTTTCAAAACATTACACAATGTTTTAATTTATTTATGTGTATTTGTGCATGTATGTGCAGTTCAAAAGACACCAGACAGAAACTGGCTCTCCCCTTCTATCTTGTTAATCCTGAGAATTAAACTCAGCTTTTCAAGTTTGGCAGAAAGTGCCTTTGCCCATAACACCTGAAATTATGATTTGTTACTGAAAATCTGTTAACTAAGGAATTGTTTTGAAGACACATTAGTTGTCTTAGCTAGGGATTATATTGCTTTGATAAAACACCATGACCAAAACCAACTTGGAGAAGACAGGGTTTCTTTTACTTAAAATTCATCATCACAGTCCATCATTGAAGAAAGTTGGAACAGGAACTCAATGCAGAATCTTGGAGGTAGAAAATGTAGGACAGGCCATGGATGAATGTTGCTTACTGGCGTGCTTCCATGTCAATCTGTTGTCGGTATTTTCTCAATTAAGGTTCTCTCTTCCCAAATAATTCTACCTTTTTTGAAATTGATGAAAAAAAAAATCTAACCAGAACATTAGTAATTTACCTGCTTTATAACTAATTTTGACTAAAGGCAAATAAGTATTTTAAAAATAACTTGTGATAGTCACATTTTCAACGTTATCTTTTAATATTTGGAACTTTGTCTTCTTTATGACATACATATTTGGTGTCTCTTTCCTAGTTCACTAAAACTTCAAACACAGTATTCTATCTGAATTCACAGTGAAGGAAATGATCAGAAAATTGCCTATGAATAGAAATGAGGTATAAAATCATCAGTCCTATAACTCTTGGGAATGTTTTCTTGTATAAATTGCTGTTTAAATAAATTTTACTATTTCATAACTTACAATTAGACTGTAGAACTTTATGGTCTAAGTTCTGCATTTCTGTATTATGAACATCCTACAATATTTTAGTCAAATATATATAAGGTAACAACTATTTAAGGTATTTCTATTTCTGATAGTTAAGTCTGATCTCCTTTATTCTGTTTTCACATGACATATGCTCATATTAATTTGGAGACATGTGTAATAAGATTTGCTATAGAGTTAGCTAAACTCATTGTTTTTTTTAACAACAACAACAACAACAAAGACCATGACTGGGATTTATCATTCTTGTCAGTGTATAAATTACATACCTCTATAGAATTTTGTCCCTAAGAAAAGTGAAATAAAAGAGGACGAAGTGATAAGGGAACCACTGAAAATGCTAGCATCTGACAGCCCATTGCAAAAGTGGGTATGCTTTGTTTTACATGGACAAGAAATCTGATTTAAAACGAGAGTGAAATGTGATTGGCCAATACCAAGTCATTTTTGTGGGACAAATTATTTACAATCATTTGCAATTTATTTACAAAATGATGGCCTGAGTTTTTGATTAATCACACAATTTAGTTCTACCTGACACTTGAAATAAAAATACCTGTTACAACCTTAGGTATGTGTGATTATGAGCTGAAAAAAGAGTTTGGTACCTACCTAGAATATGCCGTATTTTATAGCCACCAGCAATGGAACCTCATCTTTAAGTTCAGTGGAATGAATGAATGAATGATAATTGATATTTATGACTGTTAATGCTCTGTAAAGGAGAGATTGTGTAGAGAAAATAGAAGAAAATATCATATTAAATCTTTGTAAGTCTTTCTGAAATTTAGTCTATAATTTACTGCATAATTTAAGTCACTTTATTTTTGCTATAATATAGTAATTTTCACAAATATAACTATATTTTGTCATGCTTTTAAGTGAACTCTATTGCAAGGCAGACTTATTAACTATACTCAGCTACAAATTAATGCTACATATATGTTTAAAAGAGGTTTGGATAATTATGAAAGATTATCTTGCTTTAATTAATCCAAAAAATAAAGCTTTCATTTTTGTAATAAGTGATCCATTAAGAGAATTGGCATATTACAATATTAATTCACACTATCTTCTTATATCATTAAAATTGTATCTAAATTCTCATTTGCAGGTAAAAATGCAAAACAAATCTTATGACCAAGTAAACCTCTTGTTCTCACATACCACATTCTCATGATAATATACAAAACTGGAAGCCTCTGCTTCTAGTGAGATATCTTTATTAAAATATTATATAAACATTACATTTTAGGATTATCTGCTTGTACTGGCTTGTCAAAAATAATCAGTTTTAACATTGAAAATTCCATGTCCCAGAAACCTGCTTAGAACAAGAAAAATCAGGACACTTGAATACTCCAAATATTTAGTTCATCGTGTGATTCTTATAACTTTTAAAGTCTATACAAGATGTTGGAAATACATATAAGTGCATTTCTCTAAGGCAAAAGGTTAAAGCTTTCACCAATGCAGATCACCTCACTCCTGCAAGCACAAATTGACACATAATAAAGAAGGCAAATAACATTTAAAAAGTGATGCGAGTGAAAAAAATTATATGGTATATTTTGAAAAAAGTTAAATACATAATTTTAGTTTCTACAAGATCAACATTTTCTGTGCACCTATTTAGTGTAGAAATCACAGTTTACCATAGCTCTGGAAGCTTGAAGAAGCACTTTAAGGTTCGAATCTTACTCTAAAAATTATTTGCTCTATAAATTTATTTATGTGGACTAAGTTTTTGTGATTAACTCACTTATATGAAAATATGGAATTAATACTTAGTTATTAAAATGTTATTTTCTTCTAAGCAAAATAATTAAACACATTGCTTTCAAACATTCTTATCTAGAACTGTGACATCAAATGTGTTTTCATCCAAAATAAATAGTGACTATACTAATAAATATTCTTTCTCAGAAAGTGTAGTTAAAGAATTTTATAATAAATAAATTAATAAATTGATTGTGCAATCGTTCTCTGACCTGTTTCAAAGTCTGGCTGGCTACCCAGATCAGAAATTTTATCCTTATAACTTTACAGATAGGTAATTCTCACGATCATCAAAATCAAATGAGCCTTTTCAGATGATATAGGAATTGTTTAGAAGATATTCTGATATCTACTTCTCTGAGGAATTACTTTGGAGTATCTCTACATGGGTACCAGTGGGTTGATGAAATCTCCATTTGATTATCAGTGCCCAGATTTTTTAACCAACACATTTCTTTGGACTTTCTATATAGACTATCATCCAGTTGATTTTGCTTCTTTGGAATACCGCTATAAAAAACATTTAAAAACTTACAAGCTGTGATGGCTCATGGTCCAGCACTTCGGAGGCAGAGGCAGGTGGATCCCTGAATTCAAGGCTAGTCTAGTCTATAGAGTGAGATCCAGGACAGCCAAGACTATACAGAGAACCCAGTCTCAAAAAACAAAGAACAAAACCAAATGGACACAAAAGCAAAACAACAACAACAAAAAAAGAAAATTTAGAAACAATCTAGTTTTCTTATTTTACATCTGCTAAATTACATTGAGAATAATGTGTTATTGTAAGACTGCCTTTCTTTCAATCTACTAGTTATTTTTGAAAGATGGTTAACTTAATTGAAAGATAAATACAGCCTTTTCATTTAGAATCTTCGCTAAAAACTGTAAAAGATGTTTTGTCAATTTGAATAGTCAATTGAATGTGACTCTACCATGGTAAGATGCAAAAAGAATGTGTCTATGGTGATGATTTATGTCATAAAAATTTTAAAGGGTTTTATGTAATGTGAGTTCTTTTAAAATTTATTTAGCAAAGTAAAGCTGGAATATATTATTGGCGTCTAATATTCAAGTATTGTAATTGAAATAAGATAATAAGAAGTCTCATACAGTAATAATTGTGCTAGTTCAAATGAACTTTTTTCTTTAAACTCAAGGTAATAACTCTTGAATTTTTAATGAAGTAATAATGATGTAGTGGGTCTGGCATGTAGAGTATTATATAAATATAATGCATTCTACATAGGCTCAAGAGCTGAAACTGAAGAATGTTAAGTAACTTACACATGATCTCATTATTAGTAAGTGATAAAGCCACACAGAGATATACATATTTTTCTTCAGTTACAGAATTTTCTCTTATGGTTATTCTTTGTTTAATACAGCACAGTGTGTTTGTGAGAAGGACAACCTAACTACACAGATCTTTGTAATATGTCTCAGAGGAATACTCTGCTTCCAAGATTGGTTTTGTTTGCATATACTGATGTATGTGCTTTCTGAAAGTAATCATACCATTTACCATTCTATCTTCCATTTTATTTCATATTTGTCTTCATTATATTATATTAGGCATGTTGTTACCCACAGACTAAACTAGAATGTTTATATAGTTTAATTCTAAGGAAGGAAATTGTAAAAGAATAGATAGAAGTAGAGGTAGATTTAGGTAGGTATGTATAGGACATGATACACAACTAGAATTTCTAATTCTAAAATAGTAGATTTTCATTACATTTTTAATTTATCTTTTATCCCCTTACATATTTTGAAGTTAATACATGCACTCCCTTAATAAGAACATAGGTGTAACATTCTTATAACACATCTTCTACATTAAACTCTGACCTAAGAATTGCATCCATAGCTTTTATTGAGATAAATGCCTTTGTCAATGCAACAAGAACTGGGTGATAGTATTTTGGATGCCTGGGGAAATCTCCATGACATTTGTTTTATATTACTTCTAATATGTGTATATTTATGAGCAAGTGTGTGGATTTATGTATTCATTTGTTTGAACACTCACAAATCACAAGTACACATGATGACACATTAAAATACACTGAAATATAAATGGTTAATCAGTAAGTAAATTATCATTTACTTTATTGTTTTAATGAGAATCTAACATGATAAAATGGTTTCATTATTTATTCTAGGAAGTCTGCTAGCAATGCATTTCCAGCAACTAACTCCTTTTCTCTATCTTTTTGACATTATACCATTTTTCTCCATTCTGTTGATATAATTACACTTGCATAATTTTGAGCAGCATCTCTTGGCAATGTAGATTCTCAAAGCTTTTGATATGGCTTGGGTTCAAACTGATCATTCTTTTCAATGCAAATACCATTCAGCTTGATCAGAGGTTTTATGTTATAAGGGAAAATAGGAAAGTGATACTTTTATAGTAGAGAAGGTCCTTTATGGGGAAATTTACTTCAGTGAATATTGGCTACAAAAAATCCTATATCTTTTGTATTTTTCTTGGAATTCTTAACTATAAAAGTTAATCCAAAGCAAACATTTTCTCTCAAGTGATGCATATTCACATAATTGATTAAATATTTAATTAAATTTATATATCACTGTGTAAATATATCTATATTTTACCAATATTTGTCACTCTCTATATAGAAAGCTAATTGATTATATCCTAATATTCTGTGATCTAATTATAATAGGTTGTATTGTAATTGTTCTATTCATAAAATGGACTTTGAGCTGGGCAGTGGTAGCACATGTCTTTAATCCCAGCACTTGGGTGGCAGAGGCAGGTGGATCTCTGTGAGTTTCAGGTCTACAGAGAAAGTTCCAGGACAACAAAGACTACACAGAGAAACCCTGTAACAAAAAAAAAAGAAAGAAAGAAAGAAAGAAAAAAAGAAAGAAAGAAAAGAAAAGAAAGAAAGAACGGGAGGAAGTGAGGGAGGGAGGGAGGGAGGAAGGAAGGAAAGAAGGAAGGAAAGGAGGAAAGAAGGAAGGAAGGAAGGAAGGAAGGAAGGAAGGAAGGAAGGGAGAGAGGGAGGAAAGAAGAAATGTATTTTGTTTATACCCCATTTGTTCTTCAACTTAGACAAATGCTGGCAAGGTCCTCATCATAGCAGCAGGTGTTGGGCTTTAATAGGTCATTATAGAATTGTGTTTTGCTTGAAGGAATTCATAAAAAAGTCATGCTCTTGTGGTGTTCATTGATTCTGGTTGAAAATCAAAAGGATGACACTAGGAGCATATGTAAATTATCACTGTGTCATTTTATTGAGCAATCAATATGTTTAAAAAGCTTTAAAATCAGCAGGAATTTTCCTTGGAAACTACTCTTCCTCGTGGGTACCACCTACAAAGTACATCTCTTACCACTTTAGAGTTTTAATAAAGAAATTGTCATAGAGTGATACAGAGAACAAAATATAGCTAGATGACCTATTACCAATTAGCCCTGACATTTTCATTAGTTTGTATACAGTAATATTATTTTGTAAACACCTCTAGTGATTGGCTGGATGACCTTAACTGTGTGGTGCACATTCAGATAATAATGAAGGAAATGGAATTTAAATGTTCAGTTTGCGCACCCTTGCCATTTTTCTCAAAAGTCTTTACCCATGATAACAGGCACTTCTCCCATAACAAAGTAGACCATGTTTGAAATATTTTCTCGGTTCCTTCCAATACATTTTCTTGTATTACACAGTAATTTCTAACCTACATCTTTGAATTCTTGTGGGATATCATGAACTAGATTTTGTGTGTGTGAGTGTGTGTATGTGTGTGTATGTGTGTGCATGTATGTAAATACATAACATGGTTCTCACTTATATGTACATATATGTGCATATAGGATATATATCTGATATGTAGAAAGGCATATATTTCAAAATTTAGTCACACAATCATTTTATAAAGTTTATTTTGAATTATACTATGTTTTCCCCTTGACGTTTAAGTGAAATAAAGTAGCATTTGTTAGATAAACAGGTAATATTGTAGGACACCAATTATTCTCTGGTATCAACTGCGTTTGTAAGATAGACTGAACTGCATGAACCCATGAACAAACAACTCCACTGCACAATACTCACTGCACTGTCTCCCAATTGACTCCAAACTGAATAACCTCAACCCAACTCAACTGTACTGTCTTCCCTACTGAACTCTCTGCTGTCCTGTACTTGTTTCTCCACTGAATTATCTTCTCTACTGAACTCTCTACTGTATGTCTCCTCTACTCTCTTTCTCTACTGTACCCTACTTCACTGTCTCAACTCTACTGTTCTTAAATAGCTTCTCTACTCTGTCTGTTCTTGTGAGAGATAGTCATATCCTATGTCTGACTCATTCTGTTAAATCTTTCTCTGATTCATTACTTTGTCTGGCACATTAGATGGCACATTCAAACATGGATGCTTCCTTCTACAAAATAAGTTTACTTTCATTGTTTGTGATTAATGGTGTAAACTGATGGCATATCTATATCCCAAGCAGATGATACTGTAATCTAGGGTGTGTCTTCATTCTATATGGATCACATAGACCTAAAAGATCTTTGGATATGATCCCTTACCAGATCAGCCGTGTTGCTAGATTAAAATTCCTCTAAAATTAATCCTATTTTGAATTATAGGTTCTGTGTTAAAATTGGAAATAATATTTTATCTGTTAAATTATTGTTCCTTTAACAGTAGCTAAAAATAGAAACCTTAAAGTCTAGGTGTACTTATTCATGCCATTGTGTTTGATTCAAGATTTTATATATATATAATTGAAAATCACAATAATGTCTAAATAAATCACTATTGTTCAATGAACCATTAAAATTCATCTCACTATAGAATAATTGGACACATAGTACTATTGTTGTTAGTCCCAAATTATTACTCAGGTCATGAAAGTAGAGTAGCCAAAATAGTGCTCTTAAGTAAATGACTTCTATAAGGATTGTGTTTGGAAACATGTCTCCTTTTCCTGAAAATTTTCACCATTTTACCTGCATTCATGTTACATTCTAAAAAATATCAATAGAGTACTTTATTCATTTGAGTGTTTCTACATTTGTTGAGTCCACAGATATCTCCAAAACATTGATTTTCACTTGTCTTATTCATGTTCCAAATGCACGTACATAGCACCATACATTTGTAGGGTTATTATGGTAAAACTTTAATTAGGGGGCAATATTGACTGGGAACATCATATGTCACCATGTTTCATGTTTCTATTCCATACACATTATCTCTTATAAAATATATGAAGAATATAAAAGCATTTTAGGAGGTTTGGAAAGCCTATGACTAGGTATATAAGGATCCCTTATATATGTAATGTATTCCTTAAAAAATCTTACTTCTTGGAAAAGAAATTGCTATAGTGTTTTTTTCATTAGATGTATAGTCAATTTTTATTCTGTTACATTAGGTAACATTCATTTTTAATTTTATACTTTACAGTATCATAGCTTGTATCATTCCCATGTGTATGAACTAAATCATTACTCCAACATAATATCTATTAAAACCAATATAAATTTAAACATAGCCCCAAAATATATATGCGAGACAAAAATGTTCA
Organism: Acomys minous; assembly: GCF_964271855.1. Taxonomy (NCBI): domain Eukaryota; kingdom Metazoa; phylum Chordata; class Mammalia; order Rodentia; family Muridae; genus Acomys; species Acomys minous. The sequence continues at coordinate 89,917,713 of NC_140488.1, read as the reverse complement.
TCTTAATGCATGCTTTTTGTCCAAAATTCTCATTCATACATCCTTAGAGAACTCCAGGCTCAATTAATATGCATATATTTATATGTACACATATATGTATGTAAAATTATTTGTATTGGTGACAATGAAGCACAAAGCCTTATGAATACCCCATGTACCACTGATCTGAAAATTCAAACTAATAATTATGATTTAAAAGATATCATCTATTACTTCATTGCTATTTCATAACTATGTTTTGCTACTCTTATGCTTTGTAATTTAAATATCTGTTATGCGAGATATCTGATATTTCACCTCAGATGTCAGAAACCACAGGTTGAAAATCACTGCTCCAAAGCCTTTTTAGTATGCTTTTTCCTTTCTACGACTCATATAGAATTTCAGAATCTGAGTCCTATCCTTTTGTTCCATGTAGCTTCTTACTATGACTTCCCAAAATAAAACCATTCATTACTTTCTTCTTCTAGATATTCCCCTCCCCTAAATTAATAATTACATGCCTTTGCTTCCATTTAATTCTATGAAATGTGTTTTAAGCTGTTTTAAAAAATTATTTATTATCTTTCTTATACAAAGCAAAATTTTCTTGTTTCAAATCAGGAAACCATGTTAATGTCTGAAAGTGAGTAATTCATCTTACTGACAAATATAGCGTTTATTGTCTGTTTGCCCTTACTTATAATACTGAAGGAACATTCTCTAGATATGAGGCATATTTGTAGCTCTAAGGAATTTCATGCCATTTTACAGGGCATGATACACCATTATATACCAGTGTGTAGACATTACAATATAATGTGCACAAGATGAGAAAGACAACTTCTTTCACTTAAAACAGTTCTGGCCTTTTATATAACCAAGAAAATATAAATGAAGTGTTGGCAAGGAATAAAGTAAAAAAAAACAATAGGCTTCCAACATTTGTTGCAAGCCTCCTGGAATAAAAATCTCATGCATATAATGGATGTTCTTTATGTAAAGAAAAGCCATTGTTAGAGTAGCTCATAATCTCTGGTGCCAGTACGCAGCAAATACATTTTATATTTCTACCCTAATTTACTAAATGATGCAAGAATGCCTTTCAATCTGCTAAAATACTTCATGTGTTTAAAAAAAACTACATTTGTCTGTAAGTTGCAATTTATTCAATTAATAACTGGTCTTATTTCATTAAAATAACTCTATATTTGAATATTTAAAACAATACCAATGAAGGACTTTAATTCTAGTTTATGATATAGTCATGGTGTTTTCAATACTATATTAAATATCCAATGCCGCTGTGTAATACAGGAACAAATGATAATGATCATGTCTCACCACAAAATGTCAACTGCAAAGAGACTTGGAATTGAAAGAGTACACATTCCTTTAAGTGACTGTAATCATGTTAAGTGTTGTCCAGAACTCTGATAAATTACAGAAGGCAGAGATATTTATTTTAGATAAATTCCATAATATCTGTCACTGCTTCTGAACTCAAGCCAAGCATAATGCATTACATTATGGAATGCTTCTGCCTTCCTAAGCTGGTATGGATTCTATATTTCCTATTGTTATAATTAGTAAATTGTAGTGCTTATCACCAAGATAAAGAATATGGAATATATAATGGTTGTTACCTTTGTTACATGTTTGCACTTTTCTATTGTATTGTAATTATTCATATATAGCTATATTTTCCACCAGGCCTTGAGCTTTTCAGAGTACTGACATTTGCTTATATCTAATGAACAACATAGTAATTGGAAATTCTTTGTACTTTATATAGATCAACCAAATAAAATTATTGTACACTTCTATAATATCTGTTTCAATAGAATGTATTGAATAGTGATATTATAGAACTTACCAGGTGATTATTTTTACTTTAAGCAAGTTTTTACTAAGTCTAATTATATATATATATATATATATATATATATATATATATATGTGTGTGTGTGTGTGTGTGTGTGTGTGTGTATTTATATACATATATACACACACATATATATATTAGAAGAGATTTCTCAAGAAAAGTAAATAGAGAATATTTGACTATTACTTCCAGATTGATATAGTATCAAAGGAAAAAACTACATAAACAACAATATATTCATATTATAGGGGTGAATTTTTGGATATATATATTTATCTCTTAATTTAGCATAAACATATTATGTTTAAATGAGATAAAACAATTTAAAGATACTACATGAATGATTGCATTGATATGTTCCCAGGAAATTTCCACCATACTTTCCCAAAATATATAATATATTGTAACACAAAATCCAGATAAATAGGGGTTGCAGAGACAAGATTGTATTATATAAAGTAAATATACAGCATTAAATTCATACTTATGTATTTAGGGTAAATAAGTCTGTGTAGTGTTAGTTTTCTGTGTCAAAGGGAAGTAGGTTCCTACCTGCATACTATTGTATGTATGCATGTTCATGTGTGTGCATATGTGCATGCCTGATCATGTGGAGGCCAGAGGTAGATGACAAGTGTCTTCACCTTCATTTTCAATCTGGGTATCTTAATCTGGAGCAAGCAGTAGGGATCTTAAATTTATTTATTTATTAATGGGTCAGGAAATTAAACTTAGGTATTCATACTTGAACATCACTCACTTTGCTGACAGAACCATTTCTGTAATTTTCCAGCTTTTTATCTTGGTGATAATCATTACATTGCAGAAGTAATAATTATAGAAAATAGAGTATCTGTACCAGTTTAGGAAGACAGGAGAATCTTCCTGAGGGTACATGAAATTGAAAGTGTGTCTATGTATCAGTGTAGTGTATATTTGTGTTTAGATGTTCATGTGAGTATACACACATGTATATGTGTGTAAATGCATATATATGCATATGGAGGCCAGAGTTTGATAGTGTTTGTCTTAGTCTATCACTATTCTATTTTTAAAAGACAAGAAATTTTAGTGAACTTGAAGCCCATCAATTGCAAAACTGCATGGCCAGTGAGCTGCTAGGATTCTCCTACATCTGTTTGCCCCACTTTTCAGTGTTTACAGGCATGTGCGACATTCAGATTTTTATTTACTTGCTTGTGGTCTGATCTCAGTCTCCAATCTTGCACTTTAAGCAAATTATCAACTAAGCTTATTGCCGTAGCCCACTTCTACTTTTCTCATATTTCTTCACAAATGTGTATGATTATTAGAGCTCTGGCAAAATCTCTGGTATACAGCACCTTATTTTTCTTCAGTTAGTTTTATTTTATTTCTTTTTCCAAAATAAATTACTAATAGCTTTTCAAGCTAATAGTCTGGAAAGATGGCTCAGCTGTTTAAAAGCCCTTGCTGATGTTCAAGAGAACACCATTTCAAGTTTCCAGGACCTATGTCTTATGGCACACAACTGCTTATGACTACAGCCCCAGGGGATAAGATGCCCTAGCCTGGTCTAGGTATACACACACACACACACACACACACACACACACATCAGAGAAGCACAAACAAATGAATAAAAGATCTAGAGAGGCTTCTCACCAGCTAAGACTACTTGGTATTCTCCCATAGGACTTCAGTTCAATTCCAAGCATCCAGATGATAGTTTACTTCTAACTCCAGTTCCAGAGTATCTAAAATCCTCTTTTGGCAACCATGGAGGCTAGGCACACATGGTACACAGACTTAGTTCCATGAAAAATACTCAAACATATAAAATAAAAGCTAAGCAAAAGATTTTTAAAGACTCAAGTCAATAATTACATTTTTAATTATGTTTGTTAATACATACATATTTCATAAGGAAAGGACTTACATATAGTTATAATTTCTTGATTATCTTGTTTCTTTCCATAATCCAGAATGAGTATCTGCATTGCACAGATGGTTGGATGGTGCTATAAATTACCATCTGCTTGTTAGTAGAGCTATATCATATGTTTATTGATGATTGAAAGTACATTTACACATTAAAGCTTCATATTTATTATTATAAAGTTTAATGTAAATTGGGGAAAGAAGTTGTTAAATTTATGAAAATGTAGCATACACCCCTTAGATTATAGAAACAAAAATTGTTGTCCATTTATTCAATTACTGCAGGCAGATGCATAGATGAGAGTAAAATTCACAAGGCAGTCTTCAAAAATATACATATTTGAGAAGAGAGGCTGGATCAAGAAATAAAAAAATATTCCATATCAATTTTATTCCATCTGTTGTGCCATTTGAATCCAATTGTCAATGATTATTCATCATGAAAAACAAAGTCCTACATGCAGTCTTTACATTTTGATTTGCTCTTTCAAAAGGAATTCCTTGATTTCTAAAATACAAACAATTTTTGGTGCGAAAGTCTTTAGCAAATATGGAAAGTGAATATTTCTTACCTTAATTTATATGGCCATGAGTCAAACATTTAATAATATATGTTGTCCTCTAGATATAAGATATTCAGTTATCTAAAATTGTATCTGCTTATGTAGAAGTTTTAAGCATAAATGAATTATATTTTTATATGTAAACACCGATTAGATTTTAACAAATGATCTTTGTAAAAATCTGAAGCCAGTAAAACTTCTAAAGATGCAGCTGAAACAATGTCTTGGGTTTAGCTATAGATGTCTTGCTTAGCTGTAGGTAAATGTGCATCTTACTGTATTCATTCATTTGCTGTTGCTATGGTGAACCACCATGACCAAGGCAACTTATAGAAGAAAAGGTTTATTTTGGATTTATGGTTCCAAAGAAATAATAGTCCGTCACCATAATGGCAAAGGAATATGACAGTAGGTACCAGGAATGGTGCAGAATAGCAGACGACTCACAACTCAAATCAAAACCAGAAAGCAAATTGGGAAAGGCACAAGTGTTCTGAAGCCAGTGACAGACTTCATCCAGTGTAGTCACACCAAATAAACCTCACCAAAGGAGCCACAAACTGGGGACCAAGTGCTCAAATGCTGAAGAAGAGGGAAGACATCTCATTCAAACCTCCATATTCCATTCCAGGGCCTTAAAACAACCAAAGGAATAAAACTATTTTTAAATTGTTCCTTTGCATTTGGCTGAGTTTTAGGTACAGGCATGCCTACCCAGTTTAAGTGTTTTCCAAGCAAACTATAATATTATAGGAATGCATTTGCAGCTACTATGTTGTCATGGAAGGATTTTGTGATGACATGTGCAACCATTGATTCTCTTGTATTTTTTAATCACTATATAACTGTATTAAACTAAGCCCCAGGATCAAGGCATCATGGAAAATATGAGATGCTTAGCATAACACTGCCATCTTGTATTAACCTGGAAGTGTATCATTGGCTCATTGTACTATGATAGACTGAACTACCTACTGCAAGCTCATCCCTTTAACTATTAAAGATCAATATTTTCTACTGCTTTGGAGCTATCCACAGAGATCTTACTATTAAAAGTGTAACTAAAAGATATAGCCACTCTCATGCAAGTATATACTCTACATATTTTTAAGTGTCCTCACACAAAATAACTTTCAACTCAACATGTTATTTTTCTTGGATTTAAAAGAGACTAACATAACAAAACAAAACTGCTTTAATAATTCTGCTTTGATAGCAAGTTAAAGTATTTAAGACAAAATCTTAAATGCATAGTTTATGCAATGGATGAGGACAGGCTAGCATTTACAAAAGTAAGTTTTAAAGGAAATTGATCTCATAATATGTTAAAAGAAAACAAATTGTTAGAACACAGAAATTCAACGTGCATAAGAGATATTGTTCTGAAATTTTCTTTGTTGAGTTTTTCTGTGGTTTAGTTATCAAGGTGACTGTGGCTTCATAGAATGAGTTTGGTAATGTCCCATCTGTTTCTATTTTGCAGAATAGTTTGAAGAGAATTGGTATTAGCTCTTCTCTGAAGGTCTGGTAGAATTTTGTGCTGAATCCTTCTGGTCCTGGGCTTTTTGTTGTTGTTGTTGTTGTTGTTGTTGTTGTTGTTAGAATTTTGATGACTGCCTCTATTTCCTTAGGTCTGATAAGATTGTTCAATTTGTTTACCTGATCTTGATTCAATTTTGGTAGTTTGTAACTACCAAGATAATGGTCCATTTCACTTAGGTTTTCAAATTTTATGGAATACAGGCTTTTGAAGTAAGCCCTAATAGTTGTTTGGATTTCCTCAGTGTCTGTCATTATGTCCCCCTTTTCATTTCTGATTTTGCTGATTTCTATACTCTCCCTCTGCCTTATAGTTAGTTTGACTAAAAGTTTGTCAATCTTGTTGAATTTCTCAAAGAACCATCTCTTGGCTTCATTGATTCCTTGAATTGTTTTCTTTGTTTCGAATTTATTGATTTCAGGTTCTAGTTTGATGATTTCCAGACATCTAATCCTCTTTGTTGTGTCTGCTTCTTTTTGTTCTAGAATTTTCAGGTGTTCTGTTAAGTTGTAAGTATGGAATCTCTCCAGTTTCTTTATAAAAGCACTTAATGCCATGAACTTTCATCTTAGTACTGATTTTATTGTGTTCCATAAATTTGGGTATGTTGTACCTCCAGGTTCATTGAATTCTAGAAAGTTTTAATTTCTCTTTTTATTTCATTCCTTACCCAGCTGGCATTGAGTAGGGAGTTGCTCAGTTTACATGAGTTTGTAGGCTTTCTGTTGTTCCTTTCCTCAAATAGTTCATACCTCACAAATATGTCTGTCAGTTATATTGAGCCAGTAGACTGAAGATGATGGTTGAATGTTATTGAGAGTTTTGGATGACTGCTCAGGTAGAAAACTGTCTCTGTCATCTTCTCATTTGGGAAGCTGCTAATCTGCACTCCCTGTATACTCAGGTAATTAATTTTATTCCTTGTCAATTCTCTAATGGGGTTGAAGACCAGATTGTTTAGTTTTACTATTAAGCTTAGTTGTTTAGGGCTTAAGATTTTTTAGGTCTACATAGATGTTTTAAATTGACAACGACAAGATATGACAGATATTGATCTACATTCAGAATTTTAGATGCACCAAGACAGGAAAGATGTTTTCAAGGCTGCCAAATACAAATAGCCAAACCACTAAGAATATAACATTTATATAATTCCTGATTGGTTTGTGGTTCTTCCTGCTGTAGGTAGTCTATTGTATATATGTGTGATAATATAAATGTATATGTAAAAAATTTATAAACAAAAATTGTTCATATAAGAAATACAAGGCAAAAGAAGAAGAAGAAGAAGAAGAAGAAGAAGAAGAAGAAGAAGAAGAAGAAGAAGAAGAAGAAGAAAGTTTCCCTGATTTCTTTCTCAGACTTATTGACATTTGTATATAGGAAGGCTACTGATTTTTCATGTGTTTATTTTGTATCCTGATACTTTATTGAAAGTGTTTATCAAATGTAAAAACTTTTCTGGTGCAGTTTTAGAGTAACTTACGTATACATTCTTTCCTCCCGCAAATAAAGATATTTTGATTAAAAAAAACACAGCACTTATATTTCTGTCTTTGAATAATCACAATTTAAGCCTCAAAAAAATTTCTGTAGTAAAAGATATTTTGGTAAGCATGCTTAACTCAGTGTTTCCTAACTTTATGTTACCATGAAACTTGGGTTATAAATTAGTAAAAAAATTCCTATGAGACTGCAACATTATGGAATTTCTGGCATATATGACTAGACTATTCTGCAACCTTTATTTAACTGTATTAGTACTAACCAGGGCTGTTTTCCAGGCCACTGTTAGTACAACTTGTGAACATTTATCTAGGTCAAACTGTGTTTTTTCATATATAATTCAAATAATATTCTTTAATTATTGTCAATAGACTTTTAAAAGCAATCATTTTTTATGCAAGATCACATTCTCCATTCTTCTCTGTCCTTGAGGTTTTGCCTAATCCCCTAGCCTTTCTTTACCAAGAATCTTGGTGAGTCCATTTAGAATTTCCACCACAGTTGTGTTCACAGTCAATCTGAGTTGATATCCATGGTCTCATGATCCTGTTTTAGTTGTTCCTATACTGAAACTTGATCTATGTATTAACAAATGACATTGAATAATATCTTCTTCAATGTACTGGAGTAGCACATTACCATTTGTTTTGAAACACAGCAAAAATCAGTAACAGAAAGCTGATCTTAACCTAATAGCAAAATTCTTATAGTACAGTCCTTGGATTGTATTTGCATTTCCTTTGGAAATTTTAATATTTTGATTGAATTATTATTTTGTTATGGAAATACTAATTGAAAGATAAAAATGACTTTAGAACTCATATTTCCCATCTAAAACTGTATTAAATAGGCTGTTTCTGTTCCTGCTCTACACTGCCTCTGTTCCAGGGCATCTGACATTGTTTTCTGTACTCCACAGGCACACATACATGTGTGTACATAAAAACATACATATATACCAACATGTGCACAGATATTTTTTAAACACGTTAATAACTTCCAAAATATTTATGAATTTCATAAATAACCATTAAATAGAAAACAAAGAATGTTTACTGAAATTTTTTATTTTTAAAAAGACTAAGGTATATGTAAAACTATTCTAATGCATTTTCTGTAATTCTACAGGAAAATAAAGCAGATTTTTCTGAGGAATGACAGAACATGAGAGAAATGTACAGGATGCTGGAATCCTGTTGTGATAGTTCATCTTCTTACTATCTCACAGAATCAAAGATTATTCTTAGTTTCTTTGATTTTTCAGTGCATGCCTTCCTTGAGTCTCCATGCCAAATTTTTGCTAAATACACATTCAGCCTCTGTTTAAATACCTCTACTCATCAAAAGAAATGTAACATTTTTCTATATTTTTATTTCTCCCTTTGTCTAACCAAGTACATGCAATATATATTATATACATATATAATATGTGTTGTATAATATATATGTTATGTATTTGTTATTTATACAGTATAATAATATATAAATATATAAGCAACACGATATGTTTATATATTTAATAGCACTTATGTGTATATATAGTACAGAATGGTAACAGGAACTTCCATGTCTGAAATTACGACACGTCAAACTCTATTTTTGGAATAGATACACACATTTTTAGACTAGATACACATAGGAACCTAAGCTGAATTTTATAGCCTGATTAGATTTGCTGTTTAGTAAGTCTTTTTCAAGCAGGATTTTTAGGCAATGATGCAAAGAAAAGGACAATAAACAGTTTATATGTTTCAACTGTTAATATGATTTTGATATTTTCTGCTTTAGAAATATTTAAATAACATTATTGCCATCTAGTCCATAAGAATGTTTGTTTCATTTTCTTTTTATGTGAAATGTCCCAGAATACTATTTTTAGACGCGTTATAGCTGTGAAAAAAACATGTCTAATTTGAACAATATGTACTTATAAATATGTCATTAATTACTGTTGCTTTGTCTTTAGTGTTTTATGAGCCCCATAAGGCATGAACTTGCTTTGTTATCACAGAGGATGAGAAAGAACAAAATCTCATCAGTACAATAATACACACATCAATAGAGGTCATGGTTCAAAGGCATTCTTATTGTCAGAGAGTCAGATAATAAAGCAATCTATTCCAGGATGCTTTAAAGAAGACAGTTTTATATAAACAATTCTTTCATACTAATTATGTCAAAGCAAAAATGGCAGAAACAGGTGTTCATGCATTAGTTTATACTGTAACAAAATTGAGTTACATGCATGACAAGAAAATACAGGGGTCATGCAATTGAATAAGAGTTTAAAGTAATGGAAATGTTAATGTAAGAAAAAAAAAGAAAGAGTTATTGAGGGAGAAGCCCGTGTGCTGTGATTAGGACAGCATGTGTTTGGATCAAAGGAAACTAAGGGAACTATCCTGCTGTCAGTGGTATGAGGTTGTCCCCATCTGCGGCACACGAATATTTGTAGTTATCACTTTTTTATTATTATGCAACTTACAGTGTACTAAAACTGTGGTTTCTAAAGCAAGGTTTAGTTTTGCAATATTTTCCAGTTTCTTGTTAGAATTGGAAATCTTCATGTTCTATGCTAGACCTATTAAATCATGAATTTAGGAGATGGTTTAAGAAGCTCTGTAGGTGATTTTAACAGCATCTAAAGACTGAAAGATATTAAGCAATGCAATAATTATTCCATTTATTCTTCTCTGTGATTCCATAAAAGAACTATTGTTATCACCCTGGTTTACAATTGAGAAAGCAGGCTATAACTGACTTGCTGTTTTGTGCATGGGTAATGGAGCTGAGATTCAGAGATCCTGGGATCTTACATTTTTCAGACTATAAACCCTGTGTTTTCTATACTCCATCAAAGCCAGAGGAATAAAATGTGAGTAATTTGAATGAACATTTTCAGTGCCCAACCTGCAAGTTCTAATATTCAGTAATAATGGATTAGAAACCCCCCCAACATTAACAAATCAGTTGCTAAAATAACAAATTCCTTGTTGAAGAAACCCTTTAGGATACATTTTTCTTTGTTGATGTTTTGTTTGATTTTCCCCCATAAGTTTAAACATTTGATTTGAGTTAAATTATTCTGTGTATGTGTGTGTGTGTGGGGTGTACTTGTTGGTGTGTATATGTGTGTGTGTGTTTAGAATGTGTGTGTAGGAATATAGATGTAGACATGTGGCGTCTTCCTCAATCACTACTGGGCATAGAGTCATCTAGACTGTCTTCGGTCATCAAACCCCAGGGATTCTCAAGTCTCCATATCCCCAGAGCTGGTATTATAACTTCTGTGCCCTGCTTCTTTTTCTGGGTGCTGAAGATCTAAATTCCAGTACTCATGTTTATGTGACACTTCCTTTACTAGGTGGGCCATTAGCCCCCTAGATTAATTTATTCTTGTTAAATGTGGTATATTCTGCAATAATGAATCAGGTAGTATCTAATGGTATTCATCCATTATTAAATATGTCGTTTTTTCACCATTATAGGTGAGGTTGTTTTAGAGTTTCTTTATTTACATTGATATCTTACTTCATATAGTTACCCCCTATTCAAATTATGTCATCCATACTATATCCTTTAACCTAAATTGATTTTTATTGAGACCCAGGTCACTGTTTGCTCCACTCTCAAGCACTGGATCATGTTTCCTGCTACTGAAGAACATCTTTTTCTTTGTAGTTTAGAAGATTCTTCCATTCTATCAGTCACCTTTATAATTTTCTTGGAGATCTGTTCTCTCTTCTTGGAAATATCCTTTATAATTCACTTTCACTCTTACCTCTCAATTCAGTTTCTTTGATCTTATACAAAACTACATGAATTAGTCTTCTTAACAATGACATACAAATTAGTTACATCAATTATAGCTACCTGAAACACATAGCTATTTCAAAATTGGTATGTCGAAAGTGGAAAAAAAAAACCTTTCCATCTTCTCTTCTACCTTTTAGTGCTTATTCAAAGATGTGATACATCATGTTTCCCAGAGTTTAAGATGATATTCTTGTGTCTTTTCTCAACACCACTGTTCAACATAACTTTGGCTTTAGCAACCACACTTCCTAATTGTACTAGTCTAGGTGTCCTAAAATAGCATCAGTCTTTTCACCCCTCTGACTTATTTCTAATTCTACAATCAGGTTGTTTTCTGAAATACTACTGGATGTTTCCATTTCCCTCCAAATAAACCATCTGTGATTACTTCAAAATGAATTGAAATTAATAACCAGTTGACTTAAAATGCATTTGTTTGTCACCGTGCTTTGTTTTCATGTTCCTTGATAAGGAAGACTTAAAATTCAAGAATAAGTTTGCCTATGCTTAACTTATAAACATTTTTAACAGAAATTCAGTGTCAAATAATTTGCAAATAATCATTGGAGAAGTGTATATTGTGATCATTGACTATGATATAAAATAATGTTTTTTAGACCATCACTCCAAACATTGTAGTAGGTATATTTGTATATATAAATAAATATGATAATATGAAACACATAAAATACATACTTATAACTTTAGTGAATTGATTAAATACATCTATTATATATGTACATAGAGATAGGATAAATCTAAAAAACATTGAAATGAACCACTATCAAAGAAATTCTTTAGGATGAAAATATCAAATAATTGGAATCTGGAAAGGCAGCTCAGTGAGAGTGTGTTGGCATTTACTGCAAAAGCCTAGTGACCTCAGTTCAATCCTAGGTAACAACATCAGAGAGGAAAGTGGGACTTGATCTACAAAGTTGTCTTCTGACCTGTACTGGTACTAATAGCAATAAAAATTTTAAATATTCCAGTTAATTGGCTTCATGTCTTAGAAAAAATCCAAAGAATAAACTTGATATTTCTTTTTGTTTTAATGGGTAATACTTAATTTGTGGCACCTTTAATGTAAATTATTTCAATATCCTACTGAAATTTCTGTCCCTTTATTTTCTATTCTCCTTCTCAGACTCCAAAAAGCCAGCATTTAAATTATTGTCACAAGTAGTTTATACAAATTCAAGTTAGCTCAGGTTATGTCACCTGCTGAAAATACATAAATTTCTATTGTCTCAAGAATAAAATGTATGCTAAGTAAGAAGGTCTTTGTCTTTTCATGAATTCACTTGTCTCCAATATTTTACAGTTCTATTTCATAATACCTACCACAGATGTATAGCCTTCTGTTGCCATTCTATGTACAACAGTCACATTTCACACGTCACTATTGGTTCTTTATTTTGGTCTCCTTGAAGTAGTTCCTTATCCTTTATATTCTACTTCTTCCCTAGTTTCTTAATCATATTGAACAAATAGCCCATGTTTACCATTTAATATTATATCTAGATTTTAAGAAATGATTAATATTGATGTTATTGGAAGAACTGTTCTCATATACTGACAACCATCCTACTGTATTTTAACACACATTAAATAACAATGTCATTTCTTGTTTATGCATATTATCAATCCTTGGTAAGCTTCTTCAATGGGTAGTGACCCTGTTCCATATGTCTCAGTAAATATTTCAATAAGGACAAATGGATTTTCCTTTAGGGTCATACTAAATGCACTGAATAATCCATTGTTTAAATGTGTTTGTTCTTGATTAGGATTCATACTCTGAGAAATTTTATGTGACTTTGTCCATATGTCCAGTGTGTGGGAAAATAATATTTATGGTAGAAAACAAGACACCATCAAAGGATAAGGTTTTATTGTCATAAATATTTTAATTGCTTTTGTATTCAATTAAGCAGTATGGTCCTTGAATCATTTCCTTTATGATTCTATATTTTCAGTTTCTTTAGTTTTATTTCAACAATCTTTAATTAACTAATTGTATCATCACTATTTAAGTAAATGTTTCTGTATTTTCACGAGACTTTTGCAAGTAAACAGAAATTTTGTTTGTGATCTCTGTAAGAAATACTAAGGCTAGACTTAATTCATATTTCTAGGGGACCACCCACAAATGTAGTTGGAAAATAGTGCCTTTGTACACCAAATGGTCTTAAAAACTTCAAGAAGAATGAGTATGTTTTGCACTGTTCAATGTAACATTTGAAGATTATTATTCTAAGAAATTCTGTTTTAAGAAAAACAATGTAAATTTTACTTGTAAAATTGGATGGCATCATTTAAAACCCTTATTAATATGTTTAAAGTTGTTCTAAAGTTATTCTTATCTTGCGTTACAGCTTATTTCTTCTCTGTGTGCATGTATGTGTGTGTGTGTGTGTGTGTGTGTGTGTGTGTGTGTGTGTGTGTGTGTGTTAAAGATAAATTTTTATACTTCCTTGGATACATTAAAAATATGACTTGTTTAACTGTAGAAAAGATTCTAATTTTCAGTACTAGAAAGATAGCCCAATGGTTATACTACCAGAGGAAACTTATTTCCAGAAAAATTTGGCAGCTAAAAATCTTTTGTAACATAAATTCCAGGGAATCTAGCACTTCCTTCTGTGCTCTATAGGCAGCTGGAATACACATGGGTGCACAGTTATACATTTATGCAAAATATCCGTATATGTAAAATAAGAGATTTTAAAAAAAAAAGAAGAAAAAGAACTTTATTTTCTTAATGTAGTTATATAGATAGAAGAGTTTTAAGGGGTACAATATACATGTAATCATTAAGTGAAACAAACGTTTAATTGTGCTCTACATGAGACATTAGAAACAGAAAAGGAACTTCCATAAAGGAGCACATTATCCCTTTTTTTGAAAAATCACACTCAAATGAATATATTTGCAAGCAATTAAATACTAAAATCTGTGTTACTTACGTTAGTGGAAAATATGAAATTTTGAAAATTTAAGCATTATTAAGGCCAGTATTAAAGCATAGTTTATGATTTTCACTTTTGGAATTTTTGAATTTGTGGATACTTATTAGAGAATGGCCTAGAAGAATTTATAGATTACTAATTCTATCTTAACTTTATTCATTGGAAAAAAGAAAAGAAACTGCTAAAAAGTTATGATTCTTACCAATTTTCCATTTCTAAATAACATTATGCCCACACAAATCTAAGAAAGCATGTTTATTATTTCTTGATATGTGTGTTAAAATTCATTAGTCATATTTCTTCTTTAGATCTCTCTCACTCTCTCTCTCTCTCACTCTCCCTCCTTCCCTCCTCTTCTCCCTTCCTCTCTCTTTCACTCTCTTAACAATTTTTTCATTCTAATCAAGCTTGGTCACAGGTTGTGGGATGAATTGTACTGTGAAAGACTGATTTGCTCCAATTTTTTTCCCTTGAATGCTAGAGATTGAAGTCTTTATGGCTTTGCTGTTGTCCTGAATTTCTTCTCAAAGGGACTTAGACTGAATGCTTCCATCATAGACCTAGTTGGTTTAAAATGAAGTAGTGATGAGGGAAAATCAAGAGTGTTTTCAGAATATTTAATAATGACATTTATTCGGAGTGCATTTCTCTTATTGAAAATATTCTTCTCTCTTACAACATATCCCAACCACAGTTTCTCCTTCTTTCATTGCTCCCAGGTTCCCCATCTCCCTCTCTTCAAGATTTACTAACATCCTATTTCCTCTTCATAAAACAGCAGGCCTCTAAGAGATAGGAGTCAAACAGGACAAAAGATATGGAGCCATGACAATAATGGACTACACCTCTGGACTGTAATCAAGCCCCAATTAAATATTTCCCTTTATAAGGAAAAAAAGAGATTTGGCAGGAGCCCTCCTACTGAGGCAGGTCAAGGAAGTCCAGTAGGAGGAAAAGAGTCTCAAGATTGACCAAAATAGTCAGAGAAATACCTCATCTAACTCCAAGGACTCTCACAAAACCTTTTCAGTCTTATTTTTTTCTTCTTTTTCTCT
The DNA here is from genome assembly GCF_964271855.1 of Acomys minous. Taxonomy (NCBI): domain Eukaryota; kingdom Metazoa; phylum Chordata; class Mammalia; order Rodentia; family Muridae; genus Acomys; species Acomys minous. The sequence continues at coordinate 89,902,477 of NC_140488.1, read as the reverse complement.
GCTAAATATTTTTTATATTACCTCTCTAGACTCATTCTTACTCCTATTCCTATATCTTGATTACTCCATTTTCATAGCCTGGGATATTTAAGACTATTTAGTTCTATGAGTTAATAGATTTAAATATTCTGCAAATATTCTTAAAAAACATAATAGTCTATATTACCTATCATTTAATATTTACCAATATAAACAAAAATTATTATTGACAAATACCCATTCAAACCAAATGTTTTAATTAAAATTGGCTTAAATTTACTGAGTTTTTGTGCAAAAAAACAACTTTAAATTTAGTGATGATGTTAATGTCAAAATGTTTTAAGATACATATGTGTGTGGAAATATTTGCTCAAAGAGAAAACAGCTTTTACATACATATTTTAATATTTTGATTTTAGCTCCTACTTTGAAAGTTCAAGAACAAATTATCTGTGTATATGTGTGTGTTTCTGGGGATTGGTCCTGGAGCCCCCTTCACACTAAGATTTTATATTACTAAATTCATACTATAGGTCTATGTACATTTCATTGGACTGTTTTGAGAGCTAAGAGAATAAATTGAATAATCATATTTGGTAAAAACAAAACAAAAGAAAAACAAGTTAATGAAGAAAAATTTGTTCATTATAGTATTTAAGTAGAAATCACAGAAATACTTAAGTTCCTACCAACTGTACAGACTTGCATTAACATTGGTCATTATGTACATGTATATATTATTACTTTTCAAAATATGCTATCAGCAACCATAAATTAAAATAGCCTTTTAAAATTTCACTGTGGTATTATTCCACTGTGGTCAGTTACTTTCTGTTCTCTGGGGTAAAGTGGCCTAATTTTGGTTAAGTTTAGAATTTAGAGCAAACAGTGATAGTCTATATGGGAATAAACAGCATTTCTAATCTGCTCTACCAAAATCTCAGTTTTGATATTTCTTTGTTATTTGTTCTTTTTTTATACTTAGTCACCCAAATTTAATATTACCATTTATTTTATCTCTTAAAATGCATTTAGACATTTCTGCTACGAATATTGCAGAGTGAGGAAATGGAAATCATACCACTGAAGGAATGGGAATCCTATACCTGAAGGAAATAGAATGTCCTAGAGACTTTTAAATAAAGTACGAGAGGACAGTTGATTGCTGTGTAGGTGGGGCACAGTCATTTTCTGGAATGATAATCATGATAACTTATAGGTTCTATTTTTAATCAAGACTCTGTACTGACATTAACAATGCCATCAAAAATTAGTACTTGAAATTGTGGTAGAAATATTTCAAGAATTTAGGATGACGGATGTATTAGTGGGTAAGAAAAATTATTGCACAAGTTGAGGCTCTGTGGTAAGATCTCTAGCAGCCAAGGAAAAATTTAGAACATGAATGAAATCCTATGATGGCAGATGGAGAAAAATCCTGAGGTCCTACTAACAAACCACATGAAAAAAAATAGTGACACTGCCTCAAGGGGATAAGTCAGAAAAATGATATAAGACGTGAAGTCCTTTTGTGTTCTTTATGTGTGTAAGCACACATACACAATAAAATGAACTGAGATTGAAAAACAATATCTACTCTTTCAAGTTTTATTTTGCTGACTTGATTCAATGAGTTAAAGGTCATTCTTGATTTCTTTGCTGTTCCAGTGGAGACGAGGCTTCTTTGACAATTCTTTAGACCCGGAGCTTGCTCACTTAATCCATTGGCACATGGAGAAAGATTGCTTGGGCCATGTCTCTGGTAGCAGAGATGACAGTAGTTGTAATGTAGTTTAGATCTACTCTGAATAGCCACATGACAAACCCCTGACTTATGTTCTGCTTTTGTTCTCTTGCAAATCATTTTTTATATTGATTGCTGGATGTTCTCTCTGTAGTTGTTTTTCATCTTCTATTCATTTTTAAGTTTTCTTTTTTTCAAAGCAACTTCGAATATTGGATTCTTCTGTGCTGTAATGCTATAAATTTGTGAAATATGACTGTGTCCCAGTTGCTGCTATATACAGGCTACAGCAACACAGTTTCCTTAGTTTGGTCAGCTATCCAGGTGATGTAAATATAAAAGGAAATAACAGATGATACCAACTGAAGCTTGATTTTGTCTGAAAAATCAACAAGTGAACATAAATTATTAGTAAACAAATTTTATGTGCACTCATAACTATAAAACTGGGGAATGATTTCAAATGCATCCTATAGTCTATAAGAAAAATAAAAAATCTATATGAACTTAATAAATTCATATGCATATTTATAATTCTTAAGTTTCTATAGACTGCAAGAGCTCTAGAATGTTTCTTTCATATCTTCTGTGGGAGGAATGAGGTTCTAAATTATGAAAATAAAAGCCACAATAGGAATCCTTACTCAAAAGCAATCCATGCATGGCTTTATAACATGTCCAAAATTCTTGTCAGAAAAAATTGATAGAGAATTGGAGGTTTCCTTTCATTTGCAATTTTCTTTACTGCCAATATCTGAGGTTGCATCGATTACATGGGAAAAGTGATTTGAGGATGTTTTGCATAGAAGTATTCTTGTACTAAATAACTCTTTAAATGATTTGCTTTTAAAATTATCATCTTTTCAAAGATTGTTAATCATAACATTACAAGAAATTGATTAAAAGTAAGAAAAAATTAGTTGAATAAATTTTCATAATATATTTTGTAAAGCTAACTAACTGTATCAATAAAATGTAAATCCTAAAGATTATACAATATTGTAATACTTAAATCATAAAAATAGGTGCGGATAAGGCTTTTAAAATTGCCAGTAGTACAAACAAATTTAGTTGCTCATCATTTGCAGGGCTTGAGGGCTTGCCATATTTAAATATGTGACCTGATTTAAGTATTTGGGTCAAATAAAATGGAGGTACTAATTTTTAAACTAGCATAAACAGATAGAAAAGTGAAAACAGAGTAAGGTACAATAGAAAAATAAAAAAGAAAGTTTCAAAGTCCGGGGATGGGACATTGAGACTTTAGTCATAATTATGTGACCACTGTCTATTCTTCTGCCTCTGGTTCAGTGACTAGTAAGAAAAACCCAGTACAACTGACTTTTAATGGGGTTGTAAAATTAAGATTTCTATTTTTGCACATCTAGTAACAAGTAGTTGTTTTCTACTTAAATTTTCTTACCTTCAGTTACCATCTGTACAATAGACTTAAGAGAAATACCTATAAAATAAGACTATTATGAGAAGGAAATGTATTAATGTCTTACATGTGATTAGTAAAAGGCATATAGCAACCACTCATATCAGGCATTATTAGCATTGCTTTGTTAAATTGCTTATCTTCTATCCCAATTTAAAATAGATTAATGTTGAAGAGAAATGATATTTCAGAAAAATGATTGAGTGTCTAGCAGTTGGTAATTTATAAATAATCAATATCATTAAAAATCTCACTTTTCTCTTTATATAAACTTTCTGAATGTTATGTCAGATGTAAAATTTCTAATGCTACATAGTATTCTACCATGTAGTTGAAAGAAAACATTTTAATTATTCATAAACATTCAATTTATTGATCAATAACTAGGAATCAGCAAGAATATGGTCAAGATTAGCAAATAGCAGTGTGATTTACAGTCACAAGAGGAATCTGAGTTTCTAGTCAACAACTTGAGTTCAACCACTTTAAGCAAAAGCATTGCAAATACTATGAAGATTAATAGTATCAATGGTTAATTATGGTATATTTATAATATTCAAAACTTGTAGACTAAAGCATTTTCTACACATCTTAGTCAAAGGCATGAATTATTTGGAGGACTATATATGCATCCCTCACAATGAAATTTCAAGTCCCATTTCTTTGCACTAAATTATATGGCAAAATTCTACCATCAAACAATTTAAGATGACAAAAATTGTTTACTTCATTTTTATATGATCTAATTAATTTTCTCTGGTACCTTATTTATCTTAACATGTTACTTAATAGTCTTTTCTCAGAGCATCTTAATAAAGTTCAGGAACTTTTCAGGTTTACCCTTTACTTTTAAGAATTGGTAGCTCTCCTTTTTCTCTAAAAGCAGTAATCTTTGTTTTTTGTTTGTTTGTTGTTTCTTTTTTTTAGTGTCACAGTATTAGATCTTGTTTCTAATCATTGTTCAAAGATACATCCAATTTGGTTTCTTGAGTTGAAGCTCCTTTAATGTGGGCATTTGCTGATATAAGCCAGTACTTGCATTCCTCTTTGGTTGAAATACCCAATCTGTGGTTTTATCCTGGTCACCACACACTTATAAGACTGCTACTTTGCTTTGCCTACCTTCTATTATCTACCAGTGTGCCCATGCATGTTAGTGGCTTATGATAAGCTGATTGTTACAAGGTTATAGCCTTAGTGAAACTCTTATAGGTCTGACCTTTTGCTTAGCATTAGTGTTCAGCAGCTCTGGCATCCTTCTGTACTCTAGGATATACACACTTTAGGGGAACATTATATTCCTCTTGTCAGATGAATTAGAATACATATGTGTAAGAGTACACTCTCAACACAGCATCCATATCTCACATAAGCAGAGCGTTGTCAAGTTCCTCCTCTTTCACGTGCTTTGCTGACAGAGTTAGTGAAAACTTTAATCAGTGTTATACTACATTTGGTGTTAGGCTACACTTACACCAAAAAATGTTGTATATGTTAATGGCACAAAGAATTATATTTGTTACTCACAAGATATGAATTTCTAAATAATTCTAAAGCTTTAAGAAAGTGGGGATCTAGGAACTTCCATACGTGATAAAGGCGAAATTAAAGACCATGAGTCTAATTGCAAAAATACTTTGTTTACAAATGGCACTATTTGAACTAAACATTTGAAAAAAGCAAACCCAAAATCATGAATATAAGAAAGTTATTGGTAGAAAATTGAGTAGGGATTGACTGGAACAGAAAAGATAATAAAGAGAATAGAAAAAGATTAACTATGAAACTGTCAAATAACAAATTGATCAATAAAATAATGTGTATATGTGCATTCCTGCGTCTGCATTTCTGATGATAGCACAACTAGCAAAACAGAAGTACCTCTTTAGTGTTATGAGTCCTAGATATTATTCAGAGTTCTAATTTATAGGTCAAAAATGAAATGCCTAGTTTTTATTCTCCATGTATTTGTGAGGGGTAAATGTGAAGTAAGAATAGAGCATATAGTACAGAATTAAAAAATGGCTTTCTTAATTCATAGTTATAATAAGAAATATTCCTCCTTACTTTGTAGGCCATTTGTTATTTCCTTGCTTATTACAATATTGACTTTTACTAATTATCTTTTATCTTTTAAAGTATAATTTATGAAATATGTCACCCTAGACCCTTTTGGATCTGTTTTATACCTACCTACTAAGGCATAGTTTGTTTTTGTTTTTTATTTTGATTTTTGTTTGTTTGATTTTTACAAGTAATGGCTTCTGTCTCAAGGAAAATTTCAAGTTAAAATAAGAAATAGATGCCTTCTGTTTTCCAAGCAGAAGTTTCTTCAGAAGTGGGTCAAAAAACAATGAACACAGGGAAAAATAGCCCTTCAGCTTTAGATTGTCTAAAGATGGCCTATAATCCTAGAATCCATGCATAACATTTTTAAACTTCTCTTTTTTTTGTTGGATTCTCTTAATTTTGTCTCCATCTTCTGTAGCCCATTCTCAGGGAAAAAAACAATATGTAGCATACATTTCAGTAGACAACACATACATTATTCCTTTTATATTTAATAATTAAAGCAATGAAGGATAGGAAGTAGATACAAAGAAGACACAAGATACCTAGCAGCAGATGTTATACTCTAGAGGAGTTTATTAAATGAATATTGGGGGAGAAGAAAAAGGGGAAAGGGGAACCTTAGAGAGAGAGAGAGAGAGACAGAGGGAGAGAAAGAGAGAGAAAGTAGAGAGAAGGGGGTTGAGGAGGTATAGAGAAACGAGAGAGATAGGTAAGAGAGAGACCATGCAGAGGGTCTGTCCTTTTATATGGCCATGGACAGTGTCACGCCCCCATGGCAGGTAAGCGTTGACATCAGAGGTAGGCTGACTGAAGTAGAGAATCCTAACATGCCTACCTTTTCCTATACTTAAAAATGAGGAACGGTGCATTGTTTTTGTATAAGTTAAAGTATGTAAATGTAGGTAATGAAGAAAAGAGAAAAAAAAGCAATAGCAGATAGGGACCGAGGAGTGCTGGGGAACCTGGAGCTGTTTGTCCCTGGGCCTGGAGCACACCATTTCAGTCTTTTGCAAATGGATAAGGGGCAAAGTAATCGATCCAACTACTTCTTGCTGACAGTAGGGCAGTTATAGGGGGTTTAAAACCCTGAAATTTTGGCCAGGTTCCGGGAGAACAGGCTGTTGCATTTGTGTTAAACACCTTCTTGGAAGCTTTTAGCAATAGTCAAAATGACAGTTAAAGTTTGGCCTCCTGCATATGAAGAGAGCTGGGAGGATACCTGAAGTCAACCATGATAGGAGCTGTCTATGAGATTATGTAACCCTAGTGTGAGTTTGAAACAGAAATGTAGCATTAGCATTACCCTGTTTTGCAAGGCTATTGAATTTAAGAGCCTGTACTTTATCAGGTCAAGGTGCTTGAAGGCTGGAAATGTCTACAGCTCTTGTGCTGGTTGAAACTCTAGTGGCTTGGCACAGAGAAGAAGCCCACATGTGAGCATTGGCCTCCATAGGACAAATTTGCCAGCAGGCTAAGCTGTCTGCATATTATCTGTTCAATTAAATGGAGATTCTGGGGTTTGCTTAAATGATTTCTGTCTCTATTTTAAAAAATATATAAATATAAAATTAAGTGGGCACTAAGCAGTCTCCTTTGTGGAAACACCTGCAAAGGGGTTCCATTTCTATTGTACTCCCTCCTCCAGCCCCTCTAGGCTGTGGGTTGATTTTGGGTGCTGGAAAGAAGAGAGCTGTGGGAAAGGAGGCTTGCTGTTTACCACAAAAAGTGCAGGCGTCAAGCTTAAACTATTCTTTCTACTTCTTTACTCAAAGAAATCACAAAATTCTAATCTCCTATTCATAGATAAACCCTTAAAAGGATTGATTACTCTTATAGAGTGTGTTCATGCATACAGGCAAGCTCAAATGCCTTTTCCTTGGTTTAAGACCAGGACAAAAAAAGAATGACTAGATCATTCATGATAGTAATCATAACACCCATCTGATTTTTTTTTATGCAGAGAGGTAAGTATATAGAATACTGACCATACTAGGCACTTTAGTCCTTACTCTACAAGGAATCGTATTTTTACTAGAATGCAAAGTTGAAAATTGTGAGGTGTGCCCCACATTTTTGCCCTCTGTAATTCTGTCAGTTTTCTGTCTTGGTCAAACTTTCCATGTTCACTTGTTCTTTTATTGTTCTGAAAATACCTTAGTGATTTTAATGGGGAAGATGAACAGTGAAGAACTACAGGTTAAAACTAAGGAGAAATATGCAGGAATTTTATGATTTCTAGTTATTGAATCAATTGGACAATTTTTAGTGCCCACTAATTTGCCAGAGTCTGATGCAGAGAATAATCATAGATGTTCCAAATTGGCTATTTTTTATTCATGCATTTAGAGATGTTATTTAGAAATTCTCAATACTAAAGGAATTTGCATAAGTCTCAAGATCCATCTAATCTGCAATGCTCAAAGTGGAAAGAATTCACGAAGTTGTTTCATTAACATGAGCTTTAGATAACATAATATGAATAATATCTGTACAACAAGATAGGAATCTTAAAAGAATAATGAACCCCCCCAAAAAAAAACTCTCAAAAATTCAGATAAAAGCACCAAGTAAGCAGAATGCAAATTGTAAACATATAACCTGAACTTGCTTCCAGGAAGTTAGTATCTTTCTCTTCTAAGCTTTTTTTTAATGGTAAATAAGTAGTTCTTATAGCTGTGATTGTTAGCATTGTTTGCTTCTTTAGCTTTCAAAGACATTCACATCTGCATTGGGATTCCGTTTTACCTCCTTGATAATTCTGTTCCACTTACCAACTCAGAAGTCATTTAAAAAGGGAAGAGAACAAGGCTTTAAGCATGATATTGAAATCTATTCATGCTACTGTACAAAACACCTACAAATTGAAATGACTGAAATTATCTACCTCTTTTTTGTTATATTTAAGGAATATCAATGAAATTTAAATGATACAGTAAAATGGAAAATTTGAGCGGAATGCTATATTAAAAATATGACAAAAGAGGCAGGCAAAATTGTAGTAGGCTGTTCATAGAAGTATATCAATAATTTCTCCTTTTTTTCATAAAAGAACTTCCAAATTCCTGGGAGCCAACCCACCTTAGGATTTACTTTGTAGTCATGTAACAGACATTTATTTTACAATTATATATTTCTCTTTCTGTAGTATGTCATTTTAAGTTTATACTATGAAAGGCATAAAAGCATAATGGAAAGAATGAAGACACTACATTCAGAGAAATTTATACTCACCATTAACAAATAACCAGTATTATTTTGGCTAGAAATTTCTAGTCTATATGATGGTGGAGGGGAGAAAATACCTTCTATAGAAATAGCCACTATTGTAAAGTTCATACTACACATTCAGTTCTTATCATAAATTATTATACTCTTGTAACTCTTGTACCTTCCATCAAAGACAGAGAACTTGAGTATAAATATTGATCAATAATTTTTCAAAAGTAATTGTCTATAGTAACTGAGATTATATAGGACTTTAAAGCAGTGCTAGTAGCTTTATGATTTGACAATAACACAAAATTACTTTTACTCATGTAAGATAGTTTTTTATTTTATTTTTATTACACTAACATTATCAAGAAATTATGGCTTGTTTATAGAATTTCATTTAAATCATTGTATAGAATCTATGATAAACCTTACCATTTGTTTATGCAAGTGTGATGTGATCATATTCAATTGCCCAATGCTTTAACCTTTTTGGATATCCACATTGAACAAATAATATGTTATAGCAACTATTTATTCAGAAGTGAACATTGAACATGCTTAATTTTTACATTAACTGATTTATTTAGTGTGTATGTTTGGCAGGTAAAATTTCTTTTTCTTCTACCATATGGGTGCCAACAATCAAACTCAGTTTATGAGTTTTGGCACTAAGCGTTTATACCCATTGAGTGGTCTCAGAAGCCCTGAGTACACTTATTTATTCTTAAGGTGGTCAAATATTGCGTTAATTTCCTGCATAGAGGCCAATGCAAAAGTTTAAACAGACAAAAGTAAATGGTTTGAGAAAGTAGATGCCAAATTGAATTGGAGAACAAAGTGACAAAAGTTGCTCAGGAGCAATGACATTCATACCCTTTCTGAGCTCTAGACCAATACCAAACAGAAATAAATACAATGTTAGTAAGAAAAAATAAAAGTAAAATTTCATTTGTTGTCTTTATTATTCAGGTGATACTTATAGTATGTGTTTCCCATCATATTCCTTGCAGAGAAACTTAACATTCTATTCATGGACTCAAACTTATTTCTTAATCTTGTTCATCTCCTCATAATAATACCTGTGAGATTGTTGGAGGCTTGCAATAATGAAAAATGATGAGATGTTACATAAATTTAAGTGGGAAAATAAGGTTTAAATTTTATGCATTAATTATTGCTTTCTCTGGCATGCAAGCTTTAATATTTGCCTTCTCTGGAAAACCACAGGGACTTAGAAATATAATATTTAAAATACTTTCCAGGTTATGTCGTAATGTAAAATAAAGTAAAAAAATAGACATTTTAACAAAGAAACAATAAAAAGAGCACTAATGTATATTCATATTTTGACATTTCACTGCCTTTAGAATTTTGCATTAATTTTTTTGTTGCATAAAAATTTATAAGGAGACTCTTTAAATACATGTATCTCCATAGGGCCATCTTGTTATAAACATACCATTTACAAAATGAATGACAAGTTAATTTGATTATTGATAGTAAATCAAGCTTTGTGCTGCTAGTGGATTTTATAAAACAAGCACATTAAAGGGGAATTCTGCTTCTTGTTGTTATGGACCATTTGCCTTTTCTATAGAGGAATGTCTGCGCTCTATTTCAGGATTTATTTTTATGTATGTGTTACTTAATGAAATTTTCATTTTTTTTTACCTCAGTTCCCATCACAGTCACAGTCTGTGAATTTTAGAAAGAAACCCAAGAAGGCTTACAAGTTTCTTGGTGCTAATTGTTTCTTTTCTCTCATTAAGTTTGAGTCTAATGAAACCAAAAGAAGGTTCTGCTTTGATTCCTTGGTCAACCCTATCTCTGCTCTGGATTGTTATCATTGGCATGAATTAAAAGTTCTTATTATCATTGATAGTAGCCCAGAAACAATTCCAATTTGGGTGTAAATGATCCTATGCAGACATGCATAACTGAACAAACCAAAACAGCCTCCTGTGTTTATAGCAGGTAAATACCAATTAAGTGCAAGAAATGACACCAATCTTTTTCTATGTAGTTTCAGGTTAAGAGATATTTTTCCTTTGAGGTTTCAGATAGAGTGTAATAAACCTTACAAGAAGAAGGAAAATATATTCCCACTTGAAAGTAAGATTGAAAAATCATAAGAAATAAATAAAGTTGACTTTACTAAAACTGCAAACTATCATTTAAGTGTTATACTAGAGGTTGGTCAAGTGGAGAATTCATCTTGAAGGCTAAATCTGTTTTAAGGATTAAAATGAATTTTTAAGGAAAGTGAGGGTAAACTATAGTCATATTTTAGGAAATATCTAGAAACAGGCAAATATAATGTTCCAGAATTCTCTCCAATGTCTTTTTTTCCTTTGGTTACTTTTATTTCAATTGTAAACTAGCTTTAATATGGTGCTTATAGGAAAAAATGTTGATTTCTAGCATTCTCCTATTCTTCTAATTCACAAGTTATATATTTAGGCATAGTTTGAACAAAGTCTGCGTATGAAGTATGAATTCTCAAATTATTAAAATCTAAAATTCTGAATGTAAATCAGTTTCCATTACATCTTGTCATTATGACCTTAAAACATCCATCTAGACCTAAAAACATCTTAATCCATAAACAACTAAGCTTAATTGTAACACTAAGCTACCTGGTCTTCAATCACAGCAGAGACATGAGAAGGAATAAAATTAATTACCTGAGTACACAGGGAGGACAGAATAGCAGCTTCCCAAATGAAAAGATGACAGAGACAGTTTTTTACCTGAACAGTCACCCAAAACTCTCTATAATGTTGGAGCATCATCTTTAGCCTTCTGGCCCAATATATCTGACAGACATAATTGTGAGGCAGCAGCTATTGAACACTTGCTTATCCTGTCTTGGAACAGTTTGGCAGCCGACTCTGCCTGCATCCAAGCTTGCCTTTTAAAGACAGAATTCTGTCTGAGGTGAAAACGAGGACGTTTTTCCCAGTAGTCTCTTTGCCACATTTGAAGCCCTCTCCATAAGGAGGTTCTTTGGTGCTCATTATCCTCTTTGAAATAGCCAAAACACTAAGAATGTAACAGTTGTATAATACCTGACTGTGTCATGGTTCTTCTTGCTATAGGTAGCTTATTGTATATGTGTATGATAATATAAATATATATGTAAAATTTTTAAATGTTTAATAATAATAAAATCTGTGAGTGCAAAATATAATCAGGTGTATATAGACATGAATATGTACATTTCTATGCATAGAAATGTACATATAAAATATCATCAATATAAGCTATAATAAAGTTAGGTACAATTTTATTTCTGTTATTCTTATGAATGCTTTTTTTTCTTAATCTTTATCTTATTTACTTATACTTGTGTGGGATTATTATGAGAGTAGCTTTGAGTGTGTGTAAATATGGGCAGGGCACATAGTTATCAGTGCACATGTGGAGGTCAGATGATAGTTTTGTGCAATAAGTTTTATACCTCTGCATTTATATGACTTCTAGGGATCAGTTTCAGATAATCAGGATTGAGAAGTACCCTATGATCATATAGAGGGGGAGGTAATCCCCCTCAGGAACAGTCATAGGGGAGGGGAATAAGGGAAATTAGGAGGGAGGGAAGAATGGGAGGATACAAGGGATGGGATAACCATTGAGATGTAACAAGAATAAATTAATAAAGGAGGAAAAAAATTTAAAAAAAAAGAAGTGAGCATCTTTAGCTACTGAGCAATCTCCCTGATGCCTTCATTTTAAAAATCTGTTTGGAGTAATGAGAACAAAATTTGGGAATATTCAATTGCTAGACAAATTCTCTGTCACTGTGATTTGTCCCCAGCCAATGAACTAGATTTCATGAAGAATTTTTGAAAAGAAAAATTTAAATTATGTATGAAAAGTTATGAAAGTACGGTCTGCTGTCTACCTAGGGACAGAGCTTCCCCTCTTTTTGTTGTTGGTTTTTTTATTCTTCTTTTTATATTTAGAATGTATTTAATGTTCAAAAGAATAAAATAACTATTGATACATTAAAAAATGAAAGTAATTATTCACTTAGATTAATTAATAAATATAGTTTATGAAAATAGTTCCAAATATAATTATCCCTACATCCACATTACATTCTACATCATTCTTCTTCCATCTTTTTGGCCCTTGATTTACATCACTGATTTTCCTGATACTCTAGTTTGCAGTATGTGAGACACCTCAGCCCCTAAATCTCATGAAATAACAATACTTCATAATCTAGTCTTTTATCATCTACTTATATATCATTCTATCATTTTATCAATCAGTGTTTCTCTTCATTTGTGATATTATTATGATAGTTAAAATTTTATTTTAGGCTTTTATTTCTATAATATTTATTATAATAATCTTTGAAACCTAGAATATAAAGTTATGTGCAAAAATGAACCAAACCCAAAGTCTACACATCTCAGAGAACTTCCATACAGTTTGAATAGTGATTCTAAATCTGTGGAGTTTCACACTACATTGCACACTTTCATTGTCAAATGTATTTTATACCCTTATCTAAAACCAAAGATGCCATGACAGAATTAGAACTAGAAAAACAATTAGCTTTATATCCTCTTTCATAACTAATAAAAAGAGAGTTTTCTAATTTCCTTGGGGATATATAAGGTAATATATTTACATAAATTGTGTTCTTAAGTGCTTGGAAAACTACAGTTATCAGTTTTGATGATTAAATTGGGGCTCTAATTAATTGTGCAATGCAAATAAAATGAGTGATAAAGAAAAGGAAACATGAAAGCCATAATGTTTGGGTTCGTGATACAAATATTAGTGTTTTCTCTAGGTTTTAAATTTAGGAAGTAATTTATTTTCAAAATTCATTTTATTAATATTGATGGACAATAATGCAGTTTTTCTGTCTTATCTTGTATCATAGTAACTCTAATTCATTTTATTTTTACGTTAACTCCACAGTTAAGTTACTCAATAGTGAAAGATCTCCATACAGACCGATTTTTATCCACAAAGAACATCCTTTTCTAGAAATTTTATGTCTTAATCAATGAATACTTGTCTAAATTTAGCACCCAAAGTTAACACATACCTCTTTTTCCACTCTTATAACTTTACCAATCAATAGTGTTCTTCTCTTAGCCAGTATTGGTTCTTTTTACTGATCTTTGCTGACCTGGTTATTTTAAGCCACTTTCGTATTGTATTTTAAAGGTCCCGTTTCTTCCATTCTATGAATTCACAGGGCCTATCAGAAAGAAATGATTTGTTTTGTATATGGACTGTACTGTGTAATATGTTGCTAGAACGATCAATTCCACATTTGAATGATCCTTTTATGATATTGGTTTCTTTAATTAAACAAAAATATATGAGTGACTAAGGCATATGTATGTACGTGTATATATAATCAAATTTCATGTTAACCATAGAGAAAAACGATTTGCTAATTTATCTTGAGGTATTTTTGGTGGTGATGCCTTAGAATCACATTTATAATTTGTAGATATAAACTTAAGTACAACTTTAATTTAGAAAAATTCCTTTAAAAAGTTCTTATACTTGTTATATGTGATAGAGAGGTCCAGATTCTCACTGTAATTTCTAAGTCTTCTGCAATTTTAAGTTATGTTTTTTCACAAGGTTTTTTTCACTCACACCCAGGTACAAACAACAAAATTAGTTTAGAAGCTTTTAAGTGTTTGTATTGTTACTGTTGACCCCAGGGACTCACATGTGAGAGGAGAGTGGGCCCTTAAATTGTTATCTAACTTATAGACTACCCTAAATTCAAATTTATTTATAATATTTTTTCAGTTGAAATAGAGATCCTTTACCACAGAGAGAAGTATCCTTAATATATATTAGAAAAGAAAGAAATTACTTTCTATTCAATTTCATAATATAATTGATAAAAATAAAGCATTTTATGAATCTTAACAGAAACTGACCTTAAGCCCTTGTCATCAGGAGTAGCAATTTATGCTGAATAAAAATTATGTGGCTTTGGACTTTTTCTGGTCCACAGATTACATCTTCTGTTGTCTTTGGAACCTGATTAGTTCTCACAAAAGTCTTATTCTTTGATTAGCTTCCAGGAATTTCCTTGAATTTTGGTAATGAATTTTTTAACTCTGTCCTCAATAGCTAAGTCTAGTGCTCTTAATAGCTGCAAAATCTCCCCTGTTATGATGGAAAAGGTTTGGCTTTTATTCTATTTATACTTTTTGGCTTGGTCTTTCATAAACACTGGCTCCGTACTTCTATATTTGGTGGAGTGAGAATGAATGATTACTTGTAAGTGTATTTCTGCTTTAAGTGTTTTCAGTTTTCAATACAATATTTAAATGAACTGTCTCAGTACTGGCTTTTGCTATTACAAGCCACTGTGTTTCCTTAGGACTTGCTTGCTGTTTAGTTGTTTTCTAAATTGAATTTTGTCTGTGCTAATACTTGGCCATGTCTAAGAAAACTGCTTGCTTTAGTGTTCAAGTTGTGAATGCTGTGATGCATAGACAAATCAAGGTATACATTTTCAAAGACAGTATATTTTTTAAAATTTCAAATATAGTCCTTAAAATATTAGTTGTTTTAATTGAAAGTAATGAAATATAACCTGTGATTTCCCTAAATGAAGAAGCTATACACAGTCTTCTGTTTATTGGCTTTGATTCACATAGAAATATTTACTATTTATCTACTATGTTAAGCAAACTTATAAGAAAATTCTCTTTGAAAATTCATATTTCTTTCTTTTAGATAAACAGTTAATAGTATGATTTTTATACCTATTTAAACTCCATGTGTCTTTTCATTTGTGAAAAAAGCATAAATGAACTTTAATCTCACATTGCCAAGAATAGAAAGAGCCAGAAGGAATGAAAAGTCTTCATTATTCTTAAGCCTTGGCTGAAAGCCAGCTGTGGCAGTACATGCCTTACATCCCAGACCTCTGGCAGCTGATGCACAGACATAGTACTGCAAGTTCCAGCCTGGGCTGCACAAGGTTAGAGGATTAATTTGGACTACTTACAAAGACGCTGTCTCAAAAAAAAAAAAGCCTTACCTCAAAACTGACATATTATCAAGCTGAAAATACAGAAGACAGTTCCCATGACCAAGAAGACTTCAATGAATCAGTAGATTTAATTCACCTACAGGTAGGCAGGGCAAATAAGGATAAGAAAGAAAGATTATGAGAAAATAATGCAATCTACCAAGCTGCTCACAAGCTTTTGAGGAAAATACATATGTGGTTAAGAGTAACAGTCGCATTTATACTTGTCTCCCACTTATTCTTTCCTTCATAGTATACTGGTGCTTTCTACAAAATATACCAGCAAACCAAAACTAAAGGATAATTACTGTGGTTATTCAGAAGTTTGGTGTTGCTGAAGAGATTGTCTCAAGCTGCATTTCTGGTACATAATTAAGGTCTAGTACTCATGTGGGTTTAATTTGGATTATTTAAAGCCCATTAAAATACCAGGGCAGATGTTACACTCCTTGTCAGCCTGTAGTCCCAGCATTACGACTATATAGATAGATCCTCTGTTAAAAAATAAGAAGAAAAGAAACTTAATGAAACACATAGTGGTTTAATTAGTCTGTTGGTACATGGTTCCCAAAAGCATAAAGGAAGGAACATCGAAAATGAGCCAGGGAAGGTAAAACAATTGAGAAAAGTTTTCCTCTGAGTCATTCTGGACCCAGTATCCTACTAACATCTGCTCCATGGGGTTTTGTATTTATAGATTCCTGTTACTTACTGAGAGTTGTTCCTGAAAGAAATATATATCTATAATTTTTACTAAACTTGCTTCAAAATAGAGAAAGTCCAGTACAAAGAAATAGAGGTATGAATGCTGCTGGTGAGAAAACATCATTATCCACACAATTTTTCCACTACATTTCTAAGTGAACACAGGGAGAGGAGACACAAAATATTACCTGTAACTGTTTCTTGGCTCTTAATCCATAGTGTTAGCTGGATTCTATGCATTTTGTGTTGTTTTGTTTTGTGTTATTTGGTGAGACAGTGTTCATCTGTGACCAAAGATGTCATGAGCCTTCTACCTCTGCCTCTCAGACATTGAGATAAGAGGTATGCACCATTGCATATGGCATATATTACAGTTTTCTGGTGTGTGGTGTGGTGTGGTGTGTGTGTGTGTGTGTGTGTGTGTGTGTGTGTGTGTGTGTTTTATCCTTCTTTAATAAAGCCAAAGAGGTACCTGTGCTAGATGGCCAGTTATGTGATTATAAATCATCTAATTAACATAACATTGGTAAATGAATGTTGTGTACATGTTACTGATTATTTTCTCTTTCTATACTGAATGAATTTTCAACCCATTAAAATGTATGCCACAAGGAGGGAAGCACTTTCTATTTTTGAACTGTAATATTTAAATATTTTAATGGTGCTACTGTTTGGGCCAATATGTGCAAATAGTTATAGAATTAACAGTTCTGTCACAGTTTTCAGGAATATAATTTCACCTCCAATTTGAATCCAAAAGTTTGTCATTATTTTGATGTACCTATTATTATTATTACTACTAAGAAAAGTAATTATTATATACCTGACATGTTACCAGAATAAATTTCAAGTCTTTATATTAATCAATAATGACTAAGTTTTACCCTTAAAATGTTCACACCTACAAATATATTCTAGTTCAAAAATATATTTGAAATCACTTAAATCATAGTGTATTACTGAAATATTCTTTATTCTTATTTTTAGTTGGACTGAATAATAATTTTAAAGTATTATATTTTTCATTTTCTGATATTAAATTATATAATTTCCACCTTTTCTTTCCTCCTTCCAAACCAACTCTCCTATATACATACCTATCCTTCCTATCTTTCTAATGTTTTGTCCTTTTTAAAATTAATTGTTGCTATGCACATAACATATATAAAAAATAACATAATATAAATAAACATAATATATAAAACATATATATATATATATATTGCTAAATATAACTTGTTCTATCTATATAAATTTGCTTGTATGCACAAGTTCAAGATTGAACATTCGGTATTGTATACACAATTGATGTGCCGGAGAAGACTATTTTTCCTGCTCTCAGCACTATTTTGCTGCCTGTAGGTTATTCTCTAGGGTTGAGCTCTCATGGGCTTTCCCCTGAAAGGAGGTATAATTTATACTACTACATCATATTTTCTTTCTTTCAGTGAGCAATATTTTATTTTATTATTTTTTAATTTTTTATTAATTTATTCTTGTTACATCTCAATGGTTATCCCACCCTTTGTATCCTCCCATTCTTCCCTCTCTCCCATTTTCCCCTTATTCCCCTCCTCTATGACAGTTCCTGAGGGGGATTACCTCCCCCTGTATATGCTCATAGGGTATCAAGTCTCTTCTTGGTAACCTGCTGTCCTTCCTCTGAGTGCCACCAGGTCTCCCCCTCCAGGGGACATGGTCAAATGTGAGGCACCAGAGTACATGAGAAAGTCATACCCCACTCTCCACTCAACTGTGGAGAATGTTCTGACCATTGGAATGAAAGCCTTCAAGTACCAGGAAACTGGGACAGTGGGGAGGACATCCTATTTGGACTCTAGATGAGACAAGCATGGGAGAATAGCAAAGTAGAAGGATCCAGAGGGTCCTAGAAATCTACTAGTAGAACATTATGATAGGCAGATTTGTGCCCAGAGGTCCTGCTCAAACTAAGGCATCAGCCAAGGAAAATACAGGCTGTAAACTTTAAATCTTTCATTATTCTTGTTTCTAGATATTACTAAAATTTCTCCTGTCAAACTTCCTATTACATCTTCAAAACAAGCTGAACTCATCCATGTCCCTCCTATGCTGCTCACTCTGGTTCACCTTGTCAGGTCAAGCAGTTTTATGTTTAAGTACCCTTGTGATTATGTTGGCCTCACTGGATAATTCAGGATAATCTTTCCATCAAAAGTTGGTTTATTAGCAAGTCTAATTCTATCCATAACCCAAATTCCCCCTTGTCCTGTAACATAATTTATTCACAGATGCTCCAGATTAGGAAGTGAATATTTTTAGGAGAGAATCACTATTCTGTTTTCCACAGGTTAATATAATTAATTCCTTCTATTGAGAAAAATGAGACGAGACGTGAAAAGTAAATATGGACTTTATTATCTTAAACACCTTTATTGAGCATCACCTGTAAAATATTATATGCTAAATATTAGAAATGTAGTTCTGATCTGGACAGCCACTATCTTGGAATTGAGAAAGGATATAATTCTATTAAGAACAACTTTTATAGTGTAATGAGTTGTGCAAAATGTATTGCATTGATGGCAGAGTGAATGGCAAATGAGGGACCTCTTTGACACTGGCAGTTTTTTTTCTGTTCTTTGTGTGCAAGTTTAATTATTTTAGGCCTCCTCATTATAAGCTGACCACCAATGTTACTTTATGCCCTCAAAATCTAAAATCCTAAGATCAAAGGCTATTACTCAGGTTTAATGGAAAGTATTTTTTATACCATTTTTCACTCTAACCTCTTTGAGTTGACATTGCTATTTTGTAGCATTAATAACATGACAAATCCATTTTCCAAATATGTCCTTAGTTGAGAGCCTTCTATTATGTTTTCAAGTATTACATAGCCTTAGCTAGTATTTACCATTATTTTCACATGGTTCTTATCTTTTTGTTTCCCTTTCATCTGTAGTAAAATTATAAAATAATTTATAACATTAATAGTTCTTTCATGCAACTTCATATTTTTTTAATGAAATAAAATTATGTTTATCTTTCCTCACTTTGTGTGTTCCTACACTGTTACTTTTAACATTTTTCCCATGCATAACTTTTATGTTGTTTCACAGAAATAATAAGTATTTTCAATTAATGTGTTTACCAACAAACATACCAAATATAAATAGTCTCCAGAACAAACAATATAGCTAGAGAAGTTGCATGTTCATAAGAGGAAGACACAAGAACAAGAGAAGGTAATAGGGGATAGATCAAAATGTGTCACATATATGAAAATATAACAAGGAAAACAATTAGTATATGTAACATAAATTAAGCAATTAAAGTGATCCAAATGCATTACAATGAATAATAGGGTACATGGACGCTCAAAAAAAATTTGGTACATGAAATCTATATCTATATCTATATCTATATCTATATCTATATCTATATCTATCTATCTATCTATCTATCTATATCTATATATATCATTGCTTTATGCCATGTGGATAATCTTCTTCACAGAACTGTTTATTTTCTCTAAGATTTTAGTGACTTAGTCAGTGTTCTATTATTGTGGAGAGACAACATGACCATGGCAACTCTTATAAAAGAAAGCATTTAATTGGAGCTTGTGTAGAGTTTCAGAGGTTTAGTCAAATGCCATTATGGCAGGAAGCATGGCAGCATGCAGGAAGACATGGTGCTAGATAGTAGCTGAGAGTTATAAATCCAGATGCTTAGACAGTAGAAAGAAGGAGCTATTGGACCTGGCTTGGCCTCTTGAAACCTTAAAGTCCACCCACAGTGAACACTTCCTCCAGTAAGGACACACCTACTCCATACCTCCTATTCCTTTCTAATAGTGTTAATTCCTCTTGACTAAGCATTCAATACTGAGTTTATGAAAGTCATTCTTATCCAAATGACCACATTGCACTCCCTGGCTTCAATAGGTATATAGCCATACCATAATGTAAAATGCATTTTGTCCAAATTCAAAGTCCCAATAATCTATAACAGTCTCAATAACACTTAAAACTTCAAAGGTAAAAGTCTCTTCTGAGAGTCAAGGCAGTGTTTTAACTCTAACCCTTGTAAAATCAAAGTCAGAAAGCAAATTACATACTTCCAGCATATAGTCATACAGAATATTCATTACTATTTCAAAAGGGAGCAACAAGAACATAGTGCAGAAATACTGAATAAAAATAAAACCAGGAACAATCAAGAAAAAGTACAAATTCTGCATCTTCATGTCCAGAGTCAAAGGTGGCAAGTCCTGCTACTTGCTGGGACTGGAACTTGGTCTCCTCTTTCCAATATATTTTCATCCACCTTTTGTTTCCTATACTTTCCTTCTGTGCTTAAGCTTTGGCTTAATTCCTTTTCTCATGTTGAGAGCTTAGCTAGGTCAGATCTTGCCCTGTGGTTACCACTTCCTATATTCATCTTAGCATCAGGCTTTTCTTTAACGATTTATCTCTTTAAGCACTGGACTTAGCTTCATTACACTTTCTAGTGCTTCTTTTCCTCTTGAACTACAACTTGTATTTTTCCTTCCTCTGCTTACTCCTTTTTTATTTTAGATCAGCATGAGTGGCCAGTAATAACCATATGACACTGTCAATACTATGCTACCTTGGAATCTCCTCTCCCATTTCCATTCATCTAAAATTCTTCACTTTAGTCTCAGGCAGATTTTTTGGACAAGGACAGAAAGCAGCCACATTTTTTTTTTGTTAAAATATCACAAGAAAGTTTTCTAGGTTTCTTACTTATATACTTTTCTAAAAACTCTTGATCCAGGCCATCATATGTGTACTGCGCTCAGCATAGCTTTCTTCAATGTTCCTGATAGTATGGCCCATTAAGTCTTGCTTAATGCATCTATCCATGTTTCAAATTCAAAGTCCAAAAGTCTGTATTTCAACAAGAAGCCCAATGGTTAGGCCTCTCACAGCAATACCCCCTGCTCCTTAGCATCAACTTCTGTCTTAGTGGGTGTTCTATTGCTGTGAAGAGACTCCATGACCACAGCAACTATTATAAAGAAAAACATTTAATTGTGCCTCGCTTAGAGTTTCAGAGATTTATCCTATTATTATTATGTTAGGTGTCATGATGCCATGACGGCAGAAATGGAGTTGGAGATATAGCTGGCAATTCTCCACCTGGATCTCCAGACTACAGTAAGAGAGAGTCACTGGGACTGTCTTGGACTCTAGAGGTCCAAAAGCCTACTCCTACTGATATATCTTCTCCAACAATACCATAACTCCTAATTCTTTCAAATAATGGTACTCCAGGATGCCAAGCATTTAAGTCTATGAGCCTATGGAGGCCATTCACAAACCATCATAGTACTGTCACTTATATTACTTTATCTGGTTGTAGACAAGAGGTCAAATCACAGATTTCTTCTCTTCTATTACTTTGCCATATCCATTTGCAATTTAATGCATTCAACTTCCTTCTTAGTGAGTTACACTGGGTCAACAAAGACACTTGCACATAATAAAGAATGTGCACTTTTTATTTAGTGTTCGGTTCCTTGCTTTCTGCTCATCAAAATTCCTCTTTTCCTCTTCAACATTTTTCTTTATTGTTTTCACATGTTCTGCTATACTTAAAATGACCTTCATCTTCTCTAACATGCCTCTTCTAACACTCAAGTAGCAGGATATCCCTTTCTTTGTGTCCCTGTGATACCTGTCTGGAAGTACATTTCCTTATTCCTGCAAAATGCGTTGCTTATTTATATTTCTACCAAGCAAGCTGTAAGTTTTGCCAAAAAGTGACTCTCATTCTCAAAGTCTCATGTAATGACTGTTAAATAGTATACATTCTGTATATAATTTTCATGGAAATAATTCCACAAATCATTTCATTATAACAGTAGTTCCATAATATGAAGAGTAATTGATATCCTCATCTCAAAGGAAAACAGTTATATTAAGGGCACAATGCTAGTACATCTTTTAGTGGGAATGGAAGCTAAGTGTCTACACTTAATGCTCTCTCAGTTTGCCTCCTAACAACACTTTTTGCCATAATTTCCTTAGTGAATCATGAATATCACATTGGATATATCCCACATTCATATTCCTGAGGGTTTTAAGAATATAAAAATTAGTAACAGGTGAAAGGTTGATGCGCTAATCTTAGGTGATAAAATATGCTAGTTATATTAAATAAATGTGTCTACCAGAAATGGTTAATTGTGAGAAGATATACAAGTTTAATGTCATGACAGAAAAAAAATCATGTGAAATTTTCTCATAGAGAGAATAAAAAAAATATTGATCACTTTTAGAAATTTATGAAATAGTAGTTCTTACTCCTTGACATCCCCAGGGAACAGTTTTCATATAAAATTTTCTAGGAGAGATTTTCTTCATTGCCTATCATATTAATATGCTTATGAATATTTTATGAGTAAAAATAAGTTAGTTATAAAACTCTTAAGAGAAAAATATTTGCTGGTTGAGAAGACAGAAATATGTAAGTAATTTTCTTTTTAAAAATATTTATTTATTTATTATTTATAGAGTACTCTGTCTACATGCATGCCTGCATGTCAGAACATCTCATTATACATGTTTGTGAATTGAACTCAGGATCTTTGGAAGAACAGGCAGTTTTTTAAAATCTCTGAGCCATCTCTCCAACCCTTATATAAGTAATTTTCAATGATGTATTTTACTTTGTTTTCTCATTTGCTTTGTTGCTGATTTCACATTTTTTGTTATAGATGTGTCTATAGTAATATTTATCCTGTTGAAACACAAAAATAGTCTACATAAGTATTCTCATATTTATGGTACATATATGTATCAATCTTAGAGTAACTGTAGAGATGCAATAGAACAGTAGAAATTATAGTTTAAAACTTATAAAAAGTATAATGTTTTATCATAATAACATAAGATATAAATGAAAATGTGATGTGACCACTGTGCTGCCTAGTATTTTTGTTAATTCACTTTGCATCCTGGTTATAACTTCATCCCTCTTCTCCTCCTAATCCCACCTTCCCTCCTTTTCCTCCCTCTTCCCCTTCTCCCCTTCCCTGTTCCTTAGCACTTGAGTAGCAGATAAGCCATTGTGTCAACCTGGCACTTAAGTGGGTCCTTAAATCTAATCCTCAGTCCTCCTCAATGTCTGAACCATCACACCAGCCCCAGGACATTTTCCCTATAAAAAATGGTAAATATTTGAGGAGATAGATATCTTTATTTTTATTTAGATATCACACAAAGTATACATATATTAAATATTTAACGGTACCACATTGATAGTTTTAATGAGCCAATGAAAATAAATTTAATTTAATAAAAATATTTTACAGTTACATGTTAAAAAACTAAACACACTAACTATTCATTAGTAAAGGTAGGAGCATGGTATATTAATGAAATTATCTAGCACCATGAGGGGAGGTACTGAGTGCAATTTTTGATACATTTACAGAGACACTTATGTTGTACATTATAAGTTTCAGGTTGTTTTCATATACATTATTGCATGCATAGAAGTCTGGGTTCCTCAAATAGAACATCTAAATTCATGGTTATGGTCAAGGGTGAAGGACTGCAGATTTATCACACAATAAAACAGCGGGTCCTTTGTGCTGAGAGCGAGGGCCTTTATTTAACATCCAAAGAGCCTGTTTATAGGTAGCAAAGCAGGAATGCCACTCACAGGTGAAATCCCTCAAGAGGTGATTGCGCACACGAGGGAAATTCCCAAGGAAGGGAGGGGTGCATTCTCAGAGCGATAAGCATGACTAGCTAACCAACATAAGCAGAGACACGGAAGCTACTAAAAACAGGACATGTAACAGCAGGACAGGCAGGCAGCCCAGCTGAGCCTGGTTCCCACAGGTGCCCCCTTTATATAAAATACAAATGAGCTCCTGTCTTAGGTTGCCAGGACATTAGTTTCCTATCTTACCCATCACTGGAAAGGCTTTGCGCATCAAAACCTTTCTGTCTTAGGTTGAAAGGTACCTCCATGGTCTTACCTGGCATTGGATACTCATTTATCAAGGCTCAGCCAAGTCTGGGCAGGGAGGTTATGCCCTGCCAAAAGCATGAGGACCTGTTTGGTATGGAACTGTTGAAATGCCTGTTGCTTTCTCATGCAGCATAGTCTCCAGAACAGAAAACCTCCTAAGCCACATAGTAGGATGCATGGCACAATAGCCTTGCTTCAGCTTTTTAGCAAGCTTCCCAACATCTGTAGGCCCTTTATGAAGGCATCCCCCATAATGAATGAAATTCTCTAGTCTCCTGTAATAAGGCTATTCGCTGATTAAGATTTTGGATAGCCAATTGTATCATACAATTTAGGGAATTCTGAGTAACCAATACACTGGCCACCTTGCCTGAGAGTTTATCCATTGTATGCCCAATAGAAACAGACTAGGAAATGGTAATGTCCGCAGCAGTGGCGGCGGTAACTGCCACAGCAATGGCGACAGTAAGAGTGGCAGTAATTCCAAAATCTTTCCTTTCAGGATAGATCACCAGGCCTTGACCACTTACATGCATCCACAGGAAAGGGAACCACTCCAGGTGTCTGTGCCACCACGGCAGTCTTCTAATCACTCCAGCAACTTCTTAAATGGCAAACCTGCGGGAACAATTTGAAGTCTCCCCCTCAAGGGAGTCATTAGCAAAATGCACAGGTTGAATCACTTGAAGGGCAGGTGTCTGCAAGGCTCCGCACACCTGTCTCCACTGGTCCCAGAGCAGACTCCGAGCCCTGTTTCCCTGCAATGGACTATCTTGCCTGTCTTAGAGCAGCACTCGTTTCCCTAGTGATATCCTCATTGGCAATGAAGACATAAGCCTGGCTTGGTATGATCAACTCTATCTCGAGCTTGTCCAGTCTCCCTTTGAGAACATTCTTTCTTGAAGTGTCCTGTCTGGCCACATCTGAAACATGTTTTGGGCCAGACTCCGCCAGAAGGTGACCCTCCCTGAACAGCAGAATCTATTACTTGCCCCATTATGTGAGTATTATCTGTACTTTGGCAAGTTTTCAGATAGTCATTCACACTTTTATATTTATAAGGCAATACGTATTAGCATTTTCAAAGGCCAATTGTTTAATAATACAAACGGCTCCTTCCACATCTCCAAAAATCATTCCTGCCAATTGCATAAAGCGATCAACAAATTCCGGGAAGGGCTCCGAGGGTCCCTGGACCACTTTAGACAGCTGCTTTCCTGTCCCCTTATTAGGCAAGGACTTCCAAGCTCTCGTGGCACAAGTTGTAATCTGTGCATATAAAGCTGGGTCATATTGTATCTGGGCATTAAATTCAGTACACAAACCCATGCCTGCAAGCATATTCACGTTCCTCTGCGGAACTGCGGCTGCTACATTACTTGCGGTGGTCTGAATACACTGTTATTGATAGTTACTGCGCCAGAGCAAATAATCACTCTCACTGAGGATTGCTCTACACATTTGTTGCCAATTACTAGGTGTTAAAAATTTTCCTGTGAAGGATTTGAAAATGGCAATAGTAAAAGAGGCATGTGGACCATAAGCTACAACTGCCTTCTTAAGCTGTTTTATGTCTTTAAACTGGTGGGCTTCATGCTGTCTCTGCGTTTGCCCTGGGTTAGTTGGATGAGGCACTTCAACTACTAGAAAGACTACTCCCCAAAAGGGAGCAGAAGGCTCTGCTAAAGATAATTGACTTTAATAATCTGGGTTATATGCTGGGGGCTGATCTCTAGTTTCTTTTTCTTTGATCTTACATTCCCTCAACTTCTTTAGGGCCCGTATTTCAGAGGTTAAAATTGCCTCTTCCTCCTCAGAATTAGAGAAGATATATCAGAGGCAATCTCAGACAGGGCCAAAGATTTTATAGATTGCTCCTCCTGTACTTCATTCAGGGCATGTTCCATACTTCCTAGCTGCTCTCTTATTTTCTCATCTTTATTTCTAAGCGCATCTCTAATGAGATGCCATAATGAAAAGGTAGTGATAGGAACACTTCCTTTTGTGATATCCTCTGGAAGTCAGAGTTCACCTGATCCCAATCTTGGATATTTAGCTCTCCTGATAACATACACCAAGGACTACTCAATTATATTGTTCTTAAAAAATCTTTAACAGTTTTATGCTTAATCCCGGTGCCTTGATCCTCTAACAATCTCACTAGTTGATCCACCAGAACCGTGGAAGAACTTGCAGCACCCAATTCCAATATGCCTGTTTCCTACTTCCATGAGGCGCTGGCCTGCTTCCCTGGGCCATCCGTCAGCTTCCTCCTTTCTTTCCCCAGTGTTGGTGGGACCTCCATTTGTGGTGCCTGTGTCACCTCGGTACCAGGGACTGCGGATTTAACACACAATAAAACAGCGGGTCCTTTGTGCTAAGAGAGCGAGGGTCTTTATTCAACATCCAAAGAGCCTGTTTATAGGTAGCAAAGCAGGAATGCCACTCACAGGTGAAATCTCTCAAGAGGTGATTGTGCACACCAGGGAAATTCCCAAGGAAGGGAGGGATGCATTCTCAGAGAGGTAACCATGACTAGTTAACCAACATAAACACAGACACGGAAGCTGCTAAAAACAGGACATGCAACAGCAAGAAAGGCAGGCAGCCCAGTCGGGCCTGGTTCCCACAGGTAATCTTGAATTTGTGTGCATTTTTCAACTTTTGTTACTTTGATTATTTCATTGCATTCTACACAGTTTGCTAACAAATTAATATACAAAGGGATTTCTAGTCAAAATGAAAGCTATGAACATTGATTCTAATGATAACTTTTTACTTTATTCTTCATAATACTAGTTTTTTCATTTAGGGTTTATCTTTTTCTAGTATAAAACAACAAACAGCATCTGAATTTATTTAAATGTTGTTAAAACTGTTGTTGAAGCGATTACACACTAATAATCATCCTAGATTCTGTAGCTACAATAAAATGCATTATAATAATATTATGTTTTTATGCCAAGATAAAACATCATAAAGTAATTCATTTCAGATGCATTTCTTCTGGCATCAAAAATTATGATTGAAACAGGGCATTTACTGAACATATTTGTGTGCTGAACCTCTCACATTTAGTGCTATTTATACAGTAGATACATAGAATTTTGCACATAATGTCAAGGTTTCTATGCTGCCTCCAGTGCTTTGTATATTGAGATTTGAAATTAATTGAAAATAAAATCACAACTCTTTTTCACCTAAAAGCCTTTGAAAAACTGTCTTCAAATGGCTTATTTTGAAGGTTATTTGCTTTTTAAAAAACATTTGAGTGTGTTCTTGTGTATTTTCAAATACTCTATTTTGGTACACTTTCTATTGCTGTAACAGAATTTCTGGGATTAGGTTATTTATACTGAAGGACATTTTATTTTGACTCATGCCTCTGAAAGTCTATCATCATGTTGGCAGAACTTTTTCAGCTTCTGGTTGGAGACCCATTGCAGAAATTCAAGTAGGAAACAGATACTTTCAGAGATTTCACACAGAAGGAGTAAACTTTCTTCATCACTGTTGTATATCTGCTTCTTCTGAGTTGGACATGATCACTGCCTAATAAATCATTGTGTTTGTCATAAGTACCATGAGGTCTTAATAGCATAGTAGTATCCCCACATGGACAAGTCACAAAGGCTTACTGGGCTCTTAAACCTTTTCCACTAGATCCATCAGAGGCTCCTCTCACTTCTAGAGGTTACAGAAAAGATAAAATAAAATGATTGCTTATGGGGACTCCTTTGAAGTGTGGCTGCCCATAAATTGTGCAAGTGATTCTTCAGTGGTGCAGCTTATTACAATGCTGTTGGGACCTTTTGTGGAAAAGCTGCAATAAATTGTTTATACAACTTCTTAGTGGTACAGCTGCCTTTAAGTTTCTAATGTTCATGTAATTAACCCTAGTAAACTTTCAGCTTCACCACCAATCTGTGTAGGAAAAAAACTCTTCTTTGATTTACCAGTGTCCCCTCTATCTCTAGAGTGAATAAAAGTTTTTGTACACCTTCCCAAGAGACGTCACAAGGATAATCAGCTATTAATTACTATATTCATTTCTTATCCTAATCCTGTGAAAGCAAGAACCCACTTCAATTAAATGGCAGTGATCCATCTGTAAAGTATCTGCACCTTGCTTCAAGTATTGGCCATTAAATTCCAGTTCCCAACATAGCCACATAAATATGTTAAGCTCCAATGTAAATTTTGTTGTGGACATAATATATATAGTATATAAGAGACTCATTTTATTTCTAGTGTTAGACAGAGAATACTCATGGATTTGAAAGGGAAAAGGAATTAGAACTGCAAATAAGTTGATTTTCTTTTAAGAATGGCCCTATATACCATTTAGAGACTTTTGTCTAGAATTTTGTGCTAAGCCAGTTAAAATCTGATCATTTCAAATAGTCTATTCCTTTTTTGTTATGAAATTGTATGAAATTGATGGCAATAGAGAGGATCTCTTAAGCTATATTAGTATTAGTCTACTTTTATTTTAAGTTTAGTTGTTTAGGGGTTAGGATTTTTTAGGCCTAGATAGATGTTTTAAGTTGACAGAGAGGAGA
This sequence comes from Acomys minous, assembly GCF_964271855.1. Taxonomy (NCBI): domain Eukaryota; kingdom Metazoa; phylum Chordata; class Mammalia; order Rodentia; family Muridae; genus Acomys; species Acomys minous. The sequence continues at coordinate 89,873,738 of NC_140488.1, read as the reverse complement.
TATGATAGATATTGATTTACATTCAGAAATTTAGACTCACACAGATGGGAAAGATGTTTTCTTTAATGCTACCAAATACATATAGTCAAAACACTATGAATATAACATTTATATAATTCCTGATTGTTTCCTGATACTTCTTGCTGTCTATAGTTCATTGTGTGTGTATGTGTGTGTGTGTGTGTGTGTAATAAAATAAATGGATATGTAAAAAATAAAAAAGTAGTAGATGTAATAATAGAAATAAGAGGTATAGTTTACTGGGGAAGGAGCCATGAAGTAAAGGAAAAGCTACTTCTTTAAAAATACCTCTAGACAAAAAAATAAATTTGTCAAAAACGGAGAAGCTTCCAAATAATTTATTTCTGATTTTTGTGATACCATATGGATAATGCTAAAATTGACAGTATGTATAGTAGCCCGAGGAAGTAATACAATTAAATAATAAGAAGGTATTTTGTGAAGGAGAATAAAATTTGCCATCTAGGATAACAGTGATCTGCTCTGTACAATATCAAACACTCTTCTTCTTTAATCTTATTTTTATTTAAAGATAGGCATAGTTTAGTATACTTATACATTCGTTATGAAAACACAAATCTTTACCATATTTCATCTGTTATTAAGAGAAAGAATGAAAGTTTACTACTGAAAGAAGAAATAAGTTTTTTACTTTGAGGCATTTCATAACAGTCCTTATGACCTAAGTAAATAACCATACCTTACATACTATATACATACGTTAGTTTATTGAATTCTAACTAATACTAAAACCTTGAAAAATGTTTTAATAATGAATGTAGATTAATTTTTGTCAGTTCAACTCAATAATAAATTTCAGCCTAGGAAAACAAATAACTCTATATTGATCACTTTTATAAAGCTGTTTCTTAATAATTTCTTGGCCTAATCTCTTAGCATAAATTTGCAGAGATGTTCAATTTGAGTTTTTATTTTGAAGCCAAGAAATGTCATTTTTATTTGTAATTTCCTGGCTTTAGAAAGAAAGAAGCACTAAAAGTTTTAGACATCTTGGATTGGTCCTCCCTTAAAATATTTATGTTTATAAAATAGTGTTTTTGTTAGTTTTTAATATTTGTAGGAAATAAAATACAAAGGAGCTAAGCTATGTTCCTGGTTATTAGGAAACCTTTTTTCTATGAGGGTCATAAATATATTAGAGAATATAGTAGTTGTAGAAAAATAAATAATCCTTTATTAATCAAGGGGAAGAGATTAGAGGGAAAGGATTAAGATTAAATTTGCTAAATAAATACTACATATGGTTTTCTTTAATTATACTAGGGTGACTAATAATTACCATGAATGACATATAATTACTTTTATTTGATGAACTAGTTTAAGTAGTGTTCTTATTTTTGAATGAGTATGGACCTGATCATATCAATAAGTTTTAGATTTACTTTTTTATTATTTAATTAATTCATTCAAATTACAACTCAACTGTTTTCCCATCACTTGTATCCTCCCGTTCCTCCCTCCCTCCCGATTTCACCCTATTGACCTTCCCTAGGCTTAAGACCAAGGAGGACCTCCTCCCCCACTATATGGTCATAGGCTATCACATCTCATCTTTATAGCCTGCTTATTCTTTTTTGAGTGCCATCAGGCCACCCCACAAAGGGGATGTAGCCTAATATGGGGCACCAGAGTTCATGTCAGAGTCAGTCCCCAATCTCCTCATAACTGTGGAGAATGTCTTGTTCATTGGGTAGATCAGAGTAGGGGTTCAATATTTACTACTTGTATTTTCCTTGGTTAGTGCAATAGTTTGAGCAGACCCCCTGGGCCCAAATCCACCAATCATGATGTTCTTGTAGGTTTCTAGGACCCTCTGTGTCCTTCTATTTCCCCATCTCCTATATTCCTTTTACCTACAGTCAGTAGGATGTCGTCGCATCTATCCCAATCTCCTAGTAAGTGAAGAATTTCGTGGGACATGTCTTTTGTGCTAGTGCCCAAGTATAAGTGAGTGTATACCATGTGAGTGTTTCTGCTTCTGGATTAATTCACTCAGTATGTTTATTGCTAGTTTTTTCCATTTGTCCACAAATTTCGGGATGTCCTTGTTTTTAATAGCTGAGTAGTATTCCATAGTGTAAATGTACCACAGTTTCTTTATCAATTCTTCAACTGGGATTGATATCAAGAGGGATATTTAATCTGTTTCCAGGTTCTGGATATTATCAATAAGGGTGCTATGAACATGGTTGAGCATATGTCCTTGTTCTGTGGTTGAGCATTTTCTGGGTATATTCCAAGGAGTGGAATAGCTGGATCTTAAGGAAGCGCTATTCCCAGTTTTCTAAGAAAGCACCAAAATATATAAAGAACTCAAGAAACTAAACATAACCAAACCAAATAAACCAATTGAGGAATGGGGCTCAGAACTAAACAAAATTCTCAACAGAGGAATATCGAATGGCTGAGAAACACTTAAATAAATGCTCAACATCTTTTCTTTTAAATTTTTTATTAATTTATTCTTGTTACATCTCAATGGTTATCCCATCCCTTGTATCCTCCCATTCTTCCCTCCCTCCCATTTTCCCATTATTCCCCTCCCCTATGACTGTTCCTGAGGGGGATTTCCTTCCCCTGTGTATGCTCATAGGGTATCAAGTCTCTTCTTGGTAACCTGCTGTCCTTCCTCTGGGTGCTACCAGGTCTCCCCCTCCAGGGGACATGGTCAAATATGAGGCACCAGAGTACGTGTGAAAGTCATACCCCACTCTCCACTCAACTGTGGAAAATGTTCTGTCCATTGGCTAGATCTGGGTAGGGGTTTAAAGTTTACCGCCTGTATTGTCCTTGGCTGGTGCCTTAGTTTGAGCGGAACCCCTGGGCCCAAATCTGCCTATGGCTAAGATCAAAAATTCAAGCGACACCACATGCTGGCGAGGATGTGGAGAGAGAGGAACACTCCTTCGTTGCTGGTGGGAATGCAAACTAGTACAACCACTTTGGAAATCTATCTGGTGCTATCTCAGAAAAATGGGACTAGGGCTTCCTCAAGACCCAGCTATTCCACTCCTTGAATATACCCAGAAGATGCTCCAGCACACAACAAGAAAATCTGCTCAACCATGTTCATAGCAGCCTTATTCATAATAGCCAGAACATGCTCAACATCTTTACTCATTAGAGAAATGCAATTCAAAACGTCTCTGAGATTCCATCTTATACCCATCAGAATGGCTAAGATCAAAAATTCAGGCGACACCACATGCTGGTGAGGATGTGGAGAAAGGGAGACGCTCCTTCATTGCTGATGGGAATGCAAACTTGTACAACCACTTTGTAAATCTATGTGGCACTTTCTTAGATTTACTTTTAAACTGAGTACTCAACATCGCATTACTCAGGTCCAACTTCATTTATCAACAACTTTAACACTAAATTTAACATATTAACATATTACTTGAAGTTTATTTTGACTGTATAATATAAACTTAGTTATAACTTTTAATTTTTTATTTTACAATATAGATGAAAGAGAAGATGTTCAAAAGAAAACATTCACAAAATGGATAAATGCACAATTTTCTAAGGTAAGAATATTTCTTTTAAAATGAAGTATATTTTGCACTTTTGGAATGGATTTTAGAACTATATATTGTAAGTGATGATATTATTTTTTTTATCTGTTATTTTAATTTTGCCTCTTCAAATCCATAAATGTTATATTGTGCTTTGATTCAGAGCATATGATAAAGAGGTGCATCAGAAAATAAGATCTCAAAGTTTATGTTTTTGCTATTACAAAATGCTTTTAGGTATCATTATGGTATTTAAAACCAAAACATTGCAAACTAAACCTGAACATGTAGGAGGAGATAGATGGTCTGAGTTTGTACTGGCATTTTAGAATTTTTTTGTTACTGAATTAATAGTTAATAAAATCCTATCACAGAACCTAAAAAATTCAGAAACTAGAATATTTAGTTTTGAAGACAAGATTTTTCAACTAAGTAAAATGCAGCCATAATATTAAACAATAACATAACAATGCAGTAAAATAGTAAATTAAACTAACTAAAATGAATTTATAAATATTCAAATATGATTCATAATTCTTAGAATATTTCCAAGATGGCTATACATGGCTTATTTAATATATCTACCGGCATTACAAACATTTATTAATTTATGAAACAGACAATACATAGGTTTTTAAATAAATATTTATATATTATCACAGTTATAAATATATTTTCTGGAATTAAGAGGCAACATAAGTACTCCAAATCTTTGGAGCAGCAGAGTCTTCTTTTTTCCCAGAGTCTCACACTATACTAGACCTAAAGCACACTATGTAATGAAGATTGGCCTCAAGCTCAATATGAGTGCCTCAGCTTTATGAGTGCTGAGATTACTAGAATGAGTCAGCACTTGTGAACTGGAGAGTGATTGTTCTAATGTGTGTCAACTATGGACAATTTCATTCTCCAAGGGTGGATTCATTATCAAAATATAAATGTGCCCACTCTTACCACTCTGATATTCTGAAGTGTCTTTTATCATAATTGACCTATTATCATACAGGACAAAGTCTGATATATCATCTTCTACCAGTAAATTCTTAGTACTGCCTTAGGCAATTAAACACACCATTCCCTGCTTTTAAGAAAGTCCATATTTTAAAAGTCAAAGAATAGTCTAGTACAAGTGTCTAGCATCCCCAAATTTGACCTACACTTACTTCATTTTTATTATAAATATTCCCCAAATCTGTTAAGTTGGATCAGAAGAGCCATTAGTAATTATAAAACCGAAGCCCTATTACTAATAGTAAGAATCATTTTTGCAAACAAAATAGAAAACTTGTTCAGGAGTAAAATGAGAACTTTAAAGGTATTTTTATATTACAATATATTTTTGCTAAAACCTCATATAAGAGGCTACTTTAGCCACTTTTGAAGTTAATGAAAATGAAGAGACAAAAAGTTAACAGTAATTTTGCAATGTAAATTATCTACATATACATACATTCATTTTATATACACATATATAAAAGAATCTGATGCACATTTGTTTCATTAATGGATTTCAGCAGAAATATAGCCTTGTAGGTTATTCAAAATTAATTGAAGTTGAATCCTATGTTCTCATTTAATAGATATGATCATTTGTATGATATTAACTAAGTGCTAATAGAGTAAACTTAGGCACACCATATAAGTGATTTGAACATTTTGCTTTTAGCCTAGAAGGAAACATTTCTTTAAAAACAGCTAAAATGTTAGCCTATTGAAGAAAGGAATGCACATTTATCTGTAATCTTGGTATTCATTACCAATATAACTAAATTAATGGCCAAATATTATTGCTTAGTGATACAGATAATTAGCTATATGTTAAATTAAAGCAAAATAAGAAGTGAAATTCTTAATGGAAAGTTAAGCTGAATATTTTGAAAACAACAAAAAAGAAAAAGCAATACAATGTACACCAGAAGAAAGGTTTTCAGTGAGGCATGCAAGTACATTTATAGGATATTTATAAATTTTAGAGTCATAGCAATGTATGTTACTTTATAAAACCACTGACAGGCTGTTTTTGTAGAAATGCATGCGGTTAAATATATCCTTATCATTTAGGTGTCACTAGAAGCCAGATATGTGTTTGGAGTAAATCTCACCAATTTTTCACTTTCTCAGTACCGTTTTATACTAAGCCCTATCTCTTTTTCTAAATAGCTCTTCTATTAACCTTCAATTCCAAAAATTTCTACTAGAGTGTGATTTATCATAACTATTCTATATAGATAAGCAAACAATATTTATCTTAACACAAGCACAAAGCTATTTCAAAAGAAGATTAATTCAAGGTAACTATTCTTTCCATGTAATTTTTAGATTTAATTTGTAAGTTTGACATGTGGCTTTAATTTGACCAACAACATCTAGGAATATTTAATTCCTTTCGCTTATGAATAGACAGCACATTCATTTCTTTATTGCCTACAGAGAGAGATGTATACACCAAAAAGCTACAGCTCATCCTATCAAGATAACAACATGGTGAATTAGCAGTCACTGATTTAACATGGTTTCTATAATGATGCTTCGTGATTTCCCTTCTAGTCCAAATGAAGAATATGACACTATTAAAAATAACACTAAGATTGTGAGTCTTTGCATGTAAGAAGGTTCAGCAGGTAAAAAAGCTTGTTGCCCAAAGGAAGGAGCATAACACAATGCATTCAGTCCCCAGAGCCCAAATGAGAACTGAACTTGATGACTGACCTCCAGTTTGTATGTATCACATGATCCCTCGACAAGAAATATTTAAAAATTAAATTTAAATTATCAATCTATAAAACATGCTTTTTCACATAACTCGATGTGATAAGGGAAAATATCCACAACTGATTTTGAAGAGAAAATAAAACATTAAATTTAAACTTTATGAGCCGTATATTCTTCATAAGTTCACATTAAATTATAATAAAACATGTCCTAAGAAACTGTAAATAATAAGCATAAATAATAAAGCATTTTATTCTTACTGAAGAAATGTTTTCAATTCAAAGAATTACATTTATGTAATGTATGTGTTGATCTCTCCCAGGTATTTACTTGTTTTCATTGCTGTCATCTTGTCCTCTTGAGAATATGACATTTAAGTTGTAATTACTGTGCTCATAGTTTTGTTATGCTAATGAAATAAGAAGGAATTTTAATTCTATATCGTAGTGTGTAGTGAATCCTATCTCTTTGTTTCCTTAAGGATTGCTTTCTACAGCAGCTCGTATCTCCCCTACTCAATCTGATAGCATTTTGCATTATTTTCCTTGCTTCCATTACTAACAGAATTCACCATAGTACAAATAGTGTCCTCTTATCCCTTTTTTTTCTCCTAGCAAAATCCTTAAGGCCAAGTGATAGTATCTGTATATAAACTATCTGGTCCACATTCAATATCTAGCTTGGGAACAAGTTTTTAATGATTAAAAACCATGTCCTTGGTGTCTGTCCTCTTACATTTAGCAGGGATTTTTTAAAATAACACATCACATTAAGTCATCATATCTCTCCCTTGTCTGACTGCCCTGACAGCCTGACTTTCTTTGTTTACATTTAGAAAATTTGTATCAGTTCCTTAGACTTGTACTGCTGTGACCCTTGACATCCTGACATGACATTCAAAATGTTTCAGAGTTTGGAAACAGGGCTTGTGTGATGCATGCCTTTAATCCCAGCACTTGGGAGACAGAGGCAGGTGGATTGCTGTTAGTTCGAGGCCAGCCTGGTCTACAAAGTGAATCCAGAACAGCCAAGACTACATAGAGAAACTCTGTCTTGAAAAACCAAAAAAAGAAAAAATGTTTCAGAGTTTGAAGATTATTCCAATTTGAATTTTCAGATGTGAAATTTTCAACCAGTTAAGTCCATAAAATCATTCCAGAATATTAAAAATTGAGAACTTTTTAATCCTTTTGATCCTAAACATTTTAGTAATGGAGAATGAAACTGCCTGAATTCAGATTTTTCACAGCCAGCATTTTGAATGGGGGAGATTTTTAGGTCTTTGCTCATTTATTTAACATGGTTTTACAAATTTTCTTGATATGAAATAGGTAAAATAGAATAGTTATATATGTTTTATTATACTGTTATCCTCTGTATCCCAATCCATGACTTTATTGTTTAATGTATATTGGCCAAACACTATTTAAGTGTGAATAATTTCAAAATCTATAATCAGTAAATTTGTATGTAAGTACTATATATGATACCTGTTAGGTCCAAATAACAATGTTGCTGATAATGTCCTTAAACAATGACCTGAGAGTAATACAAGCACGACTCGAATTGGATAAACAAAAGGATTGTAATGGGATAAAGAGAAGCCTAAATTTAGAATTCCTCAGGAATCTTTCAAGGCTGGTTTCTGCTTGAGAGGAAAAGCACTGCTTCTCTTTTGTGCTCCCAACACTCAGTTTTGTGGGGCAATGGTATCTAGTTCAAGATTAATCCTAACAGCCTGCTTCAGCTCAAAGAGCCCCACCTTGTCATATAACATCCTCTCACTTCCCTCCTCCAGAGAAATGTTTATTTTTTCCAAACCAGAGTGGCCAAGTTCAGTGGTTTTATTGCATCCTCGCTTATGATACCTATGCTAGCAAAATTACTAGGGCAGAATTGGTGTGCCATGGAATGATCACCAAAGATATAAACTAGGTTCTGTGTCCCTAACTTCCTGTTTCTTCTTATTCTTTATTTTTGAGAAAAATACGATACAAGGTATTATTTCAATCCTCTTGTATCTGTTGAGGCTTGCATTCAGATCATTAGAGAGGATGCAGGATACCAAAGTGTGTACCTTGCTTTGATAGTATTTGAATTTGGTCAAATGTTTTATCGTAAACAGTGTGGGTATAAAAAGGAGACATTGTGAGAATTTAGAAAATATTATTTCTGAATAGCTCTATATAAATGATTTTGAGCTTTCTGTTTTTTATTGTTAACTTGTCCAATAACCTAATGAGATGAATACTCAAGCAAAACCATAAGTTTAGGTGGCATGTTCAAGATAAACAGATGAAAAGAAGTTCAAACTCATGAAATCCATGATACTTCCATATCTTCTATTTTTCTAATAACTTCTGTACCTATAGAATGTATTTTTCTTAGGAGGCATTTCAAAAAGACTAAGACCCATGAAAAATGATAAAGGCACTGAAAACTTTTTTCATTAAAAATTTTTAATTATGTTTCTTTTTAACATATACACTTATATTATTACACATGAATAAAATAAACTACATACAGCACACTCATGTATTTAAGTTTTATTTCTTCTCAAATATGTGATGCAGTTGAAGAACAGATAGTTTAGACTTTTAGTTAAGCTCAGTAGGTTAGGGGTAAAGATGTTTTTAGATCAAGATAGATGTTTTAAGTTAATAGAGATGAGATATGATAGATATTGATCTTCATTTCAGAAATTTAGACCCAACAAGATAGGAAAGATGTTTACTTCAAGTTTGCCAGATACAAATAGCCAAATAATTGAAAACTCTTTAAGGAAGATATTAGAATCTTGTAACAGCCACTTCAACATAATTTTCCATATTCAATCTCATATAGATGCAAATAGTACTCATATAGCTTTTCTTTTGTCTGTGTGTTTAAATTGTATTGTATTGAAATTAATATTAATATAACAATATTACTATATTTAAATGAAAAATTTTTGTGAGTGAAGCAATGTAGTTTTTACTTAAATAATTAAAACCAAATATTTTATTGTGAATATCAAAATTAATTTCTATTAATCATCAGTAAGCAATTGTATGTAAATTTTTTATTAATTAATATAAAAGTTTTATGATAAATTCAAAATTGGGCTTTACATGTGTAGACTCTGAGACTGCTATACTTGCTATTAAGGAAAACTGTAGAATGTGCTTAGATTTTGAACCAAAATAGTGTGCTAATGGTTCAGCTCACTAAAAACCTTTCCCTTGAGTACATTCCTAAATTTCGGTTTTGTAAAGCAAACAAAAAAGAGAGAATTCCATCCAGTGAATGAAAAGAAAGTGGGATTTTGATAGGTCTAACTGTTTTCATTGAAAGGCTAATCTTTCTTAGAAATATTTTGTAACTCACTGTTACTGTGATCTCAAAACTTCAGTTAATTTTAAAAATGGGTGTATATTTTACTTTGTATGTTCTGTGTTCTGAAGTACCTTAATATAGATTTGAAATTGCCGGTTGCTCTTTCTGTATAGTACAGAGTAGTATCAGTGGTAAGCCCATTTAACTTGAGAATGTAATTATCTACCAATTAGCAATATTGTTGTCAACAAAATAGAAAAAAGGACACATTACTTATAATTGATGGGTAATGTATTATTTATCATATTTATTCTGCCTTGGGGCCATATGTAACTTTCTTACAGAGAAACATAAATTGAGAGATGTTGGAGATGGCTCAATGGGTAAAAGTGCTTCATGCCAAGCTTGATGACCAGAGCTTAATATACATATCCAAGATATAAAAGGAGAGAAGTAATTATATCAAGTAGTCTCTTTCCATTCTACATATATGCCTGTGGCATATGTGTACTCAAACACATACACATTAAATAAACATATGTGAACACATAATAAATAAACATTTGAATTTTTGAAAGAAAATACAAATTTATCCTTGGGATTTATTTTCATTTTGGATGGTATAGTTAGAATTCATGTACTATCTCACCAGAATTATATTGCTGCTAAAATAATCTTTCAATTGAGTACCAATTATGTATGTCTGGCATAATATCCTGCAGTGGTGAAGGTATAATATACGATAGGTTTTCTATAAAAGATTATCATCAAACACATCAGTTAATTCTATAAAAAATAGTTAAAATAGTAGCTGACTTTTGATATGATTGAAGCACAGTGGGGACACACATGAATTGCTTAAAGAGGATGATAGCTTTAGAAAAGAAAGTGGTCCTTAGTTTGACATTTTACATGCAGAAGCAGGGCTAAGAAAAATGAAGACAGATGAAAATTGATGCAGAAATGTAGTTAAAATGTTAGATATTCACATTCATGTTGATGAAGATGATCTAAGTATTTCATTGTCAAGTTTGTAAGGCCAACAATTATGTATCATTTTAAGTGTATTTTTTTCTTTTTTTAAAAGTGTATTATTTTTCAAAGTATGGTAATAAACAAAATTTCTAAATAAATAATCATGGGTGGAGTAATGATACTGTCTTTTCACCATTAATCTTTCATAAAAAGTTTACTCTGAAGCATACAGTTTCCATTTAAGAAATATGTGTATATATGTACAATGAAACGGCAAGTGAATTAAATTTGCTCCATACAGATATTTGATGAAATAGTCACCTCACAATAATACAACATACAAATTATTCTAAGAGTAATTTTACAGTGAGGATTTCTGGAGTTAAAAGACAGAATTTTCTATTCAAGTGTGATACAAAACCTTGAAATTTGCATTTCTAAAAGATTTCTAGATGATTCTGATGGTGTATTTCCAAGAACCATGCTTTGAAAACCAGTCATAAAATATGAGTTATTTAACCAGCTCTCCAGAATATGTTTGAAGAAATGCCACTGAGAAACTAGTGAGTCCTTAGCAGGGAATAAATGAATTTTCCTTCTGTTTCTTGTCAGCTGAAAACCACTACAATACTTTTAATCTCATGTCTGTTTTGTTGTTTTATTTTCCATGAGTACATAGAAAATGAGTAAAGAAATTAAAATACTTATGTTCAAAGTCTGGAAAGTAGTCACCTTACAAATATTGACTGAATATTATATTGTAATTATATAATTTTTGTCATTTTTGCATAATTTCATCAGAATAATTTCATCAGAAGAATTTATTGACATTCTGAGGTTCTTCCAGTGTGCTCTGCTTAATGAGTAGTTTATTGTCATTATATTTAGCATTGTGATGATTTCATTGACTTCTCAGATGTTTTCTTAAATTGTGATCATGTTAGGCTGAGCCATAATCTATAGATGTAAGTTCATCCATAGAAATGCCTCACAATGCAGATTGAGGACAGGTTTGTAAAGATTCTGGTAGCAAAAGTCCTATGATGTTCGAAGAATGGCTTTGTTTATTCTTGTATTAATTTAAATTACATTTCACTATCCAAATTATGTGTGCTGAGAAAAATAATAGAAATGTGACTAATTGATGAAAGGAGACTAGTAGATTCCTTAATTAGAAATGTGAGTAAATTAATTCCAAGTTTTATTATTAGTTAACTTTTAATGGGAACAAATGAGTGTTGTTTTCTTTTATGAAGAAAACCAATATTTTCAATTTATATGAGTCATCAAGGGTATGTTTTGTAAGAATTGATTCTATTATCAAAATTACTAATATCTATTATGCCAGACAATGTATAAATACTTTAAATATGCATGAAGCTGTTATCTTTCATAAATAATTATTTATGTTTAAGAAACATGTTTTTCTGGGTTAAGTGGCATATGCCTTCAATACCAACCCTTGGGAGAAAGAAGCAGGTATAAATTTATGATTTTGAGGTCAATCTGATCTTTCTAGGATGTTCCAATCCAGTCAGAGGTAGGGAGTGAGACTCTGTTTTTTAAAAAAAAGGAGAAAACATAGTTTAACATAAATATACAAAATCTATACAATATATCTGCTATATTTCAGATGCTCTAATGTTTTTTTATCTATTTAAGAAAAGTTTTCATACAATATGTTTTGATCATGTCTTCCCCTTCCTCTAGTTCCTCCCAGATCCTTCCCAATTACTCAGTTTTATGTTCCTTCTTACCTTTCTCTCTTAAACCAAATGAAACAAACAAAAAGTTAAAAGAAACACGAACCAATAATCTTTCTCTCACACACAAAACCACAAAAATGAAAATTAATATAAACAAAAGACAAAAAATGATGAAAAATCAGGATATCAAGGAGGTGGGCCAAAACAATGAGACAATTCTATTTAAAAAATACTATTGAGCTCTTTTTGTGATAGGCAACTTCTTCTGAACATGGTGTTTGAGCTGACATATCATTTGGTTATTATACCCATTGGTAAAATCTATGTTTTGTTGTTGTTTACTAGTGGATATCAATTGCAGATAGCTTTATGTTTGGGCTAAGAACCTGAGTCTATTTCCCATTTTCAATGCTGGTACCCAGTGTAGCTTGAATATTTTTAGGTCTTGTGTGTGCTGTCACAGTCTCTGTGAGCTCATATGTGTATCAGTCTTGTAGTGTCTGGAAGACCTTGTTTCCTCAGTGTCTTTCATGACCTCTATCTCTTACAGGCTTTTTTGCCTTCTCTTCCATATAGATTCCTGAACTTAGAAGAGAAAGCTTTGATAGTCATCTTATTTAGGACTGAGTGCTCCCGAGTCTCTCACTTTCTTCATATTTTTCAGTTATGGATCTCTGTGTTACTTCCCATTTACTAATAGAAAACACTTTTTTGATAAGGGCTAACAGAGGTCCTGGATTATGAATATAGTAGCATTTCATTAGAGGTCATTTTTCTGCTATGTTTCTTAAGCAAAACAGTTCTCTATCTGTGGATCATAACCTCTTACGGATTGACTGACCCTTTCAAAGCAGTTGCCTAAAGCTGTCAAAACCACAAAGATTTACATTACAATTCTTAATAGTAACAAAACTACAGTTATGAAATAACACTGAAAATAATTGTATGGTTAGGGCTACTACAACATGAACTGTATTAAAGAATCACAACCTTATGAGGGTTAAGCAGAACCACTGCTTTAGCAGAATAGTAGTATAAGATTTTCCTTTATTCCCCTATGTCCATGAGCTGTCTAGGTCAAGTGCTTTGCCACTTCTATAGCATTAAGGAAAGTTCTATCTCATGGATGGGCCTTAAATACAATCAGAAAGCATATGATAGTGGGTTTTTTCGAGGCCTCAGGCTCCTCAAATAATGAATCAATGAGACTCAAGGTATTTTTACAAATACCTTTACTATATATATAGGCTCTTCTCTGACGAGCTCATAACTTAAAATAACTAAATACACTTATTTACATTTTGCCATGTGGCTGGTTAACTCTGCTCAGTACCATGCTTCTGTCCTCACATCTTGTTAGGGTGAATCTCCTGAGCCTGGTTCTATCCCAGAATCCTTTCTGCCTTCCAAATGTCCCACTTTCTATTTCCTGCCTCAGTTATAGGCCAACAGCATTTTTTTATTGACAGGTGTTGCATCCATATATTCTTTGGATATATGGCTATATATTCAAATAGCATTTATGACACTACTGTAACCAGTATATCTTGCAGGCAGGTCAATGATGAGACATATTGATGATTAATTTCCTCCTGCTTCTCCAGTAGTTTACATGATTGTTAGCCAGCAGTAGTGAACCTTTTAAATTATTTTAATGGTTTAATAATTTCATATATGTTATATTTTTGTTCTTGTTAAGCCTACTCACTATTCCATACTTTCCAATCCCTCACCTATTCTTACTATCTCTATTCCCTCGAAATTTTGTCTGTTTTTTTAAACTCACTGACTACTGACAGTATGGGCATGAGTATAGGGCCATCTACTCAAACATGGGAGTTAACATAACTGTTAAAACTTGAAGTCACATCAATCATGGGGTACTTTGACCTCAGCAAACAATTGGATATTATGTGTCAACTTGTTTATTTTCTTTTTCTTTTTTTAATTTTTTATTAATTTATTCTTGTTACATCTCAATGGTTATCCCATTCCTTGTATCCTCCCATTCTTCCCTCCCTCCCATTTTCCCCTTACTCCCCTCCCCTATGACTGTGACTGAGGGGGATTACCTCCCCCTGTATATGCTCATAGGGTATCAAGTCTCTTTTGGTAACCTGCTGTCCTTCCTCTGAGTGCCACCAGGTCTCCCCCTCCAGGGGACATGGTCAAATGTGAGGCACCAGAGAGAAGCATGGGAGAATGGCAAAGTAGAAGGATCCAGAGGGTCCTAGAAACCTACAAGTAGAACATTATGATAGGCAGATTTGGGCCCAGGGGTCCCGCTCAAACTAAGGCACCAGCCAAGGACAATTACAGGCTGTAAACTTTAAACCCCTACCCAGATCTAACCAATGGACAGGACATTCTCCACAGTAGAGTGGAGAGTGGGATATGACTTTCAACTTGTTTATTTTCAATCTCTGTAATCAGAAAATGGAGTTTTAGAAGGTGATGCATCCTAAGAAAAAATACAAATCAGGGTTAAAGTAGAATAACAATAGAATATGGGAGAAATATTACAAACAATAAGTTGTTAGGTAATATAGTATGTTCTCAAAGGCATCAGTGGAGAAAATATTTGAAAATAATCCTGAATTAAGGGTAAATAGTGTGTTTTGGCTGTGTTTTAGAGAACAGTGTTTCAGGCAAGAGGGAGAATATGTACAAAGTACCTGAAGTGTAATATATTTTCAAAAGAAAGCAAAGTAGTCAGATCAGAGTGCATAGATGGAAGCAATAAGTTACACAATGAAACAGCTAACTGAAGAATGAATAATGGCCTAGAAATATACATTATGAGATGGTAGGATATTTTTAATAGTCTTATCAGAAACAATATAATTTAGAACTAATGATGCTATGGTATAAATAGATATACAAGTTGGGAGTTGTGTAGTAGTTCATGCAAGTGTGTACAGTTAGGATTGTGTTGACATCCATTGGATTAGGGATAATGGGTAATATTTTGAATTCATTTTTATAGAAGAAACAATATTTGTTAATGGACTTGATATTTAGATTGATTTGAGGATAAAGATAGTTTTTAACTTGAGCAAAAGAATGGAATAGGTGAAGAGGAGCTCAGTTCTGATGCAACTTGATGTGCTGTGGTGGGTTGGTGGGGGGGATCCCATTTCTGAGGACAAGGAAGGGGGCACAGGGAGAAGAGGGTAGATAGCAGTGACCTGGAGGAGAGGAGGGAATGGGCTACAAATAGGATGTAAAGTGAATATATAAATTAAAAATAAATTTAAAAAGAATGGGATACGTACTTCCTAGGAAAAGAAAAATAATATAGAAGTAGGTTTATTTTTAAATATACCAGTATAATTAATTTCTGTAAAATATTTATAGTATGTTTCAGTGGTATGAGGATTAATTTTCAACTCATGTAACTTATGATCAGAAGAAAAATAAACTTATATCTACTGTGAAAAAATAAGAGAAAATATAAGCATCCTTTATATTGTATGTAAATGTATGTCTAACTAGTAAATTGCATTGGAGTTAGTGTGATTTTTGCTTCTATTACTGTCTTCTAATATCAGTGTACATAAATCTATGAAATTTACTTCTTTAAGTTTGTTATTATGCAATTCATATCAATTAAATTATAACCCTTGTTTCAGTAACTTTTTTGGCTTTTGAATACCTTGAAATTTTGAGCTGTGATATCACTTTACACTCTTCCTAAAGCATATGTTCTAGTGTATAAGAACACTTACCAAGACCAAAAGGCTTATCTTCCATCTCTATTTTTCTTCTTTTTTATACATGACTTTCACCTAGAATCTCAGATTGGGCTGAACACAAAACATACTTAAAAATGATGCATGGATTCTCCTTTTAATATGCCCACTAAAAAAATGGTCAAGTATTAGCTGAAAGCTGTGAAGCTTAGAGGATAGAAATATATTGGATTGATTAAAAACAATCAGGTTGTGTTACTCTTAGGGGGAAATGGACTAATAATGGGTCAGATTTTTGCAAAGAATGTCTTGGGATACTGGGTAGATATGGATATATAGATGGAAATAGGAACAGAAGTAGGAAAGAGAAATACATGTTTGGAGGAATTGATCTCTGTGATTTTTGTACATTGACATTTTGATTTTCATGTGGTTATTAGACATTCGGAGACATAAGATAGACTGGTGTTTAATTCTCTATTCATCTTTCAATGTATGTGAACATGGACAAGTTCCAATTTCTTTCTGGGCTTCAACTTTCTTATCAAATATTTATTTGCAAGACTAAAAGATATTCTGCTTGTACCACACATAAAATTATGCCTAGCACATGGTAAACATTCAATTAATGGTGGTTATTATTTTAATGTGGGCAAAAGAACTAGCACTCCTCTCAGAAGAGTGCTTCAGGCTGCTGTTTCTTTCTCTTCATTATTCTGAGTGGAGTTTTTACTTAACCAATGTTCTGCTTAAAGGCATATGGGAATCGGCAGAATTTTAACAAGCAATGTGTGGAAAACAATGTCTATCAGATTGGAAATTCAGATTTTTGTTATATTTAGTAGCATTAGTAGTCCAAATGAGAGAGAGAGAGAGAGAGAGAGAGAGAGAGAGAGAGAGAGAGAGAGAGAGAGGGAGGGAGGGAGGGAGGGAGGGAGGGAGGGAGGGAGGGAGGGAGGGAGGGAGGGAGAGAGAACGGAGAACGGAGAACGAACATGCAAGAAAAGTTCTGGGACACATAGGACCCAGGGAATGAAGATATTTAGAGTGGGTCAGAGGAAGAAATATCATGGCATAATTCCTTAAGAAGACAGGGATGGTTATCATCATCTCCGCTTTAAGGAGCTAAAAATAAGACAACAAATCAAGTCTGTTGTAGGAGCTCCAAAATGGTTGCTCTTGGGCCTCACACACAGCTTGTTCCTTTTCCAAAATCTCTCTTTAAGTCTCTCCCACATGCAATCGGCAGTGCTCTGGACCCTATGAGATATTTTTTTTGGCTTGTTCTCTGGAAAACAATCTCTTTCAGCATCTATAACAATGAACCAAAGGAGTGGATTTTGGCACTATCATATTGCAAAGTATTTTATTTTACTACTCATGTTTTTTGTAAATTTAAAAACTATTAGGTTGCAGTTTTTAGCACAGTTTTAGTTTTACGGCAAAATTGGGGGGATAGCAGAAGGAGAGCTTTCTTATGTACTTACATCCTCCATGTGTGCCTGGTCTCCCCCATTATCAATTCTGTGTAGAACATTTATCACAATTGGTGAATCTGCTGTTACGCATGATTACCTGAGTCTGGGGTTAGAATTAGGGATCATTGCTGTTGTACAATACATGGTCTTGGACAAATAATTAAGCCGATGAGCCTCTATTAATATATATCAGAGTAATTTCAATGCCATCCAATAGCTGTGTGCTCATTAATTCATCCTTCCTTTCTTCCAACCTTGTCACTAATGGACCTTCCACACTTTTATCTTCAAAGAACAGTATATATTTAGAATCTTCAAATATTTAAGCTTTCGGAGTTATTTGACTAGCATATATTTCAGGTTCTTCCATGTCTTTTTATAACTTGATAATTAGTTTCTTTTATAGTTTAATAATGTACCATTTCCAGGTGGTCCATGGTTTATTTATCTATTCACATGCTGAAGAACATCTTAGCTTTTTCCAATTTTTGATATATTAAATGAAACTTCTATAAATAATAAAGAGAGGAGTTGATACAAAGGTTTCATCTTCTTTGGCAAATGCACAAGAAATACAATGACTAGCTCCTCTGATAAGAGTCAGTTAACAATTTTGTTATGAAACCGCCAAATTTTCTCCTAAAGTGATCGAATCATTTTACATCCTGAGCAGCAACATAAAAGACATTTCAAATCCTTACCAGCATTTCATATTGTTAGTATTCTGGATACAGGCATTTTAATGGATATGTAATGGTATCTCATCACATGTTCATTTATCATGTCAGTATCTTCTCTCATGAGATTTTTGTTAAGGTCTTTCACCCATTTTCAATTGTATTATTCTCCTTTCATTCAATTATAAAAAATTGTTCATAGTCAGGCATGATGGCATATGCCTGAGTCTCAGCTGGTGGTTGGCTTTCTGTGAGTTCTAGGCCAGACTGGTTGACCTTGTGAGTTCTAGACTATACAAGGCTAGAGAGTAAGATCCTGTCTCAACACCCACACCCCCACACACTCACACATTCACAAATACACACACATACACACATGTCTATACACTCACACACATGCCTACACACTCATACATATGCCTACACACAATTATTTATTTATTCTTAATAAGAATTCTTTATGAGAGATTGAGAGATCTCATTTTGCAAATATTCTCTGTATTGCATAGCTTTGTACATATCCTTTTGACAAATTTCATATATAAAAAATTAATTTTAGTTAAGTCCATTTTATATCTCAGAAATCAAAATATCAAATTCAAGAATATCCTGAGAGTTTTATAGTTTTGCATTGTACATGTAGAAAAACATTAGTAAATATTCTTCAGAGATATAGATACAGTGGAAATGCATTCTGGTCTATAACAAGGAAATTAGTGTTTCACATAATTACTCTGGGAAGTAGAGTCATCACAAGCCATTTGTGAACTAGAAATCCTGGCATGATAGTTGGCCCTGTCTTGCTCCAAAGATGGAGAAGTCTCAGAAGATGATTTAATGCTCAGTTAAAGAACAAAATGACCAAGAGGTCATTGGTGTAAACCCGACAACAATATAGCCAAAAAACCTAAGGCATCAGAAAAAGAATTTTTCCCAGCTCTTAGGGGAGAAATAACAATTAGCCTTCCACTTTTGTTCTCACTTGGTTCCCAGATGATTGCATTAGACTGACCCACATAAAGGGAGGACATTCCCAACTTAATACAGTCAGACTCAAATACTGTTCATTGGTGGCAAGTCTGTGCCTCTAAGTATTTATTCCTTTAAAAAATTAATTTATTATAATTTATTCAGATTACGTCCGGCTTGCTATCCACCTTGCTTGTATCTTCCTATTTCCACCCTCTCTCCCTCTTCTGTCCTATTCCCCTCCTCTAGACCTCTAAACAGAAGATATCCTCTTCCTCATCTTAGGACCACAGCTTATTAGGTTTCATCACAATAGCCTGCTTCTCTATCTTCTATGTGCCACCCTGCCTCCCCACCAAAAGGAAGTGATAATCATCCTGAGTGAGGTAACCCAGACCCAGAAGACACATATGGTATAAATTCACTTATAATTGGATGTTAGCCCAATACAGATGTCCTCTGAGAGACTCCACCCAGAGGGGTATTGTGATAGATGCTTGGACTCAATGCTGGACTCTGGGTGAGACTGATATGGAAAAGTGAGGGTAGAGATTGAAGGAAGCAGGGGGTTCAGGAGTCCCACAAGGAAATCGTTAAGGCCAGTAGATCAGGACCCAAGGGCCCTGAACAAACTATTGCACCAACCAAGGACAATGCTTATAGTAAACCTAGACCCCCCTGTTCAGATCTTGCCAATGGACAGCTCATTCTCCACATTCATGTACAGAGTGGGAACTGCCTCTGACATGAATTTTTGTGGCCCTGATTTGATCACTTGCCCTTGGTGTGAAGTATTTTTTCCTTAATCCCACCAATCTGGCATCTAAAATTAACCATCCCAACGTCTGTGATTCATTTTCAGTTACTCTTTGTAAAAGGTACAAGATTTACATGTAGATTAATTTTCTTTTTGAGTAAGGATATCTAGTTGTTCAAACACAGTGCTTTTTGCCTAAGTCTGATGCTATTGTACCTTGGTCTAAGTACAGTTGGCTATTTATATGTCTATTACTTTACTTCCTATACTGGACCATTGATCTATTTATATGTCTTTTACCAACACTCCAGTTTCTTAAGTGCTTCATGGTAATATTTTAAGTTTACTACTCTCAGCCTTCTAGCTTTGTTTCCGTTCATTATTATGTGTGACACTCTAGGTCTTTTACCTCCTCTATAAACTTTAAAACAATGTGTAATGTGTTGGCCTGTTCATGGGACTGTGTTTATTTATTAATTTGAGGATAACATGTTGAAAGTAATGAGTCTACATTTCTTTAGAAATGAAACAAGGATCTGTTTATTTTCTTCTTTGATTTATTTTACTATAATCTTATAATTATCTCAGTCATGTATAATGTGTTATATTTGTATATAAATATGTCATTTGGAACATGCTATGGTAGCTTGTACTAATTTTTTTATTTCAAATTTCACATTTTTATTGCTGACATATAGGAAAGTGTTTTAAGTTATGCATATTAGCCTGTATCCTAAAACTGCTACAATACGTATTGATTTCATGATAAACTTTACTGTCAATCATTTTAAATTTTCTGTATACACAATCATGTCATCAGTTAAAAAAGACAATATACCATCTACTAACATTGGCATATGCATTCTTTTTTTCTCATTGTATTAAGTTTGAAAAGTCTTGGTGAAAGACAGCATTATTATTTTCTTCCTGATATTAGTGAGCGTATGTTGTGGTTAGTTTGGGTCAACTCAACACAAACTGTAGTCACATAGGAAGATGAACTTCAGCTGAGGGATTGCCTCTTTGAGATTATCCATGACCATGTTTATGGGACATTTTCTTGATTAGTGACTGATATGTGAGGGCCCTGGCACATTTTTGGTAGAAATTTTTGGAGTATATAAGAAAGCAGGCTGAACAAAGCTATTGGTACCAAGCCAGTAAGAATTCTGCCGTGGATTCTACATTGGTTCCTGCCTCCTGGTGACAATTTTGAGTTCTTATCTGACTTCCATCAATGATAAGGTATGACATATATTTTGAAATACATTCTTCCTTCCTCCCCCAAGTTACTTTTGGACAGTGTTTAATCACAACACTGGGAAAGTAAACTAGACCAGCACGCTTCTTTTTCCCCCCACATTTAATATGACATTAACTAGAATATCTGTTCAATATGCATGTATTTATCATATTGTTTGCAACTCTGCAGTCACCTTTCTCTGCTTTCTGAAGAGTTTTCAGTAATGTATGGCATTGTATTTAGTGCCGCTCTGTTTTAGAGGTGAATGGCAATTTGTTCATTCATTTGCCAGTTAATAAAAAGTTGTGTTCTTCCAATGTCAGAGTTGTTACAAATGCAGCAGGAGTGAAAATTTGCACTCAACTGTTAGAGAGAACTT
Source organism: Acomys minous (assembly GCF_964271855.1). Taxonomy (NCBI): domain Eukaryota; kingdom Metazoa; phylum Chordata; class Mammalia; order Rodentia; family Muridae; genus Acomys; species Acomys minous. Next base: position 89,852,275 of record NC_140488.1, on the reverse strand, counting down.
GTATCTTCCCTTAAGTTCTTTGATTTTTTTTAATTCATTAGTCTTATTTTGACAATTTCCTACATGCATATAATTCATTCTGATTTAGTTTTTCCTCTTATATTCTCTTATCTTTCTCCTCTCCTTATCTCCCTCCCTCCTCCTTACAAGTACATTCCTTAGATTCATGTGACTTATTCATTTTGGGGACTCAATGATTATAACCCAGAATATGTTCATGATTTAATTTTATACCAGCAATTCCCCTTTGCTCTTGCATTGCACATTTTTCTAAGTTTTTTCTTTCTTATGAACTTTTGTGTTACTCTCAGGAACTATTTTCATGCTGTGTGTTATTCTTCAAATCATCTAGTAACCATAGCCTTTTGTTTACATTCAGCTGTAAAGTATTAATTTTTGACACAGAGAAGCATTTTTCCCATTTAAGAAAGATACCATGATAAATATGAACAAGTTACCACTTTTATTTAGCATATGATGCTTTGCATTATAGTTCAGTCTAAAAGCTATCATGTTACTGAATGGCTACATATGAAATATTTTATATTAAAGATGAGAAAGAGTATTAATACTCTATTTATATTTGTGTTTACATAATATTGTGCAGAGATACTAGCTATAACAACCTTGCAAAGTACAGTTATTCTATAGAAGATTATTGCAGACAGGAGTAGGAGTATCCTGAGCTTCAGGTATTGTTCCTTACCTAAGACTAAAGAAATCCTAACATTAAAAAGATACACATAAGTAGAAATTAATACCAGTAAAAACAGCTTAGCAAATTAGTAGAATACAGAATTTCCCATGAAAAATAAAGAAGTTTCTTAGGTATAATTTATAATGAGCATGAAGAAATTAATTAGTAGGGGAATATACTCACAGAACAACAGACACAAGAATTTCAGAAGAATTTTTATTTTCTACAGCTTGTGTATATGTGTGTAATATATCTCTGTGAGTGAATGTGTGTGTTTGCATGTGTACGCATATGTATTTCAAGGTCAGAGGTCAACATGAGGTTTCTTCTTTTATCATTCTTCAGTTTGATTGTTTGTTTGTTAGTTTGTTTGTTTATGAGACAGAGTCATTTGTTGAATCTGAAGCCTATGGATTCTGCTATACTTTCTGGTCAATGAGGTTTAGCTATTTGTCTCTGATTCTCTCCCACCTGCAGACTAGCACAAGAGATGCAGATATGTGCCACGACTCTTCATTTTTATTTCGGTTCTAGAAATCTAAACTTAAGTTGTTCTGATTGCATGGCTCTCTTACATACAATGGATCTTGGGTTGGGCCAGGCATTGGTTTGATATTCCCTCAGCCTCTCCTCTATCTGCTCTATCTTTATTCCCGCACACCTTCTAAGCAGGATAAATTTTGAGTCAAAGTTTTCATGGGTAGGTTGCTGTTCCCCTCCCTCCACTAGGAGTCTTGCCTATTTAGAGGGTGTCCTCTGCAGTCTCTATGATTCATGCTACTAGGAGTCTTAGCTAGAGTCACCCCCATATCTGCTCAGAACTCTACCCTGTCATAGGTCTACAACTTGTCACATCCACTGCCCATAGTTTCTCTTCTCTCTGCAGGCCATCTGTCCCACTCCCACATCCACTCTCCCCAGATCTGATATTCACCCTCATTTCTCTCCCCACACCCTCTCCTAACTGGTTTCCTTTCTTATACCATTTTTTCTGTTTATTTTATTTCCTGAAAATAACCTATATGCCACCCAACCAAAGAATGAAAAAAGAAACTGTGGTACATTTACACAATGGAATATTACTCAGCTACAAAAACAAGGAAATAATGAAATGTTCAGGCAAATAGATGGAACTAGAAAATATCATCCTGAGTGAAGTAATCCAGACCCAGAAAGACACACATGCTATCTACTCACGTATAAGTAGATTTTAGCCATATAGTACAGGAGAAACATACTACTATTCACAGACCCAAAGAAGATAAGTAACATAGAATAGAGAGGAGACAAATCCTGAAAGAAAATGAATGCATCTTCTAGGGGAGTAATCAAGTTCCAATAGCATCTTTGTTTTGGGCTGGGATTTCATGCCCCATTCCCATGTTGGGATTTTTTTTTCTACTTATTGCCTTTTCAGGTCTGAATGTGTGATGTCATAACCACTGTGCGTGCATAACTACAACTGCTCTTCTCTGTCCAGAAAGCAGTTTAATTTTAGCAATCCACTACATCTGGCTCTTATACTCTTTCTGGCCCCTCTTCCTTGATGATACCTGAGCTATGGTAGGAGGGGAGGTTATATAGAGGTATACCATTTAAGGCTGAACACCTTGTTCTCTCTGGTTCTCTGTACCTGAATCTACTGTGTATCTCTGTATAACTATTTAGAAAAAATGGTGGTTTAAAAGTGGTTGAACTACTTATGGTTTAATAATATGGTCTGGATAAAGTAGTCAGCATAATCTCAATGCTTAAAGATGAAACTGAAATTAGAAAAACTGAATTCATGACTTATCTAGGGTATACAAAGAGTTACATGCTCATGACCCTATCCCAAACAAAATAAAACAAATATGGAAATATGAAAATATTTTTGCAAATATGGTAAAATGAACAAAAACACAAAGAAGCAAATAAACAAAAACTGCAGCAGCTCTTTGTTTACACTATTCAGATTTTGGGACAACAATTATATGTTTTTAGTAATGGGATAAGAATTCAATAAACACATTGGTTCAAGGCAAAGAAGGTAAATTTTCTTCTGTTCTTAATTCTTACCTGGAAACCTTATAACCCAAGTTGTGTAAGCAAGCACAAAACAGAACAGAAACTCATTAATACTACTAGGAGCTATGTAACATTCAAAGAGGTAGCTTTGAGAACCATAGTTTCCATGAGTAACACGAGATATAGAGGTTATGTCTCTAGTGGTAGCAAATATAGTGATGAGAGCCAGTTAGTTCAGATTGTTAAGTAGAGTATCTTTGTGTCATCTTAAGCTACAAAAGGAGCAAACATTTTTCTGTCGTGACAAAACTGACCTTTCCTGTATAAAGAAAGAACACTTTGGAAAATTATGTCTATGCTCTATAAAAACAAGAGGATTAATTTCCTTTGGTCAAAACAATCGTTGTTTTAGTGGTGCAGTTTTGGATGACATAGTTTATTATTCTACCGTTAGATGACTATCTGATCGTGTATTTTTAGTATTTTTTTGTGTGGGAATATTTGAAAAGTGGATTTTGTTGCTTTGGAAAGCAACCTCAAGTTTTCTTAAATTAATAAAATGTTGATTTGGTTATATTGCTTAAATTAGCATGATTCACTGTTGTGTAATTCTTTTAGATATTTATAAAATAGTTGCCATTGATCTTTGAACATGTTTCCCCATCGTTTTAACCAAAATTTATCCTCAAAGCTTTGAAAATCTCATTTTGCAACATCTTGTAAAATATGATTTATGTCTCTTGTCATTATTTAATCTTTGAAATGATATTTTATTATTGCTGAAATCAGTGAGGGTTCACTGACCAATGTTTGAGAGCCACTCTGTAGGACTGAGTTATTAATATATAATTTTATAATGAATCAAGTACTATATTTTTATTACTTAGAAAAAATAATGACCTTTCAATTGACTCTTACATTTAACATTTCATCTCAGCTTTACTATTATTAAATACAACTGTTTTCCTTGGCTACATAAGAAGTCAGAAAAAGCACTGCCTCATAATTGAAACTAATTCAGTTTAATTCTAACAATGATAAACACAATTGACAATTTGGCAAATCAAAGGCCAGAGTTGTAGTCAGACCCTCTTAGTTTTCAAGTAATAGCCTTAAATTTTAGAATGTTAGTCTGGAAATGCTGAAGCTTGATCAAGCATTTATTCATAAGGTATAGGTAAACATTTTCAACTCTGGGTAATTTTATAAATCATAGTAGTTATAAAAAAAACTACTACTTTCATTCTGCCTACTGTATAACTATCTATAAATAGTTATTATTTTATTTTTCTGTTTAGCGGTGTTGGTTAGCATTTTTCTTCAATGAGAAAAAATTCTGGTCTTAAATGAATTAATCATACAGAATTTCTTAGATTTCGATGACCACATAGCCACCTTCTTTCTTTCTTTCTTTTTTTATTTTTAGTTATTTTATTTCTCTCTCTCTCTCTCTCTCTCTCTCTCTCTCTCTCTCTCTCTCTCTCTCTCTCTCTCTCTCTAATATATGAGTATTCTCTCTCCATGTATGCCTGCATGCCAAAAATCAGGACATCTGGGTGAGCAGCCAGTGCTCATAACCACTGAGCCATCTCTCCAGCCCTGCTATCTGATTTCTATTGAAAAAAGCTACAGATCGTAGAAGCAGGCCAATGCTGAATTGTCTGTGACATTTTAAGAACATAGCAGTCCATGTTAGAAAAATGGACAATTGGGTATTGCTGTTCTAAAGTGTTAGTTCCATGAAAATTGTCCTGTTAAGAAAAAACAAATAGTCACACAACTAGGCATTTAGATAAATATCATATGCATATTTCCTGAAAGCCCAGGTCTTTGCAAAGAATTCAAGCTAAAAGCAAAGACATTATGCAGCGTTGTTGAGCCTAAAATCTAATGTAGCTCAAAGACTGTAAAATAGGAATGGAATAATAATAACCACCATTTATTAATTTCAAGCATCATTATAATGGATTTGCATGGATTATTTCATTTAATCATTTTAGTTATTTATTTTTAGTTGATGAGTAATAATTGTGTATATTTATGGAGTACACTGATATTTTGATCTATGTTATACATTGTGTGATGATTAAATAAAGCTAATTAGCATAGTTATCACCTCATCAGATTATATTGTTTTGTGATAAGGAATTGTACATTGTAGTAAGAAGAAATTAGTACTCATTTTGGAAATTGAGCTCCATTTCCTCAAAAAAATAAAAATATAATTATCATGTATATGAGTTATTAATTATACTACTGGATGTCTCTCTGTATCTATCAATATATATATGATGTATGTACATAACTATCTATCTATCTATCTATCATCTATCTATATCTATCTGTCTATGCATACATACATATATCTTCCCAAAGTAATTAAAATTAAATGTAGAACAGATATATTAACTCACTTAATTCTTAAAGAAGTATTTGTGATATACATTACTTATATTTATGTTTTATTCATAAGAGGACATAATAAATAAATAACCTGCCCAAGAACCTGCTGGAACAGACTCTAGACTGTTTCAAAGGCTATCAGGAGTCACATTATTATATAATTTATTGTTTTGTTAAATTAAGGACTTGAACTTGTTCTCTCTTTATTGTTTATGAGGTTCCAGTCACATTATAGGCTACCCAAAATATTGCATCGTGGTATTTGAGAAAATCATGGAATCGAGAATTTCCCTGTGATCTTTTCCCACCCACCCTCCATGAAAGAGTTTATAATAGGATATTTTGTTCATAATAAGAATATACACCTTAATTTATCTTCAGAAATTATTAGTGGGAAATTTCATCACATGAAATGTTTAAAAATTAGGAATGTACACATGTTTTTGCAAGCAAATCTGGGTCACTAATTATTTCCAGGTACATAGTTTTGAAGGCATTAGGTTGTCTTGTTTTCCATTGTTTGTACTTTTTAAAAATATATGAAGCTTGTTTAATGTATTCACTTTACATCCTGATGATAGCCTCCATCCCTCAGCCCTCCCAGTGATGACATTCCTACAATTTTCCCTGTCTCCTAGTCCTCAGAAATGGGGAGCCCTCTTCCTCTACTATCTGAACTCAGGCCAATTAAATCTACTCTGGGCTGCCTGAATCCTCTTCCTCAGCCCTGCTCCAGGGGGAAGTGATGAATGAATGGGCAGCAGGGTCTATTTCAATTAAAGGCACTACTCTTAATATTATGGGTCTCAGATGGAGAATTTGCTGCCTATTAACTACCTCTGAGCAGGGGTTCTAGGTCCCCTCCATGCATGGTCGTTGGTTGTTGCATCAATCTCTGTAGGCCCTATTGGGTCTAGATTTGTTGGCTCTGTTGTTTTCCTTATGGAACTCCTGACCCCTCCAGGTCCTTTTATCCCCCAACTCTTCCATATGACTCCCTGCACTGTGCCCCAAAGTTTGGCTGTGAGTCTAAGCATTTTCTTTGATCCCCTGCTGGGTGGGGTCTTTAAGAGGACCTCTATGGTAGGCTTCAGTCCTGTTCCTTCTCTTCAAGTATTTCCAGTGTCTATTCTACATGCCCTTCTTAATGAACACTATGAATCCTCCCTAGGGCCCTCATTATTTAGTGTCTTTAGATCTGTGGGTTGAAATGTGGTTGTCCTGTATCATATAGCTAATATCCTCTTATAAATGAACATATACTATGCATGTTTTTCTGGGTCTGGGTTTCCTCACTCAGGATGATCATTTTTAGTGCCATCCATTTGCCTACAAATTTCAAGATTTTTTTTTGTTTTTAATAGCTGAGTAGTATTCCATTGTGTAAGTGTACCACAGATTCTTTATCCATTCTTTGATTGAGGGGCATCTAAGTTGTTTCCAGATTCTGGCTATTACAAATAAAATTGCTATGAATGTAATTGAACAAGTGTCTTCGTTGTATGGTGTAGCATCTTTTGAGTATATACCCAGGAGTGGTATAGGTGGGTCTTGATGTAGAGTTATTCCCAGTTTTCTGAGAAAGTCCCAGATTGATTTCCAAAGTGGTTGTACAAGTTTTCGCCCCCAGCAGCAATGGAGAAGATTTACCCTTTTTTCATACTCTCACCTGAGTTTTTGATAATAGGCATTCTGATATATGTAAGATGGAATCTCAGCGACCTTTTGATTAGTATTTCTCTGATGACTAAAGACACTGAGCATTTCTTTAAGTGCTTCTCAGGCATTCAATATTCCTCTGTTCAGAGTTCTCTGTTTAGTTCTGAGCCCCATTTCTTAATTGGATTATTTGGTTTGGTGGTGTTTAATTTCTTGAGCTCTTTATATATTTTGGATATTAGACCTTTGTCAGATGTAAGGTTTGTGAAGATCTTTTCCCTGTCTGTAGGCTGTCGCTTTGTTCTGTTGACAGTGTCATCTGTCTTACAGAAACTTATCAGCCTCCTGAGGTCCCATTTATTAATTGTTGACCTTAAGGCCTGGGCTGTTGGAGTTCTGTTCAGGAAGTTGTCTCCTGTGCCAATGAATTCCAGGCTCTTCCCCACTTTTTCTTCTAACAGATCTAGTGTCTCTGGTTTTATGTTGAAGTCTTTAATCCACTTGGACTTGAGTTTGTACATAGTGAATTTGAATTTTTATTATAATTATTTCATATTACATCTCGATTGATATGCCCTCCCTCTTATCTTCCAGTTCCCACCCACCCTCCCTCTTCTACCGTATCCTTGTCCCCTAGAGCTCTGACGGGGGAGTGGGGGTTTCTCCTTCACCTCTGATCACAATTTCTCAAGTTTCATCAGGGTAGCCTGCATCCCTTTCCTCTATGTGGCTCCAAGGCCACACTGCCAAGGGGCAATGATCTAATTTCAGGTACCACAGTTCATGTCAGAGACAGTCCCCTCTCTCCCCCCTCCCCATACACATGGACCATGAGCTGTCCATCAGCTACATCTGAACAGGGATTCTAGGTACCCTAAGCTCATTGTCCTTGGTTGGTGTATCAGTTTGTGCAGCCCCCCCATAGGTCCAGATATGCTGGCCTTGTTGGTCTCCCCGTGGAGCCCCTGACCCATCCTGGACATTCCATTCCCCTAACATACAGCTCTTAGCTCTCCCCCCAAGGTCTGGAGGCAAATCCCAGTATCTATGTAGAACTCCTGCTGGGTAGAGTTTCTCAGAGGACTTCTATGTTGGGCTATATTAACTTATAACTGAATATATAACATGTGTATTTTTCTGGGTCTCTGGTACCTCAATTTCTGGGTCTGGAAGTTCCACCAATTTGCCTGCAATTTTCAAGTTTTCCTTGTTTTTGATAGATGAATAGCATTCCATTGTGTAAATGTTCCTCAGTTGCTTTATCCATTCTTAGGTTGAGGGTCATCTAGATTGTTCCCATATTCTGGCTATTAAGACTAAAGATGCTATGAAAATAGTTGAGCAAATGTCTTTGTTGTATGGTGGAGCATCTTTAGGATATATGTCCAGGAGTGGTATAGCTGGTTAGTAAGGTTGCACTATTCCTAATATTCTTAGAGAACGCCAGATTGATTAAACCCATTATCACTATTGTATTTGTATTATACATTGTCAAACAACTAAGTTTCTATTGTGGAAGAATTTTACTTAAAACTTGAAAAAATATTTCTACATGTATAATTATTCTAAAGTTTTTGTTTTCTTGTTTCATAATATTAACATAAATGTAAGTAGTATTAATAGCAAATAAATTATATTGGATTTCAAAAGGACAACAAAAAACCAGACCATATTCTGGTTATAGTTATTTTGTAAAATTTTCAAGAAGAAAACAAATAAAACCACTAAAGTGAGTAGTTCTGAGCTATGAAATGACATAGGAAAAGAAAGGATAAACATATTTTTTCTAGTTCATTTTTGAAAAACATCTGATATTGTAGAATTTTCTAATTGGTTTTGTTATATGGGATATTTTGTCCAAATTATATTAATAGGTGCTGAGATTCCTATTATTCATTGACAAGAATATATTTGTGGCACTTTGAGATTGACAAAAGTTCGATTTAACATTTTAGTTAGCAATTAGACAGCCATTTCTATGAATAGAAGTATCTGATCAATGGTCATTAGCCTGAACAGTACAGATACAGAACATTTTTATAATCACAAAAAAACTTTAATGCCACTGTATATTTTTAACATTGTAACTTTAGCCTTTAAAAACATTTTATTTTGTTTATTTTGGTCAGTATATACTAAAGATGTTGCAAAATATCTAGTCATTGTACCAAGAAAATCAGTCCATTTGCATAGTCACTGAAAATACTTGTTTTTTTTCTAAGCAGAAGCTTAGAATTCAAAGTGGGTTCTTTTTAAATCTATTATATTTTTATAATTTTTCTTTCTTTCTTATACATTTATATTATTATGCATATATGTAAAAACTACATACAGCAAGAACGACAAAACAATCAGAGATTATATAAAGGTTTCATTCATAGTGTTTTGGCTATTTGTATTTGGCAACCATGAAAAAAATTTTTCCTATCTTGATGTGTCTAAAATTCTGAATGTAAATCAATATCTATCATATCTCATCTCTATCAACTTAGAACATGTATCTAGACCTAAAAACATCTTAACCCCTAAACAACTAAACTTAATTGTAAAACTAAACTACCTGGTCTTCAATGCCATCAGAGACTTGAGAAGGAATAAAATTAATTACATGAGTAAACAGGAAGTGCATATTAGCTGCTATGAAAATTAAAAAAAAATAACAGAGACAGTTTGCTGCCTGGATAGTCACCCCAAACACACTATAATATTGGAGCATCCTCTTCAGCCTTCTGTCCCACTATATCTGACAGACATATTTGTGATGCAGGAACTGTAGAGGACTTGCTTACCCTGTTTTGCATTAGTGTGGCCATGGACTCTGCCTGCATCCAAGCATGCCCATTTTTTAGGCAGAATTTTGTGAATGGTAGAAACAGGGACATTTTGCCCAGTGACTTCTTTGCCACATTTGAAGCCATCTCCATAAGGAGGTTCATTGATGCTCACTATCCTTTTTGAGGTAGGATGGGTGTTGCCAGGAGTTAACCTGTCATTGTTAAAGAATCTTTAAGTTAATTAAAATATCATTAAATGCCATATTCTGTATGCCTCTGAGGTATTTGAAGACCTTGTATAACTATTTTACCTTATCTATTTATAGATTCACATCTATATGTTAAACCTAGGATGTGTATTCCTGTGATAAAAATTGTTTTTTAAAAGAAGTGTACTTTTTATTTTTTTTAATTTTTCCATATACATTTATATTTTTACACATATATACAATAAACTACCTACAACAAGAAGAACTGTGAAACGAAATTAGAAGCTTTTAGGTTGATAGAGATACCATATGATAGATACTGATTTACATTCAGAATTGTAGACTCATCAAGAAAAAAAATGGTTTCTCCAAAGTTGCCAAATATAAATAGGCAAAACACTATGAATGTATGTAACATTTATGTAATTCCTAATTGTTTCATGGTCCTTTTTCCTGTATGTGGTTTAATATATATATATATATATATATATATATATATATATATATATATGTGTGTGTGTGTGTGTGTGTGTGTGTGTGTGTGTGTGTGTGTGTGTGTATTTAACAATATAAATGTATATGTAAAAGTAAAAAATAAAATAAATAAACTTATAATTGACATGTTCATGATTTGATCAATGAAGCCATCCTTAAAGAAATCTTAAAGACAACCTTAAAGAAAAATGAACTAGGCAAGATACAATTTCTGAACAAGAATAAAATGCAGGTACATACATCACATTTGTTAACCTTGGCAATCTCAGTTAATTTTCTTCTTTTCATTTTTTTTTCAGACAGAATTTTTCTATGTATCCCTGGCTGCCCTGAAACTGAATCTGTAGACCAGGTTGGCCTTGAACTCAGAGATCTACCTGCCACTGTCTTCTGAGTGTTGAGATTAAAGGTGTACACCACCACCATATCGGTCATAGTTAAAATTAAATGAATAATATATTTTACCAAATGGAAAATTACATTACTGTGGTATAAGTAGACTTCAAAAATAACTTCAAATTGACAAACGCAATTCAAAATGATGTTTTTAATTGAAAATACATTTTTGTACAATATTTTCCAATAATGGTTCCTCCTTCCTCAACTCCTCTTATACCCTCCCCATATCCAAAGCTCTCCAGTAAAATAAATGCATAAACAAAGTGATATGAGACAAAAAGCTTACCAAAATACTAATGAGTTCTTTCTGTGTTGGCCATCTAGTGCTAGTCAACAGGACTGACCCTTAAGTTTGCTTAATGTAGAGAGTGAAACTCCATTGGAGAAAATTCATTTTTCCTTTATAGACAGATCTATATTGTTTTATTTAATCCATTCTGAGATGACTAGAATGAAACTTGGCATATAGAACCAAGATGGATACTCTTCTTAATATCCTGTTGCTTTAACTGTGTTGACTTGTAGAATAGAAGCATACATTTTCTCCCTTTTAGATACTATGTGAACCCTTTAGCTACACTTTCCAATTGCATGCCCCTCTAGTAAAAACCCTTCACTGTAGGTATCCCTAAACTCCTTGGTTAGAGCCATAGTCAAGAAGCTTCTGGTCAAACATCTAAGTGATATGATGCAATTACAGGTAGCAAGCTGCAGTGACAAATTATTTCATATGAAAGGAATGCTTTGGGAGATCACTTTCTAATATTAATGTTATTTATAATGCTAGCCAAATCACAATTATAAAACTAACTAAATGCATGCTAAGATTCAAGCCAGGAGTGTTGAACTCATAAGTTCAAGGCATTCCTGGTCAACATAAGATCCTCTCTTAAAACAACAGCAGCAGCAATAAACTTCACAGCATTTCCTCAATTGCACTCATTAGTTTAAACTGACATTTTCAGCTACTCATCTTATTTTGAGGAAAGAAAAAAAGGTTAATTGGAAACAATGGAGTCAGTCTTAAATAAATGTGGAATACGATTTTATCAATGGCTGATGAATTACACTTCAGTATGTTGATAAGGATATCTGTTTTCTTGGATGCAGAGAACTTTCTCTTTTTATTATTGCACTAGAGAAAAAGTTGTTTTTCCAAAACAGTAATGTTTTATAAGAAGATATTTTTAATTCCCTAAGTGTTGAAAGGAAAACAAATACCTCAAAATCCCAAAAAGAATGAAAAAATGCTCAAACAATTTAGTACATGTTTAGGAATAAATGCTAAATTGGTGTTTTTCATTTGGCATTTAATGGTTCCATGCATGCCAATGAGCTCATCAATCCAGGAGTTAAATCACCAGATATAGTAACAGTACAGTTATCTAATTACTATAAAAATAAATATTATATATCTATATCTATTAATTGATGACAGCTGTTCTTGATCTCATACACAGTTATGAAACCTCCAGGCTACAAAGCACAATAGCTAAAATTTAGACAGTCTTATTAATAATAGAATTAATTAGATTCTGGTTGTATTGCTATGAAAATTAAGTGGGAATTAGAATACCACTAAAGTCTTGCCATTGGCTAAGTGGCAAAATGCAGCTAATTAATACTAATAAGCTGAATACTAGCCATATGTTATTTATGTCAGTTGCTTTTCATATATGAGCCAAAACACAGGAAAAAATATGGCCTCTCAGAAATAATATGGAAAATTCAGGGTCATTACCCATAATATATTAATTTAAACGGTAGTTGTACCATCTGAGTGGTGATGGTGGTGCACACCTTTAATCCCAGTACTTCAGAGACGGAGGCAGGCAGATTGCTGTACATTCAAGGCCAGCCTGGTCTACAAAGTGAGTCCAGGACAGCCAAGGCTATACAGAGAAACCCTGTCTTGTAAAACCAAAATGAATAAATAAATAAATAAATAAATAAATAAAAGGTAGTTGTACCATTTCAAAATATTGATCCTCATCATAAAGACGTCAAACTTTTTTAAAAACTCATATCCATAAAAGAATTTTGGAAAAGAAAATGACTTTGTTTTTATATGTCTTACATGAAGGACAAATAAGTTGACAGTTAACTACAGGATTTAAGTTTCTGTTCTTTTTCAATTTGTAATTGTGATATTTTCCCAAATCCATGCTGAGACTCCACATTGTTCCCTAGTGTATCTGTGCTATCATGATAAAAGTAAATCATTTCTCCACATTTTCTTTGATGTTAATCAGAGTGGTCGTTCATGTTGCTGCTTGATTCTCAGAAAGGACTTTCAAAATGAAATTGGCCACTGCCAGAGCAGAATAGAATAGTTGTGTCAGATGAGAGGTAATTTTTAGTGTTTTGTCACATTTCATTTTGATTTTTACTTCTTTGTCTATTTGACATATGTTCCTAACTAGAATACTATAAAGTTTTTATTGCCATAAGTTTGAAATGGCCACATTATTCTTGAGCTGGAAAGTCACAAGTGAGATTTTAGCTTCTCTCAAAGCTGTAGAAATAAAACTTTATAGTACTCTACCATGGTATATGTTGTTTTATGTGACACATTTTTTCCACTTTACTCCTTCCTTCATTTCTCTTCATTATTTTCATCCAGAATTATAGGCAAATTTGTATTGGAAAATTTCTAGTACATAACATTTTGATTTAAGCTCCATTTTGTGATACCTTATACACTATTCCAATGAAGATTTTCTGGTCTTTAATTGCAATCTTCATCTGTATGTTATTATTTTTAAATCTGTATATATATATATATATATAGTATATACTTGTATACCTTAACATGTGTGTGGATTTCAGATAAGCCGTAATGTCAAGCCTCACATTCTACCTCGCTTGAGTCAGGGCCTCTTGGTTGGTGCTGTGTATGCCAGGGTAGTTAAAGGGATTTGCCTGTGTCTTTCTTTCTTCTCATATGCAAGTACTGGGATTATAGACTTGTGCTACCACATCTGGCTTTACAGATGTGCTTTGAATATGAATTCACATTCTCACACTTACCTGACCATTTTTAAACCTTGATTGTCATAGTAAACATTTTGTTGTAACACTGATTTCATTGCAAAGAAGGCAATGTTAGATTTCTAAGCAGGTCAGAACTATAGCTTAATTGAAATATAAAAGACAAACTTTGGTTCTTCTTGAAAGAGTGATTACAATTCTTACCATATACACAGTGATGTTATACACTTTGTGTAACACATGTACTTCAGTTGAGCTTGAACCTTCCTTTTACATGGTATTCAATACAGCTTCAATATAAAAATTAATATAGAAACTAGAACATGATTCTAGAAGTACTTCATATAATTACATCATTTCTTCTTTTTTCTCCACACAAACCTTCTTATATATCACTCCTCTCTCTTTCAAATCCATGTCCTCTTTTCTCATTGGCTGTTATTATGTGCATAGTATAAATATATACATTAAACAAGAATCGCAAGACCCTATTTCATTCTAACGACTAACATATCAGTGAATAAAGTCAGAAATATTTCTTTATGCATGACTCTGATTGAAGACACAATTTGGTTCCTCTTGTACTACTCTAAAGATTTATATAAATTATACTTAAAATTACTTTTAAGATAAAAGTAAAATAAAGTAAGATGTGCTTCTGAATTAGATATATATTTTTTTAGTTTTTAAAAAATTTTTTATTAATGTATTCTTGTTACATCTCAATGGTTATCCCATCCCTTGTATCCTCCCATTCTTCCCTCCCTCCCATTTTCCCCTTATTCCCCTCCCCTATGACTGTTCCTTAGTGGGATTTCCTCCCCCTGTATATGCTTATAGGGTATCAAGTCTCTTCTTGGTAACCTGCTATCCTTCCTCTGAGTGCCACCAGGTCTCCCCCTCCAGGGGACATGGTTAAATATGAGGCACCAGAGTACGTGAGAAAGTCATATCCAACTTTCCACTCAACTGTGGAGAATGTTCTGACCATTGGCTAGATCTGGGTAGGGGTTTAAAGTTTACCACCTGTATTGTCCTTGGCTGGTGCCTTAGTTTGAGCGGGACCCTTGGGCCCAAATCTGCCTATCATAATGTTCTACTTGTAGGTTTCTAGGACCCTCTGGATCCTTCTATTTCCCCATTCTCCCATGCTTCTTTCACCTAGAGTCCCAATAGGATGTCCTCCCCTCTGTCCCAGTTTCCTGGTAAGTGAAGGCTTTCATGGGACATGCCCCTTGGGCTAGTATGCAGATATAAGTGAGTATATACCATTTGAGTCTTTCTGCTTCTGTGTTAACTCACTCATATATTACACAAATTTTAAATGAAGTCTCCTCTTAAGGTAGATACACACACACACACACACGTGTGCGTGCGTGTGTGATTATTGTCTTGATGGTGTTTTAAAATGTATAAAGAGAAGAAGGAATATTGTGTGACCTACAGTATTTGCTATGAAGACTAATAGATGCAAATGCATCTAAATATACATCGTTTAGATGTTTCTAAGTACAGTTTAAATTTTAAACTGTTCATGATTTATATATTTGAGAGGATATTGTTCAGTTGGTAGAATGCTTCCCTAATATTCAAGATACTCAAGGCTGCATGAATAAAGCACAGTGGCATATACCTCAGTATTTGAGAGGTGAAAGCTAGAGGAACAGAGGTCATCATCATTCTTAGGTTCTTAGGAGTTTAAGGACAATGTGGGTTAGAGTACCTGTTTTAAAAAATATTGAAAATGTCTACTATTTTCGTCATAGCTACAATTCATGCACAGATGATATAACCTGGTTTAGTTTCTTTTTATGTTGTTGGGATAAAATACATTAAAAAAAAACAACTTAACAGTGAAGGATTAACATTGGTTTACCATTCCATAGATACAGAGCCCATTGTGGCAGGTACAATATGGCAATAGGCATGGAAAATATAGTGGCAGAAGTAGGAAGTAGGAGCAGATGACGGATTGTATTCAATCAACACTCAGGAAACAGAAAGAATGATATGTGGGATAAAGCTGTAAAACATCAAAGCAATGTATTTCCTCCAGTAAGATCCTATCTCCTAAAAGTTCCATAACCTTCCTAAACAACACCACCATCTGGGGGCCAAGTGCTCAATATCTGAGCCTATGAAGAACATTGACAAGTAATAACATATTCTCATGTAGGTACATACTTTATTTAAATGGGAAAAAAGAATGACCATTTATCCCGGAGAAGTACTGAAGAAATTCTATTCATCTATGATTTTAGGGACCAAAAAACAAACTCTACAAAAGTACAAGGTAGAATTAGGTACTGGGCCTTTGTTTTCTGCTTAATGTAATGCTGAAAAGAATCATCATTTTTATTTAGAATATGAAAAGGAAATGATAATGGACATATTTCTTTTATATTAGCATTGAAGAATATTGAGTCATTAGAACTACATACACATAGGTGTGAAAAACAGTCACCAAAAATGTAACTCTCCAACTGAGTTCTGAATCTGCTTCTATTTTGTCTGGCTGTTATGCTTGGTATGTGGGCCATCTGGCTCGTAGATAGATGCTGGTAATGTTTGCACATTCACACATCAATCAGAACTGGTGCAGGGTCTATTAGGAAGTACCAGCCAGTTAACTGACATGCCAAGACTGCAAAAAACAGCATGCAGGAATGCCAAGTGGGAACCTAGTGGATCCGACAATGAAATGGGTATTGGGATATCTTCTTTTTCATCTTATTATGCTATTGATGTTGTGGTTCAGTTATAGTAGGCATGTGGATGTCAGGTCCCATAAGGCTTCATGATGCTGTCCATGTAATATAAATGAAGCAAAATACAAAGTAAAAGAAAACGAAACAACTTTAGGCTTTAGTCCCCATTTCTTTTGGACATAGAATTGTTGACCTGAAATTGTCTTGCATTCTTTACTAGTAGAAAAATATCGGACTCTGGCCTTTCTTGATCCCAGATCTGTTCGGCAGTACTAATTTTTCTCAACAATATTAGCCATTTTAGAAGCATCAACTTAATCTCAAATACAGAGAGGCTTAGAATAAAATATTATTTGAATTTTATATGTACTTGCACACAGTTCTTTGAAACTTAAAGAGAAAAGCTCTCTTTAAAAGAATTATAAACCATGTCTTAATAAATTGACATGCATATGTTTCTCTTTGGAAACTCTATCAGTCAGTTATGCAACCTAATGGATACTGCAGTTTTTCAGGATGTCAGTGAGTCTAAACCTCCTACATGTTTAGCATGCTATATACTACAAAGCTAATCCCACAAAACATGTAGTATTCCTTTTAAAACATGTTAGATATATGTATCCAATTTCACAGTATTTGTTTCAATGCTGAAATTGAAGGAAATTAACTGAACATTTAGAGGATTCATTCCCCCCACTCTCAAAAGTTGAGTTAATTTAATGTCACTTGACTAAGAAGGTATGCCATTACCTCTTCATCAATTTAATCTGATATAGCTGTAATGTGTTGTGAATATACAAGATTCATTGCCAATGTGAATAACTAAGGCTCCTCTAGAAATCTCTTTAAAATGACAGTGAGATGGCTTTTTAAAAATTAGTTCTTATTCTTGAGGTTACTAAGATTAACAAATATTGAAAGTAGTAGTATTTTATATTTAAAACTTATTCAAAATTTCTAAGTACCTACTTTATATTGAACAGAAATATCTAATAAATGACTTGCAAAGAAACATGAAAATAATTTGATTTAGCTATATTAGTGTAATCCTATAAAATTAATAGAGTAATAATATGTTTAACAAAATAGTTGTGTGTTTAAGTGTGCTGAATATGTAAAAAAAAAAAAAGTACATCACATGTTATACTTTTACTTTTTAAACTTAAAATCATACTATGATGCTCCATAGTTTAGATAGGAAAAATTAAGGCATAAATTGGACAATCACAATTTACCAAATTATAGCAATGAAATATTTATTCCATGGTGTGTATTTATGTGTGTTCATATGTTCATGTGAGTGTATAGGTATACATGTTGACACCTGAGTAGGCTGTCAGGCATGTTGTATTGTTTTCATCTTTATGTACTTGAGACAGAGTCTCTTACTAAACTGAAAGTTTCCTCTATCTATCAGTATGAATGGCCAGAGGACTCTTATGATTCACACCCCTTTTTTCTTACCTGCCCTTAGTGCTAGATTTAGAAGCATTGGTAAAAAGTATCTGGCCTTTTACATGAGTACATGGGTACTGAGCCATAAACACAGCCAAAACTATAGCTTTAAAAAACTACCTATTTGCTAGAAGAAAGATTCCTTGACCATACTTTTTTATTATTCTTTTTTATAGAGATATGGTTTCTCTGTATAGCTCTGTTTGTCTGAACTCACTCTGTAGACCAGGCTGGCCTTGAACTCACAGTGATGTGCCTGTTTCTTCATCCTGAGTGCTAGGATTAAAGGTGTGCATCATCATTGCCTGGCACATGTTTTCAAATGATAAAACAATATTAATTATATGCTTCTAAGAATGTCAATATTAAAAAAAAATCAATGATGCCTTTGGGGACAAGGCAGTTCTGTTGTCAAGCTCATGCATGAAGCATTTGACCTTTATAGGATTCAGCAAATAGTCAAAAGGAGGTAATTATCTGCTTTGACATCTGCTTCCTTGGCAAATCCCCCAACAAGAGTTTTGGCAGTTTCCAGGGTTGTAATTGCCTCTGGGATTTCCATAGTAATTGGCTAGAACTCCTTGGGATGCCTTATTATTCTGAAAATTATTTTCCTCAACTCTAATCAAGATAGTGTAAGAGAAATCGAGAATTTCCTTGACATTTTCCCAGAAATGTTAACAACTAGTTAAGTTTTTCTAATAGTAAACATATATTCTAAATGTGTTTTTAAACAAATGGATCTACATATTATGGTAGATATTAAGGAATGCTATCATTTATCACAGTAAAATTATTATGAATTCTTCATTGCAACAATTACAGTATTTTTAATCATTTGTTCTTTTAAATGAAAAGCAGGCCAAGATTTTGAATACATTGTATATAAATAGGTATGTCTGCTGTTTGAAATGTTAGGAAATGTCATGTTTCAAGAAAAGACTCATAATAGAGTGTAAAGAATTCATTTTATATGAGGTCATAAAATGATTAAAAATTGAACATTCCTATTTGTGTATAAGTGCCCATAGTCACACTCACATAAAAGCATGTGCTGATATAGTTGCATGTATATCATCATTGCTATATCCTTAAAAGATTTCCCTATCATCATAAGCTAGGAACCAGTAAAGCATAAAAATGAAATTAAGCATACTTCCTTCACTCACTTATCACTACTTTTCAGAATTAGTTGCCCTGTGGGTACCTTTTTAATTATATTGCACATCTTTCAATTAGATATTGGGAGGTTGAAAATTAAGTGACAAATCTAATGTTTTCTGCAGAAGACCTGAAGCTATGCTATTTAAAAAGCTAGCAAAGGGGAAAGGAACGCTATTTCTTTATCCATGGAATTAATTATACTAGCATACTACATAAATTCTATGGAAAATAGTGACATAAGTGCTAATTAAAAGGTTTATAGTGATAATCAATCATTTATATTAGGAAGAAATTCAAAATACTACCTCCTTGGCTCCTACAAATTTTAATGAAACATGATTTATATTCTTCAAATAATGATGGTGATGAGGATGAGGATGATGATGCTAATGAAAGTTTTTACTTTAGGCCTGGTTCTGAATTAAAGGCTATACAAATTATGTAGCATTGCCATCCTAATTTGTAGGAGCTATTTTCACTTCTTTTTCAATAATAGGGAAACTAAAGCACAGAGATTAAACAGATTTCCAACAATTATACATATGCGCCTTTAGTGATCAATAGACTCAATTTATCTTGCTTATCTTCCTCCCATAAGAGTGCTTTACAATTCTGAACCCAGCATGCTAATGAATTATTTGTACTAATTATGACCCTGAGTCAACTTATTTAATAAGTTCGGATTTTCTCTAGCTGCCAATGAAGAAATATATCCAGTTTCAAAGAAAAAAAAAATCCTAGAGCTTTAGATAGAAAGGACACATTCAAGGTTAGCTTCCATTCAACCTAAGTTAGAAAAGGTCCACTGAAATAAGTTAGAAAATGGCTTTTATGTTCATATCATTTAACACGAATTTTTATGAGAAGGTTGGTGAAAGTTTAGCTTTCTTTGAATAAACACAAAATGACATGCTCCTCAATTATCTAGTGAATAAAATAAATAAGTGCAACCATTTGATTGAATTGAAATAAAAAGGAAAAATCAAAATTGTGTTGGTTAAAAATAAATGTACTTGATGAAGTGATTATAAATTCACACACAGTTAAAAAGAAATAATATAGGAAATTTCACATTCTTGCTATCTTTTTCCCAGTGGTAATAATTTGCACTACTCTAGTACAATATCACAGCCAGTATAGACAATGATACAGCTCACCAAGTATATTCAGAATTCAGCTGTACATTGTCTTTGGTTAACTCAGGCTCATTGTTTTTATAATTGCCTATTCTTATCTACTTAATGTTATCTGATGTCTAGATTGTGTCAACCTATTGACACTTAGACAACAACCAGACACCTTGATGAGCCTGTCTAATGCTAGCTGTGTGTTGGAAATGTTGAATTTAGGTCATGTTCTAGACTCTGCACAACAAACCTCTGATATGTTTACCATGCAGAGGTGTCTTGAGTTGTCTGTTGTTTACTGCTGAAGTAGGAGAAAGCAGCTTATCAGGAGGAAAATTTCCAAATTGGCTTTTTAATGAAGAAATCATTTTGAAATATTTATTTTATATATTTTTCAGTAGCATTTCACTGCTATAAATTTCTTATAATTTCAGTAGCAGTTATAATACAAATTATTTCTTAATTAAGATAATGTGTGCCATGAACGTGGTTAGTCTGCGAATGCCTATCTCCCACCAGGAAGAAGGAAATGTGATAATAATTCGCATTTGGTGTTGCAATGGTGTGGCAAAACTAAGTATCATATATATGTCTCTGAGAAATAAACACTTCTCATTAGTGAATTAACACATTTATAAAATCAGTTGTTATTAATAGTAGTTGATATTTTATGTCATGGTGCTTAGTGACACATATTTTTAATCAGTATAGACAGTTTGGCTTTTTGTATGAAAGAACATATTTCATCACCCATGAATATTTTTATTTAAATAATAATCCACAGACGTCTATGTAGTAGATATTTTAAAAAATAAATCCTCTTTAATTTCTTTGGTTAACCTGAGTTTTCTGATTGTGCCCTGATATCATTGAAATCTGTTGAAAAGATAGCTGAGAACATTGCTTAATTGCTTAAATTACTAATACATTTTTGCCTCTTTCATATAAAAAGAGACTTATTTAATTTTATTTTATATGTGTTTTGTATACTACATATCTGTGTACTCTGAGTGTGTGAAGTGCACCTGGAGGTAAGAAGACGGTGTTGGGTCGCCAGGAACTACAGTTAGAGATAAGGTTATGAGTAACCATGTGGTGCAAGACACCAAAGTTATGCCCTGTAGAAGAGCAACAAATGCTCTTAAGGGCTGAACCATCTCTCTACTTCCTTTTTGCCTATCTTTTTATCACGTACTCTGGTGCCTCACATTTGACCATGTCCCCTGGATGGGGAGACCTGGTGGCACTCATAGGAAGGATAGCAGGCTACCAAGAAGAGACTTGATACCCTATGAGCATATGCAGGGGGAGGAAATTCCCCTCAGGAACAGTCATAGGGGAGGGGAATAAGGGGAAAATGGGAGGGAGGGAAGAATGGGAGGATACAAGGGATGGGATAACCATTGATATGTAACAAGAATAAATTGATAAAAAATAAAATTAAAAAAAGAAAGTGAAAGCATCTATGAAAGAAATTCTATTTTTATGTAAACATATATATGCACATAAGCACTATTTTCAACTGATAAGGTTGTCATTGGGACTTTAATTTATGTTGCTGTATTTTGAATACTTCTTAGTTAATACAAAATGCTTTAAAAAGGCATTTAGTTATAATAAAAATTATAAATTAAAATTGTATCGATAAGCTATATCATAAAATAGTATTCAACTCATCCCTGAAATTTTGTCTTTGCTTCTTTCAATGAAGAAAAGATTAATATTAATAAGGTCATTGTCAATACAGATTTCTAGTGTAATTTTCATTAGCTAGAAAATAAAGAATTAGGATTTACGATAACCTAAATGCTATTTTCAAGTAAGAAATCACACTATTTATAGTGACATCCCCACTGAACCACACAATAGAAGTTTTTCCAAAACCATTCAAGTAATCATGCCGACCTTGGTTAACTTTAGCTGGATCTTGATTTTTTTTTCTATAGTTCTTTACTTTTGGTATGGAGTCTCATTCTAGCCCATGCTGGCCTCAACACGCAGTTATATTTCTTCTTCAGTGTTCTTGGTGCTGGGATTGTTAGAATGAGATACCCACTTTATCATTTAAATTTAATATGATAATTAAAGAACAGGAAGAGAATAAAAGGATAGCACCAGGAAACAATAGAATAAAGAGTTCCTGATGAAATGCCAGCAGGTTTAGGTTAAAACAATATTTTAGACACTGAGAAATATACAGCAGAGTTGAAGTTCTAGAAAATTAAATGTTGGTATCCCACGAGGCTTCCTTTATCCATTGTGGAAGAAACTACTACTCTTCTGTCATGTAGTTTAATACATCATATGCTTTTTCCCAATCTTGTTTTTCCTTGGCTGTCCATGTGTTATCAAGCCATTGCATGAAAATTCATAGTCCTTTCCTGCATATTTAAGTTTTCAGTCTCAAGTTTCCAGAGTCATATAAAACTATTATAAAAAAATTGAATTTTCCCCTCCTTAACTTCTTACATAGGACAGTAACTATAACCATTTACAATTACCCTGGAAAGGATCAGTCACCCCTTTCTGTATTTATTC
Organism: Acomys minous; assembly: GCF_964271855.1. Taxonomy (NCBI): domain Eukaryota; kingdom Metazoa; phylum Chordata; class Mammalia; order Rodentia; family Muridae; genus Acomys; species Acomys minous. The sequence goes on along the minus strand of NC_140488.1, from coordinate 89,829,649 downwards.
TCTGGATTTGTCTGGAAAGATGTGAAAAAGTCATTGCACAAGTTATTTCATCAGACTAGAGGACGAGAGTCATAGTGAAAAACTGAAGATGTTTATCAGAACAAGATGTTTGATTTCACTGTAAATCACTGTCATTGTTTGACATTACTGAATAAAACTTCCATTTGTCTATCTTATTGTAAAAATTTCATCCTTATAGCCTTCTGCATTCCAATGTTAATATTATGAATAGGACATTTTCACAACTTTTAATTTTATAATTTTCCATAGCTATCAATTTCTATAAGGTGTATACTTAAAAAGCATGACAAATGGGGTGACTATCCCTTTCTTATTCTCTGACAATCTAAACTTTAAATCCAATTGATCCTTATAAAATTAATTTGCTTATTCACTGTATATCCTGATTGTAGCCCCTCACTTCTCTCCTCCCAATCTCACCCCCTATTCCCCCATCCCCTGTTCCTCAGAGAAGGGGAGGCCCCCTCAACCCACCCAAGCTAGTCACATAGCATCAGGACAGAGTGCATCATCTTCCCCTGCGGCTTGGCTAGGCAGCCCTGCCAGGGGGAGAGTTATCAAAAAGTAGGAAACAGAGTCCACGTCAGAGATATTCCCTGATCCCCTTACTAGTGGCTCCACATGAAGCCTGAGCTACCCATTGGCTACATCTTTTTAGTGGGCCTAGGTCCAGTCAATACATGGTCCTTAGTTGGTGCTTTAGTATCTGTAAGCCTCTCTAGGCCCTGGTTAGTTGACTCTGTTGGTCTTGTGGAGCTCCTGTTATCTCCACATCCTTGTATCCTTCACTTCCCCGTGCCCACTTTTCCACAAGACTCCCTGCTTCACCAAATATTTACCTGTGAGTTTCAGCATGTTTGGATCTGCTGCTAAGTGGGGCCTCTCTGGGGACAGCTATGCTAGATTCCTGTATACAGGATAACTGACTATCATTAATAGTGTCATGGGTTGGCTCTTTCTTGTGGTGTGGGGTGGGTCTCAGGTTGCATCAGGCATTGGTTGGACATTCCTTCAATCTCTGTTCCGTCTTTAACCATGCACATCTCATAGGCAGGGTAAATTTTGGGTTGAAGTTCTTGTGGGTCGGTTGGTGTTCTTCCACTAGGAGTCTTATCTAGTTGGAAGGTGTCCTCTTCAGTCTCCATGATCCCTGATACTAGGAGTCTAATAGTCCGGTACTGACTTCTAGGTAAGGGATGATTATTTCAGGAAGTGAACACTCTCTAAACCAATGGTATTTTTCTCAGTTAGCTTATTATGTATCCTCAAAGTATGGTGTACGTCTGTTTATAACTAGTACCTTGGATGCATACTATTTGTTGACCATATTGAAACATCTATGAAATTTATTCTTATGATTGTGTCTGTGCATATTTTCATTTTATTGTTTTTTTAACAATCAGGTCATATCTATATTTTCCCCACAATACATAGTTTTCTGCTTGCTCTTTTTCTTGTATGTCAGGACAATGATAATTCTATTCTTTAAGCACATGTATACTTTCAGTAGTTTCCATGAAGTTTTGGAAAAAGTAAAAAACAAAAAAGGGTACCACTATATAAGTAAGTAAGCAAATAAATAAATCAACTAAATAGATAAATTTTCATTTGATTACTTAGTGTTAGAAATGCTTCAATAATTTTAGTGAGTCATGTAAAGTAGCTCAGTTTCAGGAATATAGTACAAAATTAAGCTTTGATTTCTCTGTAGACTAAGTATAATCCAGGAAAATAACATTTGTACTGTTGACTCAAAGCACAATTCTTGCCTCAAAGGACATAAGAGAGAGTGTCAAGGGGCACATATGAATGAACATGTCCAGGAACACAGATTTGGAGTACCCCAAATTGTGTATTGTGACATAAATCAGTTTCAGGGATTTTTTTATAGTAATGGAATAAAGAAAATCATAAATAAATGTTTTGCACATACAGTGGTTCAAATATTTAAGAACCCCATTGCAGCAAAGAAGAGGAAGTGGAATTATAGGTCTCAGATGCTATCTGATGATTCTTTATCTTTTGGTTGGTAGAAACTGGTTTTGTTAAGTCAATACATTCTAAAAGGTTTATATCTATTAGCCATAGGATGTTAGGTCTGACCCAGATGTGGGCAAGGAATGGCTATTTAGGGTACTAACGATAACAGGGGGGCCTGGAAGAGCTGTTGCACCAACCAAGGACAATATATGCAGTAAACTTAGACCTCCTCTTCAGATCTAGGCAATCCAAAGCTCATTCTCCAAGGTTGTGGGGTGAGTGAGGACTGCCTCTGACATGAACTCTGGTGACTCCAGTTTGATCACTTCCTCTTGCTGGGGAGGACCAGTGGGTACACAGAAAGGAGAAGCATGGTATCTGGTGAGACCTGGTAGGCTGTGGCCATATGTGGGGGAGGAAGTCCCCTTCTGTCAGAGGCCTAGGGTAGGAGAATAGGGTGAAAGAGGGAAGGGAGGGTGGGAATGGGAAGATACAAGTAAGGGGGTAACATTTATGATGTAATCTAAATAAATTATAATAAATTGGAATTAAAAACATAACCCCAAATAATATAATTAGGCTCTGGACCTTCAATATTAGATCCTTTGTACATCATGGCAGTTCTAGTTAGCAACAAACCTTGTAGACATTGGTTCTCTCTAGAAATCCTTGTTCATAGTATCTGTATCCCCTTTTCTGGACTTATATATAATTTATTTTTATAAATCCAGCTCTACCAAAATGAATGAGATTCCATAGCCAATCTTTAATGAAATTAAAAATAGCCCCTGACATAGCAATTGGGACTTCCCTATGTATACTTGTACAAAATTACAAATTCATACCCAAGAAAATGTAAATATCAAAATCATTGTTTAGCTCACTAAAATGTGTGTACTCCAGAATTTTTGTATAAAAGAAATAATTTTCAAAGTGTATTCTACCAGTAATCCTGGAATGAAATGTGGAAAGTGCCTCTCTGTAACTGTTCAAAGTGGTCTTCTGTCTTGCTTCAGTTAAAATAAGCTAAATTCTTTGTGGGTCATGTATTTGTGAAAAGTACTTGGGTGGTAACAGATGGATGTTTAAAAGCAAGTGAAATGATAAAACTGTCTCTGACACCCTGTAAAACAAATTGTACAAAGAGCCTGGCAGTTGTGGAAGAGAACATAAGCTTCTTATTCACTCAGAATTTCCTTAGATAAAGGGAGGAAAATTTAATATGAATCTGTAAAGATGAGGCGTTTGTCTTGAAGGCATTATCCAAGCAAGGAATCTACAGAAAAAATAGAAGTTTGAATTCCTGCCTGCCATTTGTACAGACCACAGACCCTGCAGAGTCTGCACTGGCCCAAAACATTTCAAAGATAATTGTGCTCTTGCAGCATCTCTCTATATAATGCAGTCTTTCTGTCCTGTAGCAGCCTGCCTAGTCTGTGAACACCATGGTATTTGACCATTTGAAGACTTTCCGTTTAAAGGAGTTTGTCCTGTCTGTCCAGGATTTTCCTAGTAAAGGCCAGCTTTAAGTGGTAATTATTTTGTCAATGTTTCTATACCTTGGGACAAAGTGCCTTCCTTACTCAATATTTTCTTTCTAGTTTTACTGTACATGTGGGTAATGCTTTCAAAGAGATTTTCTATGTTCTTCCTGGGTGTGATGATGTATTTATTTGGGGATATTTGATATTTAATTTGCAAACCACAAGTTGATGAATTACCTAGATATTTATTCATTGCTGTTCTGGGTAAAGAACAAGCCAGCTGTTACTCAGCCTGACATTGATTTTTTTCTCCTACACTTACATACACATGCTTTATATTAGTTGTTTAAACAGTTCATCTAGATGGGACTCAGGCTTCTATTTACTTTCAGAGTGTAAATAAAAGTCCTATAGTAACCCATTTTCTTTGGTACCTTTGTTATTCACATGTGGCTCATCCTTGCTCTATCCCCTCAACTTTTCACATCCTCATATAGATGTGTTTTCAGTAAAACAAACAATAACAGCAAAACACAGATATCTGTGCACATGTGTAAAATAACAACCAAACCAAAAGAGCCCATCAATCTGAGAGTACATGGTAACGTGGAAGTGGTTAGAGGGACAGTAAATGAGTGGTGGCTGGATAGAGGAAAGGGAGGGGGCAAATGATATAACTATCTTAATTATAATGTATGTCGAGATTTTTAAAATTAGCAGTGAAAACATGAAAAGAAACTTGACAGTGAAATGTAGAGTGACATTTTTGAAATTGTACATTTTTGGAACATTTAGAATGTATTTTTTTTACTGTGGATGGATACTTCAATATGTCTATTTCATTGTTGAATGTATTAGCTTTTGGGGGGTAAAGTGGCAGCATCCATTATTATGTGTAACTAAGAGGACATTGCTAGAAAAAGTAAGGTTTCAAGATCTAGATAAGGAGATTTACTACCAATTTGATTCCTAATTATGCTAACTGTGACTTTGAGCCAATTGTTGTATACTGTTCAAAGGCATTAAAGAAGACACCAGAAAGTCATGACATATTGATTTAATATTTGCAATAATTATCTTCTTTGTCTTCCATCTATCTCTTTATTGAGTTAAGTATATTTTTACTTACTTACCATTAAGTCATAAGTACATGATAACTTTTCCCAGAAGCTGACATCAAATTAGGAAAAATTACTATCTTAGGAGGTAAGAAAGGACTAAAATAAAGTGTTTTCTGTGAGCAAAGAATTTTTGACCTACAAGTAATGAGTTAACATGTTCTCATTATTGTAAACAATGAGGGAAACACAGGCTTAGCACCTGCACATGAAAATCTATCAAACGTTGGGAAATTGGCAATATTGTTCTTGTTTTTTAAAGCCTCAACTGAATAAAAATATAGAAAATATGTAAACATGGTTGATACTAATTCTAAAATAAGGCAAATAAACTTAGGGCAAACTGCTTCCAAATGCCTGAGCAAACCCAAAAGCTATAAAGTTTCTTTTGAATACTCATGGTGGGGAAAATAATGTTTATTCAGAAATGTGATATCTTGAGGATTTTTATAACAGTTTATGAAAATATAATTATATGCTGTAAGATCAAGCTTTCAAAAGTACACAATTTAGTGTTTCTATCATCCTCAAAGAAACATTGCACATTTACAGTCCCATCTATGCCTTTATCATTCCACCTTCTGCCATCCAGTAGCCTGATTTTTCCTATAAATTTGCCTGATTTGAACACCTTAAAATGTTTTTGGGTTAGCTATAGCTTTTGGTTTCTGTTTACTTTCTTTACAAAAAGTGTTTCTAGGTCCATGTATGTTGTAACTCATCACTGATGAATAAAATTCTACTGTACACACACACACACACACACACACACACACACACACACACATACACACACACACACACTTATCTACCCATTAACTCCTGATTATTTATTCATTCTATATTTAGCTTCAAAGAGATCCCTCATGTGTTGCAAAGAGTCCTAAGTGTATTTGTACCATAACTTAGAATAAAATTGTCCTTCTATTAGTGTATGTGTCTTTTTTATGAAGATGTAGAAATAAAATGTATTTTTTCATTATTTGGCAGCATAAGATGATTTTTGTGATGCCTATGGATGCTGAAACTCAGAAAATCATATAGGAGGTTGCAGGCATGTCTTGGGTACTATGCTGTGTGATAGCTCAAACTCCATTCCTGAAGACTTGAAAATCATTGGGTAGATAAAATCCTCAAAAACTACTTTGTTTTGTCATTTAACTTCCTCAAATCATGGGGATCTCAGAGTAACTAGACCTATTACTTGATACCTCTGGATTGTGTGCAACAAGTATTTGAGGAAAAAAAGAGAAGATGATGCTTTGTCTTTTATGATCCAGCCATAAAAAGCACAGGACGTCACTTCTGTGATTTTATATTCAATAAAGTTGTTGTAAAATTATAGTGAGGACAAAAGGAAAGAGCCTCCATCTTTCAGTGTGTCAAAGCCATCATAATACAAAGTTATATTTTGTTATGGGTATAGGATTGCTTCTTGAAAGTCATTAGAAATGATTACATAAAGTGCTTCCTGGGCATAAAAAGTTCTTAACTTTGGATGCTGCTCACCTTTGATTAAAAGACAAGTTAATAACTATAATTTTACTAAGTGAGAATATATATGTGTAGCAAACCATAATTATTTATCTCCTGAAAAGAACATTCTACTTTTTATTCCTTTGCTGTCAATTTTTCTATAGATAATATTTACAACTGTCATTTTAAATAACCAGCAATATTTATCTTTTCCGATTAAATCCTATTTTTTTTGTCCCTTGAGCCTATAAATATATAAGATAAATCAAATGTCTTTTAATGTATTCCAAACCTTTATTGATTTTTGATAGATTTAATATTCTTGGACACTATCATTTGTTCAATCAAATTGATTTTATACTTAGTATATATTTACCATTTAGAGAAATATCTCCAAATATACACACATATAGACCCACTAACATACAAAAGGAAACACACATAAAATACATGATTCCTGAAATACTATAAAATATAAAACAGAATATAACAGATAAGAATATAATCTTAATAGTACATCAAAATACCCTTTGTTAGAGCAGGGAAATAAAGCTTATTAGACTAAGGAAAATAATAGTGAATAGCTTCTGGAAGAATGTAATATGTGTAATCCACATCATATATGTTCAGAATTTACCTTTATTGAGTTTCCTAATTAACATAAAGTTCCAAATTATTATTTTGATATGATTTAAATTTTTGTTAAAAATAGATTTTTCTTTCATACAATATATTCTGATCATGATTTCCCCTCTTCAACTCTTCCCAGATCCTTCCCAACTCACCACCCATCCAAATCCATACCTTTTCCTTTTTTCTCTCATTAGGAAATAAACAGGCAACTAAAACAAAGCAAAACAAACCAGAAAAGGACAAAACAAATCAACAAAAAAGCAGAGGAAAAAGCCAAAGGAAAAGCACAAGAAAAAGATACTGATGTAGCCATACATACTGACACATATAGCAATCCCATAAAAACACAAAGTTGAAAACTAAACTATACAATAAAAAAACTTGTAAGGTTAAAAGAATGCCCAGACATAGCATTATGAGACAAAAATCCTAGTAATACCTCTGAGTTTATCTTGGACATCTACTGCTAGGCATGGGAACTGATGTTAAATGTTGTTTTCATGCCCAGTGAGACTCTGTTGGAGAAAAGTAAATTTTCCTTTGAGGCCAAGTATTAGTTGGAGATAGCTTCTGGGGTAGGGATGGGAACTTAAAGCCACTTCTGCTCTCAGTTTTGGGACTCCATCTAGTTTGAACATGTGCAGGCCCTGGGCATGCTGCCACAGTCTCTGGTATGCATTAGTCCTATTGCCTCTAGAAAGTCTTGGTTCTCTGGTGTCCTCTCTTGGTTCTTTGGCTCTTATAATCTTTCCACCATCCCTTCTACATGGTTCCCTTAGCCCTGAGGGGAAGGATTTGATGGAAACATTCCACTTAGGACTGAGTGTTTCAGAGTTTCTCAGTCTCTGCATACTGCCTAGTTTCTGTATTTTTTCCCATCTGCTACAGACGGAAGTTTCTAAGAATATTGCTGAGCAGGTCACTGATGTATGAGTATTGCACAGTGTTATTGGGAGTCATTTTATTGCCACATTTCTTTGGCAAAACAGTAGAATTTCACTCCCACCCTCACCCCAGGTTGATGGGCTATCTACTCATAGGTTCTTGGCCACATGAGCAGTGTCACCATAACTGAAAATAAAAAAATAACTTAATGATATTTTAATACATAAGTTATTTCCCTTTGACATTTGTAGTTCGATGTGACTGTTTATTTCTCACATAGTACTTTGTGTGGTTAAGTCTTTAAGTAAGTTTTATTAAAATATATTTTTCTTTTAAAAATGTCTTTATCTTTGAGAACATACATACAATGAAATATGTCAGTCAGAATGCCCATTATGAGGAACACCAATGAAGTGAATTGGCATGGATGTTATAAACTACCATTTACTAAGTTAAAATGCCCATTTATTTTTATATTATTAGTTTCAGGAAAATATTATTTCAAAGAATTTCCTTACACAATTAAAATAATGTCAAACAACGTCATTTAAAAATAGTATGAAGATGAACTTCATAATCATAATCATCTCATCTCCTTAGATGTTATTTATAGATGAATGATATTTTTACCTCTGAAGGAATTACTGAACATCTTTGGGAATTATATGTACTAGAGAAGCAATAATCTTGTAAAACAGACAGCCAAATTAGTGACTATTAGCTTGGATTTTAAGCTGACTTCAATGTGACATTCAAGAATTAAGCTTTGTATGTATTTATAGTTATAAATAAAAATAATACAAATAACACATAATGCTGCAGAATATTTGAGCTTGTATATAAAGCAAATTGATTGAAAACAAATGAAAGTCAAACATCTTTACAATTTTTAAGATTCAATATATATTTTAAGGAAAATTATTTTGTTAATAGATATAGTTTTTAGCATATCACCTTGTTATTTAAAGATATTAATAATATTTTAAAACTATACATATAAATATTAGTATTAAGTCAATGCCACAAAACAAAAACAAATCCACTTTTCTCTAAAGCTGGTAGTTTAAATAATAGAGAAAATTCCACTTTGTTTTACAAACTTTGTAAAATATTTTCAACAAAGTTTAGAAAGTTTTAAAGAATATTAAATTAAAAACTCAGGAAAATATTTGGTAGAAATTTATGCACAATAGGAACTAGAAGACTAAAGATAAGTGATGCATAGTTTGCTAAGAAAACAGTCATTCAGGAATTAAACATATCTGTCTCTGTGAGAGTTTCTATTGCTGCAATAAACACCATCATCCTAAACGAAACAAAAGTCCATCATCCATAAATGTCAGGGCAGAAACTCAAAGTAGCAATTTAGGAGTTGAGGGGCAGGAACTGAAGCAGAGTTCATGGAGCAGCTCACAGCTTGTTCTTCTTTTGCTGCTCAGTCCTTTTTCTTATAGCTCTTAAGACCACCAAGGGAGGGGTAGCACTGCCCACAGTGAGCTGGACCTGTCTTTGTCATCAATCAAGAAAAGGCAGTACATGCTAGTCTAGAAGCCAATCCGCATAGGGGTGTTTTCTCAGTCAAGGTATCTTCTCTTAAATTAGTCTAGCTTATGTCAAGTAGTATAAACTAGTCAGCACAACCACTTTGACCCAGTTTTCAAAATTAAAAGTAAATTTACTTTTGTACTTAAGCTTCAAGAAGTGTATACTTAAAGAAAGATAGGAGGCAAAAGAAGTGTTATTTACAAATATTTTCACTGTATCATGTATATTTTTTCTCACAATATCTAGTTAATGGGAAAGCAAGTTGAAAGAAAGGCAATGTAACATGCATAGGTATATGGTAATCTATAAAAGGAAAATGTATACTATATTTTAAAATTAAGAATGAGGTCAAATTGTGTTCACATATTGAAATGTGGTCACTCTGTACTATAAATTGCTTTAAATTTAGAATATATATGTATATGTTACAAATGTGTGTAAACTATTAGTATTAAAATCCTATAAATCAATTTGTATATAAATTAACAAATTGTATGTTTGAGCCATATAGCACAGTAGTCTAGGTTAGTAGTTTCATATTATAGGGAGTAGCTTTTGGTGGAAGTTCAAAATTCATCTGTTCATCAGGCAGATAAAAGTGGCTCATGAATGTATTTTTCTTTTATAATTTGTGTATACCATTTTATCTTAAGAATTGATGAGCTAAATGTATGTATAATCAGGTGACCTACAGATTGCAAAAATATATTTCTTACAGTTCAAGATCTGAACTCTTTCAAGTTCTGTGCATGGGGTGCCTGCTTTCTTTTGACAATATTCTTTTTATTGTGTCCACGTAAGACACAAGAGGGCATTTTCATAGTCTCTCTCTCTCTCCTTTCCTCCCTTCCCCTCCCCCTTCCTCCCTCTCCTCCTCACCTCAGCTTCTCTCTCTCATATCTCATTATATAATCCTGGCTAATCTTAAAAACATAATTTTCCTGCCTCAGCTTCATGAGTATCCAGTGCATTGAGTCTCTATTATAGTAGTATTATTCCATCCTTGGTTACTCTACTTTCAGTATCTGATCGCTTTCTAAAGCCTCCATCTCTTCATCCACATCAGAAACTGTTTCCTATGCTTAAGTGGCATTATTTCCTAAATATTCTCTCTCTCTCTCTCTCTCTCTCTCTCTCTCTCTCTCTCTCTCTCTCTCTCTCTCTCTCTCTCTCTCACTCTCTCTCTCTCTCTCTCATCTCTATATATGTATGTATATATTTTTCTCCATAGCCCATGGAAGCTCATAATGCCTCTTGAAGTAATATTTTGGAAACTCTTTAGCTATTAAGGTTTCATCTCTCATGATGAAGCAATTTCCCTCTCTGAGAACTCAAATTAATAACGAGGATTTTTTCCATTATTTCTTTTCACCAGAAATAGGTTTTTCATTTTTTAAAATATGCGAAGTTTACAGAAAACTAAAATACTGTCAGAAACAAAACCTCTATAAAATTAAAAAAAAAAATTACGTAAAGGCATTTAAACTGACTAGCAGAAAGAGATTATGAAGATAACATTGAACAAGATGATTAATGTCAATGAACACATTCATTTATTTATTCAACAAATAAGCCTTTGATGAGCATTTACGGAGTCTGAGAGGTAATAAGTAATATCTAAAATAAAACGATGAATAAATAGCCAATTATTGCTCACAATAAGGTGATGATCTGTTAAAAATAACTTTTATGAAGATAATTGTACTAAGACATTTGAGAAATGGCACAGTGGAAAAATATTCAAGCTACTGAAGGGACCCCAAAGAGGGGTAAATTAAAACTATCCTGTCAAATCTGAACAGGCCACATGCCACTGTCTGATAGCTGTAGGTCAAATAACAGGCAAGGAGCAATTTAAGAGTAGAAGGATTTTTTTAGTTTATATTCTGAGAAAGAAAAGATTATACATTGTGCTGAGCTTTAGAAAGTTCAGGAAGACCTGGGGTGAGGTTATCTCCATATAGACATACCCCTGTACTCTGCTGCTTACACCCATGCAGAATGATGGTCATAATTTTCCTCTAGGGAACCTAATGATTCCTTTCCGTACATCCTACAGCCATACCACCTTCGTGTAGCCATATTAAATTATCAATAACTCTTGTTTCAATTTACTTTTACCACAAATATAAGAAAGAGAATATTTTCTGTTCTCTTGTTAATTCCTAGTAAATAGTAATTATTAAACATATACTCCAGGTAAATAAATAATCTAGAGAGAAAATTACAGTCACATAAAATGATACACCCTGATCTCACTGACATCTACATTTAGTCTAAATCATTAGTCAGCTATTTAATGTAAGTCGATGCCTGCAAACACAGCACTAGGGAGGTTGCGCACAATTCAGATGGAGATGTAGTAAACAAGATGAGAGATCATATTCCATGCTAAATCTGAACAGATTTCAAATGTCATATGTAATGAACTATAAAATGTAACTTGATCTCATGTAGTTGAGGTTACATTTATATGTTGAACTCATTCTCAATTAGCAAAGACAAAGTCATATCTCCTGTAGTCTGTCATCATAATTTATCATCATCATTATTTTCCACTTGTATATGTTTACAATATTGTGTTGATGTTCCTGTGTGTCAACTACTTTCACTATTGAGATAGAGCTTTGTGTGAATGTGTATATGTGAAACTCAATGTATAGTCAACATACATGTTTTTGATGTGTATACAATGTGTATACATGTATAAATTTCCAAATTTGGTCCAATAGAGTAGTATAATTGTATTTAGCCTCCTCAAAATTGCTATATGAATATGTGTGCTAAGTAGACTGACCCCTTTTTCTGGCAGAATGACTAGTCAGAGATGTAATAGATCAATAAAGAACAACTACCGGGTTGTATACAATGACATTACCACTCCCTTCTTGCTCCTATCTCAGGCTAATACCCCTTAGGAATACTGTATAAAAGTTTTATTGGTTCTAATTAATTTTGCCTTCTGGTGGCACTTTTCAAACTGACATAACTGTAGTAGAACTGATGCCTTAGTTGGTACTGAAGTAATATTGCCTTCAATCATATCTAACACAGGAATTTAATTCTTATTTGTTATGAACTCAGATTGCTAACACCTGATGAACAGTGTTATAAAATGTACTTTGTTTAAATAAAGTAATGTTTTTACAAGTTCTTCAAAATTTTTATATGAGTAGACAAATAATATTTTCCTACTATAAACCATCCTTATATTTCTCTGGTATTAAAATATTTTATTTAATATTTATTATATTTTATTGCTTTCTGAAACTCAAGTAAAACACAGGGTAATTCAAACTATCTTTTAAAAATAACTCTTATATCAAATATAGTAATTAAAATTATTTTCAGTACAAATTACTCATAAAAGTACAAACTTAAAACCAAAGGCAAACATTTTGTTCATAAACTACAAATAAAGCATTAAATAATATCTTCAAATTAAGTAAAATGTTGAGTATTAAAATAAAATAATGTACCACATTAATGTACTCAGCAAAATTGTCTTAGAGAAATTAAATGTCCTTTCTAATGTGAATATAAACTACCTGTAATGGTGCATGGATTTATGATGCAGGCATACTTCTATTTTCAGTACCTTTGTGTTATAAATCCACTGCAAAGACTTAATTACTGCACTGCTTTTCTATGTTAAAACTTCATAAAATACCTGTGTTCATTATAATGATACTTTCTCCATCATCCTGTCATCATCATTTTTCAGTTGCAAAAATATGAAATTCTGTTATAAATGTTCAATTTTCAGTATTCTTTTTCAAAATTCCAAATCACTCAGTTTAGTAAACGGAACTTGTAGTCTAAGATTTTATTACCATGAATTTATCCTTAAAGATTAAACAAACATACAAAGAAACAAGCAAACATGTGGTCTTGTAAACATGAACAAATCTTAATGCAAGCATATGTGTTCAATTACAATAACTTTGTTCTTTTCATCATTACAAGAGGACACATGCAAACCAGCATGACTTAACAGCTGAGGAAGTTTTAGACGCAGATGTAAATGAGTCTGGAAATTATATAGTACTGAAGATACATGTATTAATTCATTTTATATTGATATGAAAAAATAGTAGTTTTATATAAAGTACAAAGAAAATAAGTCTTTTGCATCAGAATTTGAGTAATGAGAAGTCCAAACAGCATTATATCTGCATCTAACAACCTTGATTGTACCAACAAATGGAACATGATATTACATGGTAAAACACAGGAATGGAGGAAAGCAGCTAGGTGAAGAGAGGGGAGAGCAAGTAAGTGCGGCAAAGTATATCAAATTTTGTTTTTTATTTTATTTTAATTTATTTTTAATTTGTTCACTATACAGCCCTGTCCTGATCCCATCGCCTCTTCCTCAATCCCCTCCCCTCTTTCCATTGTCCTCAGAAAGGGGAAGCCATACTCTCTTAACATCTGACCTTAGCCTATCAAGTCTCGTCTGGGCTGACTGTATCTTCTTCCTCATTGGCCAGACAAGGGGGAAGTGATCAACAACTGGGTACCAGATTCCATGTAAGTAAGTAGCCCATACTCCCCATTTAATAGGAGCCACAAGGAAACCATGCTACCTATCTACTATATCTCAGCCGAGGGTTTGGGTCTTACCATGCATGGTCCTTGGTTGGTACATTAGTCTCTGGAGCACACACACCCAGGTGGACTTATTGGTGCCATTGGTCTCCTTGTGGAGCTCCTGCCCCCTCCAGGTCCTTTTATGGCCCAACTCTCCTATAAGACTACCTGTGCTCCACCCTGAACTTTGGCTGTGAGTATCAGCATCTGCTTCGATGTCCTGATGAATGGAGTCTTTCAGAGGACCTCTAGGCTAGGCTCCCATCCTGTTTCTTATCTTCGAACGCTTCTGGTGTCTATTTGCCCTTCTGAATGAGAACTAAGCATTCTTCTGATGGTCCTCCTTGTTATTTAACTTCTTTAGGTCTGTCCTGCATTATTGGCTAATATCTGCTTTAAGTGAGTTTACACTGTGCACACCTTTCTGTGTTTGGGTTAACTCATGCAGGATGATCTTTTCCAGGTCCACCCACTTGCCTGCAATTTTCATGATTTCCTTGTTTTTGATAGCTGAGTAGTATTCAATTGTGTAAATGTACTATGGTTTCTTTATCCATTATTCTGGTGAGGGATATCTAGCTTCATTCTACCTACTATGAATAAAGGGGCTGGGAACATAGTTGACCATGTGTCTTTGTTATATGGTTGAATATGTTTTAAGTTTATGCCCAGGAATGTTATAGCTGGGTATTGTGGTAAAGCTATTCCAAGTTTTCTGAGAAAGCACCAGATTTAATTACAAAGTGGTTGTACGAATTTGCACTCCCACCAGGATTGGAGGAATGTTCCCTTTTCTCTACATCCTCGCCAGCATGTGCTGCCTATTGAGTTTTTGCTCTTAGCCATTCTGACAGAAGATAAGAGCAAATGGATAACAATTGGGATGTAATGTGAATAAATTATAATAAAAATTAGTAAAAAATAAAGAAAAAACTTTTAAAAATTTAAAGCAAAAGGAGATGTGGGAGGTACTTTGATGCTCATTTATAATAATTTACAGTTAGGAGATTTAATCCATTCTTACAAAATCTTTCATTCTGAAAGATCAATGTTAATGTCTTCCTCTAGGTAATCATAGTTCTTCCAATCACTTTCCACTAGGGCTCATATTTTAGTAGTCTCACAGTTTGCAATACTATGAAATTGAGGGCTAAGCATCCAGTCATGAATCTTTGGGAAACATACTATATCCTTACCATTCTATTTATACATCCAAATAGTTTGAAAAATGTCTCTAAATCATGACTTGAAAATATCTCAATGCCAGAGCCATTATGACAGTGTGTGTTTTTACTATAAAGAAAGAACAGTGCTTATGAGATACTTCAGATGGCAAATCACTTTCTGCACAACTCTGAAGACTTGGTTCAATTCTTGGAACTCACATAAAGGCAGAAGAACAGAATCAGCTCTACAAAGCTCTCTTCTGACTTCTACATGCATTCTGTGGCACATGTACTTACATGCATGTATACAATGTAAAAAATCATCTTTATAACATGCTCATTGAAATAAATGGATAAGTATAAAACAAGTTACTGAAAAAATAATATATTTTGCCTAGCTAGGTATGAATATTAATTGTTAATTTCATATTTAGTGGAGATTTACAATTTCTATGATGTAAGCATTGCCTCAGTATCTTTTTGCCTTATCATAATTTTCTAATGGACTTAAAGTGACAATATGTTAATCATAGCAGAAAATGTTTTAGACATGCATAACAAATAACAATGAAAATTATAGAGTGTTAAAATAAAGTAGAATGGGTGAATCAATTACACTATTAAACAAAGAGAACCATTGTAATAAAACATCATATTTTCCTGTGGCTTGCATCCTCATTGAAGTTGGTATGCCGGACTTATATGTCATGGTATCTTGAAACCATACAATAGACAAGTAAATGTCACCCAGAAAGAGTCAACTTCTTGTCCCTGACTGAGATCATTAATGAACTCAGAGTAAGAGTCTATAAATGCATTAGCTTAACCTAAGCTGAACCTGGGGGAAACTGCCTATTCAGTAAAATGAATAAAAAAGATACCCATTGGGATATGGTGCCAAAAGTCAGGTTAAAAGATTTATGGAGAAGGGCATCAAAATGGAAAAAGGGTAATTGAGCTTTAATCTTATTATTTCCAATGCAGTCTATATATCAGAGCTGCTAAAACTTTTCCTCCGTGGGTACAGAACCGGAAGTAAAAAGAAGATCAAGACATCCATAAGTTATTAATGCATTTCCCCAAAAATGCTATATTGTCTATGAATCAGTCTGGCTACATTTATCAAAACTGTCTCTTATGTGAGTTTTAAAGAATTATCTCTAATTAGGTATGATTAAAACTAGTGAATAAGACCTTTGTAAGTTATTAGTACAAGAGAAAAGAAAATTATTTGCTGCTTGTTTGTAATGGACCTTTTACCTAACATTCCATTCCTTTACAATTCCTTTTAAACTATGACATTATTTCCAGTCCCTTATCTCATAAAAGATAACAAAATTTGCCCCACTATTTAAAAAGGTACATTATAAAACAGGCTATATTTCAAAAATGATGAATAAATAAATTGGTTAGAGCTACTCTCTTGTGAAGTTTCAGCTCTGATAATTCCATGAACTTGACAAATTGAAATCAAATCACTCAGCTACTTTTCATAAATAAACTGAGTGGGAACCTCAGTTAAAGTAGAGAGACACAATTTCCCTCAGTCATATTAGCTCAGTAAGGAAACAGAGACCAACATAATTGAACTCTCTTTCACTTTGTATATATGATGTGGTTATTAAAGGAAAATGAGAGATCAAGTGTGAGCAGCATCAGGAAAGTCCCATGTGAAATCCATTCATGCACTTGCTAACTGATACTTGTAGAACCATGCTATTCTTTTGGCTGCCTTTTGTTTAATCCAACATGCACCCTAATAACATTCTTTATCATTCTAAGGATGTCACTTTGAGCTTGTAGAAGCTATCATGTTTAGTGTTTTGCTTTATTTATAGGTCAACATAGGACTGCTCAATACTGGGTCTCAGAAGTGTATAGCTAGAGTCTTATTAAAGAATTCTCCTGGCAGTTCCTTCCTCTTGTTCAAAGAAAGAAATGTTTCTTTCTTCTCACCCATACCAACTTATTTGAAGTTCGTGCATATTTTGTTAATTATGAGTTGAACATGGACATTACCAATACACATGCCAAAGTTGACAAAAAAAGCACAAGACCTCAAGTCCATAGGAAACTAATGAAGTTGAGATTAGGAGAACAGTCTTTCCTAGAAAAAAGCATGCAATTGGAATTGGTTATTAAACAACAGGTGTCCTGCCCTGAAAACATGTATACAAGCAAGATTATACAGATTTATCAGGTTATATTTAGGAATATATGTATAAATGTGTCATAAAATAACCGGGGCCCCTGAATTTGAATGAGCAATGAAGGATGTATGAGAGGAGTTCAGAGGAATAAAAAAAGGGGAAATGTTGTTACTATAATCTCAAAAATGAAACAAAAGAGCTTCCTCAACCATCTGTCAATATATCATAATAGAGGATAATTACTGGACAATGTGAGTGGTCTGGAAATTAATCAAATGCATTTTTATAGAAATGAACAAAAATTGGCTGATCAATGGAGAAACATCAAAGGCTCTTTATGCATCCAAATGCTGTTTTCGTGTCCAAATGACAGTCTGCAGACAACATGTTTAGGCACAGAGTTCTATGTATAATTAGAGTAAGGACAATGGTGATAATCTGGTGGACTTTCTGGTTTATAATCTGAATGTTTGTGATTATTGCACATGTATTAACTTTCTAGTCATGATTACTTCCCAGAACAGAGGGTGAATGATACAGGATTTGTTCTGGACTTTTTGAATGATCCTGTAGCAGCAGCTCCAGTTCAAAGGATGCTTGTATATGATTTGTTGTAGTGATGAATCCTCTGAAGTTTGTAACATATTTTCTTGTTGGCTCTGTTTATTAACAATTAAACTTTATTATACAACCCAACTAGCATATACAAGAAGGAAAAAAAGGTTAAAGGGACAGAAGATTAAAACCTCCTGGAATCCGTTCGGCAGGACGGGTCCTTAGGTGTCTCAGTCCCACGAGCTGGTCCGGTCCCTTCCTCTCTCTCCGCACCTTCTCCTTCCTCCTCTCTACCTCTTGTTTTTTCTCCTCACCACCTTCCCAGTCACATGCAAAGGGCGGTCTCCTCCTCCCTTCGAGGGTCAATTAGGAAAACAATAGCCACGGTGGGGTTCCCAGGTAGGCTTCCTGAATTCCAAGCCCAGGAAGGCTCCAAACAGTCTCTCACAAGGTATTCATGGTGTGCCCCAAGGGTAAAGCCCGCCAAGACTGCTTCCACCTGTGACAAAGCTTAATCTTTCCCACTTTTTCTGGCTGTAGTATGCAGGACTTGTTTTAAATCAGGGGGAAAGAAACAGCTATTTGACATCCAAAGCGACAGTAGGAATGTTGTCATTATATTTGGTTGTCATTTTATATATAAATTTTAGACTTTTTCTCTTTTTTGTAATGACTAGTGTTTTTCCTTTATTTAACTTGGTTTCAAACTCACTATGAAGCCAAGAGTGACTTGAACTTCTCATTCTCCTGCTCTGTTGGGTAGAATATAGGTGTGAAGCAAGAAGCTCAGCTTGAAGATTTTTGAATTCTCTTCCCTGGCAAAGACTATTTCTCCTGATCTCAATGTTTCCTTGTTGCCTGTTGTTCTTTGTGTAGGCATAAGGCCTTATGTGCTTTTTCTATCAACTTTGGTGTATCTATTCGTATTATCCTTGTTCTTGGTGATACTGAATCAATAGTGAGTGAAACAAATTATAAATGAGAGTAAGAGTCAAATAAGGAATGAAATGAGAAAAATAATTACCTAGTATGAATTCACCAAAAGTTTATAATGGCATGATTCAGTTTAATTTACAAGTGGTCGATAGTAATAAAACCTCAGATGTAAGGAACATGACTATAATATGATCACCAAAGGTAGTGGGGTTGAACTCTAATAGCACATAACCAATCTGAGTGACTGCTAAGTCTAGGATCTAGGCACACCAGGATATAATTGCTGTGATTTGTACTTTGAACACAGATCATTTGGATTCATATAAGATTCCTGTACCTTATGCATTTCATTCTCTCTAGTGAATCATTTACTTTGTGCTCAGCTTATACTATATTGAGAAGTGTATAATTTTAATTGATGTATATTATATACATAATGATAGGCTTCATGAAGGCACTGGGTTTTTGAAAACTTAATAAAAATAAAATTTTGCAATATGCATTGGTAACTACAATATTTATTAGAGAATTTGCCTTCTTACCCTTTGGTTTCCTCTAACTCCCAGTGGATATTTTTACTTGGTTTTAATTAATATTGCTCTTTAATTGTATTATGAAAAATCAAAATATATAAACCACAAATTAGATAACTTGAAACCATTTGGATCATGAACTAGAACTGGCATAGTTGGCATAGTTGGTGTTTCCTGCAATTAATTTTTAATGGGTACCTATCTTCCTAATAATATTAATACAATTGCTTTAATCAACTACTATATATGATAATTCCAAAATAATAGGCATTTAATTGTTTTATAAAACAATATTAACATCCAGAGAATAATAGTTTATTTCTGCATCAGCATTATTATTGGATGTCTGTTTGTTGTAATCAGAATGAGAATGGCCTCATAGGCTATTATGTTTGGCTACTTCATCTCCAGTTGGTGAAACTTCTTGGGAAATATTAGGAAGTGTGGCCTTGGTGGAGGAAGTGTTTCATTGTGGATGGGACTTGAAGGTCTCTCTCTGCCTGATGCTTGTGGATCAAGATATAAGCTATCAGACACTGTTATAGTGCCATGCATACCTGCCTTCTGCCATTCTTCCCTCCATGAAAGACATGGACTTACCCTCTGAAACTAGACACTCCACAATAAACTCTTTCTAGCAACTACTTTCATCATGCTGTCTCTTCACAGCAATAGCAAAGTAACTTAGACACTGAAAAATGCTTCTGGTAATAAACCTTTCCTCTTCATCTGTTTGAATACAACTCTCCTATTCAGCTGTGTATTTCTTTTTCTTTTCTACTTTAAAAAATACTTTTATTTTAAAGTATATGTAAATTTGTGTCTGTCTGTGGATTTGTACATGTGGTTCCAGGTACCATTGAAGGCCAGAGGTGTCAAGTAACCTGAAGCTGGAGATACAGACAGTATAGTACTCAAGACTATTATAATTGGTGGTAATGTTAACTTTATTATGTAACTAGTTATCAAAATTAGTTATAATTTCTTCTACTATGTAAGTTCTATGGAGGGGGGCATAATATACATAGTAGACTCTATATCTAAAATTTTACTCTTTGTGTTTGTGATCCAAAGACCTTAAATTAAAAATTTTAGAAAAAGACAATTCTTATATTTTAAAATGATATTTTATGACTATTGCAATATAATCTCATGTTGTCTGTTTCTGTCCTACATAAGGTTAAAATCACCCATTTGTATAGTGTATATACATTATATTAATGGGCTGTTCATCAGCTATTTATTAGTTGCTTTGGTTATCTGTTCGACTATTGTCAATATCACAATATTGTATACAAGTAATTATACTGTTTTATTATTTATTTGTGTGTCTTAGTAGAAATTACTATAGCTGTGAAGAGACATGATTATCATGGCAGCTCTGATAAAGGAAAACATTTAATTGTGAGTGCCTTGCAGTTTCAGAGATTAATTCATTATTGTTATGGAGGGAAACATGACAGTATGTAGACAGTTATAATGCTAGAGAAGGAGCTCAAGGTTCTACCTCATGATCAGAAGGCAAAAGAAAAGAAACTGAGCCACTAGGCCTAGCTTGAACTTATAAGACTTCAAATACCACCCCCAATAACACAGTTCCTCAAATAAAGCCACATCTGCTTCAGTAAGACCATATCTCCTTAATAGTTCTATTCCCTATGAGCTTATGGGGTCCATTTTCTTTCAGATAACTACATAGTGTTAATACTTTGTTGTATCTATTTCATGAGTTAAACTATATCATGGGTATTCTTGCATTACAAAAATTAAGCCATGTATCACATACCGTCATGATAAAGAAGAGCTACTACATTTTACTTACAGATTTTATCAAGTTTTTTGTCACATATTTAAAACTGAGAAATATTGTTAATGAATCAAGAGAAAAATAAAAGAGAAAATATATTTTTCAAGTTAGTATTTCATTTCTTCCCCTTCATAGTAATAAATGTATTCTGGAAGAGAAAAGATGGAGTTGCTTAACACCAATACACAAGTTTCAAGTGATTTTAAAATTATGATACAGATTAAAAAAAATTAAAACAAATAAACGAGTATATTATATACCCTAGTTAGCAATAACTATTAATTTGATGTAGTTTGTATTACCTGAAAAGAAGCTCAACTGTGGCATTGACCATAGCAGCCTGGCCAGTGAGCCTGTCTTGATTATTAACCAATGTAGGAGATTCACTGCAGTGTGAGCAGTACTATTCCCTGGGAAGTGACGCTGGCCTTTATAAGGAACTGACTGAGCGTGAAAGAAAGTCAAGCATCAAGATTCCTATCTCCAGGTTTTTGTTTTAATGTCCAGCTGTACCATCTCTCAATGATGGATTGTAACCTGGAAGTTTAAGCCATAAAAATCCATTCCTATTGTAAATTACTTTTGGTGAGAGTGGTATATCATAGTCACAGAATGAAACTAGCCCAACATGATCATTCAAATGTTGCCCAGAATACTATTTTTTGACAATAAAAGTATGTTCATCATACCAAATGTATGTTGTTCAGTTCTTGGAAATAATTTTAAAAAACATTGAAACAAAAACTAGAACTTGTCTAGAAAACAAATGATAATTTAGGGAAGGATTAGCTGCTTTCAAATATTCATAGTTCAGTGGGAGGAGAAATGGAGTATATTCTTATAGGGTAAGAACATGATGGCAACCAAATATCCACTTACAATTAAACTCTCTCATTCACTCCCTCAGCCACTAACATAGTAAAAAGAAAATAAAACATAGACAAAAAGAAAATAGGCACAGATGCACCTGGAAGGAGTTCTACTTCTCTATATTCTGTGGTAGGAACATAACATCTATTTAAGGAATGCTATATTGAGCTCTCTTTGAAATGGTAGAAATTGAAGTAAAATATTCACTAAAACTTTTCAGTGGCATGGAATATTTCAGGGGAAATTTACAAGTACAGGACATAACGTACTTACCACAGCCACACTGCCACTGCCAACAACACTAGAGTTTCTTTAGTTAATAGATCACTTCCCTGGATTTTATATTTGGCTTTAGTGTCACAATTCATTTGAACAATAGTTTCCATTCAACTGTGAGATTTTCTGTTGTTGTTGTTACTTTGGTATTTTTGAGGCATGGTTTCTCTGTGTAGCATTGACAGTCTTGGAACTGTAAATCAGGCTGACCTTGAAATCACAGTGCTATGCCTGCCTCGGCCCCTGAGTATGGGGATTAAATGTGTGGGCTACTCAGGAAACTATGAGAATCTTTTCTTCTGAGTAGTAGTAGTAGTAGTAGTAGCAGCAGCAGCAGCAGCAGCAGCAGCAGCAGCAGCAGCAGTAGTAGCATTTGCATGGTTTTGTTTATTTCTTTTTTGCAACGGACAGAGAGTAGAAGCAATTCTTTTTGCAGACTTGGTTTTCTATTGCAAGCCCCCAAAGACCTTATTATGAGCATTTAATTTAACTAATTAATATATTAACGTATGGTGAATCCCTATTCCATGTCTAGGCCTAACTCCATCCTAGTATACTGACACATTTGATTATACAAATGGGAAAATGTGTCAAAGCGGTATTATATATGTAGTCACATTCACACACTTTGTTTTTCACTTCTAAATTTTTTTTGTTTTTTCCATTTTCTTTTAGAATGTTAAACATGAATACTATATTTATAACATTTCTACCTCCTTGTTCTTTCCTAAATTTTCCTATATCCCTCACTATATTTTTAATCATTTTAAAATTTATTCTGTTTTGATAGAATACAAACTGACTGAAGCTTTCCCTCTTTCCAGTTCTCCCAGTGCTCCCCCATCACTGCTCCTCTCCCCGAGATCTACTGATTCTCCATTTAGCTTCAGATGTCAACAAAACATAGCATAACAAGATAAAGTAAGACTAGATACCTCATTTACAACAGAGTCCAGGACATTCCAGGTTACGCAAAGAAACACTGTCTTGAAAAAAAAAAAAAGGCTAATTACAAACCAAAACCTCATATTGAGGCTGAATGGAGAGGAAAATGGTGTAGACAAAAGATTCACAGACACCAGTAATCTCACTGTTAGTAGTCCCACAAAAACCTTAAGATCAACAACCACAACATGTATGCAGAGGATCTAGTCTAGACTCATGCAGGCTCTGTTGCATCTGTTGCAGTATATCTGCTCTGATTGTGAACCCCAAGATCATGAACTATAGAAACCTGTCTCTTGTTTGGCATGGTTGAGCCCTAACACATTCCTTTAATATAAGAACTTTTTGTTTTTTGTAAACAGGTCATTAAGGCGTGGCTCAGCTCTACTGTACACCTTTAATTCAAGAGCTTTCTGTAAGCAAGATTTAATAAAGCTAACCCTAGGTCAAGAGGCAGAGCAAGAAACCAGTTGACAGGTATTAAGTAAATAGAAGGGACTTTGAGAGAAAGGTATTTAAGTCAGTATGGAGAGAAAGAAGATCCTTAGCTCTTTAGCTTTTTGAATTTTCCTCCTGGGCTGTTAGATGAGCTAAAAGGCATTTTTTTTCCTTTTTCTTCAGCTGAGCTAGCAAGCTCTTGGCCTTGGTTGAGTTTTTGGCTTTTGGAGTTTAGCTTCTGGTTTTTGGCTTTTTCTTTTGGGATGGGAACTAAGTAGGAAGGTCAGCTGGATGTTTTCTCTGCCTCTCTGAGCTAGCAAGTTTTCCCCCCAGCACCTGGTTCCTGAGCCTTTATTGGTAAAATCTAACAATTGGAACTTTCTCTCATTATAACAACATTTTGGTGCCCAATGTGGGTTTGCTCTCTCCTCACCTACTTGGATAACTGTGGTAATTCTGAAGCTAATACATGCCAGTGGGTGCTGACCCTGCTCTAGGGTGGGAGAATGCATGCATTTATCAGACCAAAATCAACCATGTCAGCTCCATCCTGGCTCCAGCTATGGCTTTGGTGATTCTAGATAAACTTTGGCCAATCGCATGGCCCCTGTGGCAGCTAAAATCCATTCAAATGTCTGCCCCATCAACTCTCAGCAGCCTTTGATGTAGCTCTTATCTAGATGTCGCGCCTTGTGAAATTATCACCATCCATGCTGGGATGGTAATTGGTGGGGTCATTATTCAGCCCTTGTTTAGGTAACCATAATGTTGCAGCTACCTTGTTATGTTTAGAAGATACTACCTAATAACAAGTATCTTCTCCTATGGCTCTTAAAATATTTTTGTTCCCTCTTTGACAATATACCCTGAACTTTAGGTGTAGTAGTTTCATTGCAGATCTATCAGCTAGGGCTGGGTGCTCCACTGTAACTTAACCCACCAGACAGGGTTTCTTTTAGGCCCAGTTTAAGTAACAGCAGCATCTTTGAATTCATGATTTAAATGGTTATGTAATACCTAAAGGATGGCATTTTCCAACCCATCTCCCTATCTTTCATTTGCTTCTTATGTTCTTTTATGTTCTTCTTCCCCAGTTTACATTTGCTATATGTGGGGTGGTATAAGTGTTTTGCTTAGGGTAGGATTATCAAGAGTCATATACTTTTACTGTTTTGGGAAAAATGAGTCACCACATTCATCACTATTTACAGGTCTTGGCATGGGACTGCAGTTCCTGGGTGAAATGTCTTGGGTGCCTGAGTAATGGTGTAGATGGCATTTGTTGTTTTTTAAAGCCTTGAACTTACACCACTATTGTAGAAATGGACAAATTGCTCAGCATTGTGGTTCACTTATATGAATTGCTTGATGCTCCAGGAATGAAACATACAGATTGAGATAACTTTGTTTTTTATATATTTAGTGCAATGATCATTTTTAATCAGATTGATAATTCAACTGAACCTTGTTCAGTAATAGAAAACATTTCCA
This sequence comes from Acomys minous, assembly GCF_964271855.1. Lineage (NCBI taxonomy): Eukaryota > Metazoa > Chordata > Mammalia > Rodentia > Muridae > Acomys > Acomys minous. The sequence continues at coordinate 89,804,747 of NC_140488.1, read as the reverse complement.
TTGTTTGTTTGTAAATCTGACCTTTTAGTCTGAACCAATTCCTTGTTCTATGTTAGAATTAGGAAGCCTTACTGACGTAATAGCATGACATTCCAAAGATTTTAGTAAGGTTATCAATCAGAAATTTAGCATATAATAAAAAGTAAAGATTTTCCAAAGCTGGAATTGGAAGCCAAAATTGATGGTCTGAAAAGTACATGAGGTCACTTGTAAAAGTTTTATTTTTAAACTCAGATTTCCAAATATTTAAAAGCAGGCACTGCATGGATTTCCTATATATAGAAGATATATTCATGGGAAAGTGAATTATGGACTGTGAAAAATATCCCAGCCTCTTAGGAGACTGAGATTTTTGAATTAAAATGTAATAAAAATTGATATGAATTTTATCTCAGATACTTGAAACGTGGTAACTTGACATTGCTCTGCAGTAAGCTAAAGCTACAGAATACACACAAGCATCCACAAGTCGTATCAGCAGCATCTCTGCCTCATCTGTAGGGAAGACTGTTATTGTGAACCCACAGTGAGAAGACTTCATTTATAGGAGAGTGGCTTGGAAAACAGTTTATCCTAGCACATTCTGAAATTTCTACTAAAGTGTATTCTACATCAATATTTGAATGGGCATGATGTCAAGTGTCAAAATGCAAGATGTCCAAGAGCTTAGCATCCTTATTTGTCTTAAGATTTCTCATATATAATTCTAATTTGGGACATCTACTCTAGTATATATGTAATAAATTGTGACTCTTTTTTAACACCAGAGTTACCCTTAGAAAAGTAAGTACATTTATTTCAATGAAATATGAAAAAGAAATGAATAGCATATTTCATGTACCTCAGATCATTGCAAATGAGTTATCAGGCCTCACAGTTTCCTTGGGTTATATGAATAATGCCTTCAGATAGACTGAAACTCACCAAAGTGACTTTCTGAGGACTAGGGATCGGAAGGGTTTCAGAAACGAGAAACCCCTGGGAAGAATTGTTCTAGTAACTGTCACGTAATTCATCTCAAAAGAAAAGAAGTTGATTTTCAATCAGTCTAAGGTAATAGAAGATGTCAGAATTCTAGGGGTTATTTTGTCTTCAGTAGCCCACTTACCCTGCTTGAGAACACCCTAGGAATAACAAGTGAATCATAAGGTAGAATGACATTCAAGCATACTTGTTTTCTTCAAATATTGACATACTCCCTTTAAAATTATATGTCTAGAAAATTTGTTCTGAGAAGTGGTCTGTTAGAGTCAGAGACACAAATGTGCCAAATATGAAATGTGAAGACTTTCTCAGATTTTAGAATGTCCTGGGCTGGGAAAACTTTTGATTATTCATCTCTGTGCTCCACCTGAATGAAGGTGGAGCATAGTCTGAAGCTGCAGTTGGTGGAAATACTTGTAGCCATTTCACCTCATTGCCTGTCAGCTAAATCCTGCTGACAATATAGGAATTCTTCACTGCAGAAGGAATGAGCCTTCCTGGGCTGATAATTTTCTCAGTTTATGGTGTGTGTGATGTTATTGTGCAAAATAGTTGAGGATGTGAGTGTGATAATCCTAGAAGGTAAATTAAGGTGACTCAACCAACCAAATACTACCTGAAAATTGAACAGAATTCAGTGGACAAAGGGAAACTCAATTGTGTGCTCACTTCACTTACAGTCCCAGTACTTAACTTAGAGTTCATGGCTCATAAAAGATTCTACAGATGATTATTAACTATGTGTATAAATTAAAGTGGGCAAAGATGAATATGTCCCTGGGATTTTGATGTACTTCTGGGCTCTTTTATCATATGCATAGTTGTCTTCTCTCATCTAGCAATCATAATACATGATAGTTTTATTTAGTTTCTTGAATGACTGATCTTACAAAGCTAAAATAAGTAATTATGATAAAGAGAAAATGCAATGCATGAGGAATTAGAAGAATAAAGCCAAACAATTTAAACTCTGAGTCAGTATTCTCACCTGTAAATGAGATTTATGGTATAGAACTTGCTTTCTCTGCTATGGCTCTTCCAGATTGTACCTCCTAAGTAATCCTTAGTTATACAGTATACACTTATATTGAATATACTTTATTATATCTTGATTCAACTGCCTTAGTAGTTCTAGTAGAAATAGTCTCTCCAAATATACAATACAAAACAGTGAATAAACGCATAGATTTTTGTTTGAATTTCAAGTTTACAACTTTATCAGGAGTTCAAGTGACAGTATAAAGTCTATTTCTGTGAGACTAGAAGAGCTGATACATGCAAAACTTTTAGAATATTTTTAGGCTTGTTTCAAATGCTCATTATATATTAGTACCAATACCTCCACCTCAATTATCATTTTATATATATATATATATATATATATATATATATATATATATATATATATATACACATACATACATAGTTCACCTCCATAGTCTAAGGCTTAGACATGGAATAGGGATTTCTTAAGATCTACCTCATGATAGTTCTGGCTTCATATGTCACATTTTTAGACTACACATACTATTGTGCTTAGCAGTACCAAGCCAATTGTAGATTTCCCATAGATTACTATTCTTTATTCTAATGCACTTTACACTGAGTTTTTATTGTGCTTAGCATATCAGCCTTTTCCCAAACCCATGCCAATCCTGAGACTACCAAAGAGCATGGTTAGGTTTCACACTCTGCCATTTAGCCAATAGAAAAGAGATATGCTATATAAGCATTATATATAATTTATATGTGGCGTTACTTACAATGTATGGCTAGAGAGTCAAACCAGAACACTGAAGATATGTCTTGCAATTATGATGTGAATGGATGAATTCATTGCATATATCTTTGAGCCTTTCATTCAGGGACACATTAAAAAGAACAACATAGTCTTGACTGCTGTTAAATTTGCTACAGTGTTGACCTTTTAAAGGGGACCTATTCGTGACAGTAAAACCAATTAATTGGAGATTACGAAGAATACCTTTATAACCATCAGTGTTTTAAGATTATCATTCTTTACTATTTACCATCATATTTCCTATCCCAAGAGTCTTCTTTACATTAAAATACGACATGGAATAATATATATTACATGGGAAATGAAAAATGTGACATAGTCACACAATGATTATATGAAAACTTATGAATCTGTGTCACAGTCTAATAAGCAAAAAGAATCACCGTAACCATTACTAATGTTTATAAAATTAGTTAAGAATAGAAGAAAATGTGTTTGAGTAGTTTATTTTTACCCAGTAATTATTTTCCTACATTTGAAGCAAGCTTGATTGTTATCATTTTTCACTCTGTGCTGATTATTAATATCTGTCATTTATATCCATCATTTATCTACCTATCTGGTATTCTATTATCTGTTTCTGTGACTTTTTCTATGTACCTATCTATCTATCTATCTATCTATTTATCTATCTAATCTAGTCAATCCTGTGAGTAATGTGGTATGTGTTTATTTATGTCTTTAATAATTTAATTAAAATAAAAAGACATCAAAACATTAAGATATATTTACTTGATATATGATATATGTCTGGGTTTCACAGCATGAGAAAAATATTATTTACATGTACATTTACTTTTGTTAGCTTTGTGAAACATTAAGAACATACGGCAAGATTTGTTGGACTATTGAAATTAAAATACTTCTTTGAAAAAATCTTATTGATGAATACACAAAAAATCATGGTTTCATAAAAAAGGATGTGCTTTTGATTTGTTAATTGTTGAGATAAAATTTTGTTATTTCAAATGGTTAAATTATGGGACCTTCTCTTGATTTTATTTTTGTCAACTTTAACTTTAACTTTACCGAAGTAGCAAGGTTATTTTGGTATGCTAAAGGTCCTGCAAACCATAACGTTTTGGAAAATTAAAAATTCTACATATGCACTATTATTCTGTTCAACATTACTTCCAACATAATTTTGGAAAACTAGCAAAGCAAAAAGACAATAAACTTTCAACATTCTCATTCTCTAACAATAATATAGGTTAACTGTAGTCAACTAATTTAAATACTTTGCCATCTTCTGCTTCTCAAGAAGAAATCATTCTTTCAGCTTATCTCAGAATTGAGACATATAGAATTAACAAGCATTTTGGATTTTTGTTTGTTTGTTTGTTTTTATTTTTTAATAATGGAAAAGTTGACTGCTGATACATTTAACAGATATAATACAGAAAAATAAAGATGGTAGAGAAAAGGAAAATGTAAAAATGGCTGCAAACCACTGAATTTGTTTTTGTTTTAAATATACCAGTGCCAATAAAAAAGCCATTAAATTTAGAAAGAAGTATAGGCAAAAAAGAGAAAAAGTTCACAAAACATGTACTTTTAAAACACCTGTTTTTAATAATACATCAGTAGGTAGGATTGATAAACTTACTAAATCATTTTTGTTATACAGTTCTTAGCATAAAAAATTAATTAAATTATAATAAAACCAGAAATACATTTAATACAATTCAAAATTTTAATTAGATTGGCAGAGAAAAATTTAGCTGCCTGTATATCAGCAGCACTTGTTTTGTTTTTTGGAAAATGAGTTATTTCAACTTCCATTAGTGATTTTGATACTAGTTTTTATTTAAATAAACACACCACTTATCTAAAGAGAGAATAAATATTAAGATTCATAAACCAAAATAGTCCATTTAAAAATTAATGATTTAAGAAAACATGCTTTAAATATCTGGAAAAATAAAGCTGCAATCACAAAACCATGACTTTATATTGTAGACAAAAGGAAAAATAGGAGAACTGATATGTAGCTTAAAAGACATTTTCTAAAGAGTAGATGAAATACCTTCAAATTTATTAGATAGACAAATGCTTTCAAATATCAAATTATAAATTTTCTCTAAAATTTCTTAGCCACAAACATACATTCACAACTTCTAAATCGGTATTCAAAAGCCCATGTAAGCTTTCTTATGATATTAAATGACTCATAAAAAAAAACTGACCAATCATAAGAATATAAATATGTGAACCTTATGATAAACAAGAGGACCATTAAATTTTGATGCTTAAATTGAATTAAGTCTAGGCAAATGGTCATAATAGTCTCTTTATCCCATTAATGTAAGGGAAGATCATAAAATCAAATAATTATACATGATGAGAAAGTATTGATGAAGTTAAAAGAATTAATTTTCAATTCAGAAGGATGAAAAGAAAAATTTTAAATGGAAGAATAGATAAGTTACACATGCAAAAAATAAAGTCTGCTTAAATATAGAACAAAATCAAATAAAGTCAGAAACAAAAGTAGAGTGCTAACATATAGTACTCTTTAAAAATACCATTCCTTATAGTCTAGATACTGAAATAGGCCAAGGGAAAGACATATTGTAAAAAGAAGTAACTATATAATGCATGTCTAAAATCACTATTATTGTCCAATTGGTATTAAAGAAAATCAACTATGATAAAAATAAAATTAATGCTCATGAACCTCATTTTAAAAGTGATGGAAGCCAGGCACAATGATACACACCTGTAATCCCAGCATTCAGGGAGGCAGAGGCAGATTTCTATGAGTTCAAGGCCAGCCTGGTCTACAAAGTGAGTTCAGGACAACCAAGGCTACTCAGAGAAATCCTGTCTGGAAAAACCACCACCAATAACAAAGAGTGATGGAAATAATATATTAATGAAATGTAAATATTGCTACATCCTATAAACTTTTAAATAAACGATGAGAAAGCAAAGCTCTCATTCTCCACAGATGTTTGAAACATGAAATTCAATTAATGTAACTTTACTTAAAACATAAAAGATATTTGAATATATTCATAGATACATACATTTTATTGGAGAAAAATTAGTTTTTCCATGTATGTCCTTTTATAACCTAAGATGTAATCAAATATGTAAAAATTAATGAGAGGGAATTTAAGTGTAGCAGATATTAATCTGAAGTTAATCAGACAGTAAAATAAACTGGAGCATTTAAGAAACACTGAATAATTTGTCTTTCACCTTATGTACTTATAACAGGCAGAAATGTGATTTTTTTTCATTAGATACTAAATTTATAATAATTCTCCTCAGATAACATACATTTCTTTTTTCCCATGTGAATGTTTATACCATAGGGTGAACAATAATAACCTCTCTAGTCAATAATTTACCTTTACCTATACCGTGTGCTCATCCTTAGCTGTTTGCTGTTACATAGCCAGGGATCCATCTTGAAACTGAAAGACATTTTGGAGAACATTTAAAATAAACATGTTCATTCTCCCGATCCATGAGCAAGGAAGATCATTCCATCTTCTCATGTCATATTCAATCTCTTTCTTCAGAGTTTTGAAATGTTTTTCAAACAAGTCCTTCACTTGCTTAGTTAGAGTAACTCCTAAATATTTTATATTGCTTGTAGCTAATGTGAAGGGTGTGGTTTTCCTAATTTCTTCCTCTGCAAGCTTGTCATTTGTGTATAGGAAGGCTGCAGACTTTTTTGAGTTAATTTTGTATCCAGCCAATTTGCTGAAGGTGTTTATCAGCTGTAGGAGTTCTCTGGTGGAATTTTGAGGGTCGCTTATGTACACTATCATATCATCTGCAAATAGGGATAATTTGACTTCCTCCTTTCCCATTTGGATACCCTTGATCTCGTTTTATTGTCTTATTGCTCTGGCTAGACCTTCGAGTACTATATTGAAGAGATATGGAGAGGGTGGGCAGCCTTGCCTTGTTCCTGATTTTAGAGGAATTTCCTTGAGTATCTCACCACTTACTTTGATTTTTGCTATTGGCTTGCTGTATATAGCCTTTATTATGTTGAGGAAAGTGCCTTGTATCCCTGATCTATCTAAAACTTTAAACATGAATAGGTGTTGGATTTTATCAAAAGCTTTCTCTGCATCTAAAGAGATGATCATGTGGTTTTTTATTTTCAGTTTGTTTATATGGTGGATTACATTGATGAATTTCCGTATATTAAACCATTCCTGCATGCCTGGAATGAAGCCTACTTGGTCATGATGAATGATATCTTTGATGTGTTCTTGTATTCATTTTGCAAGTATTTTATTTAGTATTTTTGCATCGATGTTCATAAGAGAAATTGGTCTGAAATTCTCTTTCTTTGTTGAACCTTTGTGAGGTTTAGGTATCAATGTGACTATGGCCTCATAGAATGAATTTGGTAATATTCCATCCATTTCTATCTTTTGGAGTAGCTTGAAGAGTATCGGTATTAGCTCGCCCTTGAAGGTCTGGTAGAATTCTGCACTGAAACCATCTGGCCCTGGGCTTTTTTTGGTTGGGAGACTATCAATGATTGCCTCTATTTCTGTAGGAGAAATGGGACTATTTAACTTTAAACCCCTACCCAGATCTAGCCAATGGTCAGAACAGTCTCCACACTCGAGTGGAGAGTGGGATATGACTTTCTCACGTACTCTGGTGCCTCACCTTTGACCACGTCCCCTGGAGGGGGAGACCTGGTGGCACTCAGAGGAAGGACAGCAGGTTACCAAGAAGAGACTTGATACCCTATGAGCATACACAGGGGAAGGAAATCCCCCTCAGGAACAGTCATAGGGGAGGGGAATAAGGGGAAAATGGGAGGGAGGGAAGAATGGGAGGATACAAGGGATGGGATAACCCTTGAGTTGTAACAAGAATAAATTAATAAAAAATAAATAAAAATAAAATAAAAGGCCAATAAAATAAAATAAACATGTTCTATTCTGGGACAAAGGAACCATTCTTGTCCTCAGAGTAAGTTCTCAGTAAGCATAAATGGCACATAGCCATTTGTCTGTATAATATACAGACAGATCAGTGAAAGGAGAGAATATTCCATAGTTAAGTGTGACTAAAATGCTATTTGAAATTAGAGAGTAAACTTCATTCTGAAAGAAAAAGTTTTGATAATTAAATTAAAAAGTCAAGCCCCAACTTCACGTAACACAGCACATTAAATTTCATCTTTAAATTATGCACAATTTTAAGCAATTTCAAGAACCTCAAAGAATAAGAAAAATAGTATTTGCTGTTTTTCAATGCATATACTGACAAAAGCCTTTGCCATATGCAAAAGGGAAATTTTATTAATGCACACCTCATGTATTTCCCACTGATTTTTTTTGTTTTTAGTACAATATTTTTGAAGTTTAATGTAAAAATAAGTTCATTTCAGTAGGATATAATATAAATTTTTAAAGAAATGCTTTAAGTCTACATCTACTCTAAGACTCATGAAAAACACCTATAGCAAGATTATAAATATATAATTTTTCCACAGAGTGTGAGCAGTGTCTTCTAATCCTTTACTTGTTAAAAAGAAATTTTAATGGCCTTCTAAGTGTCTTCATATTTTCCTACCACTTTTCTTCTCCACAATTCTGTAAACTCTTTTTAATTTTATGATGACTTGCATACCTCTTTGTTCTCTAACTATAATTAGGTCTCTTGTGTTTTGTCAAAGATTCTTTCTAAAATGTGAAAACATAAACAGCATGTGCAGTATTATGACACCATAAATATATTTTATTGTAGAACCAACTATGATGTTGAACATTTTCTTTCCTATCAGACAATGTATCTTTGCTACACTAAAGAAGAATTTCTTCTATTCAAGTTCAAATACATCCTCTTTTTTATTCTTTGCTGCATTAACTTCAAATAACAGCGTAAAAATAAAAATTATAGATTTTCTGAGTTTTTAGTTATTTCTAAATCCCTTCCTCAGGTAAAAATTGATTCATGCACCCCACCTACACCCATGTGATCACACTTTATATTGGATTTATTTTAACAGCTAAAGAATAACTCAGACACATTAAGTGCAGCGATACCAACCATGATGTTTAGCTGTTTTGTAAATGAAAAATAATTTTTACCTTTCTACCATGTGAATTTTGAGTAGTAATGTTTCTTGGTGTTGAAAATGAGACTGAGAAATTTGTTTAAACATTTTAAAATAAAATACTCATTAGCTGTTGTTAAGAAATAAAAGGATGGAAAGGGGAAAGTACTCTTCCTAAAGACTGGACTTTAAAAAAATCAGCCTAGCATTGCTTTCTTCTGAAAGGCTTCACTGAGTAGTGATTGAAAGCAGATACTGAAACTCACAGCAAAACATTGTGCAGATCTCTGAAACTCTTGTTGAAGAGTCAGGGGTAGGATAGAAGGACCTGGTTGGAACAGGAGATCCACAAAAAGACCAAGAGAACTAACTAACCAGGGCCCAGGTGGGGCTTGTGGAGACTGAAACACAAACCAAGGACCATGCATTGACTGGACTTCAACCTCCTTCACAAATGTAGCTGATGGGCAGCTTGGTCTACAAGAATTCCCCCTAGTAAGGGGAGTGAGGGCTATCTCTGACATGGACTCTGTTGCTGCCATACTAGGTCACAGGGGAAGAGGATGCACTCAGCCCTAATGCCACTTGATGTACTGGGGTGGGTTGGAAGGGGCTCCCCTTTTCTAAGGAGTAAGGGGGAAATGGGAAGAGGGAGGGAGTGAGAGACTGGGAGGAGAGCAGGGAGTGAGCTACAATCCAGATGTAAAATGAACACATAATACATACATACATACATACATACATACTTTACTTCTTTACCTCTTCCCTTTAATGGGAATAACAGGGGCTAGCTGCCACATGTGCTGTTTTTCATTTTTCAGCTTCTCCTTTTCGATGAGGGCAGATAAAACAACTCAAAGTTAACTGAACTATGGGGTTGAGTTCCACACAAGTATGAACATATTTTTCCTTGAAGAAATATTTCCTTTGCTTGTATATGGCTTAATAAGTTTTGAGATGCTAAGTGTTTACTCAAATGCAGTTAGAAAGCTCCTTTCTTTATACTTGCTAGTTTCTCTTGATTCTACTTGTATTTCAATTTGCTTTTTCCCCATCATTTTTTTTCTCAATAAAATTGCTGGGTCTGAGCTGCACATACTTACAAATAAAGATATGTAGAGAAAAGCCTGATGTAGGTGCATCTCTCTGGCGTATTACTGCTTTTAGCAGTAGTACCTTAACTATGTAGGGGTCAACCTGGGGCCATGTAGCCAATAGAGCTTAAAATAATTTACCTGAGACCTGAATGAGTGGGTCTTTTATTTTTAACAGTCACATCCTTTGTGGCCGTAATTTAACCATAAGTTTCTTCTACTTGTACTTTCAAGCAAATGAATTTGTCAGAATTTAACTACTCGTTATGGGTTCCTTCTTGCAATCCCTTGACTGGCATATGTCAAATATTTAATCAGCATCTGAAGAGTGAATATCAGAGAGAAAAAGCTCTAGTATATTGGGCCTAATACTTTTCTGTTACTTTGTGGGCAATTACTTTAGCAGGATTAAGGCACTTAGAGACTGTCTTCATGAAAATACCTTAAGTATGACACGAATAGAATGACTTTCCTTTGATTACCCCTGCTTTCTAAGAACTTTGTATTAGAAATCTCATCAGTATTACAGTGGAATCTAGACATCAAAGACTTTACAGCTACTATTATACACACTTAATATCCAAACAAAGGAATCAAAGATGGCTATGCAATTCAATGTTTAACATATCTCATCATAATCAACTTGAAACATCTATCTAGACCTAAAAACATCTTAACCCCTAAACAACTAAGTTTAATTGTAAAACTAAACTATCTGGTCTTCAACCCCATCTGACAGATATTGATTTACATTCAGAATTTTAGGCACACCAAGATAGGAAAGATTTTCTTCTAGGCTCCCAAATAGCTAAAACACTATGAATGTAACATTTACATAATTCCTGATTGTTTCCTGTCTCTTCCTGCTGTAGGTAGTTTATTATATTCATGTGTGTAATAATATATATGTATATGTAAAACATAAAAATATTTAATAATAAAAAATAAAGAAATCTCATCACACTGTTTTAATAAATTTTAATTAAAATATAATCACACAATTTAAAAAAGTTGGTTATGCATATGAGGAAATAAACTGGTATTCCAGCTATCACCCTGAAATTATTTCTGAGTTTCAAACTCAGAGAACAGTTTCAAGAACAGAGAACATGGTTGAACTGGATTGCTTCTATGATCATCTACATCCCAGAACTAGACGTCTCTTTCTGACCTTGTAGAAAGCCCTCAGCAAGTGCACCTCTCCACGGATCAATACCACTCTTGGGCCAGTAATGAGAATGTAACAAAGAAAGATGAGAGAATGGCTTTATCTTGTTCCTATTGGTATTGATTTGGCTATGCACTGTCCTGGGGGAGCTGCCTGTCCCTTGTTAGGAGAATAATTTCATCAAAACTCTACAAAAAGGATTAAGCATTGAAAATATTAAATAATTCCAACTAGAAAAGAAGCCAGAATTTTATGACTGAAGCTGATAGGGGCTATAAACAGATGGGCTACCTTTCTGTTTGCTCAACATGCTACTCTGGGAGTAGTTTTCATACCAACCTGTCTCATTATATAGTATTTTGTCTGCAAAATCAGTTCTCATTCTTACCACATTTTATTCACCTGCTGAACATTTTTACAAAAAAATAATTATTATTAAAAGAAAAAATTAATTGTTGTATTAAGAAGCCAGTGGGATTTTCTTTCATTTTTGTGCTATAGATGATAATATGGTCAATTGAAAAAAAATTTTACCGAAAGGAAAAAAAGTGTTAATTTTATATTTGCAAACTAATATTTTGGTCAGAGGTATATTTATGTCTAAGAAAAGATTTGGCATAACAATGAAATATACATCTTTACTCTCAATAATATTTATATAATTATTTAATTGTCATTAAAGTCATGACAGCTCTCTTTTAAAGAAAAAGTACAAATTTGGAGATATGATTGTAGTCTTGGAGTTTTGGATTGCTAGAATTGAAAAAAAAATCCACTCATTGCAGCTTCTAAAAATATGTGTATGTTTATTTAAAATTGGAAAAAATGGATAATAAAGCACAAAGTAAGCAATAAAAATAATTTTACTTGATGAAAAGAATATATATATATATAGGGTATTGAAGAATTCCAGTGTTTTTACTACTCATTGTTTGTGCTGTCTGTTCTGGCTCGACTCCTCTGTGTATCAGGTAGCTATTTAACCAGTGTCATTTAAGAGCAAAGCACCCATATACGGATTCCATGGTGTGAAAGCCTAAGTCTTTGTCATCTTTGAACTTGAAAGATAAACCAGTAATTGTCTGTAAATTAGAGCAAATTTATATATTTAAAATAGAAGCTACATTCATTCAAGTCTTCTTCTGAACCCAATGTCTTTCATTAATATGCTTCTTTGTCCCTTCTCTCTTAGTTTCTTTGAGTATAGATCATTGTGTTTTTTACTCACTATTTAATGTCATTCTCACTTTTAAAAATGTAGAAGCTTATCATGTCTGACCACTGGTCTTTATAGTGGGCATGCATAACCTTACAATGGAAATAAAATGATGTCTAGCTCAAACATAGATACATTGAATTTTAGAATTCATATTTCACACCTCATTCATGTGTGTGTATTTTTACTTCAAAAGATAGTTAAAACTGCATAAAATGAGCTAAACATTTGTTCCCCACTCCCCATATCTATATATTTTGTAGCTAAGTAATCTTTGACTTACTGATAAGTAAGAGAGGACTTAAAAAGAAGGGGAAGTATTTTACATTTCACTTTCTTTCTAGGTTATCAGTACAAATGACTGCCCCCAAAGAAAGAAGTATCATAGGCAAGAGGGATATGATTAAGCTTGTTTGATCATTAGTGCTTCTTAAAATGCCAGTGTCTGCTCTTTTTATCCATAGTAAAACTTTGGTTCTAGAAAACATTACAATTCACAGCTGTATATGCCATTTGTTTTAAATCCCTCTGGTCCCAACAGAGTGCTCCATGGTGGTAGATGATGTCCCACTTCTGTCACAGACCTAGGGGAGGGGACTAGGGTGAAAGAGTTACAGAGGGAGGAACAGGAGGATACAAGTGAATGGATAACAATTGAGATGTAATCTGAATAAATCAATTAAAAACAAACAAATGGAAAAAGTGAATGGATTAACAAGGACTGATTGATACTTATATTGAGAGCATGTCTTTTGTTTATCCACATGTCCCATTGCCTCATATGACTTCACATATGCGGCTCAAGTTCCAAAATTAAACTACTTAAAATTTGAGTAACTATTAGTGGAATACTGAAACCAGGGTAGAGCAATTTTTGAACTCAGAAAGTTGTGTCTCTTACCAATGAGGCTAGTCTTGTGGATATGTCAAGTTTTGTGTGATATATTATTGGTAAAAGCAAAAAAAGAAAGAACAAAAAGCTTTTCAGATCTTAAGCCTAAATGCCTTAGAATCACCAGGATTAAGAACACCATTAGAGGGTCACCATCCCCACTGAATTCTTAGCATTGCCAATATGTGTAACTAGATTGCAGACAAAGAGTTAATATTCATCACACTTCATTTAAACATCACAATGTAGCAAGACTTTCTACTTGTTTGAATTTTTTTTCTTAAGAATAGCAAGTTATCCCTACCTCTTCTATACACGCAGCACTCCTTTCTCTCAGCTTCTTTAGTGGGAAGCTAAATTATTTTTGGAAGGGTTTTGTTGAATATTCTATAGGACAAAGGAAGAAAATATTAATAAGGTGTCAAGAGTATTTCCTAATTCAGATGTAAAACTGAAAATACATTATTTCTGATAATAAATGTACTCTATTATTAGTGTAGACATTCTGGTTGATATAAAAACCACTAATACTATCCCCATTAGATTGCTCTTAGAATGTTTCAAATGTTAACATGGTCATATTTTTAAGGCTTATATCATATTATCTTTATTGTGGTAAGTTTCAATTAAAAATTATCTATTACTCTAAGTATAAAATAATTAAGTATCCTAGAAAGTGTATATGACTTCACCTATGGAGTGCTGAGGTGCTACATTCTGCTTCTGCAAAAATTTTCTCCTTATTAAAAAAAACACAACATGGTTTGTTAAGTATAATAAAACCAAAAAAAGAAAAGAAATCCAATGCCAACACACTCTTGACATCTTCAAGTATTGCTTAAAAGAAAACTCTCCTTGCTAATTTTTAAAATTGTCACATAATTGACTAATTCTACAGTAACCAGGATTGGTAGTAAGTAGCAACTGGCTATGTTCTTAACAATGTTCAATGAGGCACAGGAAATGAATAGGTGGATACATTCCAGTTGCAAGAAAATAGCTGTTTGTTACTGACTTGTCTGAGAGGAAATGAACAGTTTCGTTTTTCAGGGACAAAGTATAAAGTGTTCCTCACTAGCACTGTTCTAAAAGCTCTATATGCCTTTGAATACTGATAAGGAGCCAGTAGTTAAAGGGAAAGCATTCAAGTAATCTGAAGGGTCACAGGTTATTTTACAAGCTGTTCTATTTTATTCCTTTATATATGCATTTTCACCAGACTTCAAACCAATTAAATTCTATAATCTTTATCACATATAACATTATCAGCAAGGTGGCATTTAGTTCCCTTTAAATGTTAATTACTAAGGGGACTAGAAAATGTGTGGTCTTTATAGATCTCAGGGAGAGCAGATAAACCAGTAGTTCTCATACTTGGTTGCATTTTGGAACTTTGACAAATAGTTCCCCTCTGGGTCCTATTTTCAGGGATTCTGACTTAAATGATCTACGGTCCCAGCATCTCAATTTAAAAGTTCCTCTAGGTGACTCTATTATTCATTTGAGGTTGAGAACCACAGGAAAAGGAAAGGAACCAAGAAGCCCGTTTTCTTTCTCTTGTTTTTCTTTTCAAACAATTATTCTAACACCCTTATTCAAATTATAAAGATATGACATACAGCTGTACTGCTACCAAAAAAATCAATGTGAAATTTGTTACATAAGAGTTACCCCCTTGGCTGCTGTACTCAAAAGATGAAGAGAGACTTCATGTTCAGATATAAGTAATGTAAAAATGTGTATTTATGATGAAATAGCAAGTTGATTGACTTTATCCATGGGCCTAACAATCTGTCAATACATATATCTACCCATCCATCCTTTGCCAAAGGTATTAGTATTTATGGATGAAAGTGTTTATCTGCACCCTCCTTGTTAGCATGATTAATAAATATAACCAGAGTTTCAAAACCAATGAATTTAAGAAAAGGGGCAATAAACTATACTAGATTAATGTGAAAGGCAAATGTTTTATCTTTAAAAAATCTGCATCTAAACTTTCAGATCTCCGTACCATCCTTTTTCACCTCTTTGTGTCTTAGACAGTTTAGGAATTTAAATTGAGAGAATAGCGGCAGAGGGGGCTCTGAGTGGGCATGAAATGACACAGTATTAATTTTCTTGCTTTTTGTAAAATCTCCACTGATTGATGCTGTCCCTTTTCAAAGACCACAGTGTTTGCTTGCTCCATCTGATGTTTTTTCTTGGTCCTGGTTTTCTAATTTGGTTCTAATAACCTCCTTTCCCTTGAACCTTAGGCCTCTAGAATTTCACAACTCTGACCACATCTCCTTTGGTGATTTAATTAATAAACTCTATTCATATATTTCAGGTTGGAAAATTTATTCATTCTTGTCAAATATTGATGGAGTTGAGTTGGGAGATCACCATTCTATGCAAAGTTGCATAAAGACAATATCACATTTGCAGTCAGATTTGGATTTCTTTTTTGAAGAAAGCAAAGTAGAAAGATGTAGTTTTTGAGATAGCCAAAGATAATCAGGAGATAATAGAGTGTAGGGAGGTTGAATATGGTTAAAGTATATTATATACATGTTGTGACAGTTAATATTGATTATCAATTCCACCTAGTCTAGAATTACCAAGGAGACACGGTTCTAGGTGTGCCTGTAAGAGGCTGTCAGTATTTGGTTGGCCTCTGGGCATCCCTATAAAAATTATTTAGATTAAGTTAATTGAACTGAAGACCCACCTTAACTTTGGGCAGCACCATTCAATGAGCTGGCATACTGTACTGAATTATAGAGAGTATGCTGAATACCAACATTCATAATTTCCTGTTTCCTGACTAAGGATCGGTCATCATTAGTTTCTGCCAAAATTAGGAGTCCAGATATCCCAGCAACCAGAAACATAACTGAAACACATATATAAAAAATACCTTTAGAAAACATATTAATTTGTACAATTAATCAGTATATGCTAGTAAAATAGCTGATCATAAACAAATGGTTATGCTCCTTTGTAAGATGGGATTGAAAGATTCAAATAAATGTGTAAAATCACCTATGATTCCTATAGAGATCTTTTCCCACAAATAAAAAAATATAGACTATATGTGTTAAAACTTTGCAAATGTTTCATGTACTTAGTAAAGTAATTTAATCTTACTACTTCCTTTTGATAATTATGACTGCCTACCTCCACACCCTACTGATTACTTACATTTAATGCTTTCTAGACTAAGAGCTCACTTTTAATAAGTAGGAAGTATAAAAAGCAGAGGAGACAGTGATCCCATTCATACCTTTTATGTGTGAGGTATTTCAAAGCTAAAAATGTAAAATGCCTAACAGCGTTAACATTGGTTGTCTAGAAATGAATGATTATTTTCTTACTATATAGTACACAGTTATTTACTAAGAATTGTAATGAGCATGTATAAATTTTAAGTTCATCAAAACTACATCATAAAACTAAATTAGGAAATTTATTTACTTGGAATCACTAGTGTTAGGATAAGGGAGAAGTCATGTTTTTCAAGCTACGATGGATTTTCTTTTTCTGATTTTTAGGTACATAATTTGTTCACACAATAAAAGTAGTGAACAGCAACCTCAGCACTACTACCAGCCTGTCCCAGTAAACACACACAAACACACACACACATACACACACACACACACACACACACACTCGCGCGCGCGCACACACACACACACACACACACACACACACACACACACACACACCTCTTACACAACACTCTTGCATGGAAATCAGGTGCAGATTTTTTATTTATTTCTTGATGATCTGAGCAGCACCAACCATACAGTAGTTCACCCTGGAAGCAAAGCAGGGTGATCTGAGGGACTCATAGACACTGTCATCCAGAAAGAAAAAGTTCACAAATGTGAGCCTCTGATCCTTGCCACTCAGAGCATTCTATAGGAGGAAGCTTTCCTTACAGTAAGACCTGTGGGACTCCTTATGCTCAGGGACATTGTGACTAGTCCCAGTGTGGACAGCTTACTGCTTGTATTTAATTGGTGTGGTCACTGTGCAGAACTTTTTAAAGGCTACAATGTTGGGTGAAACTTTATCATCATGTATAAAGACACCTAACAGCAGACCTTCTGATTCTCTGGTTCATAAAGTCTTTTCTTCCCTTCTTTCATGATTTCTCCTGAGCATTAGGTTATAAGGATTGTATTGTAGATATTCTGATTGGAATTGGACACCATAGAGTCACTTATTCTTTACATTTTGACCAGGTATGGACCTCTGTGATATCCTCCATCAGCTGCCAAAAGAAATGTCTTTGATGAGGAGTAAGAGCTAAGAAATACAGTAAAAAGCTATATTGACTTAGATTTTGAGCATATCAGTACTTGATTGTTCGCCAGCATCCATGCCCTGTGGTAGTTGTCTAGATTTATTGTACCAGGCCTGAAATTTCTCTTATTGGATGCATCATAAATCTTTGTATCTTTGTTATGTACATGCTGCATTTACACTGTTAAAATATATATTGTTAGGATGGCAATAGTGATTCATATACTTTACACCTGGATAGGAGTATTCATTACTTTTATCCCTTAGTACCTAGCCTTGTTGTCTTTGATATTATGGGAGCTGGCCCTGAAGGAGATGGCTCCCAGGCAGTACCAGCTCAAGTCCCCCAAGTTCTTTGTCAGATGTACATGGTGTCTTCAGTAATACTATCTTACCCTCAACTCCTGGGGGACAACCAAGAACTATGGTAATAGTCTGTATGGATTAGAGGGTTTCCCAGTAAACAACTCAAAAGGATGTTTACCTTCTTGGCACTGGAGATTTTGTTATATAATCTCTGGCTCTTGGAGGACCATTTTATGTGATATAATTTCATTTAAGCTACACACACACACACACACACACACACACACACACACACACACACAAACACGCACACACACTTATGTTTTTAGTGAGCTTATAAGATAATGTTTCCCTATGGCTTTAAAAATATTCTTAGTGTAATTTATCTCTTCTCGCTCCTTTTCCCTCTGTATTACTCTCTTTCTCTATTCAGTCAAACATATCTAACTATACTGCTATGGCACCAAAGTGGTCATAACTAACATGAGTGAACTAGTTGCATATTAGTCAGAAAATATGTTATTTACAAAGTGTGTGGTGTGGCCCATGGATTGTGGCTTGCAGATCTTACACCAATAAGATTATTGAAAAAGCAAGCATAGGAAACCCAAGAAAAATACAATTTAGACATACATGCATATGATGTAAAAATAAATAGCTGATGCAGAAATGAATAGCAACAACGCAAGAAATAATAGTAATCCATTACAGTCTCCAGATTCTGTAACATAATGAACCCTAAATAGAGGAGATATAGAGAAAAGTGAAAGGCATTTTGAGACAGATATGTTCAAGGTCAATTTTTTGTTAATATTCAGTTTTTAGTTAAGATTTTTATTGTGACGATAGTACACTTATTAAATTATGTAACTTATATGTTATATACATTATTTTAACCATAAAATATTACATTATAAAAAGTGCAAGAATGGCTAGGTCTGAGTAGGGGTTTGAAGTTTACGGCCTGTATTGTCCTTGCCTGGTGACATAGTTTGAGTGGGACCCCTGGGCCCAAATCTAGCCAATGGACAGGACATCTCCACAGTTGAGTGGAGAGTGGGGCATGACTTTCACACGTACTCTGGTGCCTCATATTTGACCATGTCCCCTGGAGGAGGAGACCTGGTGGCACTCAGAAGAAGGATATCAGGCTACCAAGAAGAGACTTGATACCCTATGAGCGTATACAGGGGGAGGAAGTCCCCCTAAGTCACAGTCATAGGGGAGGGGAGTGAGGGGAAAATGGGAGGGAGGGAAGAATGGGAGGATACAAGGGAAGGGATAACGATTGAGATGTAACAAGAATAAATTAATAAAAAAATTTCAAGAATAATGGAAAAATTAGTGGTTTTAAAAAAACTAGAAGGAAGCACAGGATTTGTGTCATAGTATTATAAGGTTTCTCTAAACTTCTTGAACACATCTTAGAAGCCCAGTGTTGAATACTGTGTTTCTAAAACTCATTCATCTATTTAAATCATATTTGTCACATTTCTGAAGGATGCCCTGATTTTACTAAAACTGTGAGCCTACCAGTTTCATAGTGGTAGGCTCTTAATTCACTAATAAGCTTTATAATACCTGTCCTAGTTTGCTTTTGTCTTTTTTCTTTCTTGCTTGCTTGCTTGTTTGCTTTTTTATTATTATACTTTATTTAAATTGCATCCCAATTGTTATTCTCTCACATGTATCCTCCCCTTTCCATGCTCTCTCTCTCTCTCTTTCCCTATTCTCCTCCACTAGACCTCTGACAGAAGGGGACCTCCTCCCCCACCATATGACCACAGCCTATCAGGTCTGGAGAAATGGCTCACAGGTTGAAAGCAGTGCCTAGTTTGCTTTGATATAGCTGGAATAAGATGCTGGCCATCACGAACTTGAAAAGGAAACAGTTTATTTTATATTACAACTCCAGGGCCATAATCTATTATCAAGAGAGATTAGGACAGGAACTCAAACAGGAGTAGAGGTAGGGATCATAGTGAAATACTTTTTACTCAATTGATTTCCATGGCTTGCTCAGCCTGTTTTCTTATACAACCCAAGACCAACTTCCTGGGGATGACATCACCCACAGTAGTCTGTGCCTTCCTACTTCAATCATCAATCAAGAAAATGCCCTCAGAGATTTACTTGCAGGCTAATCTGATGGAGACATTTTCTCAGCTGAGATTCCCTCTTCCAAGCTGACATTAGCTTGTTTCAACTTGACAAAATACCAACCAGTGCAATGCACCCTGAATGCTATATAGAGAAGATTACTCTCAATCTGTATTTTGAGGTGGATGTGGTTACTCATCAGTCTCTAAATAGAGATAGACTCAGTCTCAAGCACATTTCACCAAAAAGAAATAATGAGAAATTAATTCTAGTAAAGAAGGAATAAAATGTGTTGAGTTAGAGTACACTTAATACTGTGGTAGCCAGCACCCAAATCCTGATTCAGCACCCTTTGTTCTGATGATGTGTCATCACTACTGTTCGCTTTCCCAACTTGATTTGCATCCATCTCTTTAAGATCAGAGAGGTATTTATTCTGTACTGGGATTTCTGCGACATGTCTTATTTAAGCCCCTTCAACCAACAGGATAGGATCCTTACTACTGCCTCTCAGATGGTTACCCATTAAACAACACTCCTTTAGACTCACAGAAAATTTCTTCATCCATTCTTCGTCTAAGTTTCTCTCTCTTTCTTTCTGTCTCTCTCTCTGTCTGTCTCTCCACTCTGTCCCTGACTGTCTCTGTCTCTATGTCTCTTTCTCTGTCCCTTTCTGTGTCTCTTTCTCTGTCTGTCTCTGAGTCTCTGTCTCTGTGTGTGTGTGTATATGTGTGCGCGCATGCCCCTCTCTCTCCTCAATAGATCTATTTCTGCTAGAACGCTTCTACTGCTTTCTGAAGCTTGCACCATTCAGTTATTTTTAGTGTTATCTCTTTCCTTTCATTAGCACAGAGCTAAACTGCATATTCTGTTCTTTCAGCTTTACACAGATTAAGATCTGCTAGTTCCTTAGTCATTCATTTTGGCTGTTGCCTTGAATTTCCTGCAGTTCATTTAAATTCCTGTTCACTTTAATATGCCCAGAATAAATAAAGCACAATGTTCTAACATCACCCACCCGACCTGTGTAAGTTTTAAGGATTCACGACCTCCAAAATAAGGGGAAGAAAAAGCAAAGTCAGCATGCTTTTTCTTAGTAGCCCTATTCCAATGCTACTGTCTCCCTGTCATCAGGACACGATTCTCATTTCTCTTTTTAAAGTTTTCAGTGCTTCTGTGAGCCAATTTATTTTTATGCCTATACATTTAAGTATATATTTTTTCAGGTTGAAGAAACATCTATGATCAGTCATTTCTTCTTTCTTTAAAACACATTTTGTTTCAACAATTATCTCCAATTAAGTGCAAAAGACAGGTATGTTGCCCTTCATGGCAATATTAATCATCTACATTTGGATAGCATTCATCTTTCATATCCTGGAGATGAGTTTTGTACGGTTGAGAAATTGCATCCAGAAAGATCATGTTGCTTGCTCCTCTTTCTCTCATTTCCTTTCCCTTTCTCTTGTGTCAGCTTGGATCTCTTGGAAAATTAGAGGGTAGGAATTCCCAGCCCCAGCTGTCAGAAGATAACTTTGCTAAGAAGCTCTGCATTTAAAAAGAAACTTCTTAAAGGGAAAAAAAGATACTTCTTTCTCCATTCACTGATTGTTTTTCCCCTCAGTTCCAGAACTGGAGGATTCCAGCATTAGCATTCAGAGTCAACATAATGCCAAGTGTTTTAAAAATCCTTTCTTTCCATATTAAATTGTTTATATTGCTTTTTTTAAATTCCTGGAACACTTATACAAATATTTAATCATTGCCCCTTATTTCTACCTGTAGTTAAAATGCTTTGTGTTTCTTTATTTTAAAAAATAGTGCTCTATCCTGTATGTTTTAGTCAGATTAGATGGAAATGTAATAATGAGTTAAGATCTTCCTCTGAAACTGCAATATTCTCACTTTATTAGTACCCTTACTTTTATTACATGTGCTCTTATTTATTCAATTTTTCAAACATAAGACTGTATATGCATGTGTTTCATATCAGTTGTCATTAGTAATAATTGAGTATTGAATAGGGATAAATTGGTAATCATAGCTTAGAAAATATAATTCCTTATTCTCACTGAACTTCATTGAAATATTCTATTTGAGCTGTAGCACTAAAATGATTGGTCTATCTACATTAGAAAAATAATCAACACTTCCTTTCTTCCTGAGAACCTGGGCAATCTAGAAATTCAGAACCCTTTTTCTTTTTTTGATTTTGTTTTTGAGTTGTTTTTTAGACAGGGTCTCAAGGTGTACCTCAACGTGGCTGTCCCGGAAATTTCTTTGTAGACCAGGGTACGCTTCCATTCATAGAGATCTGGCTGCCTCTGCCCACTGAATTCAGCTAAAACACTCTCTACTAATGATTTGCTCTACTAATGATTGGACCTAAATAGACTTTGAATTTAGATCAGTAGGCACAGTTAAATTTGTAACATCAACATTGGACCCAATTTGACCTTTATGTATTCTATTTGCACTGATCCTACAAGTATTTTAGTATCAAATTTTAATGCAAAACACAGCTTTATGATGCACTAGAAGTTGATATGTGAATATATCAGTTGGCAAATTGGTCCATGTTATATCATTTGGTCATCACTTTTTCACATTTTCAGTACTTACACATTCCTTTATATTGATAATAAGTAAAGTCTATTCCATAATAAATTATGATTAAATCTATTGCTATGTTAGCATATATGTATATGCTCATGTAAATACATATACACATATGTACTTAAAAACACAGTTGCATGAATCTTGCCTGAAAATGAGAATATATTTATTCTATTAATATTTTCCTACTCCTCAGACTAAGGAATAGATTAAACAACTCAGAAGAGCATAATTTCTTCATTTATTTATAATAAATATAAATTATATTTACAATATCTTTATCAGTGTAAGTACATGTCACATATATAATTTTTTATTTTATAAATTAATCTATTTATTCACTTCACATCCCTGTCGTAGCCCCCTTCCTCTCCTCCCAGTCTTACCCTCCCTTCCCCTTCCCCTAGTCCATAAAAAAAGGGTGGTCCCCCCTACCCACCTATCCCAGCTCATCAAGTCTCAACAGGACGTCAGTCCCCACTCTCCACTCAACTGTGGAGAATGTCCTGTCCATTGGGTAGATCTGGGTAGGGGTTCAAAATTTACTGCATGTGGTGTCCTTCATTGGTGCCATAGTTTGAGCAGGACCCCTGGGCCCAGATGTGCCCATCATAATGTTCTTCCTGTAGGTTTCTAGGACCCTCTGGATCGTTCTCTTTCCCCATTCTCCCATGCTTCTCTCACCTAGAGTCCCAATAGGATGTCCTCCCCTCTGACCCACTTTCCTGGTAAGTGAAGACTTTCATGGGACATGCTCCTTGGCTAGTGTCCAGATATAAGTGAGTATATACCATTTGACTCTTTCTGCTTCTGGGTTAACTCACTCATTATGATCATTTCTAATTCAACCCATTTGTCCACAAATTTTGGGAATTCCTTGTTTTTAATAGCTGAGTAGTATTCAATAGTGTAAATGTACCACAGTTTCTTTATCCATTCTTCTACTGAGGGACACTTAGGCTGTTTCCATGTTCTGGCTATTATGAATAAGGCTGCTATGAACATGGTTGAGCAAATCTTCTTGTTGTGTGCTGGAGCATCTTCTGGGTATATTCCAAAGAGTCTTGAGGAGACTCTTTGAGGGGTCTTGAGGAAGCCCTATTCCCAATTTTCTGATATAGCGTCAGATAGATTTCCAAAGTGGCTGTACTAGTTTGCATTCCCACTAGCAATGAAGGAGTGGTCCCGTCTTTCCACACCTCGCCAGCATGTTGTGTCACTTGAATTTTTGATCTTTGCCATTCTGATAGGTGTAAGATGGAGCCTCAGAGTTGTTTTGATTTGCATTTCCCTGATGACTAAGGAGGTTGAACATTTCTTTAAGTGGGGAGGCTTGGGGGCACTCAGAGGAAGGATAGCAGGCTACCAAGAAGAGATTTGATACCCTATGAGCATATACAGGGGGAAGAGGTCCCCCTCAGTCACAATCATAGGGGAAGGGAGTAAGGGGAAAATGGGAGAGAGGGAGGAATGGGAGGATACAAGGGATGAGATAACAATTGAGATGTAATTTGAATAAATTAATAAAATATATATTTTTTAAAAGTCTCAAAAGGACTGAGTTCATCCTTTTCCCCTGTGGCCTGACAAAGCAGTCCCATCAGGGGGAAGTGAATAAAAAATAGGCAATAGAGTCCATGTTAGAGTCAGTCCTTGCTCTCCTTACTAGTGGACCCACATGAAGCCTGAGATGCTCATTGGTTACATCTACTTAGGAGGCATAGGTCATATCTTTATAGTCGTCGTACATCCAGTCCACACATGGTCCTTGGTTACTGCTTCACACTCCACTGACCCCTCTGATGGTTAAGCTATTAAAAGCTATGCTCACAACCAAAAACTATGCATATAATTTAATAATGAACATGATACAATAATCAAAAATAAACATGCATTCTCCCCACAGCAAGTAGAAAACAATTTGTTTGACCACATATCAGACTATATTATAAATTTAGAACCATGTCCTTTTTAGGATTCAATTAACATTTATAAAAGTATTTATATATTTGTATGTTATGTGTATGGCTATTTTCTTGCATTTATGCAAGTGTGCTGCATTCATGCCTGTTGTCCAAGGAGGCCAAAAAGAGGATGCCAGATTCCTTGGAACTGGAGTTATGGAGGGTTTGTGCTGCCATGTGAGTACTAGGAACTGAATCCTGCTTCTCTGCAAAAGAGATAATGGCTCTTAACCATTGAGCCATCTCTCCAGATTTTCTGTCTGCATTCTTAATGCATCATATTTATATCAAAGTAGATAGTTAATGAAGCTTACTGTTACATTTCCCTCTGATACTGATGGTTTAAACCATTAACTTAAGTATCTATTAGTCCCTTATTATGTATCTGTGTTTGAATTAAGTGTAGAAGATAGAAAAATGAGGAAACAGATAAAGCACTTAATGAGTTCATAATCTAGCATAATAAACAATATAAAATACTGGCTACCCCACTTGCAATAGTAAATACCCTTCTCAAATTGGATTGTGCCTAGTGAATTAAAATGTGAAGTCTACTACTTAAGGAAATGAGTGTCTTTCTATATAGTAGGAATGAGTGAGAAAATTTTAAATGATTAGCAATAATGCTGAGGGTATCAGAGAGTAGTGTATGGGTTCCAGTTGAAAGGAACTAGTATGTACTAAAGCTTAAGAGAGATGCAATTAAATTGTGTCTTGATGAATATTAAGTTAGACTTCAATTTCTGAAATGTTCAACATTAAAGGGATATCCCAAAATTGGGCTAGAAAATTAATTTAGGATTGAATTATATGAGTATTTTAAAAAATCAATCCCCTGCGAAACTAATATCTGCTATATTCATATAATTTCTTAATGGGCATCATAATATATATATATATATATATATATATCCTATCAAATTCATTTATAAATAATTACAATTTAGTATCATGGAAGAGTTATGATACAGAAACCATTAAGGCAAGAATTTTTTTAAAAATTTTATTTTCTATTTATTATAATTTATTCACATTACATCACAATTGTTATCCTTTCTCTCTTATCTTCCTGTCCCTATCATCTCTTCCTCTCCCACCCTATTCCTCTCCCCTAAACCTTAAGCCACAGATGGAGGCAGGCTTGTTCATCATTTTCAATTGCTTTCAAATATATGATGGATTGTAATAGCCTTAGTTAACATAATAAATCTGTTGCACATGACACAGTATTGTCAGTTTGCAGTAGGAAATCGACAAAAGCAGTGAGAGTAATGTAAGAGAGTATCCCTGCACAGCATGACTCTGCTTTGTCATCCTCCATATTTTTCACCAAAGGAAAAAAAAAAGATATATAGCTTAAGGGGAGGCTAGGCACATTCAGCTCCATTATACTGCACAACAGCTATGCACACAAGCAATCAATATGGTTTGGACACAGCTGATATAATTTGGTGGAGCTATAATTGAATTTTCCCTCTTAATATCATTACACCTACAGAACATCTCCAATTAAGTGTCCCCCATAATTCTCAAAATTAAATATCCCAAATGAAACTAATTATCTACTCCCACATAAACCATGTCCTCATGCCTGTTTCCCCCTCTATATTATAGCCATCAGTGCTTACATGCTCCTGAATGTGCAATCTTGGGAGTACATTTCTTTTTCTTTTTTTCATTCCTTTCTTCATCCCTAAATCCAGTTATCGAATGTTGATTGTTTTACAAAATATTTTCATTTATATTACAGATAAATATTTTAGAATTCATTTCAACATACTAAAGAGTAAATAAAAGAATGAAACTGAATGAGCTTATGACAGGCAGCTGTCCTCACTCCATGTGAGTTAAGACTATAATAATGAAGGACATATCTCCATATCTGAGAACTTCTTTACATTATAACATCTAATTTTAAAATGCCCTCTCAACTGATTATTTTAAATATAAAAGAGTTTTGAAGATAAATGATTGCTAATTTTAGATCTGTAAGATAACCTAAGGAAATTGATGGACAAATTTAAGGGACATATTCACTAAGGTATTTTTTGAGATAGAGATTTTGGTTGTTGATATATTCTACACACATTACTGTCAACAAGAGAATTTTATAGTTCACATACACACTTACTTACATGTAAAAAAGATTACAGAGTTGTGTTATTGAATTGACAAATCACACATAAACAACAAGGGGGAAATAAAAACAGCAGTTTCCTTACTAGCAAGCAAATAATGTAGCACAGAATAAAATTTTAATGAATATATAAATATTCAGAAAGCCCTTTATCTCAAATCCTGTAGCTGGAAGCAGAGATGGTGCGTTCTGAGGAAAGCTAATAGATGATGTAAAGTATGCTTTTTTGAACAAAGAAGAAAGTGACATCTAAACTGCTTACAAAGAGAATGAATACAGTTATTTCATAAACATTAGATTAAAATACACTCTGTATGTCTAATATTTTATCCAAAAAAATCAGAGGTAATAAATAGTTTGTAATTTCTTATTAATGTGATAAAAGTATTATTTACTTGTTCCCAAAAGGTCCTAAAATTTTATGTATCCACATTGTCCTTAAACTTTTTCTTGGGGATATGAAGGGCATATTTTCTCATAGGAAAAAGGGAAACAACCTAATGCATGGGTTAATTTTATAGGTGATAGTTTTATATTTTGTAACATAATATTTTAACAGCCATAATGCCTTTTATGAGGAATCAGGGAAATATACATATTTTGTTTTTAAGCCAAATAATATCTCAACCCCATGCTGCCATGAATATCAGATTTACTGTTCTAATTAGGGCGATAAAGGTTCTAGAAGGACATAAGAACAAAATTTCGGGAAGATTAATATGGAAACTAAACATTAAAAGGTTGTGTCGATTAAGTCCTAATTCAGCTTCTGGGAATTTAAAACCTAATTAAGAAATCAATGTAAGTACCTGAATATCCCAAATTATATTCATTTCACTGATAGACTTTTCTCTAGAATTTGTGTGTGGTGAGAGAAAGACTTGTTACTCTTTAGTAAACAAAGGATGTTTCCTTTATTTCTTCATACATGCAATAAAAAAGAGTAATGGAACACCAAGTATGTGTCCAGTAAAGGAAACAAGAACTTTTTCAAACTAGAACCCTTCCAGACTAGACTAGAATGATTTACACAAAAAATATTTGGGAAAGACTAAATGAGTTGGATATTTTTCTCAAATAGACAGGTTGTCCTAATAGAAATAGAGATTCATGTGATTTCTTGGTGGGCATTATAATATAAACAACCCAACAAATTCATTTATAAATAATTATAATTTAATCTTTTGGATGGATTATGGTACAGCAACCATGAAGCCAAAAATTTTTGCCTTTGGTATCACATTTAGACTTTGGATATAAATTTTAATGCATATTATTAAACAACAAAAGATGACAAATATTCCTAATAATCATAAATTTGGATTTTATTCCAATATATTTAAAATTAAACTTATTTTGTCTCTCTATGTAAAATTCTATACCAGGGAATTAAAAATGACCTTGTGAGTAACAAGTAAGGCATTAATTTGAGGAGTGATCATAATGAATGAGTTAACCCAGAAGCAGAAGGACTCAAATGGTATATACTCACTTATATCTGCATATTAGCCCAAGGGGCATGTCCCACGAAAGCCTTCACTTACCAGGAAACTGAGACAGAGGGGAGGACATTCTATTGGGACATTAAACTACTTTTTGTCCTATCATCCCTATATATTTCTATATTGACCCTTCTTTCTTTTCAACCCTGCCACCAAACCTAAGAATGAAAAATAAAAGAAAGAAGAGACATCCCTGAGTCCAATCTTGTTTCTTCTCTAAATAAGACCAATAGTAACTTATAACCAACTCCCAATGAAAATAAACCTATATCACCCAATAAAGCAACCAAAAACCTACATAACCTCCCTTTTAAGGGAAATGGGGTGTCATTCTCTTAAGGTTTCTTCCAGCTTATTTGTGGCAAATAATACCTTTGTAAGGGCCCAAATAAAATTGGGGAGAATGGTTAATCAAGATAGGAATAGCATTGGTGGTACACTTTCTAAATGTTGAGGAATTCCAGGCTTAATTAAAGTCCTGTGTGGGACAGTCTGAAATGCTGGCTAACTGGGATTGAAAGCTTTCTTCAAAGCTGCCCTGGGTTCTGTCTAATTCTGATGAGGCACAGCTACTGAAACACTTGGTTCTGGAACATGAAGTTTACAGGATACCATTGTCCAGCATGGTGAGAGGAATGAACCCTGTCAAGTCTGATCCAGCTTCAGTCTCCAGTTCTTTTGTTCTGAAAACATATAATTTCTCACAAGCATTATACAGTGTATACACATTAAATATATTTATACTATAATATGTAGTATTATACCCATACAACTCAATTATAACACAGGGGTTACTTCCAATACTTTGAAAGTGAAATTTCAGGATGCTTAGGATAAGTAAGCTAAACAAGCTAATTGTTAGTTGATCAACTTGTGGTCATATTAATTACTAGTCTACTTTTATCACAAGAATATACATTCTAGGTGTAACAGATAGATATGATTCTATAGAAATATAAGGTAAAATAGTTAGATACAGTCTTCAAAAACCTCAGAGACATACAAATTATGGCATTTTAAAGTGTTCTTATTATTTTAAAGATACATTTACAATAAGACAGGTTAACTCTTGGCAACACCCAGCCTACCTCAAAGAAAATGATAAGCATCAAAGAATCTCCTTATGGAGATGGCTTCAAATATGGCAAACAAGCCACTGGTCAAAATGTCCTCGTTTCTACCACAGACAGAATTCTGCCTAAAAAAGGGCAAGCTTGGGTGCAGGCAGATTTGACTGTCAAACTCTGCCAAGACAGGGAAAGCAAGTCCTCAATAGTTCCTGCCTTACACATGTGTCTGTCACATATACTAGTCCAGAAGGCTAAAGATGAGCCTCCAACATTATAGAGAATTTTGAGTGAGTGTACAGGTAGTAAACTCTCTCTGTCATCTGCTCATTTGGGAAGTTGCTAACCTGCACCCCCTGTGTATTCAGGTAATTAATTTTAGTCTTTCTCAAGTCTCTGATGAGGTTGAAGACCAGATAGTTTAGTTTTATAATTAATCTTAGTTCTTTAGGGTTTAAGATGTTTTTATGTCTAGAAAGATGTTTTAAGTAGATAATCATGAGATATGATAGATATCGATTTACATTCAGAATTTTAGACTCACTAAAATATGAAAGATGTTTTATTCAAGGCTGACAAAAAGAAATAGGCAAAACACAAAGAATGTAACATTTATATAATTCCTGATTGTGTCATGGTTCTTCTTTCTATAGGTAGTTTATTGTACATATGTATAATAATATAAATGGATATGTAAAAATATTTAATAAAAATAAAAACTTATTAAAGAAATAAAATAAATTTCTAATAAAAACATACATATTCTGATGTAATTACTTAAGTTCCTCAAAGTAACATTCTGAAAATGGTAAAAAAAATATATACTATATGCCACAATCAAACCACTAATTCATTTTCTTAAAGGAGTTGGTAAATAAGTCAAAAGGTCTGCTATTAGAAAAAGTTAGGATTATGACACTGTAATTTATACATCCTGAATGATCACCAACATGTTGACTTCAGAGCCAATTGATATGTTTTTCAACCCACACAATTAATTTTGTATCTTCCTTTTTTAAATACATAGGCTATGGTTCTTGATCTCATCTTAACATGCACCTTTTGTAAACACATTTTGATGTTTATAATGTTTGAATATATAATAATGGACCTCCTTTAGGGATTTGAATTTTACCTACTGTTGTGCTTTTGGCAGTATTTATTTTTATGAAGTAATGGGTGTAGGTTGTCATTTTTTCCAGCCTATACACAGATTCCATTGGAAAATTGTTCATATCTATTTTATAGGGTGCAAGATATATCCTGTATCTCTGAAAATATATTTTCTTTTATTCTCATAGGATGAAAAACAGTATTCTTGTTTTGTTTGTCTTTGCATTTTGTTTTATTTATTTATTTATTTATTTATTTATTTATTTATTTTGAGACAGGGTTTCTTTGTGTACCCTTGGCTGTTCTGGATTCGCTTTGTAGACTACTCTGGCCTTGAACTCACAGCGATCCAGCTGACACTGCCTTCCAAGTGCTAGGATTAAAGGCATAGGCCACCATGTCTGGCCAGTATTCTTAACATAAAGCTCATCAGCTCATTCACACTTGAACTATGCCTGTGGTAGGGCTCCAGGTTGAAACAGGTTTTTAACCCATTAGATGAATGCAGGGAAACTAGCAAGCTAGCTAACATCACACTATTTCAATTTGTGTTCCATAACGTAGAGGTTTCATTACAGTCAAACTTATAGGAACAGTTTAGTTTAGATATCTGTAGGTTTGCATTCCTTTTCCAATGTTGGAAAAGTCTTCTTACACACTACTTTGATAACTTCTGTATTTCTCTTTTGACATTTTCTCTATGTCCTCATGTCAGAAAACTACAATGCTGATATTTACATAAAGATTACTATAGTACTTGGATATTTAAACATGCTTACAGATAATTCCCTGAAAGCCTCATTTGGTATAAATAATGCCCACATTTTTACCTAATGCTGTTCTGACTTGAGTGTCTTATCCACTTAAATTCTAAGGTGTTGTGGTAATTCGAGATTAAAGCCTCATTATGTCCAAATAAATCCAGAGAATCCTTTAAAAACCTTTAAAATTATTAAAAAATAGAAACAAATACATATGAAGAGCACCTATACTTTCCTTTAATCAGCATATAGTGAATTTTCAGGTTTTCTCTCTTAAAAATTGCTTCAAATGAATTTATACATGATAAACCGAAGACAATTATTAACATCAACAGAAAATTATATTTTACTATATCTTAGCCTCATTCTTGACCTTTATATCTTATAGCATTAGTGAAGGGTAAGTGAAGAAAATATTTTTCCTAGCTATTATGTGAAGTTCTGTTTAAAATGGTGAAGTTGGTAATGAAATAATAGCAATTATTGGCTGAAGATAAGCAATGCTCAGTCCTGATAGAACTTGATGAGCTGGGGTGGATGGAAAGTAGGCTCTCCCATTCTTTGAGGAATATGGAGGGGTAGAGGAGAGGGTAGGAGGGTGAGACTGGACCTATGCCCCCTACAAAGATGAAGCTCAGGTCTCATATGGGTCCTCTAGTAAGGGGATAGGAGGCTGTCTCTGACATGGACTCTCTTGCCAGATTTTTTATCACTTCCCCCTGGCTGGACTGTCTTGCCATGCCACATGGGAAGAGGATACATTTAGTCCTGTAAGGCTGGATGAGCTGTGGTGGACAAGAAGGGAGGACTCCTTTTTTATGAGGAATATGGGATGGGGAATGTGGGAGAGGAAGGGAAGGTAAGACTGGGACGTAAGGAGAAATGGAGCTATGACCAGTATGAAAAGTGACTAAATAAATGTGTAATTTTTAATTTAGAAAAATATCTATATTGCCTCTGATGAATAACTGTCTAATATGATAAGTAGTTTATTCCAAATAGCAATGTAATGTGTCACATGTACACAGCAGAATGTAATACGTCGCACACACACAGCAGAATGTAATGTGTCACACATACACAGCAGAATGAATACATGCACATAGAGAAAAAAGGATAAAAGCCATGTGTGTATCTTACCTGAACATAGTTAATAAGCATACAAAATGGTGTCTAGTCTCATAAACGATGAAAGCAGTAAGTTAAAATAATCATGAAATATTATTTTTCCCCACTTATCAGAAGAGAAGATAGATAATATAAACTGGTAGTAATGGGCAACGTATACCTTAGAGGTAGGATTATAAATGGCCTTAATCCCTACAGAGAACACATTTTGTAATATCTAACAATATGATAAAATATATTTAAATTTTAACCTTGACTTAGTAATTTTCATATTGGTGTGCAAGGATATATATACAAATGCAAGGGTGTTCTTTATAATGCTGTTTGCTTGAATAAAATATGGGATGAAGTTAAATGCACATTGCAAAGGTTAAATTAATGAGCCTATACTCCTATGTTGGAATAATAGTTAATTGAGATAATAAAAGTGAACTAAATGTGCTGCAAAGAAAATATTTACAAGTTTAATGCATTGAGGTTCAAAAGAGTAAAGCCCACAAGGGTGTATAAAATGCAATAGATAGATAGATAGGTAGATAGATAGATAGATAGATAGATAGATAGATAGATAGATAGAGATAGAGATATAAATTCACTTTACATCTTGGTCATAGCCTCATCCCTTCTCTCCTCCCCATACCACCCTCCTTCTGTCCTCTCCAACTCTCCCCTCTGTTATTCCTCAGAAAAAGGGAGGCACCCTTCCAGTCGACCCCTGCTCATCAAATGACATCAGGACTGTTCTTGTCCTATTACCCTGTGGCTTGGCAAGGCAGTCCTGCCAGGGGGTGAGGGAAATAATAAAACAGCTGGTATCATAGTTCATATTAGAGGCAGCACCATCTCCCCTTACTAGAAGACCCAAATGAAACCTGAGATGCCCATTGCCTTCATCTGTGTAGGGCGCCTATGTCTAGTCCATGCATGGTCCTTGGTTGGTGCTTCAGTCTCAACAAGTCCCTCTGGGCTATGATATTTGATATTTATTGACCTGTCACTGCCAGGTCCTTTTCTTTTTCCCCTCACTTTTCCATAAGGCTTCCTATGCATTGTCAAATGTGTGGCTGTGAATCTAAGCATCTGTTTCAAACCATTGCTGGGTGGAGCCTCTCATAGGACAACTCTGCTAGGCTCCTTTCTGCATGTGTATCAGAGTGTCCTCAATAGAACGAAGAGTTGGCGATCTCCATGTGGTGCGTCTTGATTGGGCCAGGCATTGGTTGGACATTCCCTCAATCTCTGCTCTATCTGGGCTCTCTTTATCCCTGCACATTTTATAGTCAGCAGGGTGAGTTTTTGGTTGAAGGTTTTGTGAGTGGGTTGGTGTTCCCTCTCTCTATTAGGAGTCTTGTCTAGTTAGAGGCTGTTTGCCTCAGACATTTTGGCCCTGCTACTAGGAGTCTCTGCCAGTCTCTCTCTGACATGGGTCCTCAGCTTGTCACAGAGATACCCCCTCCCACAGTTTCTCTTTTCTCTGCCAGCCTTTTGTCCTGCTGCCCTAGCTCTCCCCAGGTCTATTTAATAGCTTTAAATTGATTAGAATTTTGTTTGGTATAAATATTTTCAATCTTTCTTGAACTTAGGTATTAAATAGTGGCTTATAAAATGGTATATGTCAATTCTGTTTTTCATACTGTTTAAAATATCACACCTGACTTATTTGGATTAGATATTATTTCTAGCTTACATTTCTCAAAGCATAATCATCTGCTCAAATGCATTGCAATATTTAATAATTTTAGCAGGAATTGTACAAGAAAATAGCCTAAAGCTGAGCATAATCCATCTTGAAAAGAATGAGTAGAGTGGGCAATATCTACCTTTATCTCTGCAATGAATATTACAATTAGAAGCAAATGTCTTAATTACTGTGAACAGTATTAATAAGATACCATTAATGTTAATATTTTACTTAAAAATTATGGAATATTTTCATATATTTTAACTCATTGCTCATAATAGCTACAATCATGTCATAGGATTTCTCACATAAGATGCTGAGAAAATGTAAAGAAGTTACATATAGTGCTCAGTAACTGATGGCATTTAAAATATGTGCCCTTAGATCATTAAGTTAACATCTATAAGCTTCAGGTTTTTTGTAATTAAAATGATAATGCGAATACTTAACCATATGCAATTATTGTAAGGAATCAGTGAAACATGGGAAAATATATATGGCTCAACAAGCCATCATTTTGTTTCCATGTATTGGCTACAGAGAAGTGACTTGGTGGTGGTGGTACAAAGAGAAAGACTGATTCAACCTTCACTTGTCATTGATATATCGCCACATCAAGCCACCTGAAATAAATATGCAATTTAGGAAACTAGAGTAGGCCCCATTTAAGGGAAAAATTGTGTGTTTTCCCTCCCATTCCAATGACAGAAAGAGGGCTATTAGTATAAAAGCCGTGTTACAACAGGTCAGTCCACAAAGCAAGCTGATATAATTTCCTTCAAGGATATTTACTGGAATGAGAAGACCCCGAGGATGATCTTTACTTGAGGCGAGAGAGAGAACATTACACAGAGACAATAAAATTCTTAGAGATAAAAACATGATGGAGCCCTAAAATGAGGGAGGGGCTTTAGTTTTAAAGTTCGGAGAAGAGTTTCCTTAATAGAAAATGAGATCATTGGAGAGAGAGTTGTAGAGGGAGAGAGGGAGAAAACTGTTATAGGGAAGAGATCAGAAGAGGGTCTTAAAAGAGCAGCCTTCATCTCAAGACCAAATCCAGAAATATTCTCACTGAGGACTGCTGGATCAATCCCCAGAACAACATAAATTTCTGACTATTAATAACTTTTAAGGGTGGTGGGAAGGTTCACATCTGGTGATTTAGTTGATTATAACATGAATGACAAAAATCATGTAGTTGAGAGCTATCAAGGCACAGAACAGGCTGATTCTGAACTTTCTGTCCTAGAGAGAGCTTCAGAAAGATTTGGTTCGATTTAAGATACAGGATCAGAACTCAAGGTACAGGCCTGTGTTCTAAAACCTGTCTGAATCACAAAATGTAATCAACTGCCTTAAAATTTTAATAATCAGAATCTTTCATATTGTCGCTTAGTATTTTAAAATCAAAATCGAAGCTAGGCATTGTGACACACACCTTTAATCTGGAGAGTGATAGAGAAGGATTCTAAGTATTAGACCAGCCTGGGATACCTAATTAGAACTTGTACAAACTCCTCTCTCCCCTAAAAAATAATCAAAATTCATGTGAAATTTCAAAATGAGGACACACAGCCAGAAAAACTGCTTCATGGTAAAGGCACTTGCACCAAGCCTGCCAAACTAGTTAAAATGGGAAAAATAACCTCCAAAAGTTGTCCTCTGACCTCCATAAGTACATAGAGATGTGCTAATGTGAGTACACATGAATTAATATACACACTAAATAAATCTAAATAAAAAGATGAACTAAAAATGAAATTTGTATATAAATAAAGAACATGGCCTTCTCCTTAACAGTCACGTTTACTGACTGACTTTATCCTAATTACTGCCTGTCCAACATTTCACGTACTAGAACTCTGGAGAATTATTTGAATGCCTTAACTATGAATGCTTTACACCCTGAAGCAATGTAAACATGCTTACACTTGTCAGTATCTGAGCTTTAAAACTGGTTATCCAATGCTCATGTCTTGGCAAAGGTTGTACAAGTTTAGTGTGGTGGTTGGAATTTCATACTCTAAATTTGATTTTTTATACCGGTTATGGGATATGTGACTTTAGGACTTGTACTTGGATATTTATGAGCCTTGGTTTTCTCATTAAGTGGTGATAATGGTAATACACCATAAGCATATTGCAGATGACAAAATACTTCACTGTGTTTAGTAACACATTTTTGCTTGTTTTGATATGTAAATGTTATTAGAAGAATATTAGAAGTCAAAGTTTTCCTGTAGCACTGCTCTGTAAACTCATCCTGATAGCTTGGCATGGCAGCCATTTGTTTCACATGTATCTTTTATCCTTCCAGCAGGCATTTAAATGACTTAAATATTTTTTGTTTTGTTCATTTGAACATCATTTCTACATGTTTCCTACTTCTTGTTTAATCAGAAGATTTAAAGTGCCAATCAATGAAGTCAGAGCCTATAGCCCTATACTCTAAAACCTGTCCCTTATTAGTCTTTACTGAGTTACTAATGAATTTGACCTGAAAGAGTTTTTAGTGGTTACTATGAGTTGATAGGTTGGTCCCTCTTAAATCCTTTTCTATGAATCTCCCAGTCTTTCACAGAGTTGTCATGTAACTGAATCTTTAATGTTAGTTTCCAGAGTCAAGTATATCTTGCTGAAGACAAATTACTTTCTTCGCAGTGTATTTTAATGATGCAATCTTATTGCTTTATATGAGACACGGTCTCATACTGTAACTCAAAATAGCTTGAAACTCACTAAATAGCCCAATCTGGTCTTGAACTCCAGGCAATCTTGCTTCCTCAGCCTTCTGACTATAGGGTTTATAGACCAAAATCTCCATTCCCAGAGAATAATGATACTTGATGGTAGGCTATGCTTCTCTTTCAGAAGAAAAAACATGTTGTTTTGGTTGTAATTTGTCATCAACTTCCTTATATATGTATGTATTTATTTATTTAATTTAGCCAATCCTGAGCAAGACCAGACAGTGCATAGCTCATTTGGTAGTTGATAATCAAAATTACAAGGAGGAGGAGGGGGAACGGTGAAATGAGGGAAAGATAATAATGAATTGTTATTGAGTTGGATATTGTAGTGGAAAGCTGAGCTCAAAGCTGTGGACCTCCTGAGAGGAATATTTATAATGAACTTATAAATTTATTTCTGAAGGGCAGGACTGTGGGGAGTCTATCGTTTCTATGCTACATTGACTAAAGGTTACCAGAAAAAACTTCAGGTACCTGGCTTTGTATAGATTGAGAAAGTTTCATGACATTGAAAAATCCTTGAGACAGAAACACTAAGACATGCAATGGGTGCTTGACCTAGCCGACCATCAGCGTGCTTGGGGACTGTCCACCACAGAGATAATAAAGTCAAAGGTATGTCTGCTGGGATCAGAAGTGTCAGCTACAGAGCATAAACTGGATTTTCCAATTATCCAATGCTATGATCTTCTTTGACAAGGAGATGAAATGTAGTACTGTCTCATTGTTGCTGGATCCTTCACATCTGATATGTGACTTATGTGGTTTCATTTCATTTTGCAGTTATTTTAGTATCTGAAAGCCCTGTAGCCTATTTTCTGTGATATAAATTGTGATGGAATCAGGTGAGTTTATTCTAAATTCACAGCTTGATGTTATGTACATAGCAATTACTCCAAAAGGACGTTTTAAAGGATGATTTTAAAATAGAATTTTCTTTTATGGAAATACATAGTAACCACAATAGAGCAATTCAGCATGAAAACGGATTCTTCAAAGTTCAACAGTGACTGGCAGTGATTTGTACAAGTAGACAGGCCAAGGAAAATGTTGCCAGAGGTCACTTTTAAACTATGTGAACAATCATTTTTCACAACAAGCTTCCCAGCCCCCTCCCCAATGAAGCCCTTAGTCTCCTATGATTATTAAACTTCTATCTTTCAGAGCAAAAACCTATGAAAGCTCAAAGAACAGTACCCGCTTCCCTCTGGGTTGAAAGTTATTATCTTGTCAATCATTTGAACATTTATGCCATTTCAATATTTTTATAACCCAGATAAAATGATTTCTAAGCTATCTGTTTTACATAATAAGACTAAACAACTATGTTTACTTATTCCACTTTAGGAGAAGCCACTGATATACCCCTCCCTGATTCCATAATTTTCACAAGAGAGAACAACAAACTTTAATTTTGCTTTTCCTGTTTTTGGCACATGTGGCTGTATTCCTTAAATAGCCCCTTTCACACATGATTTTGTACTTCATGTAATTGGAACCACATTGCATCTATTCTTCTT
The DNA here is from genome assembly GCF_964271855.1 of Acomys minous. Taxonomy (NCBI): domain Eukaryota; kingdom Metazoa; phylum Chordata; class Mammalia; order Rodentia; family Muridae; genus Acomys; species Acomys minous. The sequence continues at coordinate 89,766,608 of NC_140488.1, read as the reverse complement.
TGAATATTTTCCCTAATGAGCACTACAGTGCTAAGATTCATCCCCGTCATCGGCTTGATATATATTTCATTTTTTCTGTGCTATTTTTTATTTAGTGATAAACTCACAACTTACACATTCTCCTGCTTTTTTTTTTGCCTTCTACAGGCACCACTTCTTGTGGATGACATTGAGAACTAAGGCTATTGAGTCAATTGTTAAAGTATGTGCCCTTGACTGTTGCTTATCTCCTTTATGCTGTACCCATGACAAACTGACCTTTGTGAGCTACATGTGCCTGACTCATTTTATTTGATGCCATCTATTTGGCTGTAAGTAAAGGACTACAATTCCTTTTTACAGGAAGATGCCAGGATACATTTCTTCGTATTATGCTTTTGCTCCTCAATCATTTTGGTGAGCAGCAGCTGCCTAAATTTTGATGTTCTTGTTCCATCCAGACATTTCTAGTTTCCAATAAATGACGCAATGGCCATATCTACTAAATGAAGAATCCTGTTTCCTCTTACATTTTCTTCCTTATCTTCTTCATTCTACTTGCTTTAAAACTTAATTGGCATCTAGTTTATTCTTGAACACTAACTGACATGGTATATTTATAAATTTACAAAATGATTCGAAATTGGTTGTACCAGTATAAGTTCTCACTAACGTCACAAAAAATATGCTTACCCAAAATCTGCTCCAGCACTTGATAATGACTGTTTCTGTTGTTCAATTCAGTTATAGTTTTAATTGAATTTCACTAATTAAAATAAATTTGAATACGTCTTCATAGTTAATTTTTAAAATTTACATTTCAAATTCAACTAATTAAATGTGCAATGGAAATGATAGCTAGAACAAAGGAAACTCACAGACATCTATGAGAATGAACCTAGCTAAGACTCCTAATGATTGGGGATAGGGAACCTGAACAGCCACCTCCTGTAACCTGGCAAGACTTCTAAGGAAGGGATTGTTCCCAACCATAAAAACTTCAACTAATAATTTATCTTGCCTAAAAGATATGCAGGGATAAAGATGGAGCAGAAATTGAGGGAATGGCCAACCAATGACTGGCCCAACCTTAGTCCCATGCCATGAGAGAGCTAACCCTTGACACTATTAATAAAATTCTTTTATACTTGCAGACAGGAGCCTAGTATAACAGTCATCTGATTGACTTGACCCACTGTCAAACATTAGGCAGAATTCTAAAGAATTTCTCTATTTTTGTTATTAGATAAGATTTTTAAAGCCATGACATGGTCAAAATTTTCTAGAATCTGCCCTAACAAATATCTTTATTAACAATGAATTATAATGGTAGTAGCTATGAAATAGGTAAAAGTCACTAACTTTTATAAATAATACCATGCTATATTTTAATGGTATAATGGTAACTGGCCTTATAGATAATAGTGAAACTCTGGGTAAGGGAGGAGAAAAGTATCTAAAATATTCTAACACTAATCAATTGTCCAAAGTTTATATTCCTTTGTTATTCTATTTATGCAAGTTTCCAATTTCTTGTTTTCATATAGAACAGGAATTGATATACTTAACTTATGTCTGTTTAAATTAAATGAACACATGAATAAAATGGTAAGATACATTTTGTACCTATAAATGCAAGTAAAGTTTAGTACAACAAAAGGACATTTGCTCAACTATGCTCATAGCTGCTTTATTTGTAAAAGCCAGAATCTGGAAACAACCTAGATTTTCCTCAACTGAAGAATGGATAAAGAAACCTTGCTGTTCTAGTCCTATGTGAACATTTTCATTTAAGAAACCATTAAATATGTAAAGTGTTCTAGGGTTAGTCTAGAGACTAACTCATTGTTGTTTGATAAACCTTCCTTAATTGGAATGACACTTGCCTTGGTATGGTATATCATGGGTTATTATGGCTAAATTATTATATAATTTGATCATTCATGTCTGTGTATTTTTGCCTTTACAATTAATAAGCCCCCAAACACAGATTACCTGGGAGTCATAAACCAAAATTTCAAAATAGAAGAAAGATATCAGGTAGAGGGTAGGGCTTATAGTAGTAAAGCAGAAAGGTTTACACAAAAGTTTCAGGGTTTCAACAAAATAATATGCTCTGCTAGGCAAACAATACAAAGGTCTGAGGATATTTTGCATACATTTCTAATTTCTCATTTTCCTTACATGTTGTGCTGGTTCCTATACGAATGCCCCATAGTCTCATGTGCTTAGTTACCAGGGGGTGGCACTGTAAGGGGATATGACCTTGTGGAGTAGGTGTGGCCTTGATAGAGGAAGTAGGAGATCAAGAGGATGCAAACTGGAAAGGAAGAAGTCAAAGTATCACTATTTGCAGATGATATGGTAATATAAATAAGTGGCCCTCAAAATTCCACCAGAGAACTCCAATAACTGATAAACACCTTCAGTAAAAGTGGGTGGATACAAGATTAATTTTAAAAATAAATAGTCCTACTATATAAAATGACAAAATATGTTTAATTAATAAAAAAGAAATCAATTTGGAGCTTTCTCAGAAATTTTGAAACAGCTCTACTTCAAGACCCAGCTATACCACTCCTGGATATATAACAAAAAAGTGCTCTATCATACAACAATGACATTTGTACAACTATATTAATAGCAGATTTATTTGTAATAGCAAGAATTTGGAAACATCCTAGATGCCTCTCAACTGAAGAATGGATAAAGAAACTGTGGCATATTAACACAATGAGATACTATTCAGCTATCAAAAACAAAGAGATCATGAAATTTTCAGGCAATTGGATGGAACTAGAAAAGATCATCCTATATGAGGTAACCCAGATCCAGAAAGACAGACATGGTATGTACTCACTCAAAAGTGGACTTAAGCCATACAATACATGATAAACATACTACAATGCACCCTATAACTGGACTAGTATCCCAGTAGAAGCAAAGGAACATCAATTCACTCATAAAATCTTCAACCCAAAAGTCACCTGCTTACAAGATGTACACGGGTGAAGAGAGACCAGATAGAGCAGAGATTGAGTGAATGTCTAACCAATGCCTGTACCAACCCAAGACCCATCACATGGGAGAGAGCCAACCCCTGACACTATTAACAATACTTTACTATCCTTGCAGAGAGGAACCCAGCAAAGTTGTCCTCGTGGGATCTGACATCCATGCGAACTCTGGTGCCCCATATTTGACCACATCCCCTGGATGGGGAGGCCTGGTGGCACTCAGAGGAAGGATAGCAGGCTACCAAGAAGAGACTGGATACCCTATGAGCATATACAGGGGGAGGAAGTCCCCCTCAGTCACAGTCATAGGGGAGGGGAGTAAAGGGAAAATGGGAGGGAGGGAAGAATGGGAGAATACAAGGGATGGGATAACCATTGAGATGTAATATGAATAAATTAATAAAATATAAATAAAACCAAACATAAAAACCAAACAAAGTTGTCCTTTGAGGGGCTCCATCCAGCACTTTGAAACAGATGCTGAGACTCACAGATACACACTGGTATGCGTATGGAATGTTATGAAAAAGTCGGGGGAGGAAGAAAGGACCTAGAGAGACAGGAACTCCACAAGAAGAAAAACAAAGCCAAGTAACCAGGCTCCAGAGGTGCTTGGTGAGATAGAAGTATCACCTAAGGACTATGCATAGACTGGACCTAGGCCACCTACAAAGATGTATTCTATGAGCAGCTCAGGATTCAAATGGGTCCTTTTAATAAGGGCAGCAGGGGCTTTCTCCAACATGGCTTATGTTGCCAGCTTTTTGATCACTTCCCCCTGATGAGACTTCCTTGCCAGACCACAGAGGAAGAGAATGTGCTCAGTCCTGATGCAACTTGGTGAGCTGGGGTAGATTGAGGGTGGGACTGGGAGATAAAGATAGATAGGGCTATGACCAGGATGTAAAGTGAATAAATAAATAAATTAAAGGAAAAAAGAATTGCCATGGTCAAAGTTTCTCTTCATTGTAATAGAACAGGATTTGTGATAGGCCAGACCAAGTTTTTGTTTGGAGGACTATAGAACACTACGAGACTGAACTAGAAAAGCAAGTGGACATTTTAAGCAGGGCTTAATAGGCCATTCAAGCAGTATGAGGATGATTTGAACTGTGGGGGCCGGACTCAAGGGATTTCAGGAAAGAGTATTTGTATGTGCCCTCTGTCCAGTCCTTGCCCAAAAGTATGCCTGAGGCAAAACCGAAGGGTTATGGATTAAGTACGTTGGCAGAGGAGATTTCAAAGCAGCTTAGTGTTTACTGTGTTATGTGGTTATTGGTGGCCAGTTTTATGTAGATCTACTATGAAAAGCAGAAAATTGCACTAAGAAAAATACAAAATGTACAGTTGGAGGAGAAAGGGAGCACCAGGAAGTATAAATTAAAGAAAAGCCTGATTCTAAAAGGAATAAAGGGAGTGGTAGCCTCAGAACAAGACCTCACTCAGCTAAGATTCCTACTTGTGATAAGGAATTAAAGAAAAGGGAAAAAGAAGTAAAGGAAAGCTTAGTGTCAGGCATGGTGTTTCACACTTTTAAATTTAGGAGGCAGAGACTGGTGGATATCTAAGTTCAGGGCCAGCTTGATTTACAGAGCAACTTCTGTGACAGCCAAACTTAGGTAGTTAAAGAAACTATCCAAAACAGAAAGCTGGTGAAAATGTGTTTGAAGGAGGAGGCCATCATCCAGCCCCAGTAAGGAGAAGAATTTGGCACCTTAGGCTAATGGTTCTGGGTTTAGAGTCAAGTATAGGAGAAAGGGATTATGGAAGCTCCCTCCTCAGCTGAAGAAAGACACTGAAGCACACCATGTGTCAGGGGTGTGCCGGAATGGCGATCCAGAGAGGCCATTGTGTGAACCTATGCAGGTGAAGCCTGGATTGCCTCTGAGACATCAAAATTTTGGACATGGCAAAGTCATGATCTACTTGCTGAAGAAAGCTGCTAAGAAGGAGTAGAACCAATTCAAGAGAAAGAAGAGTGTTTCAGTCAACACAAGTGAAAAGAATTGGAAATCTGAAGGGCATGCTGATATTAGACATGGAGAAGTAGAGTTTGGAGTTTGCCAAGCTAGTTTTGGGTCCTGATTTGTTCCACTATTTCCTCATTATGCTTACCTTCCACACTTTTGGAGTGGTAATGCATATCCTGTACCACTGTATGTTGGAAGTAAGCTATCTTCCTTTTTACTTTATAGAGAATTACAGTTAAGAGATTGCATGAATTATAGAAGAGACTTTTGAACTTTGGACTTTTAAGCAAGGTTGAGATAGTTACAAACTATGGGGACTTCTGAAGGTGAACTAAATGCATTTTGCTTTATGGTGTGACTGCAAGCCTATGGCTTCCAGAGATTGGAAACTGGTGGTTAAGATGTGAATGTTCTCCATAATTATTTCTTACATATGTGCATTGCCTTTGCATTAAACACATAGACTACACTTTGTGATCATTTTCCTAGATAACATTGATTAAACATGTTTCAGTGGTATTGTAGGAAATGAATAAGATAATAATTCTAAGTTTATGCTTTGCACAAACTCTTTCTTTACAAAAATCCAAATTCATATTCCTACATCAAGAAACTAATATGTTTCTGTGTGCTGTGGAACAGAATTGTAATCCCAGCATTTGCAACCAAGGTGGAGTCACGAAGTAAATTAGTCGTTGAATTTGACTACATGAGTCCAAGTCTCATAAAAAAAAGAAATTACCAGCAAATAGATAAATATTGTGAAATACCCCAAAAGAATTTAACTGTTTTTCCCATAAGAAAGCAAGATCCACCTTTTACATAGTGAAAAACTTCTAATTGTTCCCACTGAAACAACAGACTGCACATTCACTTATGGAATGATTATGCCATTGTAGCTTGCCTAGTTAATTCAAACTACATTGAGTTGCTTGCATTCATTGAATATGCTGTGGAATTTCTTGCAAGGAATTTTTTAACACTAAACTATACTTTATGGCAAATAAATCCTATATGCATACACTGAAGTCATTTTTAACAGGACAGTTATCAGGCTACTTCTTAAACAAGACTACATATTCCTGCTTGAAAAGGTCAAGACTCTATTTGGAAAAGAAAGAGTAGGTAAGTGGCACTGGAACTACCACCCTAAATTAACTAATCAGCCTCCTGAAATAGAATGTTAGAAGTAATTAATCCCTTAAGCTAACAGGTTGTAAAGATGTCTATAGCCCCAAAAATTTTCAACTACTTATATAGAAAATATCAACATCTTGATATTTTTGTTGGATATTCACAGACTATGCCAATACATGCTAAATGTTCAGATTGGCTCTAACTAGCTACTATAGATTCACTTAATTGTCATGACACAGACGTTTTCAACTCTCTTCTGAACTTTGTTTATGTGAACACGAACAAATCTTTTGTGGCATTTGAGATCTCACTCTCTCCGAGAATCAGATGTCAAAGTATTTTTAGAATGGATTCATGAGGCATCATTAGTTGGTAATTATAATCTTGTTGATTGACAGCAAGTGTTGGCCTCACTGAGATTGTTGCTACATTGCTGTGATCTTGGTTAGTGCTGAAGACAGACTGCTTAGATCCAATGTCTCATGAGGGGAAAATAATAATTTCAAGTAATTTTAAATCTACCATCACAAAGATACAGGATCATGTATTACATGTGCAGGGTTGTTTTTTTCCCTAGACTTTTAATTTTTCTATTTTATATTTCAAATGTGAAATTTGGTCAGTTTCCAGTTAAAGCATTTTCCACAAAAGGCTGTTTAAAATGCTTGAGTTTGGGTTGTTTATTAAAATTACAGGTATTTTATTTTTAAAAGAATGGGTGAATTAGTGAGGCTATATGCCTTATTTCTCATGTGAACGAGAATGTACAGCTCTTCTATACCACAAGATAGCATTGGAGATTAAAATATAAGAAATTATAATAGTGCTTGATGATATTACTGTCAGTAAAATTAAGTGTTTTACATGTTATAATTTTACAGAAAGCTTTATTATTGATTCAAATATACATTTAAAAGTATTTTCATATTTGGTATTTCAAAAGGTCACAGATCATAGCTATAGGAATATTTTTCTCCTTTTTGACAGTTAATAGCAGGTTAAAATGGAATGTTATGAAGAGTTAGTCATTGTGATGGTATGTTTGTAATTCTAACATTGGGAATTTGAGGCAGGGGGATCAAAAGCTCAGACAGCCTGAGCTATGCCTCAAGACCAATTCATAAGATAAAGGTAACAAAATAATGATAAAGCAGTCCATGAAACAGAGCACTGTGGAGCAAGGCAAACCATGTAGGATTAAGAGGAAACTATTATATAACTGATATGTGGGCTATGAATTTCTCTGAGTACGTGTCTGAGTTTGTACCTAACAGTATTTACAACCCAAATGAATGAATAAAAAACTGGTCATTTCTTTTGTTTGAATGTTTCTATGAAATAGGATTGTTTTTCTAAATTCAATAAGCATATTCAAATGAATCTGTACGCAATTGAAAGATTTGGAGGTCTGAGGGTTCCACATTAATAAGGATTCACAAGTGTTTTATTATTTAAATATTATGTTAATTTTTTAAAAGAATGATTCTTCTCCAATGTTGAGAAACTTCCTTAACTATAGGAAACGTTTTCCTAGTGGTCTTGTTACATATTCTAAAATTCCTTTGTGCTCAGGTAATAGTCTGAATTATCAACACTGAATGTAGTAATAAAAATTTAAAAGCCTTTGTCAGAAAAATGGATTTGAAGGAAGGAGGTCCACAAATATTGATTATTTCCCCCATTAGTAATTCATACAAATAAATACTTAGGTGTATTTTCCTCTTAGATATGTATGTACATGATGAATCAGCACAACTTATAATGGAAATTGGAGAGGATGAGACTATGGCAGAAAGAGAGAACTTGATTATAGAAAGGCTTATTAATCAAGATCTTACATAAGTGTAATCTGTAAGAATTTAATAAAAAAACAAGAAACAAATGACATCTACAACCTTACACTGACAAATCAGTCATATGAATACCACCATGTTTTTGAAATTGAAATCTTAAATTATTGTCAAGTAGCTTTGCAGAAAAACATTGGCTCAAGATGTTTTACAAATGAAATGGCTATCATAGTAATTATTCTACTCATGGTAAAGTTAGGTCAAAATTTCATTATAAGGTCAGATAATATTCAAAAGGACATTTGCTCATGAATTCAGTGCATTAAAATGTTGTCATTCTGAAGGTCAAAGGACATCATCATCTTGGAATAAATGGATGGAGCAAAGCATTTTCATATTTTCTGGAAACTTTGGCCCTTAGTTCATTTAAGTGTATACAAGACAACCAACCCTATGTCCTATATTTATTCCCATTCTAATAAATTATTCATGATTATAATATTTATGTAGACTCTATTTTGCTTGCATGATTGATTTGGCTTAACCTACAAATTAGTGTGTTGCCCCTCAACCTTTGCAATTCTGTATGCCACTACTTTCTCCTTCAAAGTGTACTGTAATAGCATCCTAGCTGAGATCCCTCTTAAATTCTTTCCCCCTTCTATCTGCTCTATTTACAGCACTTGAAACAACCTTTTTAAAAGGTCAATTAAATCATCTCACTTCTTCATTAAAACTATTCTGATTCTACTAAGAGTCAGTTCTAACACTGCTACCTTTACTTTTATGTGAACCATGTCTTTCTTTCTAAATTCAACTCTGTTTTGATTTAGTTTCAGACAAACTATCTCTAGAAGCTATCAACCATTTTAGTGCCTAGTTATTTAAGGTTCCCCCTATATTGTACCCTTTTTTTATTGCTTATCCTTCTCTTTTAGGAGCAGTCAGATATTTATCCACTTACTTCATTCAAACGTTTATTTGTTTATCAGAATTCAATGACTTTCAATGGAGAGTGTTTATATCCTTTTGTTTTATTCTGTTCAAAACACTGTATATTCTATTTGAATATCCCACAGACTCCTGACCCTATTTGACCAATAACTTTTGCCTGTGTCTACTATAAATCTTCTTATAACCTTCTTCCTGATGAAAAATATTTCTAAACATATTGTGGTCTAATGAAATAGCCTAGGAGGTATAACTTGAAGGGAATAAAGTTCCAATAGTGCCCCATTGCCTGATTCGATGCTATTTATAAGGTTAAATAGATTTGTTATACCCATTGAGGCTGCACATTCAGAATTAAAGTTTCATATTTTTATAGAAAAATATTAAACAAAAGTTTCAAAAACATGTTTTGCCTTTGCCTCCTATTTATCCAGCATCTTTAAAGAGATGGCTAGAATTCTATCCTAGCTGTTAGTTACAGAGTGATTGGTGGACATTTTGTGTTATGGTTAGTTATTTGCTTTCTTGCATGCTTTAATACTCAATATTTCTATGATATAAGTATTATCTTTCACTTTACATACGATGAAATAGAAACTTAGACAATACAATTTTGCTATGATTATATAGGTATAAGGTAGAAGAATGTGAATTTCAGCCCAAATTTGCAATGCTCAGGGCATCATGCCTTTGGTATGTTCTCTTAGAAATGAATTTGGACAGCAAAGAGAGAGAGCACCACTCCAATCAAAGTGGCTCAACAAAGCAAAACTTTTGATGGAACAGGTTTGCTATTCACAAAATCAGAGCAAGCACAGCAGGGCACAAAATACATTTTATTTTTATTCTAATGCAAGTGGTAACTGTGTCTTTTCTACATTGCTTGGGTCTGACTTCACAGTCTTTCAAGATTTGGTAGTTAAAATAAATCTGAGCAAAAAAATGAAGGAAATGAAGAAAGTGTTGGCTATTTAAATCATTTAAGTTTTAAGAATACAGCAGGGCCATGGTATAAATAAAATATGTACCATTTGAGGAAATATTTTTTTCATAAAGATTTTACAGGTAGAGGAGATAAAAATTTGCATAAAAGTCTTATAAGGTGAGAGAGAGGAAAAGGATTTGAATTCCTTGTCATAAATAAAAGTTGTATAGTGTTTAACAAAAGACTAAAATGTAATTTTTCTTACATATTCAATCTCTAAAATCCCTGTGAACACTTTCTTCCATGTGATATTTGGAGTTAACTCTAATTGTGAGGTCCCTTTGTGGTCTCCAAATGATACCAGGGATATCAAAGTTTTTCTTCAAGGTTGCCAAATGCAAATGCCAAAACACTATGAATGTAACATTTATATAACTCCTGATTGTTTTGTGGATCTTCTTGCTGTATATAGTTTATTGTATATATATGTAGTAATACAAAGGTATATGTGAAAAAGAAAAATAATAAAAAATATTAGGAACAAACGAACAAAAAATCCCCTCTAGTGGTTCATTGTCTCATTAGTAAAAGATTTTAAGAATGGTCTCAAGCAGAAACTTAGGGACTACTTTATTACAGTTTACATTACAAAACAAAAATCCAGGTTCTCAGAGGAAGGAGAAGCACGCTACCAGGATGAGACCTGATAGGCTGTGATCATATGGTGAAGGAGGAGGTCCTCTTCTCTCATAGACCTGGGTGGGGGAGAGTAGGGTGAGGGAGAGTAGGGAAAGGGGAATGGGAAGATAAAAGTGAGGTGATAACAATTGAGATGTAATTTGAATAAATTATTTAAATGTGGTGAAAGGGGGAAGGATGGAGGAATGGGAGGATACAAGTGATGGGATAATAATTTAGTTGTAATCTGAATAAATTAATTAAATAAAAAAGAAAAAAATAGATAAAGTTGCATTTCCAAAAAAAAAAAAAAAGAAAGAAAGAAAAAAGAAAGAAAGAAAGAAAGAAAGAAAGAAAGAAAGGAAAAAATCCTAGGGAAGGAAAGCTGAAAATGTTAGCAAGTGCTCAGAGGAAAAGCATAGAAAAAAGAAGAAGAAAAGTCATACCATATAAGCTGTGGTGAAGAAGGTTAGACAGATGTTGAAGAAACAGCTATATGGTGGGAAGAAAGGCTTTAGAAAAGGGACAAGGAAGCCCAAAGTGTGTAAGGAAAGCATGCTTAGAAAAGAGATACAAAGGGGAAAAAAGAAAGGAATAATTATGCTACAAAATGTTGGTGTGACGTAATCCTTTGGCACAGAAAACTATTATACTAGCTGCTGAGATCCTGAGAAGGAACTATTTGGTGTTTCATAACAGGAGTAATTATTCCATCTATCTCTGTAGTATGGCTAAACAGATTCCATCCTCCCTGTGTGGTCTCTGGTCTATGTGATTGAATGTTAGGTCTCTACTTAAGCCTGAGATCTTATTTTATTGACCAGAGGTATTTGCTCTAACACTGGCTTCAGTTTAGACCTTTATATCTTTTCTATCTGGCAATGAGAATATACAAGAAAACCATGCAAACTTAAGTCTACAGTCAACTCAGCCTAAACAACGCCACCAAGAGTCACTGCTGTATACTGTAAATCTGATAGTGTCATTGAGTTTAAACATGCTAAGATGTGATTACTGACCCTAGTTACATATGAGAATCACCAGGCACCACTCAAGATCAATTAAATCATCTTTTTTGGGTACTAGGAACTTAAGACTGAGCATTTTGGAAATGTCTCTTGAGTGACTGTAGTGTGTGATCAGGCTTGGGAACCATCAATTTAATGTCTCCCTATAGGTTTTCTGCTGAAAATAAGTTACTTAAGGTGACACAAGAAGACCCTTCAGAATCTGTCATTATCCTTCTTTCTTAATTGTTTTCCACACCTCCCTTCTTTCCTGTTTAAATTCTGTGCCCCTCCTAAGGTAAACTCCATTTTAATTATACAAAGTGTGTTATTATGCCTTCTCCAGGATCCTAATTTTCTTATATCGTGTATATATATATATATATATATATATATATATATATATATATATATATATATATATCATCTCATTGAATATTCTTTTGGTTCTCAGTGTAGCTGAGCACTTGTATGTCTTTCAAAAAAAGTAGTTATGGCATCATATTTGGGGTGGGAATTTGTTGTTTATCTGTTACAGGTATATTTTAAAATTTTTTAAATTTTTATTTATTTATTTATTTATTACATATAAATTTATACTATTGCACATATATACAATAAATTCAGGTATATTATTTTATGTACTAACAAAATTTCCTAAAATATAGAGGCTATATGTTAATTTCTTAGATTTTTCAATTTCTAAATCTGGTTCCCAGAAATAATAATGCACATACAATACATTTTTCCACACATGGTATCACCTCATACACATTTATCCCTTCTGTGATTTTCCACTTAAAATATAGATTATAATTTCCTATATTAACATACATCATATTATTGTTTTGCTAAATATCAGTATTAGGTTATAATAGATATATTGTAATTTATTTAAATACACCACAACATTTAATATTTAGTTAATTTCTTATATTTGTTACTACAAAATTATTTTAAGATATATAAAATAGCAGTATAAAGAACATATAGTTCTTAGTAATAACTTCAATGTGGATGTGGACTAGCTTCTTATGTGCTTTTAAAAACTGAAACAATGTGCCACATAGCAGTCAAAGGCATCATTCCCATTTATTCATTTTAATAACCATAGGGTTATTCACATGTCTCTTTTGTGTACAGTATCACCACATAACTTGCCATTGTTATGATGGTCATAACACTGGAGTTATCAAGGAACTAACTACAGTTATAATAAGATAAGAAAAGACTATTTAAATTGAATGCTGTGTGTGCTCAGTCTGAATAGAAACATAGGGTTTATTATTGTGCTTAATGACAAAAGTATATGAAGAAATATAATACTAGAGAAGCAATGGTTTTACATTGCATCCAGAGTGCTGAGAGGCATGTTGTATTTGCAGTCAATGTGTTGGTAAAATAAGATATATATTTTAGAATATAAACCTAGGATGGAAGAAATAGATTATGGATTTAAAACTTTTAATCTACACTGAGGGATTCAAGTACAAGCCTGGAAGAAATGACAGAGCTAAGTCAGGTGACATTTAGTGAAGGGGTGAAGGAGATAAAAAAATAGATGAGACCAAAATGATGCTGGTGTAGCTTCAGAGAGGTTAGTATTTTACCAGAATTATTCCTCTTTGTAAGTTTCTTAAGGAAAAGAAGATCTTTCATATTTTGATTAAGGTTTTCCCTCCCCGATCTCCTCCAGTTCCTACGCACTTCCCCACCCAAATCTACTCCCTTCCTTTATCTTGCTCATTAAAATACAAACAAGCATGTAAAAGTAACTATAATAATAATAAAGGAAAGTAATATACAATAAAACAAATCAGAGTATGATAAGGCACAAAAAACTCATACAGCTGCTGATACACACATCCACAACAGAAAAAAATCATAATGCCAAAATCAGAACCCATAAAATATAAACAAAGTATTTGTGAGGTTAAAAAAAAAAAAGCAAAAGCAATGCTTAGTCAAAGTATCGTGAGACACAAAACCTTCAAAAATAACATTTAGTTCATTTTCTTTTTTTTTTCCTGTTCTTTTTTTCTTTTTCTATCATCTACTGCTGAGTATACAGCCTAGATAGACTCTGTTGAAGAGTCCTGGTCAAGGTGTGATCCTCCCCACCATTAACCTTTTATTATATTGGTTTCAGTATTATATTGGGTGGCACCTTTTCTTTCTCTCAGCATAAGATTCCTAGATAAATTATCATTTTAAAAGAGTCTATCATTTCAATAGGCAGATTGTGAGACACAAATGTCTCTTTAGAGTGCCTTTACTTCTGCCAAGCTCATTACAGTAGAAATTTTATTTTAGTAGCTTTGTATTAAGTTCTCCTTGTAATGTTCAGAGCCTCACAGCCACAATGTACTCAGAATCCATGAATACATATCATCTAATTTCAGAGTGTTGGATTCCTTTCACGAGAATCTGGGCCATAAATTCTAATTTGTTAGATGTGATGTTACAAATGTTTATTTAGAAGATTAATCTGCTTTTTGGTTACATCTGTTGAACATAATCTGTTTAATTATTTCAAATTAATGGAATTATAGCTATATTTTTTGTTTTTTGTTTTGTTTTGTTTTTTTAAACAGGTTTTCTCTGTATAGCCTTGGCTGTTCTGAATTCTCTTTGTAGAACAGATTGCTTCAAACTCACAGAGATCTGCCTTCTTCTACATCCATATAACTTTATTTGTAAAATATATGTCCTGTTGCTTCTGTATGTTAAGGTCTCACAAAGAGAATGAATAATTTTTGTATTCTTAAAATATGTACATTATATTTTTATCCTACAAAGATTTATAATCAATTTATTGAAAAAATAAAACAAGGATTGGTCAAAATAAAAAAAATACATCCTAAAAATACCAAAATCAACATAACTAAACACTATTATATGTAAGGTCTTGTTTTTATAATTTCATAAGTTGCAAACTTAACAATTATACCTTATTAGAAGGCTATAATGCAGAAAATAGTAGATAAAAGTATGTGACACTCAATAATCATCATTCAGACCAGATCACTTTACTATACACATTTTCAGATGCTGTATGTCGACATCGATCCTTATTTTTCTATACGATGCATGTGTATCTGAATGTTATTTTAGCATTTTCCTTTAATAACTTCAGTAAATCTATAAATAGGTATAAAATGTTTATGGAATTCTTTTAGAAACAGCTCTTCATAATGTTAACATTTGGCACACTATTATGTGGAATTTGGTCTTATGACGGTTAATTTTTCAGGCTTAAGCAATTTTTCATTAGGCAATATCAAAGGCACTTATAATTTATATTTCTAAACAGTGGCTACACCAAGAAATTTTATTTAATCATGTGTGTTGAGAGTTATAAACAGTGAATTCCCTTTCAGGCCTTAGTATAAAAAGTAATACTTTTAAAGGTATTTTCTCATGGTTTAATATAAGTACTTTCAAAATGTCAAGATTTTAGAGAAAGAAAATTATCCTTAAATTTTATACAAGTTCATTTATCTTTTATATTTTTTGGCCTTAAAAAGAACATTTTGTATTATGTATTTTCTGAATTGAAAATTTTAAATGGTAGCATTAATTATGTCAGAGTTATGCTAAGATATAGAATAAGCCTTTGTGAATTAACTAAGCATTGTTGTTTAAGGGCCTGGGTTATCCCCAGCAGTTCTGTAAACATCAGTTGGTGACTGAACCTACCTATAACCCCAGCATTGAGGGACAGAGACAGAAGCATCCCAGGAAACTTGCTGGCCTACCAACCTAATCAAGGCTTCTTTTCACTGACCCACATAGCCCCGAGTCTGTGTGATAGAGGAAAGCACCAAGCCATCCTTCTCTGGCCTTCGCATACGCATATATGAGTGCAAACATCCACATACTTGTATGTATTGATCACATACTCACATATACATGTTCATTTATGTAGACACACAGTAACTACAGTATGATTTTTTCCAAAATATACATTTGAATATGTTAAATATTTTTAAATAACAAACATTTTAACTCTCATTGGAAGAGTATCTTCTAAGTCCCAAAAACTTCACACATTTCTATAACAAATATTCCCATCCCTTTGGCTTAACTGAAAATTAATGAGTAAACATTTTTAACACTTGACAGTTTTAATAACATAGCCTACCCTTGAGAGGCTTTTCTTTTTCTTCACTGTGTGACACTTAGGCCAAGTACTCAAAGGAAGTTTAGGGGAAAACTTCCTTTGCTTCAGATATATAGATAGATAGATAGATAGATAGATAGATAGATAGATATAGATAGATAGATAAAGGATTGTAATATTGAACTATTCCTTGATATTAAATTTATAAGGAATCTAGCATTATAGAGACTTTGTACTGGAAGGCCCCTTTCTCCTTATGTAAGTTTTCTTCCTGTTCTCTTCCTTCTTTTCTGCCTTGATACAGGATTTGCTACATAGGCAAGGTTGTACTCTAACTTTGGACATTGTCTTTAGACTCCCAATCAATGCATAGGTCATGCATAGGTCATCATGCCTAGACTTACATGAGACTGCTCTTTTCTTCGTTTTCTTTTTTTTTAGGCTTTTTATTATAACTTATTGGCATTAAATCCCGATTGTTATCCCTTCGCTCTCATATTCCATTCTCACCCTCCCTCCCTCTTCTGCCCTATTTCTCTCCCCTAGACATCTTACATATGGGGACCTCCTCCT
The DNA here is from genome assembly GCF_964271855.1 of Acomys minous. Lineage (NCBI taxonomy): Eukaryota > Metazoa > Chordata > Mammalia > Rodentia > Muridae > Acomys > Acomys minous. Next base: position 89,750,458 of record NC_140488.1, on the reverse strand, counting down.
CCACCATCTGACCAAAGTTATTAGGTCTCACCTGGATAGCCTGCATCCCCTTCCTCTCTGTTCTCACAGGGCCTCTCTTGCCAAGAGGAAGTGATCAAATTGCCAGCACCTGAGTTCAAGCCGGAGGCAGTCCCCGCTCTCCCTCCCCTCTTACCCACGTGGAGAATGAGCTGTCCCTCAGCTATATCTATCTGAACAGGGGATCTAGATTCTCTGCTTGCAATGTTCTTAATTGGTCAATCAACTTTGTGCACCCCCCCAACCCAGAGTAGCCATGAGCTGTTCTTGAAGCCACAAGTCTTCCACCATCTCAATTTTCATGTTTAAATTTATGATTACTATTTCTATCTGTATAATTTTACCAGTGTTTATATTGTAGAAAACACTTTTAGGTTATTAACTGAAACCTATGAAAGGATTGTATATAAGATATATTCCAAGTTAAGGTACATGTGCGCATGCAGACGCATTGGAGGCGGGCGAGCGCATGCGTGTTCATGCACGCGCATGAGTGCACACACACCCCACATACACACACATATGCAAATAAGAATATCAATTTTCTCTGAATTAAGATAAAAATGCTAAGGAATCAATATGATCATGGAGCCCAGTGGATTCCAAATCTCTTTCTTATTCCTTTAGACATGAAAAATCTTTCAAACTAAATTTAAGGAGAAAGACTCCACCATAAAAAGTAAAACTAACACCAGAGTCTCTAGACTGAAGCAAGGACTTCAGTTTAGTTTCAGATCCACTAATATACCTACTTAACTTATGATGTTACTGTGTAATGTAAAATTGAAGGGCTTCTTCAAGTTAGGCTTTATTACATAAGAATCAGTGTGTCAATCTAGAACATTCTGCTTTGGCATTACATATAACCACTTTCTATGATATAATACTGCATAAAGTTAGGAACTTAGAATGAAAAATTACAAAGTAAACACTAGACTCAAGTATAAACTTGAATACAAATGATAGTTTGATAGATATTAATATGTAGAAATTGTCCTGAATACAAAGGAAACAACTGTTTTATTTGATCCACTGCTGGCCTTGTCAGAATTCAAAGCAATTTTTTAACCACATAGTACATTTTTAAAGTTGTTCTAAAAGTACAGAGATTTCAAAATGGTAACCCACCACTTTCCTATTTGTTGTACTCATAAATTAGGGATTTACAAATCTGTATTGATTAATCTCAACACCTGGGAATAGTGCATATCATACCCTGAATGATGACTGTATATTTGATAACTAACTTAAGATGGTGGTTTCCACTTCAGAACTCTGTGTAAATGTGGACAAAGTATACCTTGTGTCTGAATCAGCTCAATGGCTTCCATTGTGTGTGTGTGTGTGTGTGTGAGAGAGAGAGAGAGAGAGAGAGAGAGAGAGAGAGAGAGAGAGAGAGAGAGAGAGAGACAGACAGACAGACAGACAGACAGACAGACAGACAGACAGACAGAGACACACACAGAGAGAGTGTACTTATATATGTATGTGTGCATATATTCATATGTGGGCGTATATGTGTGTATGTATGTATTAGAGAGCCAGAAAGCTAGTTTTTACTGTCTGCCAGATGGTTAGTGCCTAGGAAACTGAAATATGCTAGAATCTTAGTTTTGTATTTTACACCATAGTGCCATCATTGCCATCCTTGTCATTCTTTATTCTTCTAAGAAAAAATAAATATAGAATAGCTATACCTTTAATAAAGCAATAAGTTGGCCAAACATATTCTTTCATGTCAATTATTTTTTATCAAGTTACAAATGCAGGGTGAAATATACAGTGCAAACATGTGACTGTATAAAAATGATTTCTTGAAATAAATTTTATTATTGAATTAAGAAGAAATTGTTAATATAATTTTCCAGTGGACTATGTGATGATATTTAACATGTGTATGCTTCCTTTCCTTGATAGCCTCTTTATATTATCAGAAGAATACTGTGAGAATCTAAGTACATTGCCATTTACTGCTGAAAGTAAAGGAAGTTCAGAGGGGAAGACTAATTAGAAAATTGGTGGGTACTAATCTATTGCACTAAGCATACTAAACGATGGTTATACTCTCTTAATATTTATTTACACTTTTTTTCTTACATAATGAAGAGAAAAGAAATGGAAGTGACTTATTTTGAACATTAAAATGGAAATTTTTATTATAAGACACAGATAGATAAGTTTTTGGCTATATCAAGTTTTTCAACTTATGTTGTATATAGCACTGGATTACAAAGATTCACAGTTGTTAACAGGACCTGGATGGTATTCGATAAAAGCTGTGAAGTCAGATGGAACACTGAATGGTTGTTTTCTGTTGATCATCTAGTTCATAGATTATAACTCTCAAACTAGCAATGTCACTTATTGTTCATAAAATCTACCTGTGGTCTATAGATATGGTTCAGTGGCACAAGGCCCTCAAGTTTTATCTCAAGTTCCGAAACATTTAGTTACTTTTTGTTGATGTGATAAAATATTATGACCAATAGCATCTCATGGAATAAAGAGTTTATTTTGTCTTATAGCTCCAAAGGAGTTATCCATAATGAGGGAGGAAGCATGGACAGGCAGCTAGAGCCTGTTGAACAATCACATCTTCGAACACACAGAAAACAGTTTACAGAAGTCAGGCGAGGTCTTAAATACTCAAAGCCTAATGTAAGTGATAAACTTCCTCCCACAGTGCTGCACCCCCTAAAAGTTTCATAACCTCCTCAAACAGCCACCAAGTGGAGAATAAATGTTCTTTTCAGGAGCATGGTTCATTCGAACAACTGCAGATGCAGAAGATAAAAATGCCAACCTTAGAGACACAGAGAATAGGATAGTTATCAGATGCCCATGTTCCTTGGTATATTGCACGGTTATATCAGTTATAATACTGTATATTTCAGTCTTACTAAAATGCATTTGAATAATCTCATACAAAAGTTATAACTTGATAAAATTATAAGTATGCTAGCTAGTATTACTGTGTCTCTGAAGCTTACAAAAATCAAAGCATCATATAGTACTCAACAAATATGTACAATTATTTCTCACCTGTTAAATATAAAAACATATATTCTAAACATTTCCTCAATGTAAAAGCATGGAAAATGTTATAAATAATTTTTCTTGTACACTTAATGTTTCAATTGTTTGACTTTCTAGTCTACAATTCAACTTAGGTATAAACATCATTCTTGACTCTAAAAATATTTTCAATTACATATGTAACACAACTGTTCTATTTTTACTAATGAAGATGATAAAGACACTTTTCTTGAGCACAGTTAAATCAAACTGCCATTTTGTTCCAGGGAAAATAGGATATATTCAGTTGCTTCAAAATTTACCTTGGATACTACCAAAAATTGTTGCCCCTTAAAACTCTTTATTTTACTTATCTTGTATTCAAGTTACTTATTTTTTTTTTACTGGAGTGTTATGTGAAATCAGTTCTTCAGTTACAGGTCTTTTGTCTAAATAGGATCTCTTTTAGTGTCCTGAGTTGTTTTTTTTTTTTTTTCTAATTCATAGTTTAGCCCTAAGGCTGTGTGAGATCTTGCGGTTTCCTTCTCATTTTATGGATAGTTTCAATTATACATACAACTTTTTGCTATATTTTCAAATAGCTGTACATTCCTGACAATGATACTATATTCACTGAAGTCACTAGTTGTGGCTGCTGTCATCAACAATCTGTATATGGCTATTTTTCTCCAAAAAGCAGCTTTACGTCTTGCTTGATGAAAGGCACTAACATGAAACCTGACTCCCATTATGCCTTAGAGATATAATCATGGGAGATTTGATTCTAACATAACAATAAGGCAGCTAGAGCACACTGCTGCTCTGGGTTATTGTAAAAAGAATGGTAACAATTCATAAATTGTTGAACTCTTGAAAAAGCATCAGAGCAAAGGACGCCTAAGTCTTATGATAGCAGATCTGTTTACATAATCCTTTGTATTATAACTTCTGCTTAGAGGCTATGTTATTTAGTTTTCTCATAGGTCATTACAGCCACTACTATTCTTTTAAAACTTGACAATAATGCATTACTAGTTCCCAGTGAACTAGATTTTTTTCTCTTAACTTTATCTCTTGGCTAGCAGTGTGGCTTATTTACCTTACATATATACCACATACATATGCACTAAAGCACTGCACCCAAATACATAAGCATTTATGGGTTGTCTCTCCTTGACCATGGAGATTTCTTTTATTTCCTTGTATTTACTAGGTTTTTCTTTCTTTGACTGTTGGTGACTATGTCTCCTTAGAATGTGAATGTATGACCAGCAGTTGTTCCAGAATTATTCTAAAATTATCCATAAACTAGAGATATAAATCTGATCCAAGACATCTAGTAATCTTGAAACCCAAACTCCAGGTGAGGACTAATTAAAAACAATTGCACTTCCTTTATACTTATGGAAAATTCTGGTCTACAAAATAAAGAGTCGTTACAGTCTTTAATCTTTGTCAATTTAGTACATAATTAAATCACTTCACTTGCCAAATTATTTTCACAAAATACTACCAGATAAATTTAATGCTGTTGCCACTTATTTGTTCCACACTAAATGTTTATATCCATTCAAAAGTCATATATTGAAGCCCTAATTTCTTACATGGCATTTGAAGTTGCAGTCTATGAGAGGGCTGTTCTCTCTCTCTGTCTCTCTCTGTCTCTCTCTTTCTCCTCTACAACTCTTGCTCCTTCCCATTTCTCTTGTTTTGTGAGACCACAGGAAAGAGTGGCAAGATAAGAAGACGGCCTTTACTAGAACCTGATGATGGTGACATTCTAGTCATAGTCTCAAAGTCTTCCAAGTAGTGAAAATAATTTCCTTTTTTAAAACACCATAGTCTGATATTTTGTCATAGTAATATGAAATGTGTAAGACACTTATCATTTCTGCACTTGATTTATTATCTTGAAAAAGTACACACACACTCTCTCTCTTGACACTAAAACACCCTAGTGATGCATGTAATCATCAACAGATTGATTTATCTAGGCGTTTGTATTGGTTAGCTCTTACCAAGAAAATGCTGTGTGTAATACTGTTTTGCCTAAACATGACTGCTTTCAACAGACATGAGTTAATAGTTATATGGATTTGCATGACCTGTTCTTAGAAGTTCTGTATCAGGTCATAGGTCATTAAGCTATAGGCAGATTGTATTCTTCATGTTCAGATACCTAGATTGATGTGGCAGTGGCTACCCAATGTGTGTTGCTTTCCTAACAGAGAAGGACTTTCTCACAAATTAGCAAGCCCAAACATGTCAGCCTATTTGGTTGCTTAGCATTTCATTGATCAGTGGAACTTGCATTTTCCATCAAAAGCTAAAAATGCAATACCTTTATCCAAAATAATAGAGAAAGAGACAATAAGTAAATCTTTTCCAGTGGTAAAATTGAAATTTTTTTTCATACAGTAGGTTTTGGTGGACATTCTGCTTTTTCTTGTGGAAATGGAAAATTCTTTTCAAAATATTTACATTTTCAATCTAATTACAGTAATGACTCAGGAGAAAGAATGTATTATGTTTCCAGTTTTTCAGTTTGTTTCATAGCTCAACTTTTCTAGAACAAATTTAATCATGCTTTTAAGGTGTTCCACAATAATAAAGATGACCCAAGCCTGGGCTCAGTCCTCAGTACCACAGACAAAGAGGGCTGGGTAGGTAGCTCAGCAGTATAACGCTTGCCTATGATACACAGAAATAAACACACACACACACACACACACACACACACACACACACACACACACGATACATGAGGAGTGGCAGAGGGAAAGGGAGAGGTAGAGTCAGGGGACAGGAGATAACTAAAGAGAAATATCACCAGTCCATCTGAAGGGGAGTTCGTTCTATACATGAAGCATACAGGCCCTATCACAGACATAGGAGACAAGATTTTTTGCTTTGTAAAACTGAACAAAAAGAGAAAGACAAAATCTTCAAAAGAGAACTGCTGGAAACTGTAGGGCAATCTGGGTCTGAATAACTAGAAACAGAAATGAATTCAGATTATTAAGGCTGCACAGGGACATCAAGAAGGTCAAACAACTGTCTAACCATCTGAATAAGCAAAGAAGGAGCCTGTGATGCTGTGCTGGGGAACCATAATCACCGAGTATAATTCCCTTATAATTGGATCACTGAAGAGAATAAAATAAAGTAGTTATTCTATCATTTCAGGTGTTACTCCATCATTTTTATGAATTAATTCTTTTCATTCACTGATTCTGCTATAACTTCTACTCCCTTAAGATATAAAACTTTTATTCTAATTTCTCAAGAACAGGTGTTTACAGGGTTGTGAGGACTTAATTCAGTAGTAGAGAACTTGCTAAGCAAGAGCCAGGCCCTAGGATTTTTTCTAGTATAACAACAACAACAAAACAAACACAAAGTAGACAAAACATATATTACCATTATCCACCATGCATGGCCCTTGAGTTACTGACTCTTCTCTTTACTTTATACTGCTTTTTAGAATTTGTCATTCATGTTGTTTACCATGGACATAAATGCAGATTGTGGTGACCACCTAGGTCTGAGCTGTGAAATAATGACTGTAAATAGACAGAAGGAGAATAAAGTTTTACAAATAATATTTGGTATAGTGACACAAAAGGAAATAATTTTTAAAAATGTCTGTTAACACATAATACATATCCACAGTTTGCTACAATGTCTATGAGTCAACCCTGGATGTCCATTACCATCTACTTAGTAGGGTAAATAGTAAACTTTTACCAAATCATAGCACATACCATATAAACTTGGAATGGAGATAATACTAATACATGTGTGTGCAACAGTTTACTTTTATAAATTTTTGTATATTATTTTAAATTTCATGTATGTTCCTGTCTGTGGTTACATCTGCAAGAATGCAGGTATATACAGATGTGAGGGTTATCAGATGCCCCTGGACCTGGAATTATAGGTAGTTGTGAGCTCCCTCACATGAGTTATGGGAATTGCACCCTGATCTTCTGGAAGAGCTGAGCCATCTCTCCTGCCTTATAATGTATGTTTTGAGACACAGTCTCTTGCATCCCAGGCGTGTCCTCAAACTTATTCTCTAGTTAGAATGACCTTGAACTCCTGATTTTGCTACCCCTACCTCAAAGTGCTGGAATTATAGAGTATTCATCATGGCCAACTTATGAAATTTCAAGCATAGAACCTAGAATATCCTTCATGCCAGGCAGCATTCTTTCAACTAATCTATATCCCCCAGTACCTGATATATATATATATATATATTTAAAAGCTCTTCAGCACTGACCATGATAGTTCATGAACACAAACCTAGTTCTCAGTAAGCCAAAGATAGGGCCTCACAAGTTTGAGGACAGCTTGAGCTGCATAGAAAGATTTTGTCTCAAAGAAGTACAACTTAAATAGACAGATAGAAAGACAGACAGACAGACAAGACAAGACAGACAGACAGACAGACAGACAGACAGACAGACAGACAGACAGATAATATTTCAAAACCTTTTAAGGTGGTATTAAGATGAAACCATGCCTGAAAAACAGCCCAACAAATAAATATGAAATAATATTGTCAGTATCAGAGGAAAGTTTCTGGGTGCTATAAGAGTTTTGCAAGTTCTAGAGAGTGACAGAAAACCATGAAACAGGGTGAGAATTGCAGTTGTCTAATGATAGCCAGAGAAAAAGTCACATACAAATTTTTAATACAGTATACACATGGCTCTGTGTTCTCTGGCCCATGGCTGGAACATTTCTCTGTTGTCAAGAAATTCAGTTGAACTCCCTTGCTCACCCTCCCACTCTAATCACTGATAAATCAGATATTGTGATCTTTAACTCAAAGCCACCTGTCTACACTGACCTTGGGTGTTTCACAGGCAGCTTTTCCAAAGCTATCTCCTGACTCGAGGAAGACAGGATTCTTGATATGAGAAGGGAAAAAAGATAATGAGCCTCCTACCAGATGACAGCTGATCAGATCTCAATTGTCATTGTTTTCCATTCTACAAAACCCTTTTTAATATAAAAATACTAACAGTTGTATAACATAATAATCTATAAAATACAAGCTCCCCCAAATTTTCCTTTCTTATCTTCTGATTAATCCTTCATATTGTAAACTTTTTCTTTTGAGACAGAATTCCTTCTGTCCCAGGCTGGCTTCAAAATTCCCGTATAGCTGAGGACGATCTTGGAACTGATCCTCTTGCCCCTGCCTCTCAAGAGATGGGATTATAGGCATGAGTACCACACCTAGCTTTATCAAATGCTTGGGATTGAACCCATAGCTCGATCTCTTCCAAAATATGACGTAACGGAGATACCATTGGCTGGAAAGCCAAAGATAGTAAATGCTAGATTCACATGTGTGATTTTCTCATGCTGCTCAACAGCCTTTTATCATGTCATCTCCACCTGCCTTAAATGGATCCCATATTATAATCACTGGTCACATAAAGAAGCAGAAAAATGAGTATGTGGAAATTAAAGATCATTTAGATTAATTTTAAATTACTTGTACTATAGTTTGAAAATGTAGATTACAATTCTAATGAATCTAATAGCTGTTTTGTCTTAATTTGTGTAATTGATTTCTCCTTTTTTCTGTCACACATTTTAAGTATTATTTGAGTAAGAAATACATTGATGGGATAAAATAACCTCTCTCTTTTTTAGTGTGGACTAGCTACTGTCATTGGAATATATGTAACAGAAATGAGTGTTGGTCTCAAAACTCAAGTTGTAGAACACATAGACTTATTTCTTTCCTTGATTGGTGCTATACTTCATCTTAGCACTAACCAAAAGAAATGCACTGGAAATGCATATGCCATTTAAATTTTACTAACAGATAGTTTAAACATGAACAAAAATGCATGTCACTGATTTATCATAATCTATGAAATTCCAAGATCTATGTCTATATGCATTCAATATGAAAAGGTTGAGAAATTTTATACTCTAACATTTTTTGTTGTACATTCACAGAATACACATATTTTCAAATCTGTTTGAGTTTATGCACTCATTCATGTATGTGAATCTGTATCTGCTTGTGAAGGTCAGCAGGCAATCTCAGATGATGTTCCTCATGTCCAACCTTGTGAGACACAGTTTCTTATTGTTCATGGATGCATATTCTAGGATACCTGGTCTATAAGCTTCAAAGGATCCTCATGTTTCCTTCTTCTCCATCTCAGTATAAGAGCCCTGAGATTACAGACACATGCAGATTGATGTGGGTTCTGGGCATAGAAATTAATATCTTCATGCTTATACAGTAAATGCTGTACTCTGGAGCCATCTCCTCAACCCCTGCTGCCACACTTTCAGGAGTTAATATTAATTGCTCTCCTATAAAAACAGTTAATTGGCATGTAGCTGATGCATGTTTTTTTATCTCTAAATTAAACAATAGCATTAGCTCAACAGTAGAACTGACTTTCCCAGCATATACAAGACCTTAAGTCCAAAACTGAAAAAAAAAATAAAGTTGAGGTTCATAATCATGCTAGTCACACGTGACTAGTGCCTTTCTTATTGGGTTGGGAAGTGTGGATACATGCAGAGTTTATGAAAAAATACCTGTTTTCTGAATTTTGTAGCTGTACCATGGATGTTTCACCTTCTTATCAAAGCAAAGTCAAGTCCCTGGTCTTTTTTTTTTTTATTTTCATTCATCACTGCAATGTTTTTCTCATAGAATAGGTTCAGGAAACCTAGAATTGGAGGTGTTTTGTGAAAGACTGAGCAGGTGGCTTTTCTCAGATAATGGCCTCTCTGGAAACTGAGCTACAGCTGGTACCAACAGACTTGTGCTTCCTGCTCTAGGAAAAGTTTCAGATCTTTAAGAAATGCATAGCTTGAGGATAAGACTAAAAAATCCTATAATGAGTTTGCTTTTTTCTTCTTCTGTCACCATCTATAGAACATGCAAGGATATTGAAAGCAGTCCACAGACGTCTATACAATTAGTTCTCAACACAGTGCACCATTGTTTCAGAAAACCATTGTGACTTCTAAGTGTCTGCTTCATGTATGCTTGTTCCTTCCCCTGGGGTCACAATCTTTTGTCCCAAGTTGCCTTGGCTCTAATTCATGGCTGTGATTTGTTGCTGGTTTGCACTGCATTTTACTGCACAAGGATTCTTGGAAATCCCCAGATAAACCAATGTATGCAATGTCAATGAATCTCAGTAATTGCATTTACCTGTATCTGAACTTAATTTATATATTAAGCCTCCTTTTGCTAGATCCCACACATTTCATCTCAGCTAGCTTAAGGATAATATGCTCCAGTTTTTTCTGGGGGTTTGTCTTCAATTTTTTGAAAGGGCTGATATAAAGCCAATATTTGATGGTGGGTGTGGGTTATCTTATGAATAATTTATCCCACTGACAGTTTGTGTTTGTGCCTATGCCTCAGGGTAAATATCTGTTTGTCCCTACTGCAAATAGGCATAATTCTTATTTCTAGCCATTTTGGTTTTTTTGAAAACCACCTGAGTACAGTTAACTATAGGAATGTAGGATATTTTGTTATTATACCCTATGCTCATTGATGCTGAATGGTGTTTCTGTTCAGGTTCACAATGACCCTGTTCTTTTATACATCTTTCTCTCACTGAAGTTGTGTTACATTCCCAGTCTTTACCAGATAAGTGCATCCATTTGCCTCTGCATTTGTATTTCCCCAAACTCGTCTTTTGTTCTTGTTTTCAGTGATGCTATACTGTTACTTAGGCTACAATGTTTCTTTCACCATCCCCTTTTCTCAGAAACATTCATTTGTCTGATATTCTTGTCCATGGACTGGACCTTCTTCACTTATTCTTGAAGATAATGTTTAGACTCAGAGCTGGATAAGTGCTTCACTTTGGATTAGAAAGACGATGTTCCAAATGTAGATTTCAGACTTTGAAAATCTTCATATCAAGATTCTCACTATTCCTGGGTGACTGGAAGCATGGATCATCTACCTTGTCTTCTTTATTACAGGAAGGGAGGAATAATTTAAGCACAGCAGAATGTAATTTGGAAGAAAATAGTGGGAGAATGAATATCTTGCCACACAGAACCTGAAAGCTAGTTTAGTCTCGACAACAAATGTATGCAATCAAAAGCAAAGTTTGCACAGAGTTCATATTCAGATGCATGCCTTTAACTTAGCATAGTGGTGTGCCTTGCTCATTCATTTGTAAAGATAAAGTGGAACATCACTTATGCCTATAGAGTTAACAGGAGGCTAGATAGTATGCTTAGACCCTTGCACATATCAAAAGAATTGGAAGGCTTGAAAGATGACTAAGTCAGGAATATACTGGCCAGACAAGTATTAGAACCTGATTGTATCCTTAACACCCTTGCTAAAACTAAAAAGTCAGGTGTAAATGGTATATACCTGACCTGGTGATACAGAGTCAGTGTCATCCCCATGGTTTGCTAGTTATTCAAAGTAGTCAAACCAGTAAATTTGGGGTTCAATAAAATATTCAAAAAGTAATTTAGAAGAAACATAAAGACACCTGACATTGACCTCTACCTGCCATATCTACATATCATGAGTCAATGCCATCCTCAAAACTATGTGTTTATACACATACATAGACACACAGGTAAACAGACACAACCACACATACATATACAACACACTCATGTGATTTTCATTTTATACCTTGTCTATATTTTGAAAGGTATAAAATCTTTAAATTTCCTTGTCTTCCTATCTTGCCTCAAGATCACTTAATATGCTTCCAGCAATAGTCAGAAACATGCATAGAATTTTTAAAGTTATGATAACAATATTAAAATAAATACTAAATTATTACTTTAGTATACATGGGAATTATATATCACCATATGAATTGCACTTGTCCCCTTTGGAATTTTTGGGGAAGTATAGTTTTTATTTATGCACCATATCACATCTAAAAATATGACATCCAAAAAAATACATATTTGTCAGCCCCTGGTTTACCTGTACTTACATACCTGGATGAATTAGTTACAGGTAGTATGAACATCAACAGATATATTCAACGTCAAAGTGTCTGTGTTTCTAAAATAGAACATTCTCTGGATTGTTATTCTGAGTTTTGCACTGAAATTCTACTTTGCAAAGAGACTATATATATTTTTAAAATGATAAAGATGAACTTGTAATATTTTGTACTTCTTTTGCAAGTATAAGATAATATTTTAAAGCTGATGATCTTGGATATTGTGATGATTTAAGTAGTAATCTAGACTTTGTATAAAATATAAGCTTCACATTTTGTGATTATTTTAGGCATGAATTCTTAGAGCTTTACCAAAAATGGTTATATAGACATGGAATGAAAATGTAGGGTTTGTTGTTGTTGTTGTTGCTTGGTTTGGTTTGGATTTGGGTTTTTTTTTCAAGGCAGAGTTTCTCTATGTAGCCTTGGTTTTCCTGGACTCACTTTGTAGACTATGCTGGCCTCAAACTCACAGAGATATGCCTGCCTCTGCCTTCATTACTGATAAATGTTTTTATTTCCTCAAAGGAGGAGATGAGATGAGAGCTGTACTTAAGCTTTACAAATACATGACTTAGACTGAGTCTAGAGCATTTCTATCTCTGTCCTAGCTATCCGTAGGCCTAGTCCTAGAAGCATCTAGCCTCCTCTGTACAGTCTAATCTTCTGTAAGCCTTGGCTTTGGAGGCTTCAGCTTCCAGCCTCAGTCTGCTAACCAGGCCTAGAATGTTTTCAGCCTCGGAAATATAGTGCTGAATAAGCTCATCCTTTCTAGTTCTTGTTGAAGTCTGTCTGGCTGATTCAACTCAGCTGTTTTGGCTCTAAATTCCTCACAATGTTGACTGATTTAAACTGGCTTCTCTTTGCTTCTCACTGAATTGCTATACTTGGAAAAACTGCCTCTGAAATCCGCAAACTCACCTGCACTCAATTGAACTGCACTGAACAGCACCAACTTGTACTGTACTCCTGAACTCTATTGTACTATCTCTACAAATTCTACTGCCTTCATGAACTCTCTTGCTCTCTTTCTGCAGTGTTCTTAAGTAGCTTTTCTTTCCTCTCTGTACTCCTGAGAATTGGATGCATTCCCTCCTTCTCATTCTGTCAAATCTTTCTCAAATTTGTCACTTTGTCTGTCCCTCAATTACATGTCAGTGTTTGGAATTAAAAGTGTATACAAAATTCCATCCAGAGGGATTAAAGGTGTATACTTAGGGTGTGTTTGTGTTCCAGCTGGATCACACAGACTTAGGCCTTTGGATTTGATCCTTTGCCAGGGTAACTATGTTGCTGGTTAAAATTCCTTTACAAAGGAGAAATTTTTTGTTTTGGGGATTAAATGTAAAGCAAGAAGAAATGTCTTCATTTGACAAATATCATATTACTCTACAACTCTAATCACTTTCTTCATCATCAAACCATGTTGAGAACAAAATGTTAAAGTTTAATTTATAAAACAATTTTCTTCAATGTAAATGTGATATAATGTGTTTCTCTGGTAATACCTTGAATTTTGTAATGTGTGAAACTAATTTGAATAGGCAATTCCCATTTTTGATTAGATGAGACAAGACAAGCTACACTTGAGACATATGTGGGAGGGCTTTTGACCAGTAGAAATTTTCTAAAAGGCAGTTAGCAATCAAGAATGTTATGTGTGCATTCTTCTTAAACTTGTTTTACAATTTCTTATGTTATGTTATTTATTTATTTAATAACTTTACAGCCTGATCCCATCCCTCTTCCTCCTCTCCTCCTTGAAGCACCTAGTTTGTCACAAAATATTTTTACAATTTTCATTGCCACATTAGAAATGAGAACATTTAAATATCACAAATAAAACTGTGTATAAACGAATATCTTTATTACTTACTCTGAAACAAAAATTTTGTTTTGAATAATTAAAATTTGAAAACAACTATTCTAGTATGTTTTAAAAGTAGTACTGTCTTCATGACTTAACATATATAAAAATAATTATTTTTACCAGCAAAGCAGCTGGATGGGATCAAAAACACAATTTATATATGTTACATATGAATGTCATACACACACACACACACACACACACACACACACACACATACATATATATATATTATATATATATATATATAATATCATAGTGTGTAGTTAAATCTGTATGTTGATAGATAGCCTATTTTGCATGATTATTGGGTTTCTTTATTGCATATTCATTCTGTTCTGAATTCCATTATTTATTACAAACAATGTTACATTCAACAATAATATGTTTTATTGTAGTGTATTGAAATTTTTCTGTGTGTATGTGTGAAAGATTCTTTACATTTATGTGTATATATAATATTTAAAATGAAATTATTTCCTTCAGAGAAACAAATATGATTACTAGGTAGACACTACATGTCTTAAGAAATATCAGAATATTTTCTTTTAAGCCTTCAACTTTTGTTTTCTCAGCTTTTGTTACGTATTGAAAAAAAGTACTTCAGCAATTGATTTTTGTTTTATCCCCTAACAAGGATATTTTAACACATTGTGTTATTTCATTCAAGAAAGCCTTTTCATTTTTAATTAATAACTTTGACTTTCATATAAATTGTAATAGCCATCTGGTTGCTTTGCTTAATATCATGCCGGCTGTGGCTCTGAAGAGGTCCAGGACAGGGTCTCTGGCAGTGGATGTGGAAGCCCTTCCAGTTTGCTTTATCTCTTGGGTGGCCAGAGCTGATGGGTCAGGCAACCAATCAGGACTGAAAGAAGGAAGAAGAAAAAGAGCCCAAGGTTTCTTCTCTAGGGACTGGCTATACTGTGGCCAAAGAGGAGAACTTAAACTGATCATATTTTCCTATAGCCAAGGCTGTAAAAGCGGCTTCTGGCAAGAGACTGCATGGGTTGTAAAAAGAGGCTCTTTGATCTGTAGATAGGCCTGTTTGCCTAGATCTCCAGGAGGCTGATGTAAACTTAGGCCTGTTAATCTTAAAAGGCTGATGATAAAGCCCTGAGCCTGCTAACTTATTTGCAAATCTACAGGAAAATAAGAATTAAGAGACATAGAAAATAAGCCACTAATACACACATACACTCAAAAAAAAAGTAGATGAAATTAGGCATCTCGACTTCAACTGAAGTCAGGTTTCCCAATGTCAACAACATTTATTGTTGGTCACCGTACTTATACTTCTACGAAAAAAGCAATTAATCACAAAAAAGATGAATTGTAAAATACAACAGGTTATATGTTTTAAATCTAAACATTTCTTATCTAAGTATCCATTACATAAGTTCACAGTGAGTTCAGAGTGACAAGGCCTAAAAGTTACAAGTATATATGACTTATTAGGACTGACCTAAATATTCATTATCTAGCTATCTCTTAATTCATAATGAGTTCAAGACAATAGTTTTACCTGTCTTTCATTGGAAGACACAGAGTAAACCAGACACATCTAGGTAGCTTCCTTCCAACTTGGGTGCATGGGAAGTTCAATTCAACTTGCCTGTATTTATGATGAAATACCAGGATTCATGGTGCCATCTGGAGTGGAGGCTTATCTGAAGCCATAAATCTGCTAAAAGGCTATCCTTAGTGAGGCATCTAGAGGTCCAGAAAGGTATTTATTGCAGCCATAAACTCTCTAAAATAGTTTTATAAGATCTAAAACAACATGACTTTTAAAACTATTTGAATCAAATCAGGAATTCCATAATCAGGGATTAATTCATCTGAATAACAAACAGTACATCTTCAACAAAATCCTATAGGAAGTTTGCTCAACCAAATCTGGTCAATACCCAGAAAATAATAGTTCACACCAATGCAGGATGTTTTTACTTTTTGGTTTTTCTAGGCAGGGTTTCTCCATGTAATCTTGGCTGTCCTGGACTTGCTCTGTAGACCCGGCTAGCCTTGAATGTAGTCTTGGCTGTCCTAGACTCACTTTGTAGATCAAGCTGGCCTTAGTCTCACAGTGATCCTCCTGCCTCTGCCTCCCTGAGTGCTGGGATTAAAGGCTTGTACCACCATGCCTGGCTCTAATGCCAGATTTTAGAGAGATGCAACAAAGCACAATTAACAAGGTAGTCAGAGGTTGGGAAGCAATTCTGGGGTACATCACTATACAGACCTTGCAAACACAAGATCACCTCCAGAGGTGTCTCATGCCTACTGAACTTCCCCAAATCAATGGCTCCTGACAGCATGTCAGAGGCTGTAAGCAGTTCTGGGAGGTGTATCATGGTACAGGCCTTGCAAATATCAGATCACCTCCCAGACAGCTCTCCAATTACTAGTACTGAAGTATAATATCATAAATATTGCCTTATATAATGTTTAGTAGTTTTATATTTTGCATTTGGTCATAGGAAGCAGCTTAAAACGTTTAATCAAAATTAAAGGTTAAACCACAGGGGTCTGATATCTCTAATTTGTCTTGCAATGATGCAATACCTTCCCCTTTACTTCTGTGATTAAATTCATTCTGGTTTGTTCAGTTATTGAAAATAGCACATCTTAAGCTGTAGAAGGAATTCTTTCTTTATGGCTGTGTAACTTTCAACAGATTATCATAATTATCAAGAAATAATATTTAGTCAATGAATGTATGAGTGGCACTGCCACAAGTAAAGTCACAAGAGAGAAGATATGACTATGGCTGTGTATGACTTAGTAGCACGTCATATTTATTCAGGTACTAGCATTGACATGCTTAATGAATGTACACTGAATAACTACAAGGAGAACCGAATTTTGGTGGCAACCAGAATTTGTCCTTTCTGCTGAGAAAACATTACTATCTTGAAAATATGTGAAAGAATGGAAATACATATCTTTCCTCCTTTTTTGACAGATTCAATGAACATTTAAGTTTAAACAAAATTTTTTAAACCCAGGGTAATAAATCAATGACAAAATAACATCTTTATTATAACTTATTTTAGGAGGGATTTATTTAATTTCTCCTCATCTTCCTCTTCCTCCTCCTCTAAGTTCTTTAGATCCTCTTCATCCTTCCCCCAGGTCATGAAATACCTTTTATTATTAGTAGAAAGTTGGTATATTTAGTGATAATAGTTGAAAGGTAACAAATATACAAGATATGGTTTGCAAGGTATACTAGATAAGTCTATAGTTTTATAAGATGGAGATATTTGAAAAAGGTACAATATCAAATAGATCTGGTTCAAATTTTGGCTATACTTTCTGTGTTTTAGGATTTTATGAAGATAGTTCAAATTTCTGTAAATTTTGCAGCTATAAACGAAGGATCACTAGCTATCATTGTATTTCTCAAAATCCTTGATGGTTAAATGACATGTAATATGAATCATAGTAAGGATTTAATAAAAGGTGTTGAGATTAATAATTATTTAATTAATGTGTTTAAGTAATTGTTAAATTATCTATTCTTTTGCCATTTAACAGTCAATAGATATTTCTTCTTGGTTTTATTTCTATCTAATTACAAATTGTCATACTGAAATTGTCTAGAATTACCATTGGACTTGTGTTTTATGGATTATGTGTTTGTAATGATGATTCCTTAAAAGAGTCTCTTCAGCTTTATAATTTCACTGTACTCCTTGCTAACTTCTGTACCAAAGAACCTCCTATCATCTTTCAGCCATGTTTATCATGTACCTGTAGTAATAGACTGCAATATTTGCTCTTATTAATTCATAAAATGACTGGTATAGTCTATGTATAAATAGTAAAAAAAAAAAACTGGTCAGAATACAGAAGGTACAAATGCTGGCTGGAATAGGTTCCAAGATCTCTAGGAAAATCAGGCTAGTGAGCAACTCGCTGCGATAGACACACAGATGTTAAACATACAGTCTAGTATATAAGAGAACACTGAATCTGGAATGAAAGTGCTAAAAATTGCTCAGCATTAAGTTTTATGTGCCACAGACTGCAGTATCAGATAATAGATAGCCATCATATGCAATGGACATTTAAGAGTTACTTCAGATGAGACTTTGAAACAGAATCACATCTGTTACTATTAAAACTTTAAACTTGAATTAATTAGTTTCTTTTCTTTTGCATTAAAAAAAAGTAATGTAAGACAGAGATCATTGGCATTGTTTGATAATCTCATAGGGCATACAGTCATCATGGTAGAGAAGGCATGACAACATGCATGTGAGGCTGCCTTAACACCCTGAATCTGTGGTCTGGAGCCAGGGAGAACAGGATGGTACCTCAAAACCTGTCCCCTCCTGATGTGCTCCTTCCAGTAAAGCTCCACCTCCTAAAGTTTCTACAACTTCCCAAACAGCATTAGCAGTTGAGGACCAAGTATTCAAACAGATGACTCTAGAAGGAAGATTTTGATCACCTTTAAAGAAGTGACCAGACCTGGAAGAACCACTGAGTGCTGGAATTGAAGCCTTGGACAGGACAGACAAGGTCTCTGTTCTCCTGTTATTTCCTTCTAACGCCTTCAGTCAGGTGCCCCAGTTTTACAAGTAAGAGTTTGTCAAGCACAAGAAGTAAAACCACATGACAAAGACGAGGGCAAAGGTTTGCTTTAAAGAATGGGATGTGCGGCCAGGAACATATCTAAAACTTCATAAAATTTAACTTCCCTTGGTCTGTGGCCAAAGCTTGTCTTGGCCTAAGGAATAGAGGGGTAATTAAAATGAAACATTTCAGTTCCTTGCCATAATTGTCAATCAAAAGAAGAAACTGTATACAGGACATACAAACTGCCTATAGAACAATATTCTTGAGACTGGTGGATTTCTAAAGAAAGGGGTTTGAGAAACTGCTACAGGTTGGCAGGAAAAGAGAAATAACTATAGCTACCAGCTGTCCTAGAGAAATAACAGCTACAAGCAGCAAGGCTAGGTCGAATTAAGGGAAATGTCTAGTAAATTTAGTGTTAATGGTATTTTTATTAAAAAATCTGGGGAAGCTAGACTGATTTATGGGGTAGAATAATGCTAACTAGAGTAAGCTTTGTGATTCAGAGGCAGTTGACACAGAGAATAAAACTTCTGTATTAGCCAGGATTCACAGTTGGGAATCTTTTTTCATAATCACAGTGCAATGGCCCTAGGACTTACTTTAATATTGGTGAATGTAAATAACACTTTCACAGATATCCAGGGATGGAAAACTATGTTTTTCTGGCTTCATCAGTATCTATTAACTGATTTGACTTGACTTGACTTGACTTGACTTGACTTGCTCCCTTGGTCCTTGAACCCCCTTCCCTCCTCTGGATCTAGTATTTACACATTTATATTATTATGCTTTTATTTTTATTTTTATTAACTAAACAATTTTCTATTTGTACATATACATTTATATTATTACACATATATACAATAAATTACCTTTAGTAAGTAGAACCGTGACACAATCAGGAATTATATAAATGTTACAGTCTTAGTATTTTGGCTATTTTTATTTGGCAACTTTGAAGAAAACTTCTTTCCTATCTCGGTGCATCTAAAATTCTGGGTGTAAATCAGTCTCCATCACATCTTGTCATTATCAACTTAGAACATCTATCTAGACTGGAAAATATCTTAACCCCTAAACAGTTAGGCTTCATTGTAAAACTAAACTACCTGGTCTTCAACTCCATCAGAGTCTTGAGAAGGAATATACTTGAATACATGTGTATGCCAGGAATACAAGTTAGTAGCTTTCCAAATGAGAAGATTACAGAGACAGTTTGCTAACTGAATAGTCACCCAAAACTTTCTATAACATTGAAGCATCTTCTTCAGCATTCTGGTCCAATATAGCTGACAGACATACATGTGAGACAGCAACTATTGAGGACTTGCTTACCCTGTCTTGGCAGAGTTTGGCCATTGAATCTGCCTGCATCCAAACTTGCCCTTTTTTAGGCAGAATTCTGTCTATGGTAGAGATAAGGTTTGGAGGTAGGAGACGAAAAGGAAAAAGGGGGAATATAGAAACGTATACAGAAGACAGAACAAAAAGTAAATTAATGATTCTACTCCTCAACTTAATGCCTCAATTGTCACTCACAAGGTTATTTTTAATTCACTGGTATAGAATTCTGTATAAAGATACAAAATGAGTTTAATTCTAGATACAAGTGGTATAGAATTCAAATGTAAGATTATTCTACACATTATATATATATATTTCTACGCTAATATGAGGTATTGTACCCATATAACTCAATTATAATACAAGGTTTACTTTGAATACCTTGGCTCTAGTATTTAAATTTAGGGTAGATTCTAATTTCTTTGTTTGTTTATTTTATCTAGCATGCGAACAGCCTATACTGTTCTTTATTTTACTTTTCATTTCATATGCTGTATTTATTTGAAATCTCTGTGTACAGCACCTATAGATAAGTAGTAATAGAAATATTGTAAAAGGAAGTAAAATTTAAGAGCATGAATTTAAGATACAATGAAAGTCATTTTTTTAACATATTTACTGTGTCATAGGCTAGTAGTATATATTAAAAATAGAATGGCTTTTATTTAAGAGGACATTCCATAGTTAAAGAAAAATGGAGTATTAGCGTGATGTCAGGCAGAACCAGTAACTGCAGTTTAATTATGGACGAGGAAGAGGCAATTACCAGTGTTGTAATAGAAAATTTACTTTGAGAGTATTGTACATTTGATAAATAAGTTATAGAATTGGCATTCTGTGATTGAAATAAAATTTTGAGATCAAATTTCAAGCATGGTATGTGAAACATAAGAACAACTTTCTAAGTGGAGTAGTCCTGTCTGATATTTTCATAGTACTCTAGGTTCTTTAATTTGTGTGACTAGAACAGGGAGGATAGGGTCATAACCAAAGACACAGTTAATGTATGTGCAGTGGAAGCAGTCAAACATCTTGTTACAATAGCGCATTTATTAATCATATTAAGTGGGAAAATGTTGTCATTGGTACATAATGCAGGAAACCTGGAAGCTAAGAAAAAATTCTCAGGGTATAGCTTAGAAGCACAAAAGGAAGTAGACATTTGAAAGCTGCTAATGCACTGCCTTTTGTTTTTGAGTTTACAACCTCTATTTCCTTCTTTTGGTTGTGTAGGAAACAATTGTGCAGGATTTAAAATACTATTTAAATTTGTGAAATTTATATATATATATACTTATATTATTACACACACATACAATAAACTACCTATAACAAGAAAAACCATGAAACAATCAGGAATTATATAAATGTTACATTCTTAGTGTTTTGGCTATTTGTATTTGGCAGCCTTGAAGAAATCATCTTTTCTATCTTGGTGAGTCTAAAATTCTGAATGAAAATCAATATCTATCATATCTCATCATTTCTGATGTGTTAGTTTTTGTTTTATTTTTATTTTATTATTACCCCTTCAAAGCCTTTGTGTTTTATAATGATAGAAAGTGAGTGGATTCTAATAGGAGGATAGTAAGGAGGAACCTGGAAAAGTAGAGGGAGGAGAAACTGTAATATGTTATGTGAAGGAAGAAACTATGTTCATTAAAAGAAAATAAGTCAATAAAAAATAAATGTCTAAGACAGTCTCTCATGTCATATTCACCATGTGTAGTAGGTCTTTTTCTTGCATCAATCATAGATATTTTCCTCTGTGTCTAAGGAGGAGGATGAATAATAGAAAATTAGAAAAGCATTCACATAGAAATGGTTTATATTAATGCTGGGTACATTGGTGGTTCTTGTTCTGTAAGTGTTAAGAGCTATCATCACTATTTGCATATGGACCCTGGGATTCTTATCATAGTTTGTGATCCTCACTTTTCAGTTTGACTGAGCTTTCTGAAGGTTAGATCACTCCTCTGCCAGCATCCTGTTGCTCCCAAATGATTATGACCTTTATCTTCCTAAACAGCTTTCTAATGGAAAATTTACCTTTGTTAATACTGAGTACTAGCAATAATAGTAGTTCGTTGAATAAATATTGAATTAACAGCAAAACCTAAATCACATGTAGTACATTTTGATTTATTATACGTGACTGTATGCCACATTTATAATGAGTATATATTATGATGAATTTTGTGTAATTTTGTGTCTTAATTTCACTTCATTTTTAGTAGGTTAATTCCTGACGTGAGCATATTTGAGCCTTAACATACTAGACACGGGTTGTGGCGCCATGAATGTAATAAAGCAGGTGAAGCTCTACTGCTCTTTTCCATCAAGTTACCATGCCATCAGGAAGGCTTTCATTTCTATATTTACTGAAAGAAGAAAAAACATAATGTTCTTGCATGCATTCCAATATTCACTATTCAGGCATTCCTTGCCTTCGTTATGAACAGACACTGTCAGTATAACAGAACCTCCATATACAAACCAACACACACACACATGTGTTCCATTCCGTGCACTACCATCAAACAAATACTTTGTGTGATGCTTATTTACTTATCTATCATGTCTATCATCTATCTCTGTCTGCCCTTCTGTCTGTCTGTCCTGTCTGTCCATCCCTCCATCTGTCTGTCTATTCTGTCTGTCCATCTGTCTCTCTATCCATCTGTCAGTCCGTCACTCTGCTTATCCATCTGTCTGTCCTGTCTGTCTGTCTGTCTATCTATCCATCTGTCCATCTGACTGTCTCTCCGTCTGTCCATCCATCCTTCCATCCATCTGTGCATCTGTCTGTCCATCCTTCTATCCTCTGTCTGTTCATCTGTTTGTATGTCCACCTTTCTGTCCATCATTCTGTCTTTGTCCACCTGCCTGTCTGTCAGACTGTCTGTCTGTCCATCCTTCCATCTGTCTGTCCTTCTGTCTGTCCATCCTCCTGTCCTCTGTCCGTCCGTCCGTCTGTCTGTCCATACTTCTATCCCACTGTATGTCTGTTTGTCCAACCTATCTGTCTGTTGGTCTGTCTGTCCATCCTTCCGTCCATTTGTCTGTCCATCCTTCTGTCCCTCTGCCCATCTTTCTGTCCATCCTACCTGTCTGTCCATCCTTCTGTCTGTCTGTTCATCTTTCTGTCCATCCTTCCATCCATCTGTCCATCTCTATGTCCATCCTTCTGTCCTCTGTCTGTCCATCTGTCTGTCTGTCTGTCTGTCCACCCTTCCATCTGTCTGTCCATCTGTCTGTCCATCCTTTTGTCCTCTGTCCATCCGTCTGTCTGTCCATCATTCTGTCCCTCTGTCCATCGGTCTGCTCATCCTGTCTGTCTGTCCGTCTTTCTGTCCATCCTTCTGTCCGTCTGTTCATCTGTCTGTCCATCATTCTGTCCTTGTCCATCTGTCTGTCTATCCTTCTGTCCCTCTGTCCATCTGTCTGTCTGTCTGTCCATCCGTCTGTCTCTCTGTACATCTGTCTGTCCACTCTTCTGTCCATCTGTTCTCTCCATCTGTCTGTCTGTCTGTCTATCCAACCATCCCTCTGTCCATCTGTTTGTCTGCCCTTCTGCCCGTTTGTCTGTCTGTCTGTCCTTCCATCCATCTGTGTGTCTGTCCATCTATCTATATCTGTCCATCTTTCTGTCCCTCAGTCCATCTGTCCGTCCATCTGTCTGTCCATCGGTCTGTCTGTCTTCCATCTGTCTGTCTGTCTGTCTGTCTGTCTGTTTATAGTCTATGGGTTCCTTTCTCCAAGAGGATGGGCTGGGAATCTCGTCACAGAGTTTTCTTTAGCCTTCTGGAGGCTAGCTAAGGAAGACTCTGTCCTGAAAACCAGTTGAGTTCTCAGGAGGAAGGCCTCCTGGGCCAGGAGGGAGCTTCCCAGCCAGATCTCTCAGCTTGAGGGAGTGCAGGGTGGCTTCACACTTAACCTGGGTTGAGACAATGAGAGTCTGTGTGCCTTCCAGTGGGGGAAGGGAGCCTTGGACTTGTAGAAGGCCAGGTAACTGACCACACTTGATTAAAATAAAGACAGTCATGAGTCGAAGAGCTAGATTTTAATTCACTAATCTTAATGATAAAAGAATGAAAGACGGAGCTACAGAGGGAGAAATGGAAAGTGAGTGAGCCCCTGCACCCTAGACCTCTTGGCTTTTAAACAAAGGGTATCTGAATTGCAGGAGCCATACCCAGGACACCTCCAGGAGTTTGTCTCCAGGGCAGCTTTGATATGTATTTCTGCAAAGAGCCAGCTTTTGACACCTTTCAGCCTAAAGTCTATGCTGTTGGCTTTGGAAGTGTCTCTGCAAGGAAGTAGCCTTTTAAGACATTTTAGGGTCTTGTGGGCTGTTGCCCCCAGGGGAAACACCTGCCTATTTCCAAGCATAAGGCTTACCAGGAGGGAGTGACTCCTCCACCTACAGCCAACAGCCAACAGTATTCTGTCTGTCCTTCTGTCCATCTGCCTGTCCTGTCTCTCTGTATGCTTGTCTGTCTGTCCTGTCTGTCTGTATCTCCATCCATCTGTACATCCTTCTGTCTATCTGTCCATCTTTCTATCCAACTGTCTTTCTGGCTCTCTGTCCACCCACCTGTCCTTCTGTCTATCCATCTGTCATCTTTCCTTCTGTCCATTTGTCCATCTCCCCATCCATCCATCCATCCTTCTATCACTCCATCTGTCCGTCCTTCTGTCTGTCTTTCCATTTGTCTGTCTGTCTGTTTGTCTGTCTGTCTGTCCATCTGTCCTTCTGTCTGTTTGTAGTCTGTCTGTATATTGGTCCATCTGCCCGTCCTTCTGCCTTTTTGTCCATCTGTCTGTCCATCTGCCCACCTGTCTGTTTTTCTGTTTGTCTGTCCATTAATCTGTCCATCTCCTTCTGTCTGTCTGTCAGTCCATCTGTCTTCTGTCCCTCTGTCTGTCTATGCATTCCATAGGCTTCTTTCTGATTATTCTCTATATGATTTCTAATTACAAGTTTCCTAATATTGACATTCTGGCCACTCCACACTACTGTATTACTGAACACATCTGATTGATTTTGTAGTAGCTGATGCTTTTTTATTATCCAAGAAGTCTACCTACATAAAGCATATGATGCATATTTTTATAAGAGATAGATATGAATGATTATTCAATCAATCATGGCAAACAAAACTTTTTCATTGTTAAGGCAACATTCAACATACTTTTCAATCCCAATTCATCCTCAGTCAAGTTAAGATTGTTTTTCATTATTATGGCAAAGGAGAAAACATTACCTAGTCTTTTAATTTCTTGTAAATATAAGTTTTCCCACTCATGATCATCTTCTAACTAAAGACCAGCAGATCTAAAGTAGAACTTGAGTTATGGGCTCTTTAAATCCTATGATCCCATACAGTAAAAACTAGGCAGAAAGAAGAAAACATGAGGAGAATTGGCAAAAATATATTAGAATAAATAATTCAAAGAATGTAGAAACCAGTATTGACAACATCTTTGGACTATATGGACTAAAGTTGTCAATTAGACACTGTGCATTTAAAATAAAACCTTTGAAGCTAGTTTTAAACAATGAAATAAAAGCAAAAGGAATTTTAGCCCAGTTGCTTACCCATGGTTTTAGAATATGTGTACGAAACAATTCCAAATACTTCTTCAAATGTTCTGAACCAGTTTTGTTTGTGTGGGGAGAATAAAAGAACTTTTTCCAATTCCACTTATGAATAAATTAGACATTTAAATAAACTTAGGATATCTTTATTTTCAGATACAATATTCATTATATTGCCCTGGGGAAAATATCAAATATAATATTTATCATCAGAAAAAATTTACCACTCATAAATAAGTTAAAATACCATAGTCAATTCTGCAGTGTATAAATAATCAGTAGGAGGAAATGACAATTAGGTATTCATATCTTTTTTTTTTTTTTAATTTTTATTTTTTTTTTTTTTTATTAATTTATTCTTGTTACATCTCTATGGTTATCCCTTCCCTTGTATCCTCCCGTTCTTCCCTCCCTCCCATTTTCCCCTTACTCCCCTCCCCTATGACTGTTCCTGAGGGGGATTACCTCCCCCTTTATATGTTCATAGGGTATCAAGTCTCTTCTTGGTAACCTGCTGTCCTTCCTCTGAGTGCCATCAGGTCTCCCCCTCCCGGGGACATGGTCAAAGGTGAGGCACCAGAGTATCATATCTTTGAAATATACTCCAGTAAGGTATTTGTGAAATTTTAGAAATGTATAGTAACTATACAAAGAGGTACTAATACACATATTAAAGTTAATGTTATTTGCTATTATAAAATCCAATAGAATACATTTTATTAACAGTATTTAGTTCAAAGTATTTCTTATTGTTTATCTTAAACATTGTCATTGTTTACTTTTAATGTTTAGACCTAAGTAAAATTAGTTCATGATTGCTGTCTTTCCCAGATCTACCATCAGAGGAATACTGGCATTTGTCCTGGTTTTTACAGATCATTTTGTTCAGTTATCCCTGCCCACACTTTTGTACTCTGCAGTCTGTACTCAGACTGCAAACCATATTTCTGACTTGCATACTAACTTCCTGTTAGCCTGTAAATTTATGAAGGGATGAGGCAGCGGGGCACAGCCAGACTGGAAGAAGAAAAATAACTTACTCCCACTTGCTTCAATACTTACTTATGTCACTTGCTTCCTGTGGATAACTCTGCCAGTTAGAAAACTCCAGCTTTAGTTCTTGTCTATAGTGACTCTCCTTTGCAGTAAAAGTTGTTGGTGCAGCTTGAGTTTCTTTTTTCAACATTTACAGAAACTGCTCCACTGTGCTCCTGACATCGAAATACCACCTGGCACTTGGTTATATTGGATCTTCCCTGCTTTCAGAGACTAATACCACAGAGAGTATCCCTAACTTCTATAAATCTGATTTCCAATTCTGTAAAGTATTTCCTCTTAGTTTTCAAGTTTTGGTAGTTTCAATTGTTTTTCCTTTTTTCTGAACCAAATGAATTGTAGCTTTTTAAGGCAATTGCTACTTCTCAATAATATTTAAATTTAAAATATTTTTTATTTAAAATATTTTATTAAAATAAAAATATTGGATGAGATATGATAGATATTGATTTACATTCAAAACTTTAGACTCACCAAGATAGGAAAGATGTTCTCTTCAAGGTTGCCAAATACAAATAGCCAAAACAGTATGATATAATATGAATTTCAATCATGTTGATTTAAAGGGCCTTGTTGGTGTGGTGTCGTCCATCCCTTCTTCTCTTTCTTGTTCTTGTTCTTGTTCTTGTTCTTGTTCTTGTTCTTGTTCTTGTTCTTGTTCTTGTTCTTGTTCTTGTTCTTGTTCTTGTTCTTGTTCTTCTTCTTCTTCTTCTTCTTCCTTCTTCTTCTTCTTCTTCTTCTTCTTCTTCTTCTTCTTCTTCTTCTTCTTCTTCTTCTTCTTCTTCTCTTTCTGCCCCCTCCTTGGTAGATTTCCCTGAACCTGAGGGGAGAGATTTGATGGAAACATCCAGTTTAAGGGCTGAGTATTCTGAGATCTCTCACTCTCTGCAAAATGTATCACTGTGGGTTTCTGTATTTGTTCACATCTGCAGCAGGAGAAAACTTCTCTGATGACGATTAAACAAGGTACTGATCTCTGGGTATAGCAGAATGTCATTAGGAGGCCTTTTATTGTTGCCTTTTTTTCTTTAGAACAGTATGATTTGGTTCTATAATTTCTTGGGCTATTTAGCCATAGGTTTATAGTTACAAAAGTAGTGTCATGTTAGGCCCACCAACTTGTGAGCCTTAAATCAAATCAGATATTGGTCAGTTACTCTCACAAGCATTATGTCACCAATGTACTACCACATCTTATAGGCAGGACATCAGTGTAGATTAGAAGGCTTGTATGGACTGGAGTTTAAATTTCTCCTTTGGTACAGTACAGAATTCTTTTTTCCATCAAAGAGGATAGAACATAGAGGTTAAGGCTCTATACAGACATCAAATCAACTTCTCATGTTCAATGAGTTGTGTATGTGTTGTCTTCAGCAGTAGAGCCTTGCTGACATTTTGTGGAGAGCAACATATAGTCTTGGCAACAGCCTGAGTTGGTTGAGGGTTCTCATGGGACTTATTTAGCCAACAACTTGATTAAATATAAGCTATTTCTGGTACTAAAAACTTCATTTGGTCACAAGAGATGGACAGCTGTACGGAGTATCTTTCTCCTTCATTATTTTGTATTTCGTTTTAAATGAGTACTGTCATGTTTGAGCATATGTTAGGAAGCTTCTACTGCATTAGGTTTTCATTTATGGCTTAATCATCATTAGTTTAGCTTTCTCTCCCTGTATTTCTTCCCTTACCCCACTCTTCCATCTGATTTTCCCTTACCAGTTCTCCCAAATCCATCCATACCCATTCTATTTTCATTTCCTAGTGAGATCTATCTGCCCTAGTACTTTACTCTCTACCTAACCTTTGTGGCTCCAAGGACTGTAGTCTGTTTATCATTGACTTGACAGATAATATTCACATGTATGTGAATAAACACCACATTTGTCTTTCTGGATCTAAGTTATATCCCTCAGATTGATTTTCTTTTTAGTCTATTCATCTACCTTTGGATTTCAGTTTCATATCTTCCTTTTCTGTTAATCTATTGAGTGACATCTAAATTTTTTCCAGTTCATGGCTATAATGAACAGAATAGCAGTGAGCATGTTTGTGCAGATGTCTCTGTGGTAGGATGAAGCATCCTTTGAGTATATGCCCAAGAGTGTTATAGTTGTATCTCAAGGTAGGTCCATTCCAGTCTTCCTTAGAAACTGCCACATGAATTTCCATCATGACAGTGGACGTTTTCACCAGTAATAACTGAGTGTTTCCTTTACTTCACTTCCTAGCTACTAGCATGAGCTGTCATTTGCGTTATTGATCTTAGCCATTTTGATGGGTGTAAGATAAAAATTTATATTACTTATGACATGCATTGACATGATTACTAAGGATGTTTGATATGTCTTCAAGTACTTCTCAGACATTTTAAATTCCTTTACTGATAATTCTCTGTTTAGATCTGTATTTCTATTTTTAATTGGGTTGTTTGCTTGATATCTGCTTTTTATATATTTTTATAGAATCCCATTTTCAGTCTTCACTTACCAGGAAAGTGGAACAGAGGGGAGGACATCCTATTGGGACTTTAGACGAGAGAAGCATTGGAGAATGGAGAAATAGAAGGATCCAGAGGATCCTAGAAACCTACAAGAAGAACATTATGATGGGCAGATCAGGGCCCAGAGGTCCTGCTCAAACTATGGCACCAACCAAGGAAAATATGTGCACTAAGCATCAAACCCCTACCCAGATCTAGCCAATGGACACGACATTCCCCACAGTTGAATTGAGAGTGAGAACTGACTTTCATATGAACTCTGGTGCCCCGTATTTGACCACGTCCCCTTGATGGGAAGGCCTGCTGGCACTCAGAGGAAGGATAGCAGGCTACCAAGAGACTTGATACCCTATGAGCATATACAGGGGGATTAGGTTCCCCCTCAGTCACAGTCATAGGGGAGGGGAGTAAGGGGAAAGTGGGAGGAAGGGAAGAATGGGAGGATACAAGGGATGGAATAACCATTGAGATATAATATGAATTAATTAATAAAGAAGAAAAAAAGAATCTCACTTTCACTATGGAAAATATTTTTCCTTTCTGTGGGCTGCTATTTTGTCCTATTGAAGAATCTTTTCATTTTCATCATGTCCCATTTATTAATTGTTGATCTTAATACCTGCCCTATTGGTGATCTGTTAGGAAGTTGTCTCCTGTGCCAATGAGTTCAAAGTTCTTCCTCACTATTTCTTCTATTAGATTTAATGTGTCTAGTTTTATGTTGAGGTCTTTGATCCACTTGGACTTGAGTTTTGTGCATGGTAATAGATATGGATCTGTTTGAATTCTGTCACATGCATCCACCAGTTTGACCAGCAACAGATGTTGAAGATGCTGCTTTTTACAACATACTAGAGATTTCTAAAGTAGTGAATAGACATCCCAAGCTTGTTATTTGCTGCAATAGCATGTTATGAATTTGTTATCTGAATGGTTTCTGCTAGTATTCATACCTCCAGATCATGATAGGTGTGGGCCCCAACATGTTTTAGGAGTATAAAATTGACTTTGTCAGTTTGATATTGCACTACTAAATACATAAACTGATAAATATAATACCTAAATACTATTATGCAAATAACTTATTTATTGCTGCTTTTAGCGTATTAACTGTGCTGTAAGTTCAAATGATTGGTTAATTAAAACCAAATATGGTCTAATCAGTTCACATTCATTATGTATGTTATCTCACTGGGTATGGATAATGTTAGTGTTTTTTAACACAAATTCAACTAAGATGTATTATGAGTTCACTAAGGAAAATACAATTTTAGATGTGTTTTTCTTTGGTCATAAGTTTTATATTGCTTTTACTTCAGAGATTCTTGGTCAAAATTAGGATAAGAAATAAAACATGCAACTTAAAGAATACTTAAAAGTTACGGATATTCATAGTGATAAAATATATTATTTTTCCTTTGTGGATTCTCAAAGATTATATATGTGTCAGTATTTACAGATATGTGTAGGCATCTTCTTAAATTTTAAGTTTTGAAATTGAGGATAAAAGCAAATCATTGTAATAATTATGGAATGCCTTATGAGATTTGATTAACTCTCTATATAATTTATAATTGAGGAAAATGTAGCTATTTAAACATATATGATTTGTTTATTATGAAAGCATTCAAAACTATTTCTTCTAACTTTCTTTGGAAAGGAACTGGGAAATGTCTATGCCTATCTAGTCAAGAATGGAAAGTATTACAGTACCTTACAATGTAAAGTACAGTTGTTCTCAAAAATTTTGCATTTAAAATACCTAAGGAAAAGCTCAGTATTTAGACCAGAAACAGAAGAGATGACACTTAGGTTTAAGGTCTTCTCTATCTTAAGTAGATATTTTACACACTCAGAAAATATATGGATGACATAAATCAAGATCAAGAATAGAACATTTGTATAGAGAATCAGATTTTTAAAGTGCCAAGGATATAACATTTATATAATTCCTGATTGTGTCATGGTTCTTCTTGCTATAGGTAGTTTATTTTATATATGTATAATAATATAAATGTCTATGTAAAAATTTTTAAAAAGAAAAAAGAAATAAAAAAGAATTGAGGTTACTAAGTAGAAAAAAAAAGCAGCAAGGAAAAGAAAGAAAGTAATGATGTTTTTATGGGAGTAGGGGGAAATGGTGTCCCAGACAGGGATGGGAGAGAAACTTGGTTGCCTTAGTAAATGCCTTGCAGCACTGTTTTGGGACAAAACAGATGAAAAATCTTGTGCATATGTGCATACATGCATCATAAATTTTATAATGTGTTTTTGTGTGTGTGTGTGTGTCCCTGTCTGTGTGACTGTTTATCTGTGTGTCTGTCTGTTTTGTTGCTCTAGAGTCAGCCAAGAAAAGTATACCATTACTATTAGAAATGGAAAGGGTCCCTATTTTCTAGGTTGGATTTTCCTGCAGTTCCTCTGGAGAAGAGTTCACAAATTCCATACAGTTGATTTATAATGGCATGGTCTCAGGCATATCAGATAAGCCAGCAAGTAAAGTACAGCAAAAATATCTAAGAAGATATGTAAGGCACAGTTACAAGCACAGTCTTAGTTTAGTACTACTGGTTTTGCAGTAGAAGCCTAAAACATACTCCAGAATTTGTAGCATCTTAAAAGAGAGCTGCTGGGATTTCATCTTCCCTCTATAGTAGTCAGTCATCTGAGTAAGACTACCTTAAGTTGACATAAATGGCAAGGCATTTAGAGCTTTTTGCTTTTGGGACAAAACAGATTTAAAATCCTGAACATAGACTTGCAAAATGATGTAAGTGTAGATGATTAAAAGTATGTCTCACCAAAAACAAGAAGGATGGGCAACCTGAATGGCACTAGAATCTTAGTGGACATAGATGGAACGCCTAAAGTTTTTTTCTATAACCTCTAAAATGCTATGCCACCTCTTACCAAATTATAGTGATCCCAGGTTGAAAATTATATGAAAAAGCAAATTTATATTTTAAAGATTTATTTTTATTTTGTGCAATGTGTGTATATTCAGGAGACTGAATGGGCTAGATAGAAGTGGGTGTTAGTTCCTGATGGTTGTGAGCCGAAAGATATGGATGCTGGGAACTGATTCACTTCTAGAAATAGTAAAGTTACATTATCTAGAAGAGTAGTAATTACATCTTAATTGTTTCTCTATTGCTGAAAACAGATTGAAAATATCACCAAATATACTGTAGATAGAACTGTGAGAAACATAATATAAATGCTACAAATTCAGAATTATAACATTGTTAAATATACTATTTTCTAACGTATTAGTTTCCCCATTTTTAAAATTCTACATTTTTATGTGAACAAATAGGTAACAACTAGTGCTTTTAATCACATCTGGAGAGCAGATTCATTTAGCTGAAATAGAATTATATCATTTTCTCTCCTCCCTTTCCTCCCCCCAAGCCATTCCAGGTACCCTCCTTTGAACTCCTCTCATGTGCCATCACTCTTAAATTGATAGTCTCTTTTTCTTAGGTTATTATTACATACACATACACACACACCCCAAAATATCCATCAGATACCCACCACAAAACAGTCACAAGTGATGGTGTATAGAGGGTAATACTGCTTAATCTTCCTGAATTTCTAATCCAGAACAATCATAAAATAGAAGAGAGAGGTCTCTTAATTGGTTCTGTTGGTGTTCTTGGGAAGTTACTATCCCCTTCATATCCTTCTATCCTTTCCCCCATTCTTCCACAAGACTCTCTGTGCTCTGCTTAATGTTTGGCTGAGAGTCTCAGCATCTGTTTCAATACATTACTGAGTGGAGTCTCACAGAGGACAGCTATGTTAGACTCCTGTCTGTGAGAATAGAAGAGTGTCATTAATAGTGTCAGGGGTTGGCTCTCTCCCTTGTTGTGCATCTCACATTTGGGCCAGACATTGGCTGGAAATTCTCCCATTCTCTCCTCTGTCTTTCTCATTGCCCATGTTTCAGGCAGGGTAAATTTTGGGTTGAAGTTTTGTGGGTGAGTTGGTGTTCCCTTCCCCCCATTAGGAATCCTGTCTGCATAGAGGGTGGTTTCTTCAGTCACCATGACCCTTGATAGTAGGCATCTCAGCTAGAGTCATCCTCGTATCAGTCCAGAGGCCTACTCTATCTTAGGTCTCCAGCTTGGTTCAGAGATGTCCCTGCCCAAGGTTTCTTATGTTCTGCAAGACCTCTCTCCTCTGCCGCCTCCCCCCACATCTAATCCCCAACCCTGTTTCCCTCAGCACTTCCCCTCCTACCCTATTCCCTCTCTTCATCCACTTCTGTTGTCTATTCTATTTCCCCTCCTGAATGAGATTCAAGCATCCTCCTTTGGGCCCTCCTTGTTACTTAATGCCTTTGGGTCTGTGCATTGTAGTATGTTTATCCTGTGCTATATGGCTAAATTCCACGTGTGAGTACAAACCATGTGTGTTTTTCTAGGTCTGGGTTACCTCATTCAGGATGATCTTCTCTTTCTTTTTTTTTCAATATTTAAAAAATTTTAATTTATTATAATTTATTAATATTACAACCTGAATGTTATATCCTCACTTGTATCTTCCCATTACCACCTGGTAGGCTGTTGTCATATGGCAAGATGATCTTTTCTAGCTCCATCTATTGTCCTGCATATTTCATGATTTCCTTGTTTTTAATAGCTGAGTATTCCTTTGTGTAAATGTACGACAGTTTCTCGATATACTCTAGCATCTATCAAGATCACTTGCAGCCTAGGCAAATCAGGAAGGGATAAGTGGTTGGACTTCATCCATTCTTCTATTGAGGGACACTTAGGCTGTTTCCATGTTCTGGCTATTATGAATAAGGCTGCTATGAACATGGTTGAGCAGATTTTCTTGTTGTGTGCTGGAGCATCTTCTGGGTATATTCCAAGGAGTGGAATAGCTGGGTCTTGAGGAAGCCCTAGTCCCATTTTTCTGAGATAGCACCAGATAGATTTCCAAAGTGGCTGTACTAGTTTGCATTCCCACCAGCAATGAAGGAGTGTTCCTCTCTCCCCACATCCTCGCCAGCATGTGGTGTCGCTTGAATTTTTTATCTTAGCCATCCTGATGGGTGTAAGATGGAATCTCAGAG
The DNA here is from genome assembly GCF_964271855.1 of Acomys minous. Lineage (NCBI taxonomy): Eukaryota > Metazoa > Chordata > Mammalia > Rodentia > Muridae > Acomys > Acomys minous. The sequence continues at coordinate 89,716,378 of NC_140488.1, read as the reverse complement.
TTGTTTTGATTTGCATTTCCCTGATGATTAAGGAGGTTGGGCATTTCTTTATGTGTTTCTCAGCCATTTGATATTCCTCTGTTGAGAATTCTCTGTTTAGTTCCAAGCCCCATTTCTCAATTGGGTTATTTGGTTTGGTGGTGTTTAATTTCTTGAGTTCTTTATATATTTTGGATATTAGACCTTTGTCAGATGTAGGGTTGGTGAAGATCTTTTCCCAGTCTGTAGGCTGTCGCTATGTTCTAGGTAAAGGTTCTGTGAACACTCACTTCTCAAAGGGAATTGCTACTAGCCCTTTACCATTACCACACAGGTGTGAAAATCATTGTTCTGCTCAATAAGTTGCTAATGGCTACCAGACCAAAGTACTCTATTTCAAAAAGTCTATATGGGTTCATCATGTTATACCTGTGAGAGAAAGCCACGTTTATCACATTTGTTTTTAAGGTAGTCAGTCTTCCCAAAAAATGCAGTTTAGGAGCCCCAACGTGAGTAGTCTTGGAATCACACAGAGAAGATGAAGGCTATTGCTCATAGTGATGTACGTTTTGAATACACCTACTGTCAAATGTGTTCATTTCTGCTACTGATAAGGCCAGTCCCCCAAATTATACATAGTCTCATTCTGTGTTTATTTTTACACGGAATCTTGCTATGCAGCTCAGGCTGTCCTCAACTCACCATCCTACTGTCCTTAGCTTCTAAAGTGCAGAAATTATAGGTGTATAGCACCCATGCTTGTAGAAATTTCACCTCTTTATGGAGGGGCCGTTAGTGAACTCTGTGGGTATCTCTTACTTATCATAGTTATTGTAGGTAATTTTCTCTTATTATCATTTTCTCCACAGGTATTAAGTAATCCTGATCTCATAGAAGGGGAACATGCCAGTGAGTTTAGTTGTTAGTGACAGAAGAAGGAAGGGCTTGGCCTAGGCAGCTGAGAAAGAAGAGGTCATAACTCAGGAAGCTGATAAATAAGAGCTTATAGTGAGCACTTGGAAGAATACAGTGGATAGCAGACACAGTTTAAGGGCCAGACTTACCTTTGTGTATATACGTTTTGCAAGCCTAATATGTGTATTTAGTGGGAATTCCAGAAAACAACTAAACATCTTTTTTCTGTGGTTTTAAATTTTTATTTTAAGTTTATATACTCACTTTACATCCCAATCATAGCCCTATCACTCTTTTCCTTCCAGTCCCTTCCTCCCACCATTTTCTCCCTATCTTCCTCCCTTTATCCTCAGAAAAGGGAAGCCCCCCACCAACCCACCCCAGCACACCAAGTCATATCAGGACTGAGCTCCTCCTCACTCACTGAGGCCAAATAATGCTGCTCCATTAGGGAGAAATGATTGAAAACAGACAAAAGATTCCATGTCAGATAGCACCCGCTCATCTTATAGGGGACTTACGTAATGCCCATCAGTTATATATATATATGTGTGTGTATATATATACACACACACACATGGGGCCTAGGTCTACTCCATGCATGGTCCTTGGTTGGTGCTTCTTTCTCTGTAAGCCCCATGGGTCTAGGTTAGTTGACTCTGTTGGTCTTCTTGAGGGAAGGATAGAAGCACTCAGAGGGGGAAAGAATGCTGCAAGAAGAGAAAGAGATTATATTATATTTACTTCCTATAAAAATTAGCTCTTTTATAATAGTATACTCTCAACACTGTTGAATTTACTTTTAAAATAATCTGTAAAAAGAAATAATTTTTTCATTCATGTTATTGAGATAATTAGCTAACTGAAATTAAAAATGAAGAATGGACTAAGAGTGCAGTTTAACTTGTTGTCTTGTGTCCAGCAATGGAATTTTGTGGCTAATAAGATCAAACTCCACTGCAATCCCACATTCAATCAAAACTGACAGTTTAGCTACATTATCTGATAGGTCATATACAAACAAAATGAAATTAATTCTGATAAAAGGGATATTTTGTATTCATTATAAAACTATCAGTTGTTCTTGTTATTTAGTTCTACTTCAGAAAAAAATCTCCATGATACACTTATTTCACATGTAAGACCAATAAAAATGTTCAATATTTAGTCTTACTGATAAACAATTATGCTTTCTTCCAATAGATCTCTGGGGTGTATAGTTATTATCTCAAGAAGGTTGAAGTGGTTATATTTTCAAGTGATTAGTTATCCTTTTGTTTTACTAATACAAAGACTGTCTTTACTAAAGAATTTCAATAAAAAGATAGTATCATCTTTTTAAATTTCTGTCAATATTGATAATGCTTATAAGCAAAAATTTGTCAGATTTTTCCCATGGTGCATATATTTAAAAATGTGTCCCTTATCTTCCTTGAGGCCTTACAAGCAGTTATTAATTGCTAAGGAAAAAAAGTTTTGCCAAGCATTCTATCTACTGGAGGATTATAGGCAGTAAATAGTTGCTGGAGGAGTGGGAAACACTGTCTTTTTTGTTGTAGCCACTTGGTAAGTGGTGGATGCTTCTGTAAATAATCATTCATGGTTATTAAACTCATCAGGTAACCAAAATAAAACAGAAATGAATATAGAAGGAGAGCTATTTGAGAAGAGGTAGGAGAAAGTCAGGAATGAGGTAACAAAAGAGGATAAAGGGAAAGTGAATCTCATGAAAATACAGTACAGATATGTATAAAGATATCATAAAAAAAGCCCAGCTCATCATTAAGTATAATTAACATATGTTAGTACAGAACTTAAGAAAACAATACTTCCCTGGGATAAAAAAGTAGTACAAGTCATTGTATCTTAGAGAATGGAGGTCAGGCTCCAGAGTTTACTTCAGCCATCCATTTGCCTTATCCTCATATTGTTTGTTTTTGTTGGAGTATGATGTGGTGGTGTGATGGTGTGATGGTGTGATAGTGTGTATGTGTGTGTGTGTGTGTGTGTGTGTGTGTGTGTGTGTGTGTGTGTATGTGTGTATGTGTGTAAGAAGAAGCCAAAGGTAGATCTTATGATTGTCTTCCTTTGTCACTCTCCACCTTGAGTGCCCCTCTCATTTTTCCCTCACCCTAAAACTTTACTCTCCACACACCCTGTTGATATATTTGGACAAGTGCCTACTACAGGCTTTTTAGGTGGCTTCATGGGAAGTAAGGTCTTCTTCACAAATCTTAGAGAGTTTTATACTTATTTTTCAGTTTTAGTCTTCAAATCTGTTGTGGAGTTTGAAAAATAAAAAAAAAGTATGACTATCAAACATCACAATAATATTAACTCACTGTGTATCAATGCTTTATGCAGATTACTAAATTTGCTAAAGTTTGTGAAGTTATATATTTACTCCAATTATTAGGCTGCTTTAGTAAGAGTTTGTGAAATTAAAGGATTTTTTTTCAAAATAAGGGAAGACTCAGACATCAAACTTCCACAATGTCTTCATTCCATTAATCCAAAGTATGATTGGGATGCAAACCAACAGAATTATCCCTACACCTTACATGCTATACAAGCTCAGCTAAAAATAAGAATTCCACAACTGATATATTAACTCATTAAAGCTCTTCTTGCAGTTTTCAGGTTTGGATTACACTTCTTGGCAAGCCTACATACATAACAACTTTTAAAACAGTCACTTTTAAGGGTATAGAATACTATGTTAAATTTCAGTATTTAAATTACCACTTAACTCTAAGTATTCACATGTTCTCCATAAATTCAGTAAATGACTCAATTGTTTATAAAAACTGAATTTCTATTGTCTGGCAAAATCTCTCAAGCATTATCAATAAAAGCATTATCAAGCTTTCTATTACTGAAAACCTGGAAAATCCACAAAGATAAGAATAAGATAAGGCAATTTCTAAATCATTGTTTATGATGATTATCACACAATCTGTCTGGTGTACCCTGTTATATACAAAAAAATTTTAATACACAAGGTTAGCAAGTAAACTAACCATAAATAAATGCAACTACTACAATACTTAATAATAATGTGGTATGTGATCCTTGAATAAACAATACACGGAACAGGAGCTAATAACCATTGTTACTTCCAAATAATGAGTATAAAGAATACATTGAGAAATTTAAGTTTCATGTGATATATAGTATCTATGACTGTTCTTTGTGTCAAAGATTCAGATCTTGCTGCTAATTCCAAAATGTCCAAAGAATTAAAATGAAGGGAGATAAATTGTTAGTGATAAAAAAAAAAGAAAATACTGATGTACTTACTTTCTTATCCAAGTCTATAAGAAGTATGTATGGGGGCCTTCTCTTCTCTGATGATAAGAGATGAGGGAAGGGAGATATAAGGGTGGAACTGAGAGAAAAGGAGTTGGGTGGGGCTTCAATTAGGCTGCAAAGTGAATAAATAAAGAAGAACATGTAGACACAAAGTCACACTCCTAACCAGGAAGATATTTGCATTTGAAACTTGCTGGGGAAAAATAAATTTTCTTCAGTGAAGTGTCACTGTGTATATCTGGCATACGGTGAAGCAGGACTCATGCCCAGAAGTAGTTGGCCAACAGAAAAAGATACATTTCTTTGTGTGCTTTTTGTTTGTTTCTTTTTTTTTTCTTGGTTTTCTTTCATTTTTTGGTTTGTCTGCTTTGATTTTTCTTTTTTCTTTTTTTAAAAATTATTTTGCAAGAAGGAGAGAAAGGAGGAGAGAAAGAATAGGAAGTTGGGTAGCTAGAGAGGTGTCGTGTATGCTAGAAGAGTTAGGGTTGGAGAAATAATACTATAAAATATTGTATGATTAATTTTTGATATGAATTAAAATAATGCAAATTAAGTCTACATCATTTTTCATCTTTTCAAGTCTGATTTATGAGATAGTTAATGTTATTGATAATCAATATACTAATGACACATCAATATAGCGTTCTACTCTTTCCTATAGATTCCCAATACTTAAGAACAGATTTATGTTCTGATGCCTTTTTTCTTTGCATTTTTAATGGCAAAAAGTTATATTGGGGAGAAAGTACAGATGTATAGCTTCCAAAAACTGGGAGAATCTATCAATTAATGTATCAAAATCATAATCAAGCTCATGATTCTATATGTGAGCACCATGGATTGACTGAATTAGAACACTTTATAGATATAAAAAGAGTTCTGGAGGGACAAATGCTAGGCTGTCTCACAAGTTCAGAGTGCAGTAGCCCAGCTAGGAAAGCTACTGAGCTTTAGGGGTTTCCTAAATGCTTACGGACATATTCCTCCTTCTTGGGATATTTGTCCTGTCTTGGGTAAAACAGGGTCTTTTGGGCCAGGCCCCCTGGGAAGGAGTCTGAACCTGCTATAATCAGGCCAGCTTATGAATAGAAGATGTACTTTAGCCTGTGGTAGATGACCATTTAGAGAGAACAAGGAAACTATAGTTATCTGATAAGCAAAGTTCCTGAGTCACAGGGTTTCTGAGAAAGGCTGAGAGTTGAGTTTCTTTTTCCTCATGGACGTTGACCCAGGCTAAGTTTTTGTCATCATTCTAGGGTAATTGGCAGATGGGCAAAATTATTAAAGGCTTCCTTTATGGCTTAACTTTCCAACCTACTGTTGATAGGCAGGAATCATGGATACTCTTGCTAGCTACTTCAGGCTCAGCAGGAATGTTAAGAGGGAGTCTCTGGAAGGCTGGGTCATGATTCACATGTGAGGAGGAGTCAAGCAGGCAGGCAAATGTAGGAGACCTGAGGAAATTCTTTTAGAAGCATCTGGTTAACTGACCATTGGTTCATTTCACTGTTTCCTGGTTATTGTTATGAGACAGAGTTAGGGTTAGAACAAGCTGAGGAGAGGTAGCAATCAGTGCCCCAGAGGGGACTATTGCAAGAATCCCACACTGGAGTCACAGCCCCTGAAGGACATAGTTTGTATGCTAATGCATGCACGTTTTTCATCTTCTCATCCACTTGTTCAGACTGGCTTACGCAGTATCAGAATTGTTCACTGACGAAGAGAGAGGTGTTTTATGGGGTTATGTCTTTTGGGGGTTAGCAAACCTAGGGCACCCTGGTTTTGAAGAACTACTGATGCTTGTGATGTGAGCTGATTTTAGAGCAGTTGAAGGGCTGAGGTTGACTCTTAGATGGAGTCAATATATGCTGGGATAGACACAGAGTATGGCCTAGGCCCATGCAGACTGGCCTGTAGCCACTACTGGAGCTGTCAAACTTATTCAAATCATGACTAAAAGGATTGGACCCTACCATCATCTTTGTAGAGGGTGAGCTGAGAAAGTAGTAGAGTAGAGATGCATGGGCCATAGGTTAATGTATCTGTGCATTGAGCTTTCAACAGTATCAAAAAACGGGTATTTTGGGGGGCTAGTTAAGTTTTTTTTTAGGCTTTAAGAGAACTATGTTTATTTTTAAAGGAAGCATAAAGCACTTTATGTTTGAAATTGAAAATTCACATTTAAATTATGAATCAGGATGTAATGATCATTTGTACAGTGCTTTTAAAGAATTTATTAAAATAAACACCAAGAATCCTTAGCAGGTCTAAGCCACACATACTAATTCATAAATGCAAAGTAATATAGGAGTATTTTCCTTTTTATGAAATATGTATGAAGTTTATTTTAATGCACTTGTAACAATAAAACATGATGGGTAACTTACAAATTCATTTTTATGTACTGGTAAGAGGGAGATTTGTTTCTTGTTAGTGGAACATGCCTGTAAAATGTGGAAGGCAATGGTTTTTGTGCAGTAAGGCTAGAATTTTTGAAGTGTGGAAATAACAATGATAGTACATGTTCCAATTCAACCTGGAAATCAGCAGCTTTGGTGTTTTGTAGTTCTCAGTTTGGTCTTTAGGAGTCTGTGCAATCCTGGTTTTCCTGCTAATCAGATGCAGAGTGTGATCGGTGCTGCCATCTGGGATCTCCTTCACTAGCTAAGATTTTGAGATTAGGGTATTGACATATGGACAGGGGTAGACATATTGACACGTGGCTATGGCAAAAGCAATCAGTTGGGATTTCTATAGGCTAGGAAGTACCAGAAGAGATGAGGGAGGATAATGCTCTTAGGGTTGCAGAGTGTGCATTTTAGAGTTACATTTGTGAGGAGGGGGCTAGTATGAGGAATTGCTACAGTGAACCCCTCATGAGGTTGCATTGAGGGGCCTATCGGTATTTCTGTAAATGCAAAATAATTTCTAAGGGAGTCTTTTAAGACGGCCATCTATAAGTTAGGATCAAAGGAGAAGTCCCTTGTCTGGAAAATATGGCCTCTACTATGTCATCAACAGGAGTGAGCAGAGACTTTTTGAGACATTTTGGTTTTTTCTCAGGTGGAAGGTCCAAATCCATCAAAATAAATATAGATGACACTTTCGATTCCTGTGCCAATTTGTTATCTTAGAGGTTTTAGATAGTGGAGATGACTTGTACCACTTTTAGTGCTAAGATGGAATTAGAGTTGTTGGGACCTCTATCATATAGCTTGAGGAAGAATAATGTTGTATAAATTCTCAGAATGAACAGCCTTTCAAAACACCCTCATGTTTACAGTTTGGGTTTGTCTGGTCCTCAGGAAAGCATATAACTTTACAGTTAGCATGGAGGAAAGAGGACAGACACCATTCTACAGAGCAGAACAAGCTGCAAAGAGGCAAATAGTAATGTGTTTGAAGCACATTATGAGAAAGGAGAGAAGGTAGAGTAATGAATCTTTGTCATATATTTGAAACTTTAAAGACTCTTCTGTGGTCATGTTTGTTGGGAGCATGGAAGAAGTCCAAGACCAGTAGAAGGATGGAGGCCATCTGCTAAGATAGGTGGGAGGTGAGAGGCTGGAAGCTTTAGCTGTCCTGTCAACTGACAGGAATACATAGAAGGCCAGGGTTCCAGAGCTCACTTTAGCTACAGAAGATGGATCCTGATAATCAGTTCCTCAAATCTGGCTCCAGTCAGTGTCATGAGGAGCACCAAGTATGGACACATAGAGTATGGACCTAGAGTCAGTAGGTGAGAAAGTGTTAGAAAAACCCAGCCCACAGGTGAATTAAAAACTTTTCCTCATACAAAATATTTTGATAATATTCTTTCCCATCCCACAACAATTCCCAGGTAACCTCAAACTTTCTCTGTGTCTCTGTCTGTCTCTTCTGTCTCTCTGTCTCTGTCTCTGTCTTTCTGTGTGTGTGTGTCTGTCTGTCTGTCTGTCTCTCTCTGTCTCTCTGTCTCTCTGTCTCTCTGTCTCTGTCTCTCTCTCAAAACAACAACAACAAAATCCCAAGGGGAGACACCAAATAAAAACAGACAAAAAAGAAGAAAGGAAGAAGAAAAAGAAACCAGTAAGACAAAAATATCAAAATAGAACAAAACAAAGGCTCACAAAACAAAAACATCAATGAAATAAAACATGGATTCAATTTTGTGTTGGCCAGCTTCTATTCGCACAGTGCCTACACTAGAATGTGGTTAAGAGACATAGTGGCATTCAATTGAAGAAAATTGCTTGTCCCTTTGCCAAAAGCATCAATTGCAGATAGCTTCTTGCTTAGAAGTGGGAACTTGTGTCCACTTTCCCTTCTAGGTGCTGGGATTTCCTCAGGCTTTAAACTTTGCGTGTCTTGAGCATGCTTTTATAATATACATTCATAAATGTATTAGTTCTGTTGTGTCTGGAAGGGACTTTTGATATTCTCTTTACTTTTTATTTGGAAATTGGGTTTCAATAAGTTATCCAGGGTACCTTGAACTTACTCTGTATCCCAACCAGGTCTTATACTAAAAAACCTCTTGCGTCAGCCTCCTGAATTTGCAGGTCTTACTGCCAGATCTCGCTTTCACCTTACTATTTTATTTTTAATGAAGGACCACTATAGTTTATTTTTTCCTTGAAGATAGTTTTTGGAAAGTTACTGGTTCCTAGAATTAAACATGTATACCACAGTGTTTACAGTTACCAAGTATTTTCTGTGTATAAAAATGAATTGCAGAATTTCAGATCTTTTCAAGGTAAGTCATGCAATAAACAGAACATTTGTGGTAGAAACTTATGCGTAAAGAATTGCAAAATTGATTTTCTATTTTCAAAATGAAGGTTGCCAATTAAAATTTCATAATTAATTTGTACACAAGTTAATATTTTTCTCCTGAGCTTTCCTTTAAAATGTTAAACTTAACTACATCCTTTTGGGTGCTCTCCAGAATATCATTTTTTTCTAGAAACAATAAGTGAAGGTGACAGTTTTAGTTCACTGAGAATTACTTTGAGTCATTGTTTTTGAATAACAAGCCACTGGAAGAATAAAGAAAATGAGATACACATTTTTTAAAAATCTAAACTAACAACAGAAAAAACTCTACCAAATGGGATGAAAGAGAATAAGATCCATGAATATTTTTAGTTCCACAACTGGACATTTAATAAAAATATTGCAGAAGAAATAAAATATTTGTATTCTCATACATCTGCATACAGACATTTGCATATACATTCATATAGTATATAATGACTACAGAAAGATTAAAAGAACACTTTACTAAAATTGCTGTAGACATTTTTTTGATAATGCCAAGAACTAAAAATACTTTCTCTTGGTGAATAATTAGGGTTTTTTCTGTCTTTTTTTTTTGTAGCAGGATTGTAGAGTAACTGTGTATAATATATTGACTGTTTTCTTTTCCATAGCATTTGTTGGATAAAGCATCTTTCTGCTTTTAATCAATTTTAGTAGTGAAATAACATTGTATAACTTGAAATACTTTGTCACACAAAAATCAAGAGCACTTTTACAAATGTTATTTTGTAATGATTTTAACCATTCATATATTTGTCCTGTTAATAGACATGTATTAATTCACTGTTGCATTTTAAGCACCTTAGATCTCAGCTAAAAACAACCACTGTATTATCTCAAATATACAAAGAGGTCAGAAGATTGTTAAATCTTTCACAAGATTTGTTAGGTAGCAGTGGGTTTACTATGTATCTTTGCTGATTGTAAAAGAATGTTGTTAGATGTTTAGCTGCTTCCTACTGTGTAACACCTCTTATGGGATAGCTAGGACAACTTGGCTCTGTTCTATATTGCTCTCATGCTCCTACAACCTGGCACAGTTATGTTTCTATGGGGAAGAAATGGCTACTAAGAAGAAATATATTGAAATCCTCTTGAGGTCAATGTGTGGATATAGAATAAAATTCTCTCTGCTATATTTTACTGGTCAAAGCAAGTCAGGGATTGACACAAGTTCAAGAGAAGAAAAAAGCAACAAGGCCACATTATAAAAGGCATGGACTCATATACAAAACTATCATTTAGTAGAAGGGAGGAATTTGTGCAAAATAATCACATTATCTAACTGGCTTTGGTCTCTTCAATGAGTAGCTAATTCTTCAATATTATTTGTTACATTAGTGGCAGAGGGCTTTGTGACTATAATTCACCTTATTCTTCAAAATATTAAAAGTTGTAAATGATTTTATGTACCTTCTGACAAATTAAATATTAGAATAAATCAGTTTCAATCTAAAAAAAGGCATGAACTCATTAAAAGCTGACATATTTGAACCAATTTTGCTGTTAATCTACCATTTAGAACAGATGTTCCTGCACAGCATATCTCCCTTGCCACGTAATATTTCCACACAAGAGTAGCCTCTGAACAATGCCAATGTCAGACTTTTTGAAACAGTATTCACTCTGTTAAAACATGACTAAATTATCAATGTAAAAATATGGCTTATGTGTCTCAAAATTAGAAGCCATGATTAAAAGTCCGAAGACAATGGATGTATATCCAGGTTCCATTGAGTGCTTTATCAAATCTTCTCTGATATAGTCTCATACCTCTGGATTGAGTTTCTTTTTTAAAAATTCAGTATACCTTTGCTTAGAAAAACTGGCTTATTGGGATTCTTGAAATCAGAAAATATAATTTGATCTTAGCCTATGAAGGTCTTTCTGCTTGCACGATCTTCTCTTTTCTACATCTTCCTGTTAATATTTTATTCAACTTTGTAAATTCAGATGAGAAATTCCTGATTTGTATTATTCTCCCCAGAGTGGACTAAATCTCTCTTATTTGTACCAGTAGTGCATTTATGACATCAGTATAAAAAGGATTGTAATTATAATTTCGTTAAAGTACACCTTTTTCCTAGAATGTGACAAAATCTGTGAAAACAATAGCAATAGGTAAAGGGGAAAAAGCTTTCATCTACCTAATTTTCCTGGTGTGTGGGACAGTATGAAGCATGTGAATAATAATGATTAAATGTAATTGTGCAACTTAAATACTTCTCTCCTTTGACATGTGATGAAAACAAGTGAAGTGTTATGTAATTTATCTACATTTTTTGCACAACTCAGAAAAACCAGAAATGCTATTTGAATAAGCCCTTATTTGCTTCCAAGTTATATATTCTTCAAAAGAAATGGAAGCATTTCTAATAAGTGGCATATTTGGGTATTTAAAATATTCTTACATTAAATGTACAAACCCCAGACTTATTCTTTTATTTGCTGCTCATTTAATCCTTATCTCTTTTTAGGATTGTATTTTAATAGTTTTCTTCTTCTTCTTCTTCTTCTTCTTCTTCTTCTTCTTCTTCTTCTTCTTCTTCTTTTATTAATTTGTTCATATTACATCTTGATTGTTAGCCCTTCCCCTGTTTCCTCCCATTCTTCCCTCCCTCCCACTTCCCCCCTTCTCCCCTCCCCTATGTCTGTGATTGAGGGAGACCTCCTCCCCCTATATATGCTCTTAGGATATCGAGTCTTTTCTTGGTAACTTGCTATCCTTCCTCTGAGTGCCACCAGGCCTCCCCATACAGGGGACGTGGTCAGAGAAGGGGCACCAGAGTTCGTTTGAGAGTCAGATCTCACTCTCCACTCAACGGTGGAGAATATCATGTTCGTCGGCTAGGTCTTGGTAGGGGTTCGAAGTTTACTGCCTATTTATCCTTGGCTGGTGCCTTAGTAGGGCTTCCTCAAGACCTAGCAATCCCACTCCTTGGAATATACCCAGAAAATGCCCTAACACACAGCAGGGACATATGCTCAACCATGTTCATAGCTGCTTTATACATAATAGCCAGAACATGGAAACAGCCTAAGTGTCCCTCAATAGAAGAATTGACTAAGAAACTGTGGTACATTTACACTATGGAGTACTACTCAGCTATTAAAAACAAGGAATTCCCGAAATTTGTGGACAAATGGATTGACCTAGAAATTATCATAATGAGTGAGTTCACCCAGAAGCAAAAAGAGACAAACGGTATATACTCACTTATATCAAAACACTAGCCCAAGGGATACGTCCCATGAAAAACTTTACTTACCAAGAAAGTGGGTCAGAGGAGAGGACATCCTATTGAGACTTTAGGCGAGAGTAGCATGGAAGAATGGGGAAATAGTAGGACCCACAGGGTCCTGGAAACCTACAAGAAGAACTTTATGACAGGCAGATCTGGGTCCTGGGGTCCTCCTCAAACTAAGGCACCAGTATTTTAATAGTTTTAAACATGCTTTCAAGGTTTCTTATGGTGGGAAATTTTCAATTTAGTTAATGATAACAAGAGAATCATTTTTGAAAACTTTAGACTAAATTGTGTTGTTGAGTTACTGCTATGGAGCAGTCTTTTGTATGTTTGTTAGGAGTGCCAGACATACTGATGTCCAGAGGAGTTAATGGAATTCTTAAAGTTGAGCAATATAACAACTTAAAGCTTGAGACTTTTATTCAATTTTTGCAGTGTTTTTGCATGTGTATGTATTTATGGGTGTCTGTCCTTGATTGAATACATGAGCATGTGTGCTTGTGAATATGTGGAGGTCAATATTTACCTTTACTTGCAGTATTTGAGAAAGGGAATTGTGTTCAACACTCCAAATACCTCAGTAGGTGGGCAATGGGCTTCCAGATATTTCCCTCTCTCCATCTCCCTTCTGATTCAGGGGCCCTGGAATTATAGAAACATGCACCCATCTTAAAGAGGGTGTTGAGGAATTTGAGCTCAGGTTATCACATTTGTGAAAAATTTGCTTTATCCAAAGGATTACCTTTACAACACCAAGCTTGAGAAAGTATCATAATTTATATGTGAGAATTACCACTGTGCCTGTTATCTTGTCACAAAATCAGCCCAGCATAAGGAATAACTATTTTTATAAATTAGCATGTGACATTCAGAAACTGAAAAGGAAAACAGAAAGAACTGATTACATGAAAACATTGCTTTCTTGTAGGAGTGGAGATATAGCTAAGTGATTAAGAGCACATCTTGCTCTTGCAGAGGACCTGATCTAGGTTTGGTTCCCAGGGTCCATATTGTGATCTACAACCATATATAACTGTATATCCAAGAGTAGGACACCCTTATCTGACCTCTGTGTATACTGTAGGCATGTGACATAAACATAGACGCAGGAAAAGGCTCACACCCATAAAACAAAATAAAAAAAGTAAAAAAAAAAACCTTTAAAATTGCATTTTTGAGATTATGAATATTATACATTTTAATTACTTCTCACTAACAATGAATGATATAATAAACAAATAATCATAACAAGAATTTAGACACTAGAGAGTGGTTTAGAGATAGGCAGGAGGAGTACATTTAAAGATGTATGTTAATACTTATGACTTTAGAAAAATTATTGGTATTTTTCTATGCTGCAAATTTATCATCTATAAAATAGAGATTAATTTCCTTGATTATTGTAAAAATTAATTAAAGCAAAATATGTAACATACACTAATTTTTGGCTGAAATACTAGTGAATCAATGCTTATAAAACTGTTTATGGAAAAGCTGATATTCAACCATATAAAACTACAAGATTTGCAATGTCCTCTGGATCAACTTTTTAGAAGGAAATGGAATTATAAATTACATATTGGTCTTTCCTTGCATATTGTATGCCATTTAACCTTGTGACTCCTTTGATTTGGTACTGTCTATAAAGAGGCATTCAATATCGTCATTGAAAAACAGATTATGAATTGGTAGGGCTGATTTCCTAAGTTGGCAGCAGAATGGAACTAGAAAAAAAATAGCCATGTTGTATCACACACATTCAACACATACAATTGTTCTGTCTTGTAACTAGGAAACTACATATACAATATAAAGAAAATTTATTTTTATTAATTATAGGATATATGAATACTAATGGATAATTTGCCCTTTTACTACATCTAAAAAAATAAAATATTCTTTATACATCTTATATTCTGTCTAGTTCTAAATGCTGATAGGTTGCATTTTATCAGGAAGCTTACTTATTATGTAGTATGTATATAAAATATATATAGTTATGTATGTGTATGTCTATGTTTGTATGTGTATGTTTACTTTGAAACAAAATGCTTCATATTACCAACATTGTGCCATATTTTATATAAAAATGATTATTTGGATATATCATAAGTGAATTCTGTGTCTATACTTAGATTCCAAATATAAATAAGTTTCTTATGTGATTTAATTGAAAATGTAAAGGTATATTTCATGACTTCAAATTATAAGGAGTATGTAGTTCTAATAAAAGAAAAATATCTAAATTAGTATATTTATTTATAGTTATAATGTTATATATTTTTTTCCTTTATTAATTTATTCTTGTTACATCTCAATGGTTATCCCATCCCTTGTATCCTCCCATTCTTCCCTCCCTCCCATTTTCCCCTTATTCCCCTCCCCTATGACTGTTGCTGAGGGGGATTACCTCTTCCTGTATATGCTCATAGGATATCAAGTCTCTTCTTGGTAACCTGCTGTCCTTTTTCATTTGTTAAGGTTATATAAAACAATATATGATAGAAAATTACCAAAGTTTCCAAATTTTGGTTTTAGAAAACCTGGGCAAATGAACTAGTACTATTCTTGGTAATTTACAGATAAGAAATCACAAACTTAAGTAAAGGATTCAGTTTTTTTTTCAAACAATGCTTGAAAGACATGGACCTGATCAGACAATGAATGTGCTGACATTGTTTAAGCATTCTCCTTGGAATATACCCAGAAGATGCTCCTGCACACAACAAGAAAATTTGCTCAACCATGTTCATAGCAGCCTTATTCATAATAGCCAGAACATGGAAACAGCCTAAGTGTCCATCAGTAGAAGAATGGATAAAGAAACTGTGGTACATATACACTATGGAATACTATTCAGCTATTAAAAACAAGGACTTCCCGAAATTTGTGGATAAATGGATTGAGCTAGAAATGATCATAATGAGTGAGTTAACCCAGAAGGAGAAAGACTCAAATGGTATATACTCACTTATATCTGCATATTAGCCCAAGGAGCATGTCCCACGAAAGCCTTCACTTACCAGGAAACTGAGACAAAGGAAAGGACATTCTAGTGGGACTCTAGATGAGAGAATCATGGGAGAATGGCAAAGTAGAAGGATCTAGAGGGTCCTAGAATCCTTTGGTGTTTAAAACAAACCATTTCTTGATAATGACTTGATTTCAATCTACTGTGTTGTTATTGTTGTTGTTACTGTTCAATTTTCTTATGTGCAATCTGCTTGAGTACTTTTTTGTGTACTTAGTACTATAACATACATATTGTATGCTAGTGATTATGTTTTATAAAGACTTGCTGCTGAGTAACATTTTGTAACTGGAGAGAATGTGAAAGTATTATATTACATAATTTAGCTGTTGAATACTTCTTAGCTCCAAGGAATAAATTGGCTTCCTCTTTATTATCTTTGTATTTAGATTCCAGTGCTATTCCTGGCACATAGGAGTCACTAAAAGTATATAAATTTGGGTGATAATGAATAAATACATGTTGATATTCCTCTGATAAAGCCTAAGAACATCCCAGAACTTTGATAGATTTGAATTTTTGCAATGGCATTGCAACAGATAAAATTGCTAGATTAAGCCTGAAGAAGAACATTTGGCCTTTCAGTTCCTTCCTGACATGGATGTCTGTGGCATTTTTTTTTCCCGCAATGTGTGAAGTATCAAAATACTCTTTGTTTACCTACCTGGGCTCACTTCCTTTTTCTATGCTGTGTGACTAGCTTGCCTGCACCAGATTCTCCTACTTCAGGACCTCTGGGTGGGTTTGGTCAATGGTAGGTGTTAAAGAAAACAAGATATAAGGAACATAGAAAGAAAGATCAGTGTAAATTTACCACAGTTTCTTTATCCATTCTTCTACTGAGGGACACTTAGGCTGTTTCCATGTTCTGGCTGTCAAGAATAAGGCTGCTATGAACATGGTTGAGCATATGTCCTTGTTGTGTGCTTGTGCATTTTCTGGGTATATTCCAAGGAGTGGAATAGCTGGGTCTTGAGGAAGCCCTATTCCCACTTATCTGAGATAGCACCAGGTTAGATTTCCAAAGTGGCTGTACTAGTTTGCATTCCCACCAGCAGTGAAGGAGTGTTCCTCTCTCCCCACATCCTCGCCAGCATGTGGTATCACTTGAATTTTTGATCTTAGCCATTCTGATGGGTGTAAGATGGAATCTCAGAATTGTTTTGATTTGCATTTCCCTGATGACTAAGGAGGTTGAGCATTTCTTTAAGTGTTTCTCAGCCATTCGATATTCCTCTGTTCAGAATTCTCTGTTTAGTTCTGAGCCCCATTTCTCTATTGGGTTATTTGGTTTGGTGGTGTTTAATTTCTCAAGCTCTTTATAAATTTTGGATATTAGACCTTTGTCAGATGTAAGGTTGGTGAAGATCTTTTCCCAGTCTGTAATCTGTCGCTTTGTTCTCTTGACATTGTCTCCTGCCTTAACAGAAGCTTCTCAGCCTCATGAGGTCCCATTTATTAATTGTTGACCTTAAGGCCTGGGCTGTTGGTATTCTATTCAGGAAGTTGTCTCCTGTGCCAATACTACTCAACTATTAAAAACAAGGAATTTCTGAAATTTTGGACAAATGGATTGACCTAGAAATGATCATAATGAGTAAGTTCACCCAGAAGCAGAAAGAGTCAAATGGTATATATTCACTTATATCTGGACATTAGCCCAAGAAGCATGTCCCATGAAAGTCTTCACTTTCCAGGAAAGTGGGACAGAGGGGAGGACAACTTATTGGGACTCTAGATGAGAGAAGCATAGGAGAATGGGGAAGTAGAAGGATCCAGAGGGTCCTAGAAACCTACAAGAACATTATGATGGGTGGATCTTGGCCCAGGGGTGCTGCTTAAACTATGGCACCAGCCAAGGACAGTACATGCATTAACTTTGAACCCCTACCCAGATCTAGCCAATAGATAGGACATTCTCCAAAGTTGAGTGGAGAGTGGGGACTGACTTTCACATGAACTCTGGTGTCCCATATTTTACCACGTCCCCTGGAAGGGGAGGCCTGTTGGCACTCAGAGGAAGGATAGCAGTCTACCAAGAAGAGACTTGATACCCTATGAGCATATACAGGGGGAGGAGGTCCCCTTCAGTCACAGTCATAGGGGAGGGGAGTAGTGGAAAAGCAGGAGGGAGGGAGGAATGGGAGGATACAAGGGATGGGCTAACAATTGAGATGTAATATGAATGAATTAATAAAATATTTAAAAATATAAAAAAGAAAGATCAGGATAATGCATGATGGGAGTTCCTCTCCTGTCTCTTGGGCAGTCTTCTTGATTATTTCATTGTCCACAGACCAAAAACTGTTCTCTTCACTGAGTCTGGGAGTAAACATATTTCCCTGTGATTAGTTCCAAGGGTTTCATAAGACTTTATCTTCATCTTTGAAAACATTTTTATAAGCTTTTATAACATTACTCATTCTTGCAAGGCCTTTCGGATCTTCATAACAAAGTTGGGCTCTGACTCCTTTGTAGGGACATTTAACAGGAAGAACATTTAATTTGAGTTTACTGAATGCTTTCTCAGGTAAAGACTATATTGAATACCTTTATTTTTTAACCATTTAATCTTTATGTTATCAAATTAATTAGTACGTTTCATCACTCTGAGGCAAAGAACACAGAGAGGAATTGTCAAGAAGTATGAATATTATGTTCCAATACTGGAATAAATTCATAATAGTAGCATCTTTTAGGCATATCTTATATTAAAACCCAATTCTTATATTTTTCACATCATCACCACAAATTGGATAATAATATATCTTCTTTTTTTCAAAAATGGAAATAGAGTGAATGCATGGATAAGAGAGGAGACTTTCTCAAGATCTCATAGGGAGAATACAGAATATATAGATTTCAATATAGGCATTTTGAATGTAGAGTACACTTTATTATTCACAAAATTACAACTTCTTATGCTTTGTAAACATCACTTCATCAGTGTGAAATTTTTTTCTTTCTAAATTCTGTCCATATAAGCGATATCCCTTTCAATCATTATATCCCTAAAAATTAAAGATGACACAAGTTTTTTGAGAGACTTTTGAGTCATTATTATGTGTTACTAAAAACAGCATAGTGGTCATTATTGAGGAAGCGGTGTGAGGTTGCTACTAGGGCATAAGTCATATCCTGCTTCCATTTGTAATTGCTGGTAATATAAATGTATTAATGTACAAAGATTATTTGAGCTCTACAACTTAACATATGTGTTTCTTATATGTATAGTGTATGCTGCAATACCATCTTTGTATTTTTTAAACTGTACCTAAGAAAATAATCACCTATGAAAGGTGTCTGTTTACACTGCAGTGGGCTGCACTATTTTGTGGTGAGCAATTGAGCAACATTGCTTGCTTTCCAGGACATTTTGAGCCCTCACTTTTGCAGTTCTTTTTGGTGTTTCCAGTGTCCAGACATTTTTAACCACAGAGCATTCTTGACTTTCTGAGCAACAGATATATCCATGGCTTGACCTTTCTGAAACCAGAAGGCCATGCTAAATTATCCTTGTGCTCTTTACCTCTTACTGGAACATTGTATTGATCCTTCAATATTTTCAGGTTAAAAGACCAATGCAACTCGGAAGAGTCAGAGGCCACTTAAACTGCTTCACAAATGCATTTCTGAGCTTTGAACAGTTTTATAAAACATTTTAATTTTTTTTTCACTTTACTGATGCCTCCTCATAATATTTTGTAATGTTGTCTGCATTTCTGTATTTCTCAATTCCTTGCTGACAATGCTGGAGAAGGACTATTATCTTACTATCGTTTCATCTTGCTATTTGGGTTAGCAAAGAAGTCAATAACTGAATGTATGAATCTGCTGAGTAATGTCAAAAGTTCACTGAGTTCATTTAATAAAGAAGCCATTAGTCATGAAAGTAACTGAAGAAAGAGAACCACAGAGCCATGTAGCACAAAAAGGATGTGGCACTTTATATGTTTTACAAAATCATTTTCTGCACTTAAAAAGAAAGCCATTAATGATAGAATCTTAGATAAATAATAGTGCTTTCATAATCCCAAATGTCACTTATGAGAAGAAGATGTGACATATATCAAACTTGTAACAGGAAAGAAGCCAAGATTTAATTTAAAATAGCAAAAGGAGCAACAGAACAAAAGCACTAATCTTCTATGGGCTTCCCCATCTATAGGTAACATTTCTTATTTTCAGAGATTGTATATGGACAATTAGAGGTCCCCTTCCTTACATCTGCTCTTGTAGGAACTTAAAATCATATGACTTGCAAATGAGTTCAACATTCTCCATTAGATTTAATAACATGCTAAACTTTCATATGTACCCAAAACTTAGCACTAGATAGAGAAACAGTAAAAGAAGAATAAACCATTGTAATCATCCTATATTTTTTAAGTGTGGATTAAGGTGGCCAGTCCTAGGCAATACCTAGATATATTTTGCTTCATTTCAACTTCATAGGTGTGCTTTAAGCTATTATTGTGTCAGTTTCCATTAAACCAATCAGTACAAATATTTACTTACTTTATTAGGATACCACAGCTAGTGAACAGAGCACTTGAGCTCTAATGGTAGCCTCTCCTTTCTCTGGAGCATGTGTGCCTTTTACTGTATAATATTGTAACTCTGTCCAACTAGTAGGGAGTACTTAATATCAAGAGCAAGATACAGGAGTAATGAAATGCTTATTTGTTGGGTAGTCATACTACATGTTGACTAAGCATCTGAAGCTCAGTGACATTTAAGTGAGAATTGCTTTACTAGGTGGGAGTTTTACTCAAAACTACTTAGTATGTATTTATATGTTAGGGTAAACATACATTAAAATGGGAGGGTAAAAACTATTTCAACATAGGTTTTCTTTCTTTCTTTTTTCTTTTTCTTTTTCTTTTCTTTTCCTTTTTTTTTTTTTTTGTTTTTTTTTTTTGTTTTTTCAAGACTGGATTACTCTGTGTAGCCTTGGCTATCTTGGACTCACTTTGTAGACCAGGATGGCCTCAATCTCACAGCAATCCGCCAGCCTCTGCCTCTCAAGTGCTAGGATTAGAGGTGTGTGCTACTATGCCTGGCACAACATAGGTTTTTACAGAACTATTCAAGCTCCAGATACTAAAGAGTTGATCCTGCCGTATCTAGGGAATATTCACTCAGTCTAATTTGCTGGAAGCATGTTCCTTTTAGATGGAAGAAACATGGCTTGGATTTCTTTTATCTTGCTTCAGTGAAATACTGATTATATATAGGCTGTGAAAATTGATAAAATAGTAAGATCAGACTTTGTCCTTACAACCCATTTCTTCCTTGCATTAAGATCATTAACTAGTTACACTTGAAACCTGTAACTAGACCAGAGTCGCTTGCTCCTTCTCCACTTTGGTTGACTTTAGCATGAAAGGGAAAACGATAAGGAGTCTGTGTCACATTAGGGCTATAGGCAATTCTCTCAGCCTGCTGGCCTTTGTCCCTACTCATTTTTTTTAAATATCAAAACATATGGTTGGTGCTAAATGATCTTTATGTTTGATGCCCTGAGCTATACTTCATATTTATCAGCTTCTATTCTTCTTTTATGTATAAATGTCATTTTGTCATCCATGTTCTTCTTATTTTGTCAGAGTTTATATGACAAGCAATATTGATGCATAGTATAGCCTAAGAATAACTATCTTTATCACAAAAATTCATTTGTTTTTCTTTAAATTATGGTATATTGCTATCTGCAAGAATCTTATCTTTTCAAATTATTTATTATATTTTAAGAATCTTGTCTTGATAATTTTAAAAGAAATTATTTTCTCATTAGCATCTGTAAAATTTGCTCCTAAAATAAACATCATTTAAAGATGCATTTTAATTCACTTGACAAAAAAATCCTTAGTATTACTTATGCTTACATATGAAGATTGTGATGGTAGTATTAGGAAGTCTACTCTTATCATTTCAGAGTAAATGTTACTGTTGTTTTAAGATTAGCTTCTGTGTTACGTGTCATAAACCTACTTTAAGAACTTCCAGCATGTTAATTTTTTTGTTATTTTCTTTCTTCCTCTGAAAGTTTCAAAAAGAACTATTGAGCATATTTTCTATACAAAAATATTTTGTGAAAAATTGTCCAAAGTTTTGATATCATGTCCCAAATACTGAGCATACAAGAATCAGTGACGTACCAGCAAGCACTAAGTTTTTCTTCGTAGAAGGCACCTTAGCATCCACAGTTCCCATCATTGACACTGCTGCCTGGTTGTAGGAAGAATCCAATGTTTATGTCTTTAGTCTTAGTACCATCAAAGTTGTCAATTTTCTGGTATCCAGGGATCTTTTTGACAAATGAGTTTCAAAGTTTGTTTGCAATTAAGTAGCTCATGAGAACGAGTAAAATAGCTTAAAGTTTATGCCAGCCATTTGGTACTCGGGGGAAGCAATTCCTGATTCTAAACCATGCATTCTGGTATTTTCCACAGTTATTTTCTCCTGGACACACTGATTTCTAGTGTGTGGTATTATCCTTCATGAACTTGTGTCAGAGCTGAGCACTGTGTGTCTGATTTATCAACGTGTGCTCGATCAAACATCTTGCTCGTAAACTTAATACTGGATAAACTAAATCTTTCTAGATAACATAAAAAATCAAAGAGCTGAAAATAATCACATTTGAGGCAATTGTAGACTTTTAAAAACCAAAACTGGGAAGATTTTTGGAGCATATGTAGTATGAAACAATATATTTTATTTTATTTTTTTAATTATTGTAATGCTTTTATTAGAGATTAATAAATTTTGCTTAAAAAGCAAATATAGTAAACTTTTTTCTCCTTTATTAATTTATTCTTGTTACATCTCAATGGTTATCCCATCCCTTGTATCCTCCCATTCTTCCCTCCCTCCCATTTTCCCCTTACTCCCCTCCCCTATGACTGTTCCTAAGGGGGATTTCCTCCCCCTGTATATGTTCATAGGGTATCAAGTCTCTTCTTGGTAACCTGCTGTCCTTCCTCTGAGTGCCACCAGGTCTCCCCCTCCAGGGGACATGGTCAAAGGTGAGGCACCAGAGTATGTGAGAAAGTAATATCCCACTCTCCACTCTACTGTGGAGAGTGTTCTGTCCATTGGCTAGATCTGGGTAGGGGTTTAAGGTTTACTGTCTGTATTGTCCTTGGCTGGTGCCTTAGTTTGAGCGGGACCCCTGAGCCCAAATCTGCCTATCATAATGTTCTACTTGTAGGTTTCTAGGACCCTCTGGATCCTTCTACTTTGCCATTCTCCCATGATTCTCTCATCTAGAGTCCCACTAGAATGTCCTCCCCTCTGTCTCAGTTTCCTGGTAAGTGAAAGCTTTGGTGGGACATGCCCCTTGGGCTAATATGCAGATATAAGTGAGTATATACCATTTGAGTCTTTCTCCTTCTGGGTTAACTCACTCATTATGATCATTTCTAGCTCAATCCATTTATCCACAAATTTCGGGAATTCCTTGTTTTTAATAGCTGAATAGTATTCCATAGTGTATATGTACCACAGTTTCTTTATCCATTCTTCTATTGAGGGACACTTAGGCTGTCTCCATGTTCTGGCTATTATGAATAAAGCTGCTATGAACATGGTTGAGCAAATTTTCTTGTTCTGTGCTGGAGCATCTTCTGGGTATATTCAAGGAGTGGAATAGCTGGGTCTTGAGGAAGCCCTAGTCCCATTTTTCTGAGATAGTACCAGATAGATTTCCAAAGTGGCTGTACTAGTTTGCATTCCCACCAGCAATGAAGGAGTGTTCCTCTCTCCCCACATCCTCGCCAGCATGTGGTGTCGCTTGAATTTTTGATCTTAGCCATTCTGATGGGTGTAAGATGGAATCTCAGAATTGTTTTGATTTGCATTTCCCTGATGATTAAGGAGGTTGAGCATTTCTTTAAGTGTTTCTCAGCCATTTGATATTCCTCTGTTGAGAATTCTCTGTTTAGTTCCAAGCCCCATTTCTCAATTGGGTTATTTGGTTTGGTAGTGTTTAATTTCTTCAGTACTTTATATATTTTGGATATTATCTCCACGGTTCGGAGACAATATATTTTAAAGGTAAAAGAATAGAAAGATAATAAGATGAAGACGACCAACATGGTAAGATGGAAGGAATAATGGGTTCAGAAATTACCCACAAATGATGCAAAATCTTGACTTTACTACCTTCTAGTTTTGTAATAAAGGTTTGCATAGCCAAATTCTTTGTCTCACCTACTCCTGCCAGATTAGTGTATTAAGGATGACAGACATATCATGACAGAATGGCAGAAACATGGCATAACATATACAGTGGTGTTAAGATCCACTTGCACAGTTCAGTGCCTCCAATCAGTAGTTATCTCAAAAAATTTAGTATGTGTGAATGCTTATAGTAATTCTTAAGAAATTTAGTGGAGTTTCTTTGTAGATAACCTAGAACAATAAATGAAAAGCCTTAATATACTTATTTTTACCGTTTAAATCATTTTTCCGTGTCTAGCTATACAACACCCTGAGCACCCTTGATCTCATTTGATCCTAGATGTAAAGCATGGTTGGGCCTGTTTAATACTTGGATAGGGGAAAAACTAAGATTACTGGATACTTGGGTGGGAGACTGACTATCTGAGATTACCACAGGCAATAGGCTTTAAATTAACTAAGTTACTAACTAACTAAGTAAACCCGAACTTTCCAAAACTTGAGTTGTCAAAAATGAGAACAGGAGATTATGGATCATTGTATGTAAAGTGACAAAGGGTGTTGATCAATCAGACAGATTAATTGGATGAATTACACTATACATTTTTAGTGCCATCATTAACAGTTCAAATAATTTGTCCTAATGTTATAATTTCTTTCACTCTGCTTATTAACTTGAACTTTCTTTTTCAAACATCACTTGCTTTTGGTTCATTATTAATTGAATATATCTATACCCTTAAATATATATATATAATTTTGAAAAGCTTCCTTATAGATATAAATCATAAAAATCATGCCTTCCTCAAGTGGGTATGTTTTTTTTTTATTTCAGTTTGGAAAGCAGCACATAGACAACCTCTTCAGTGACCTGCAGGATGGGAAACGCCTCCTAGACCTCCTGGAAGGGCTGACAGGTCAAAAACTGGTATGAATCTGTCTTTCTTCCTTCCATTCTCCCTCCTTCCCTCCCTCCCTTTCTTTTTATTTCCCCACATGTATAGGTATATGGGAGTGACTGCATATGCGTACATGGGTATACAAGCACTTGTGTGAATGTTTGTGGAAGCAAAAGGTTGACTTTGGATATCTTCCTCATATTACTTTCTATTTTATGTATTGAGGCAGAGTCTCTCACTTGAACACCAACCCCCATTAGCTGGTCTATCCAGCCAGCATTCTTTTTGAGATACCTGTGTTTTCCTTCTGAACCATGAGATTACAGACAGGCCACCATACATACTTGGCTTCTATGTGCGTGCTGAGGAGCCCACACTGTGGTCCTCACACTTGTAAACTTTCCATCTTTCCAGCCCTGAAAATTTATTTTGAGTTTTACAGTAACCTCCAGTAAAATGTCATGCCCCAAAGAAGTAGTTTTACTTGAGTGATCCATGAAACTTATCAAAGAATTAGCCAGATAAGTAATACAGTACCTGTTTATGAACAAAATAAAATAATTTATACTATAATATTTATTTTTGTATAGTCTATGTTGTACATAATAACAAAGTAAATCTTCAGTAATATATTCTGATAACTAATAAGCACTATGTGCTTTTATTGCTTTTAATCCTTCATAAGGACTAACTGTACAAAGGTATTTATGCATATTGACTTTAAGCTTATGCTTGGTTATTTTGTATTTTTCAAGTATTTCAAAATGTCCCTGTATTAGTTTATAAATAACAAATAAATTTGGGTACAGTATAATAAAAAACTAGGGGTAGTTTAGTCTGATATCCAAAAGACATGGCATGAAATGTAATTTCCTTTTGAGAACTGTTAACCCATATAACTTTAGACTATTTCATGATGGAGATAACATGGTTATACAATGTTATAGGTCACTAAAGTCACAGAAGAGTTTGAATTCAGTTGATGAAAGTCTCATAATGGAGAAAAACTCCTAAATCATAATCTCCTGACTAAAAAAATCTTAATTTAAGATTTCTATAATTTTTGTAAATAGAGTTTAAAACTCCTGTCTATGTACAGTTATCAATTCTGCATATCTACTGAGTCTTATTCAATTATTCTGTTCTCTTTGTCCTTTGCCATAGCTCTTCAGCATGAGAATTTAAGCCATGTGAGTGTTACACACACACACACACACACACACACACACACACACACACAAACACACACAAACAAACAGGTTTTTCATAGACAGTAGAAATTCTAGATGTCTTCCAGTGTTAGAATTGGCCAAATTCCTATCTCCGAGTTGCCTCTTACAATTCCTTTACATCAAGCAATGTTGGTACTTGTTCTGTCATACATTGCCCAGGACTTAACAAGGTAGTTTTGTTTATCTGTTTTGCTTTCTGTGCTTCTATGTATTCTGACAGCCCTTGAAAATTGTTTGTCTTCTTTGCTATTGAAAGTTTTTTAAAACAAACTTCCAGAGCTAATTTCTCTTTCTTAAATACTATAGAACTTATTTTTGCCTTTAATTAGCTAAAATAGTATATTGTATGTATGTAAACATGGCTATGATAAGTGATCCTCAAATATTGTAGGTATGTTGAAAAGACATACATTTGCTTCTATGTTTAAATGAACTACAGTAGCTATACAGGATTAATATGTTACTAAATTAATTGAAACTGATATACTTTTCTGGTTTATTTACTCATTTATTTCATTTTATTTTTGAGCTTATAATATGATTACAACATCTTTCCTTTTACCTTACTCTCTCCAAAACAACCATATGCTCCTCCCTGCTCTCCTTCAAATTCATTGCTTTTTAATCACTAATTATTATTACATGTATATATGTACATGCATATATATTCACAAATATAACCTGTTCTCTCTATATAGTGTTACTGATATTTATGTTTAATAATTTTTATGACTTTTGAACGTTGGTTGATAACTTACTAAAATACAAATGCTGTACATTTAAGCTTTTGTCAGGTAGCCAATTGGAAGACATAGTGTATAATTAGTCTTAATTTAATTATGTGCATATATGCAGAGTGTGTTTGTTTTTATGATGGTGATAGAGAAATGAGTGCCTGTGAGCAGCCTACTTTTTCTGTATTTTGAAGATCACATCTGAATAAATAGAGAAATAACTGAATTTCACTTTTAGTTGTTTAAAGATATTTTTTCATAGCTTATCCTCATTTTCTGCACATTAATGATGATTTGGTTTTGCTGCTTTAAAAAATATGTGTTTATGTGTCTTTCTTTTCTTCCTCCTTGTGGTGAGATGTAGGAAAACCCTAAAATATATGCTATTCTCACCTTGACATCATAGACTAAAATGTTCTCAGATATGAAAAGTAGAGATTCCTACTCATGGGACTATTCTTGGAGATAGAGGAAGTGTAAGGAACAATACATCTATGGTATTTAACTAAACGTATG
This sequence comes from Acomys minous, assembly GCF_964271855.1. Lineage (NCBI taxonomy): Eukaryota > Metazoa > Chordata > Mammalia > Rodentia > Muridae > Acomys > Acomys minous. The sequence goes on along the minus strand of NC_140488.1, from coordinate 89,689,525 downwards.
GGTAAAGTCATCTTGAAGATTAGAAAGCCTAAGATAAATTTTGGAAGCTCGACAGCCAGTTCAAATAGTAGATTGTTTAGGATATGGAAGTCTTGAAAAAGATGGGAAGTAAAATGCAGTATTTATTTTATAAATACACAAGGTAAAGAAAGAGAAAGAAAATAAATGTGAAATTTATGACTTCATAGACACAGACCAAACGTTGGTGCCTTGCTTCACTGATAATTTCTGTGACTACATGGTAATTCTTAAGTTTAAGATTATTGTATGTACAGTTGGTACTAAGCCATTTGACATTGCAAGTTGCTTAATAATGATGTGAAATACCTCTTATGCACTACAAATTCCACACAGCAAACATCTGAACCTACTATATAAAAATTGCCCATCTAAATATTTTACATACATTTTCACTTAAAGTTATAGAACAGCTATTTTATTTGCCTTGTTTTAATGGGTGGAAAAACTGGGGTATGGAGAGATTGAGATGATTCTAAAGGTTACATAGTCTAAAAGTAACAGAGCAGAAAGTCAAGAGCTTAACTAAACTACAAGCCTCTCCGTGGGTGAAATGAGAGCTATATACATTTTTGGTTTTTACAGCTGACTTGATCCAACAGTGGCATTTTTGAAAATATCAAGGAGAAACCATGACTAGGAAATGAGCTTCTGATACATTCTTAGAGACCACTAAGTAGAGCTTGCATTAAGGAAAAACAGAAAAGAACTAGATGTAATTTCACACACCTCTAATCTGAGCACATAGAAGGTGGAAACAGGAGGATAGTGGTTTTGAAGCCTGAGGGGTGTAGACTTTTATCAAATTAGTAAACTCAATAAGGAAGGAATAAATGCAAGCATCACTGAAATAGAATTGTTAAAATTTATCAGTTATGAAAAATGAGATGATGTGTATATTTAATTGATTATTTCAGATACTTGTTTAATATTAGAGGATGTGATATGACTTTTGGGAGCAAAATTATGAGCTAAGAAACCTGGTTATTGAAATTTTGAACTTCAGTGACTGGGAAACTAGGTCATTAGTCAAAGAAATACTCTTCTTTAACATTACTTAGCATTACCTATTTTAATAATTTCATTAATTATTTGAGAATTTTGTGCAATGTATTTTGAAAATAGTCATGCTCACCCAACTCTGACAGATAACAATCTTGTTTATCCTACCATGACTTCCTATCCAACTTTGAGAACCATTATTTTTCTTTTTTTCTTTCCCCATTGAGTCTCGTTTCTGTTTGCCAAGCTAGTCTTGGGAATGGAACCTGGCCTAGGGTGTGGCCAGTCTATTAAGACTCACATAGTTAATGAAAACTGACTCTTCCTCTCCCAACTGCTAGCAAATATCAATAGCTCTATAGCTGGCAGTAGGATTTTTGTCTACATTCCTCTTCTTTTTTTAATGACAATGTTTCAAATATATTTTATGAATATAAATGTATATTTGTAATAGGATACTATGAATAGAATATGAACACTTAATACCATCCCGTCTATTTTCTGTAGATCATCATTCCTGCTCAAGAGGTCATTGATTTCCCATATACTTACACATAGAAAGTTGTATATATTTTTATGCTTTAAAAATTATATAGTGGCTTTTTTTACTAACACATCACCATTTTCTGTATTTATCTGTTAATAGTTAATGCATCTATTCTATTATTCCATTATGGCATAAATATATGTCACTGAGTTCTGCTGGTTTGTTGACAGCTAACAAGCTCAGTGCATGTTTGCATTTACTGATATGAGGTATTCTCTAACCTGTGCACAGTAAAGAAGTTGCCTGGGTGCATGCACATTTACTAGATTACTAGATGCTTCCTGCTCTCCAGAATAATTACAATTCACTTTTTTACCATCTGTGTGGAAAACGTTTCTCTTATCCAAATTCTTTTTGTGCTCAAAACTGCCAAATTACATTTTCTCCAACTAATGAATTATAAGAAAACTTTTTAGACTCTTCCTACATTCATGCCTTTTTAAATGACTAACTGACTTAAATTAGGGTTGCTTGTATAAATACATATGGGTGGCTAGTTAGTGACTAGAGTTTGGGCAACCCAAGAGACTCACATATTCTTTAAACTTTTCTTAAAATGAACAGAAATATACTTACTTTTCTATATTGCTGGTTACTCACCTTACATATTTTGTTAATGTTATCCAGCACTTATGGTCTTGTAATAATACACACTGGGCTAAAAAGTGAAGGAGCAATTATCTCAAATATTTTAAAAGAAAAAAGTACTTGCTTTCCCAGGAAGTTTATTCTTTATTCTAAAGATGTTTTATGCTAAGGGCAATTAGCCCAAAATCTTAAGACTTCTTAGATAAATGCTTCACAGCCTGTGTTCATTTAAATGTAAAATATTCAAACTTAAAAGTGAAACTTATACACCTTCATTTTTCAGGTAGCTTTTTTGTCTCTTTCTTTCCTAGTAAAACACATTTCTCTCCTATTTTTTTTTTTAGCCAAAAGAAAAGGGATCTACAAGAGTTCATGCCCTGAACAATGTCAACAAGGCACTGCAGGTCTTACAGAAAAATAATGTAAGTGGTGACCTGAACAGAGTCTGCATACCATGAAACAGCATGCTTAATGTTTGAATAAGGGCTTCAGTCCTAATGTAGAGAAGGCTTCTTAAGCTCTTGTAAATCACATAGACTCTTATTCAGAACCCAGATGCCAATTCCTTTGTGTGAGCTTGCAGCTAATGCAATTCTGTAAGCCAATGTAGATAGTCATAGGGGACAGAGAAAGATGAGACCTGAACCTGGGAAGACTTTTGTGATGTTTCTACATGTTACTTGATGTAGTTATTTTTATAGATAAACTGAGTCCTTCATCTAATGGTATTCTGTATAACAGATTTTGTTTACTGTATATTATTTCATGTGTTCAATACTGATGATAATGAACTTTGTGACAATCAAGCTAACAGTAAGCATATATCAGGCATGTAAACTAAACAGAAAAACAACTAATATTTTAGCTCAGGGATAGAATTACTTGGTTTGGTATACTTGGATGAAAATATATATGATGTATTAAAAAAAAAAGAAACAGCCATAAATAAATGAGTGCTCAGGATGGAAAAGGTCTAATCTCCTCTGAGAAAGGCTGAGCTTATCCTATTCATCATTGCCTTAGAGAGAGACAGTTTTCTTTTCCTATTAACTTCTTTCTACAACCTTTCTAATTAACCAGTACATTTACGTGGCACTGGTGGTAGCTTTCTAATTGCAACACAACTATCTTTAAAAGGTAATTTCAAAAACATTGATCACATACTCTTAAAATAACTGTAATATGTTAATTGATTTGTAATTAAGTACACTCTCATAAATGCTTCTCAGTTTATTTGGTCATAATAGGATAGCATAAATGATGTGGAAATAGATCTGTAAAGTAATTAGTTGAATTGATCAATGTAGTGTAATTGTTACATTCAACATGTGAAAGTTATCTTATGGAAACATTACAAGTTGATTGCTTTCCAGTTATAGATTTTCAGCTTTTCTGATATTAGAATAAAATGATCTAATGAAACCTTATAAAGATCACCATCATCTAGTCAATGATCAACAACAAATAGATTGATAGTCATATATGAAAAGAATGGTGGAAATGATATATACAGAGGGGAACATTTCTATGATAGATATTACCATATATATTATTTGTTATATAGGTATGTTACCATACATACATACATACATACATACATACTGTAGTGAAAGTGTACAAATGACATGAATGATGAGGTCTGGAAAAACTTTTTGGTTAAGGAATTATATAAGATATGTCCTAAAGTAAGTGTAGCCTTGGATTAAGCAGAAGAAAATGGTCCAGTCAGAGTAATAAAAAGACCTGGAGGTCTAGAAGCATTTGGAATGAGAACTCAATATATGGGGAAAACAGTGTTCAAAGTCAAGTAAAGATGACAGGATTAAGGAACATAGTGAGGTAATGGTATGAAGGAGAAAAAATAATGAAGGAAGTTATGAGCAGTGGCTAGTATTTGAACTTGGAGTAAATAACATGAGAATGATTTTAACTAAAAATGTAGCATAATACATATGTAAAAAGAGAGGTTCCTTCAACTGCCAGTTTTACCAGAATGAATATAAAGAAACTCTATTGGGAGAGTATTTAAAAGACTTTTTAGTGATGAAAATTAAAATCAATAACAAGGACACAGCAATATATAAATACTCTTAAATCTATAAAGAAAAGTTAATTATACTTTATTTAAAGTATTAAATCAATAATTTTAACACTAACATGTTATATGGTAGGATAAACAATATGAGTAGTGCAAACACATTGTAGATTTTTAGAATAGGTATTTCATCCTCCAAAGCATAGTAGATAGTTATATAAAATAGTGTTCACTTTGTGTAAATTCTCCCTTTAAAATTTAATAATTTTGTTTAATTTGGGCAATACCAATTCTGTGTCCTCCTTCAGGCATTAACAAATTTATATATTTGTCATTATCAAGAATGTTACCCTTTAATTCAATAGAATGGCCAGAGCCAAATGGATCTATCAGGTGTGATTCATAAGGAAGAAAAAGCAATAAAATCTTTAATCTCTAGTCCATTGCAGCACCTATTAGCATCTTTAACCTCTAGTCCATTGCAGCAACTATTAGCATAATGGCCATGAAAGTCAGTTATCTTCTGATACAAAATGAAGTATTAATTGTCCAAGCATGAGACAGAGGAAACAATCAAAAACAATGCTAGACTGTAACTGAGGATCATTTCCATAAATATGCATCACTGAAGAACTTAGTCCTAGACAGTGAGGCATTGACTGGCATGACTTAATAACCCCCTTACTACTTCCAATTCAAAAAGGAAAGATGCAACTTGGTATGCGGACTAGCTTTGGTAGAGCATCATGAGATAGCTGCTCCACACAAAATATAATATCAAAAAGTGTAGTCATTCAAAGTGGTGTCTTCTCTAGCCAACTCTCTGATATCCTTCTAGTGCAATTTATTGCATGAATATGACCATAAACGTGGCTGTTTGTCATGTGGAGAGGAGGAATTGAAAACCCCAGACAATGGAATCATCTCATACAAAGAAAGAGCAAAGTTAGGTGGGTGTTGGAGCAAGTGGTTCAGCATAGAGTGTATTAAATTTTCTAGATATTCTTCCTCTGTGTTTCTGAGTAAAGTAAGTTTTTAAACTCTGTATATTGAAAATCCTAATGCTGTGTAGATTGTTTTACCTGCTGGGCAACTAAGGAAGTAAGTCACTCTTGAAGTCATGTTATTTCATATGCTCAAGGAAGAAGAAGTGGATTATGGTTACTTTATCATACAGGTAACAGCATACACATCTAAAAAGTTAGATAGTCAGAGTCATTTCAGATGCTTCAAGGTAAAATAGTTCTATTTCTTAATTTTGTTAATTTATTCAGATTACATCTCAATTGTTACCCCTCAGTTTTAGCTTCCCATTCCTCCCTCCCTGCCTCTTTCACCCTTTTCCCCTCCCTCTAGGTCTGTGACAGAAGGCGACCTCCTCCTCCACCATATGGTCACAGCCTGTTAAATCTCATCCTAGTAGCCTACTTATCCCTTCTCTGAGTGCCACCAGGCATACCCGCCAAGGGGAAGTAATCAAATATGGGGCACCAGAGTACATGTCAGAGTCAGTCCCCACTCTCCTCACAACTGTGGAGAATATCCTGTCCATTGGCTATATCTGAATAGACGTTCAATGTTTAATGCATATATTGTCCTTGCTTGGTGCAGTAGGTTGAGCAGATGCCCCTGGGTACAGATCCGCCCATCATGATGTCTTTCTTGTGGGTTTCTAGGATCCTCTGGATACTTCTCCTTCCCCATTCTCCCATATTTCCCTAACCTAGAGTCCCAATAGGAAGTCCCCACATGTATCTGGATCTCCTGGTAAGTGAAGACCTTCATTGTATATCCCTTTTGAGCTAGTGTCCAATTATAAGTAAGTATATACCATGTGAGTCTTTCTTGGTCTGGGTTAACTCACTCATTATGATCATTTCAAGTTCCAGCTGTTTGCCCATAAATTTCATGATTTCCTTGATTTAATAGCTGAATAGTATCCCATAGTGTAAATATACCAAAGTTTCTTTATCCATTCTTTGACTGAGGGACATTTAGGTTGTTTCCAGGTTCTATCTATTATGAATAGGGCTGCTATGAACATGGTTGAGCATATAACCTTGTTGTGTGGTGAAGCATCTTCTCGGTATATTCCAAGGAGTGGAATAGCTGGGTCTTGAGGAAGCCCTATTCCCAGTTTTCTGAGAAAGCGCCAGATAGATTTCCAAAGTGGTTGTACAAGTTTGCACTCCCACCAGCAATGAAGGAGTGTTCCTCTCTCTCCACATCCTCACCAGCATGTGGTGTCACTTGAGTTTTTTTATCTTAGCCATTCTAATGGGTGTAAGATGGAATCTCAAAGTTGTTTTGACTTGCATTTCTCTGATGACTAAGGAAGTTGAACATTTCTGTAAGTGTCTTTCAGACGTTCAATATTCCTCTGTTGAGAATTCTCTGTTTAATTCTGAGCCCATTTCTTAATTGGGTTATTTGGTTTGGTGGTGTTTAATTTCTTGAGCTCCTTATATATTTTTGATCTTAGACCTTTGTCAGATGTAGGTTTGGTGAAGATCTTGTCCCAGTCTATAGGCTGTCACTTTGTACTGATGACAGTGTCTTTTGCCTTACAGAAGCCTCTCAGCCTAGGTTCCCATTTATTAATTATTGACCTTAAGGCCTGGGCTGTTGGTATTCTGTTCAGGAAGTTGTCTTCTGTGCCAATGCATTCCAGGCACTTCTCTACTTTTTCTTCCAACAGATTTAGTGTCTCTGGTTTTATGTTGACGTCTTTAATCCACTTGGTCTAGAGTTTTGTGTATGGGTGATAAATATGGGTCTACTTGCATTTTTCTGCAATTAGACATCCAGTTAGACCAGTATCATTTGTTGAAGATGCTATCCTTTTTCCATTGAATAGATTTGGCTTCTTTGTAAAATCAAGTGACCATATGTGTGTGGATTTATTTCTGGGTCTCCGATTTGATTCCATTGGTCAACCAGCCTGTTGCTATGCCAGTACCATGCTGTTTTAATTACTGTTCCTCTATAGTACAGTTTAAGATCAGGAATGGAGATTCCTCCAGAAAATCTTTTATCATACAGGATTGCTTTAGTTAGTCTGCATTTTTTGTTTTTCCATATGAAGTTGAGAATTGATCTTTCAATATCTTTTTAAATTGTGTAGGTATTTTGATAGGGTTTGCATTGAATCTGATCTGTGAGACAGATGGCCCAGGGGGGCTGCTAAATTTATTCTTCTGTTGTCTTTCCATTCTATGTCTCTTATTTTTAAAATAGTATTAAATTTTTGAGAATTTCATAGGTGAATAATGTATTCATATGATACTCCCCTCCTTTTTCTTCCCTTAATTTCTCCCATGTCTATGCCTCCCTTTCAAATTCATGACCTATTTTGTCTTAATTATTGTTATAACACACACATTTAAAAATAGGACAGAGAGAGACAGAGAGAGACAGAGAGAGACAGAGAGAGAGAGAGACAGAGACAGAGACATAGAGAGAAGAGAAGAGAAGAAGGGAGGAGAGGAGAGGACAGGAGAGGAGAGGAGAGGAGAGGAGAGAGAGGGATTGGATAAAGGATAATTTTTCAGGGAGCTTTTCCCTTAAGAAGACTGATTTTTCCTGTCTCAGTAGACATTAGTTACCTGTAGCATTTTATCTTGGGGTAGGACTGTGATATAGCCTGCTTTGACATTGGCATGTCAACTGATGATGCTTTTTTCAGGTCTGATTTCCAAATTCTAATCTGAACTGATCAGAGACACTAGGTACTTTAGGAAGTATGACTAGAGAGAATAAGATCTAGAGATTGAAATAATAAGACACAGATGTTTTGAAAGAGGAAATGGGAAGAAAGGGGGAAACCTTAAGTGATATTGAGGAGAAACAGCAAATCACATCTGTTCTTTTATCCCCCACTTGAATTCTGCTCACAACTTGGCATTGTATAACATGCATACCATATTTATGGTCTGATTTTATTTCTCTGTGGCAGTAGTCATAGCATGACATTTCTGTTGTTAATAATTTAATTAAGGAAAACCAACTTATTGAGAAGAAATCACTTCTAAGTACAGTAACACCTTCATTACAATATTTCCTGAAAGCAAAGCTAATTTGTATTAAAGTTGGCTATGGTACTGAAAAGCAAACAAAAGACAATACAAATTCCTATGAAATAAGATGGCCCTATGAAGTGATTTTGCTGCTTGGTTTTTTTTTAACCTGTTCTAGCTTAGAAAAAATTTATCTAGAGTCTCTATTTGTTCATGGGTTTTGAAGGCATACAGAGCAAGTTTCAAATGAGAAGAAACATCCTTTTAATACCAAGTCTATAATTTCTTAACTCTTGTGTGTAAGCAGCCCCTGTTAGGAGGCACTGAGAATTCAGTTCTACAGTATGGTCAGCCTTTTATTTGCAAATGATAAGAATATGTACTTTAAAATTTTCCAGGGTTAGAAGAAGCTAAAGTAGGTAAACATCTTGTTGAACATAAATGAGCACCTAAATTTGCATTGCTAATACAGACACAAAAGCTGGCTATTTAGGTAGAGGCCTGTAACTCTATCACTGTGCCGACTACCACAAGTATTGTCCTATAGCCTTATCATGTCCTGTATACAGCACTTCTCTCTAACATTTAAATCTTACACCATATTCTGTGAGCCTTGAAGGGGGTAATATTTAGGGCTGAATTCAGAAGTCACTAATTTTTAGCACTTTAATCAGTTCTGAATCTCTGCCTTTACTGCCACAAACTGTTTAAAATAAAAAGAAGCTTCTCTGAGAAATTCTGAGAGCTGTGCTAGTATTTGGGAACAAATGTACATATTTCGGAGGTAGTTTGACAACATGAACATTTGGTAAAACAAAAATCAGGGTTTATGATCTCTCTGACCAGAGGCCAACAGTACCAGGGATGAATTCTCTCCTACAGAGTGGGTGTCCAATCCAATCAGAAAGTGGTTGCTTATCCCATAACAGTGTGCCACCTTTCCTCCATTGAGCATAGCTTGTCTAGAAATTTACTATTGTAGCATAGAAAGTTTATAGCTGTGTAACACCGTTATGGATGGCCTTTCTCCCCCAGCTGGCTATGTAGCAACGTTTGGCACTTTTCAATCTATCCAGCAGAGAGGAATTTTTCATCTAAGTTCCAGCATGATATCTGTATGTTCAACAATAAAAGTGGGTAATGTCTTCAGCAACAGGTTCTTACCATCAAGTTCTGATGGTCAGACAAAAACAATGGCAAAACCCAATGCTGTTTTGGGGACCTGAGGGGTATTGCCAACCAACAATTTATAGGGAAATATCTCATACCTGACATTAGTGTTTTAACTTAATAACCCGTAGCTTCTTTAATCTGCACTCTACTTCTTTGAAAAATACCTCCAGTTACACTTTTTAAAATTATATTTCCATCATACTCTAAAGTAGTACCTTTCCATGTGATTTCTTTATAATCCTCTTTCCACCTTCCTCATTTCCCCATCCCCATTATAACTTTGCCATCCCCAGTATTCTTTTCCTCTATTTTATATCACATGTATTCTGCTCTCTGCTTCTTTCTTAAGGTTTCTCACTCCATTACAACTATGCAGTTACTATAGTCTTGATATATAAAGACAAACATTTAAAATATTATTTAATATTAGCTGTGACAGTTGAAGGTATTAAAACAAACCCATAAACACTTCTCATCAATTGCTTATCACAAGCTGGAAAATTTCTGTCAATTAAGCTTAGATCTATATTATCACAAAGAAAATAAGTTTGGCAATATACATTATTAAGCCACAAATCCAAACTATGTATTTTAAAAGCATAGGTGGAAAATTAATTCAGATGTTAGTTATATCCAAGACTTCAGTTATTCAAGCCAATAAAAATTGTTATTGAATTATATTGAGTGGTTGTCAAATGTTACTGATTTGAAAATTAATACTATTTACTCTTACTGACATATGATAAGAGAAAACAAATGAAAACTGTTCTTTAAATGTATAATGTCATATGTACTTTATATATACAAAAATTTAAATCTTCATATAATACATATTTTGCAGTACATCAGAAAAATATGTTACTGAAAACAAAGTGCTTCTATTTATTACCTCTAAAATCTATTGGAACATAATCTTGTAAATTTAACATCAATTTATGTTAGAAAGGTAACATGTCCTAAAGGATAATACAGGTGGTAAACTTTAAACCCCTACCCAGATCTAGCCAATGGTCAGAATATTCTCCACAGTAGAGTGGAGAGTGGGATATGACTTTCTCACGTACTCTGGTGCCTCACCTTTGACCATGTCCCCTGGAGGGGGAGACCTGGTGGCACTCAGAGGAAGGACAGCAGGTTACCAAGAAGAGACTTGATACCCTATGAGCATATACAGAGTGAGGTAATCCCCCTCAGGAACAGTCATAGGGAAGGGGAATAAGAGGAAAATGGGAGGGAGGGAAGAATGGGAGGATACAAGGGATGGGATAACCATTGAGATGTAACAAGAATAAATTAATAACAAAAAGGAAAAAGAAAAAAAAGAAAGGTAATATTTCTGTTACCAAATTTTTAAGCCTCATAAAAGACTTGCTAATTAGAATGCTGATTCCACAGACTTCACAAGAAACCAGTCCTGTTAGCCCTGTGAACTTACCAACAGTTGGGTATTTGTCAAATGCTTTCATAATTTTGATAGATATCATCAACATCACCTCTTAAATGTGTTGATATTTTTCCAAATATTCTTTTGTAAAATTGAAGAACGCACAACAAACATGTTTCAATTTTAAACTCATATTTCAATGCAAGGTGATATTTTTACTCTTAAGATGAGGAATGCTCTAATTTAAACGACTTTGAAGAATTTGATAACATGAGTTGGTTAATTTTAGTACAGAATTAGACTATAGCTTTTTTTCAGGGAGAGGAAGATATAATTTTTATATATATTCTACCCAAAACTGAGGTGCTTATTTACCAGCAATACATTCATGTAAAGAGTTTTACTTTTTATTTTTATATTTTTACAAAGTTTTCTATGTATTTAATTTTTAAAAATTTTAATGTATTCACTTTATATAATCTCTACCTGATCACACTCTCCCTCTCTTATTCCCCCTTCCCTTCCCCTAGTCCTCCGAAAGGGGGAGCCCTCCTTCCCTACCATCTGACCCCAGCCTATCAAGTCTTATCTGTACTACCTGTCATCTCTTCCTCTGTGGCCTGACAAGGACATCCTGCCAAGGGGAAGTGATTACTGAGTGGGCACCAGAGTCCATGTCAGAGGTAGCCTCTACTCCCCATATTATAGGACCACCAAGGAGTCTGTGCTGCTTATCGACTACATCTGAGCAGGGGATTTAGATCCTCAACATGCATGGTCCTTAGTTGGTGAATCAGTGTCTGCATCCACCTGTCCCTCCCCCCAGATTTGTGAGCTCCATTGGTCTCCTTGTGGAGCTCCTGTTCTTTCCAAGTCCTTCTATCCTCCAATACTTCCACAAGACTCCATGCACTCCATGCAAATATTTGGCTGTGAGTCTCAGCCCTGTGCTTGCTGCTTCAGTCTCTGTGAGCCCTTGTGAGCCCTACTTTTTGATTCAGTGGGCCACGTTCTCTTGGTTTCCTCGCACCTTACTGACTCCTATAATGTTTCCTCTATCTCTTCCACAGTTTGTCTTGGTCTATGTTTAGTTTAGTGTAGATTTTTTTCCTTTTTAGATATACATTTATATTATTATACATATATACAATAAACTACCTAAAGCAAAAAGTCCCACAAAACAATCAACATCTTGTTATCTTATTATGTCTTTATAAATGACAAATATTTCTTCTAAAGTTGATTCCCTCAATAACTTGTAATTCTTTCAACAAGCCCCACCTTTTATGCACCCCCATCTCTCAGTCCTTTGCACTAAGGACTAACATCTACCATATGAAACTTTGGGGATAAACATTTTATAAGCACAGCATGGAGATTTACTATGAAACATAAAACACTAATATATATTGATTCCCAGATCAGCTGTCTATAGGGAAAAAAAGAGCTATCTATTAGCTACAATTGCCTTTATAAGAGTTTTACATTTTTCTAAATTAGGAGATTTTAGGCAAATATATTCATCTAAAGGCATATCTGAATTTTGTTTATACTATATAGAAAAACTGATGAAACTTCTTTTTATTTTAAGTTTCACCTTGATTTGATATGAGACTGCATATCTTAATTTCATGCATCTTTTCTGGATTATTACTATTATCCATTTTATTTGGAGACAACTGATTGGCCTTTTTAATGTGCAGTGATAAATTCATATGCTAATACTCTCATATCCTAGTTCCAAGGTGCTTGTTTAATACAGTAAATGAGCTGAAATGTATTTAGTTTTAATTTTACATTATATTTTAAAATCTGTACTGTTGCTTAGGCTCTAAGAATAGCTAAATACAATGCTTTCATGTTTTTTAAATTTACATTTAACCATTTGCCATCCATTCTTCAAATATTTTATTCCCTTTTAATTATCAGGTCGACTTAGTGAATATAGGAAGCACTGACATAGTGGATGGAAATCATAAACTCACTCTTGGCTTGATTTGGAACATAATCCTCCACTGGCAGGTAAATATGCTACCAGACATTGTCTTTTGGTGATGCATGTGGCTAATCTTTGTTTCATTTTAGTCTGTGACCCACCAAATAAACACAAATTATTAACAATTCCTAACCATCTTCATAAGGCTGAATTTTAAATTTGCACTTTATGTCATTTTAGATATTGAGTATTATTATACAATATGTTCTATTTGTAGAAATATTTTTGCAGTTCTGTCATTGGGTAAAGATGGAAAAAAAGGACAAAATCCCAATCACATCTAAAAATTTTAATGAATAGCATATTTCATAACCTAAAGATTTTTATAAGAAGAAATTTGTCTTTCATTTCAATCGTTAGAATATTTGTAGAAATATGCTTGTTACTCAGTCAGGTTTTGAAATTTCATGTTTCTCAATTACTTGAGTATATTGGTTTTTTTTTATTGCATGTTTATATTTATCCTACATTTTTAAACCAGATCAATGATGCTTTGGTTCAGTGAAAAGAGTACAAACATTTAAAACCATAAATGAGCTTAAATTTAAACATATACCTTTAATATCAGACCATATTTCTTTTTCTGTTAAAGATAAAAGCATGAGCATGTTTATATTCCTTATCTGGATTAAATTAGAAAAGTGAAATAGTTATCAACAGATTGTACCATACATATGCACATATTTTATATCTTCAAACTATCATCATGTCTACAAATATCATATCTAAGTTTATAACTATTTAAAACTCAGATAAATATTACATCCCATGATTTTCATTGTACAGTTCCTAAAAGATGACTACCATGAAATGGTAAAATATCTATTTACTGCAAAGGCATTTGTTAATCTCTTCATAGAGGAAAAAAAACATGCAAACCAAAACATACTTATAACACACATTGATTCTTGATGATGGAATATACATCATCACATCACATTTTTTACAATACTGACCTTATGTTTTCCCAAAGGAAAGCCACTTAAGTAAGTATTAATAACACTTACTTATATACATACTCTTTCAAGTATCTCATAATGGGTCCATATTATTTTTAAAGAAATAGAATAAATAGTTATTAAATATATTCTTGTAGATAAACTATCTGTCATGAAGTATCACTGCATTTTTGAAATTTATAAAAATGCTTAGAATGTACATTTTCCATTTTCATCAGAATACTTAGAGGAATAAAATTTTGCAATTCAGTAACTTACTGAATAATGTTTACACCTACTCAAAGCTTAGGAACAATTGCACTGAAAGCACTCAATGAAAGGAAAACTAAGGCATATATTTATAGATGCTATGCATGCATATTTCTTTTTAAATATTGTTAACTTATTGATTTTTAAAAATGCAAACAGGCATCCATTTCATTTAGAGTTATCGTTGCTGTGGTGCAACACCATGACTAAAGTAACTTGGGGAGAAAAGGGCTTATTTGGCTTATACTTTCATATTATTTTTTATCGTAAATGGAAGTCAGTACAATAACTCAACCAGGGGAGGAACCTGGAGTCAGGAGCTGATGAGGTCATCCACTTCATATCAATCACTAACTAAGAAAATACCCTATTGGTTTGCTTATAGCCTGATCTTATGGAAACAGTTCTCCATTGAGGTTCTATCCTCTCAGATCACTTTAGCTTGTGTACGGTTGACATAAAACTAGCCATCACAGTTAATAAACAAATTGTGCTGTGTTTTGCTTTATAAAGCGAATCTATAGTTTTTAATTTTACTTACTTTTGATTGTTCAGGCAGCAATCTTCTTTGTGAGGATAAATAATCTGGTAGTTAAAAGTTTAAGAAACTTGGTGAATTCCATAAAGCAAGTCAATAGCAAAGGAATAAACAATGTGCTTTATAAATAAGCATGTCCTTTAAAATTATTAATTGAAATAGAATTATATCATTCTTTTCTCATCACTTTGCTCCCTCCAGCCCATAATGTTCTACTGAATCTCAAATTAATAACAATTTTCTTACTAAGCCTGTATTATCTATTTGTAAACATTGGTGACTTAGCTTGTTATTGGTAACAATAAGTCTAATGTTCTGTGCCCCCTCTTTCCTAGTCTATTGAAATCTAGAAAAAGAAAAATTCTCAGAGCAGTAGTTTAGTATGCTCGCCTATAGGGATAATATTGAGCATATTTCTCAGTCACCAATCAGATTGAATTGATTTCTAACCTATTAGAGTAAATTCTGATTCAATAAAATCTATTACCTCTAATCGATATTCCCAGCATTTATCCTTGAAGAGAAAGGGCATTTTTATTAAAACATGAAGAGTGCTTTTTGTGGTAATATGTTTTCTTACTAAAATTTTCCTTGACATATAGGTCAAAAATGTGATGAAAACTATCATGGCTGGGTTGCAGCAAACCAACAGTGAAAAGATACTTCTGAGTTGGGTCCGACAATCAACACGTAATTATCCACAGGTTAATGTCATCAACTTCACCTCCAGTTGGTCTGATGGCCTGGCTTTGAATGCGCTCATCCATAGTCACAGGTACATTTATTTTGATACTTAGATTAATTTTTAAGTATTGATTTACATCCTGATGATGTATTTTATTGCAGTATGGCCCTGCTACTGGGGTACATGGTATTAACAATATTAAAGTATCAGTTGAAATAGACTAAGCATATTTTTATAGAGTTGTTTGGTTTTTGAGATAGGATCTCTCTAGGTATGCCAGGCCTACCTAAATCTTGTGATCTGCTTGTCTCAGATTTCAGAGCAATATGATTACATGATTTAAACTCCATGAGCAGGATTTTTCTAATTTTTAAGTTACATGTGGCTATAGTTGGGGGAGGAATAACAATGGACACCTTTTATGCTGAGATCCTTAAACAGCCACATTATTTCATAACTTTTCTAATAAGGAGATAGATTGGTTTTAATAGAAAAACTGCATACAGTTGAGACTAGACTATAGAATTGAATGCTGTTCCAAATTCCATGTATGTGGTTTTTGTGAGATCACCATCCCCAGATAAATGATATACAGGGAAGCATTTGTTGTATTAAACACAAGCTTACATAGCAAACATCATTATGTCCTGAAAGTTTTCTTCTAGCCAGGATTGAAAGAGATTACAAGCATCTTAGCAAACATGGCAAAAAGAAGAGGTTCTATAACTCAGTGTTCAGAACATCAAAGAAATAGTGCTGTATAACAGCAAAGCAATTTCTGTGAATCAAGGAATAGTTCTCCTGTGGACCTCCATAGAAAGAACAGTGTAACATAATAAACCAGGCAGCTTTTACTATAGTCCAGACAGTGTAATAGTTCTTAAGATAATGAAATAATTATTTACTATTCTTGGATAATAGTAAATTAATTCATAATAGCTCAAGTAAAATTAAAACCATGGGGAAAGTGTACATTCACAATTATATGTATTATATGTAAAATCTATTACAATATAAAACATTTATATGTATAAACTATACAGCACATAAATTCCACATATATCCACATATTCCACATATATCATGTAATATTCCCTCCAAGAAATATATATCTTGGTCTTATTATTGACAGTCTCATTCAAAAGACATTCAATAAATTGTTTATTTTTTATATAAATGTCTCTGGACTTCATCTTCTTTGAATCTCCATGTAGGTAATCTTTTGTCACTTATATTTATATTTTCTTTGTTCCCTTTTCTTTTTCACCATGTATACCATTTTTCTACACTTTTCTTGCTTCTAGAAAAGGTCAGAATATAAATTTTCCTTGTGGTAAGGCTAAACTCAAGGGCAAACTCAAAGTAAGCATCTTTATCAGGTGTCATGCTCCAGCTGTGCTTAATTAGCCCTATCCAGACTGGTTTTCCAGGTGAGTGACTCAGCAAACTTGGTGGACAAAAGGAGCCTGACTAGCCCTAATCTGCACATTTAACAAAAGTAAACACACTGGTTTTCATAAGGACAACAAAATAATGCTTTTCACAGATTTGTAGAGTCATATAAGAAGCGATAGAGCTATTGATTCTGCTTCATAAGTTTAAGCCTATTTATGCAGCCACATGCTGCACATGAAGGACCTGAGGAAATATTGATCTTGCTCTCCATGTACTATTCGCAGATAAACAAAAATATTGAACATCAGGTTATGTTCTCCTTGTTGGCTCTCTAATATACTCTTTTCAAGTGGGAGACTTCACTCCTGGAAGCATGTTCACAGACCATATTTGATAATTTTCTTTTTATGATTTCAGAATATATTTGTAACCAATACAGGGAAACTTCCAGATTGTTCTGTCCCTGACCCATACTTTCTCTGCCACAGTGTATCTGTATTTATGTATTCTTCTCCATGGTACTGAATGAACCATCAGTAACTATGTTTTTATACATTGCATGTTTAGTTTTCAAGAGGTTCCTCACAGTTGCTTAGTGCTGTTTCATGATTCATCTGTCTCCTTGTCTCTGAAAGATGTTAATATTGTTTATCATGCTTGGACTTTCTGTTCCAAGGTTATTGTCATTGGTACTCTTAGGAATGTCATTCAGTGCCCTGATTTCAATAATTGAATGACTAAGCTATATAGAACAAAGGAATATGTTTAATATAGAGCACAGAGACCTTGGGAATGAAAAGGTTTATGTTAAAACAAAATGTCCACTACAGTGAAGTTGAAAGCAAGCCAGATTCTACTTTTTTCTTTTTTATAGAAAAAAAATGATAAATGATAGGAACATTGAATTGTAATATTTTTAAAATTATAATTACATTTTTATGCTAATTTAATTTTTCCTGCCTCAGGATGTAGGTTAAGAAAGAGTTATTCATTATGTTACTGAGCTCTCCATTTGCTCTGGTATCAGTCCCCTGTTTCTTGTGATCTTTGTTGAAAACATTAAAATGAGAAGACATTAAGAATTTATTGTAGAATAAAATGAGGTAAACCCAAGGGTAAGAATGGCCTATGATAAAGAATTCTTTTTGTGGAAGAAAACAATGTCATGGGGATGGGAGTCAACAATAGTCAGAGCGACCATTTCATAGAACAAACTTTGGAGGGGAGAGAAGAGACATTGGCCAAAAAACAGTTGTGCCAACATATATTTTTCAGGTAAGCATCCCACTATTTCTTAAAGTTTCTGGAACAGATAGCTTTTCTGATGCACAGCATCCTGCTAAAGTGATTAACAGACACAATTGAATTGACTCCTAATAGAAGAAAGACAAGGAGTTATCTTTATACCAGTAAGCAAAAACAAGATAGTGGGATTTTAATATTTAATTAATTTTGGTGGTATAGAAATCATGTCTCAACCAACGGCAAAAGATAGATTCAGATTCACATCCAATTCCTTGACCCAAAGTCCTTAAATTTTGGTTTCTGAATTTATAAGCTGCTGATTATGAGGAAGATGTCTATGCTCAATAATCTTTAAACTTGAATTAGACTTGATACCCTATGAGCATATACAGGGGGAGGAGGTCCCCCTCAGTCACAGTCATAGGGGAGGGGAGTAAGGGGAAAATGGGAGGGAGGGAGGAATGGGAGGATACAAGGGGTAATATGAATGAATAGATTAATAAAATATTTTTTAAAAGTCAGTGTTTTTACAGACTTAAATGGACCATTGTAAAACAGAATTCAAAGAAAGAACAATACTTTCATGAAATTATGGTGGTGTTAGTGAAGAATTTTCTATACATATTCTATGATTTCCTTGTCTAAATTAATCCTTATAGATATAAAAATAATTTTTGTTAAAAATAAAAGAGTATACTGAGATGAAGAGCATATACATTCATTTCCATACTCTTTAGTTGGACAGATCAAGGTTAGCACAACATGGATTCGGGGGGCATACACGAGCTCCCTCCAATCCTTGCTGGTAGGACATACTGACTTTGAGAGCACACTAGTTCATTACTATCTTCCTTTCTAATAGGATGGTGTGGTTTCTGAGAGACTAACACTAGCTCCACCAAAGACTTCTCCATAAGTCACACTGAGGCGAAGAGCATAGTAGTTTACTTCTAACCTTTTATCTTTAAGAGAGATAAAAGACAATGTAACTTGCTTGTTAAGATGCAGACACTAGCTCCCTTCAAATCTCACCTTTAATATAGAGATGGAGAGAGTACACAAGTTCACTCCTAACATTTTCCACAGAACAGATCAAATATAGGACTATATGAATTCTATGAGACAGAAGATAGCTCCTTTAATGCCTCCTATGCCTCCTACTTAGGATATAGTCATGTAGAGTGCACACTAAGTCAGTCCTAAGCTCCTTTATAGTTTAAATCAGTATTTATATGATTCTTTGACACAGCAACTATCTCTCTCTAAATCTGTTCTTTTGGACACACTAAAGTGGAACACACTTTAGTTCACACATATCCTCTGCAGTAGGACAAAGCCACATTATCAAAATATAGATTCTAAGAGACAGATAATAGCTACCTGCCTGTACCTGCTTTCTCTTTAGAATAGACCATTGTGTATAACACACTAGGACAATCTTATCCTTTAGAATAGGACATATCAGAATAAGAGGGCATGGATTCTGATATATAGGTGCAAGGTTCCCAGAAGACTCTTTTGTAGGATGGACTGAGGTGAGTAGCAAACTAGTGAACCCCTGTACTTATCTTTATTATATAACAAGTTAAAAAGCAATGGATTCTGAGAAAGCTCCTTCCAAGCTTCCCCTGTATGACATAGTGAAGTATGTCCCTCTTAAACTCCTCAGTAGGAAAAATCAATTTAGGACAGCATGGGTTCTGATAGACACTAGCTCCCACCAAGCCTCCTTTTTAGAACTGAGTGATTTGGAAAGCAAAATGGCTCTTTTCTATCCTCCTTAATATGACAGACTAAGATTAAGATGGCATAGATTCTGGGAATAGTCACTAGCTTCCTCCAAGCCTCTAAGGTAATACAGACTGAAGTTTAAAGTAGTAGCTCATTTTTAATCCTCTGTAGTACACACATCAATGTTCAGATGCAAATTCTGAGAATCAGGCATTAGTTCCATATAGTCCTACTCTGTAGGACACACTGAAGTGGAGAGTATGGTAGGTCTTATCTATCCTTATCTGTAGGACAGAACAACATTAGGAAAACCTGAATTCTGAGAGAAAAAAGACAAGCTCCTCCCATGTATCCTTTCTAGTGTAGATTGAAGTGGAGAACACAAGAGTTCACTCCCAGCCTCTTTCATATAGACAGATTAAGTTTCAAGAAAATGTGGATAGTGATATATATAAAAAGGACACTAGCTTCCTCCAAGCCTCCTTCCTAGAATATACTGAGGTGGAGAATACAGTACCTCATGTCTAACCTCTTTCATAGTAAAGATCAATTTAGTAGAAAGTGGCCCCTGTGAGACAGGTACTAGCTCCCCCAATCTTCCCTTATAGGACCAGCTGACTCTGACAGCTATTCACCCTTATGCTCCTCAGGAGGACATGTCAAAGCCAGGATGATATGGATTTTGAGAGATAGTCACTAGCTTCCTCCAAGCCTCTTCTATAGGGCAGGCTAAGTTAGAGAACACACTAGTTCATTCTGAACCATATTAATAAGACACATCAAGAATTGAATGACAGGGGTTGTGAAAGACAGACATAGCTCCCGCAATCCAGTTCCATAGAGCAGACTTAAGTATTGACTAAGCTAGTCCACTCCTAAATTCCTCCATAAAACTAATCAAGGTTTGGAAGAGACTGATTCTAGAAGACATACATGCTCACTCCAAGGCTTCTGTGTTGGGCTGACTGTGGTGGAGAACACACTGGTTTAATTCTAACCTCTTCTGCATCCTAGGTTAAGACTTGGGTGGCAAGAATTGTGAAATATAGACACTATCTCCCTCTGACCCTCCTCAGTAGAACACACTTCTATACCTAACTGTAAGAATATCCAGATTACTACAAAATACATTCTGAGAGATAGACGGTAGCTTACTCCAAGCACTTTGGTAGGAAATAATGAGATACAGTGGATACTCTTTCATTTCTAATCCTTCAGTAGAACAGAGCAAGGTTTCAATAACAGGGTTCTGAGCAAGAATCTTCAGTATGAAAGAGACAGGGAGACTGAATATTAGCTCCCTTGTAATCTTATGTATAGGGTATATCAAAGTTGAGACAACAGGGATCCTAAACGTAAGAAACTAGACCCAAGAATACCCAGCAGGACAGAATTAAGTGGGACAGATCAAAGTTAGAAGAACATGGATTCTGAAACACCAAAATCAAGTCCTTCTAAATCTCTTCTGTACAACAGATATATGGGGATTGAAACCTAGCTTACTCCTAACTTCATATGCATGACAGATCAAAGTTAGGAAAACTGTGAGAGGAACTACCTCCCTCAAATACTACTAAGTAGGACAGAGTTAAGTAGAGAGCATATTAGTTCTCTCCAATAGGCTAGAAAAAGATTAACAAAGCATGAATTCTTAGAGAAAGATATTTGGTCCCTCTAAGCCTCTTCCCTATAACAGGGAGACAAAACTCGCTTTAGTTCATCCCTAAAGCTAACCTTAAGAAAAATCAAGTTTAGGAAAACATTTATATGGATGAAAGACTCTACTTCCTTCCAAGTCTTGTCCATGGGGCCATCAAGTTGCAGAACCCACTGGTTCTCTCCTCTCCTCCTCCATAGGGCTGATCAAGGTTAGTATGACATAGATCCTGAGAAACAGACACTAGCTCCCTACAAATTTCTTCTATATGATTGAGTGGATTGAAGAGCACACTAGCTCAATTCTGTATTTATTGTGCTGAGCAAGGATAGTAAAGCATAGATTCTGAAACAGACACTAGCTCCATATAAGCCTATGTAAAGCAGAATATGTAGATACCATCTTCTTTCATTCATAGCCTTATCCATAGTATAGATTGAGGTTAGCACAGGTAAATTCTGGGTGGCAGACACTAGACCAGCACTCGATGGGCTTCCTCTGTATGAAAGGGTAAGTGGTAGAATATACTAGTTAACTGTGAACTCTTCCCTAAGACTGATCAAAGATAGGATGATGTGGATTCTGAGGTACAGCAAATAGCTCCTTTCTAGTTTCTTCTGTAGAAGAGCATGAGGAGAGAAATACTTTGGTTCCCTTCAAAATTCCTCCAAGGGGCATGTCCCATGAAAGTCTTCACTAACCAGGAAACTGGGACAGAGGGGAGGACATCCTATTGAGACTCTAGATGAGAGAAGCATGGGAGAATAGCAAAGGAGAAGGATCCAGAGGGCCCTAGAAACCTACAAGAAGAAAATTATGAAAGACAGATTTGGGCCCAGGGGTGTTGCTCAAACTATGGCACCAGCCAAGGACAATACAGGCCATAAACTTCAAACCCCTACCCAGATCTAGCCAATGGACAGGACATTCTCCACAGTTAAGTGGAGAGTAAGGTCTGACTTTCACACATACTCTGGTGCCTCAAATTTGACCACGTCCCCTGGAGGGGGAGACCTGGTGGCACTCAGAGGAAAGATAGCAGGCTACCAAGAAGAGACTTGATACCCTATAAGCATATACAGGGGGAGAAAGTCCCCCTCAGTCACAGTCATAGGGGAGGGGAGTAAAGGGAAAATGGGAGGGAGGGAAGAATGGGAGGATACAAGGGATGGGATAACCATTGAGATATAACAAGTATAAATTAATAAAAAAAGTAATAAAAAATCAAGATGGAGAGTACATTAGTTTACTCATTATCTCCTCTGGAGAATAGATCTTTAATTCAGTGAGAAAGATAATGCTTCCCTCAAATACTACTGTGTAGGATAGACTGAGAGAGGATACTAGTTTTCTCTTACCCTCTTCCATAGAAGAATTCAAATTAAAGACAATGAACACATTCTTTAGTCAACATAGGCTCCCTCTAAGCCAATTCCTGGGCATGAACTGAGTTGGAGATCACACACTTTCACTATGGACAGAGCAAGACTACCAGAAAATAAAATGTGAAAATCAGATACTAGATTCCACCCTGACCTCTCTTTTAAAAAGACTACTGTGCACAGCACACCAATTCACTCTAATCCTTCACAATAAAAAATATCAGCTGAGGGTTCATGAATTCTGAGAGACAGACACAAATTTCCCAGAAGCCTCTTTATAGGGTGGAGATATCTTGAGAAGATAATATTTCCATCCTCCACTTATGTGTAGGATAGGTCCAAGTTAAAACAACATGGATTCGTTGAGAAAAACACTGACTCCTTCCATGCGTCCACTGTAGGGCAGACAGAGGTGCAGAACACACTAGTATAGTTCTACTCTATTGTGATACAGATAAAGTTTCAAAAGTATATTACCTATAACTAATGCTGCTCTGCATGAAGAAACGTATTGTAGGACATGCTAGGAATATGTCTCCTTATTTATAGGATGGAGCATCATTTTAAAAATGTGAATTCTGAGACACAGTGGCACCTCTCTTCGATCATCTTCAGAGTCTGAGATGGAGTGTCCACTTCCCAGAAGTCCTGTTGTCTGCAACATCTTATCTACAGGAGATGTTAAGAGTGACTTAGTGGGTTCCACACCTCATTGTGACTTATGGAAGAAGCTTTGAAAGAACTAGTCTCTCTCTCTCTCTCTCTCTCTCTCTCTCTCTCTCTCTCTCTCTCTCTCTCTCTCTCTCTCTCTCTCAGAATCCATATGTTGCTGTTATTTTGATTTGTCCTAATGAAGACGTTTGGTGTGAACTATTGTGTTCTCCATCTCAGTGTCTGAAGATGTTTGGAGAGAGCCAGCCTTGTATCTCAAAATTCACATTTCCCAAATATAGATACTGTTATGATGACCTAGAATTAGAGAGGGATAAGCTAACCTCCAGTTAGGCATGTTATTCAGACTGACTGAAGTATATTGCCCAGTACTTAACACCTAATCTCCTCCATAGTACAGATGCAGTTTAGGATGACATGGATTTTCAGACACACACATTATCCCCCCTCAGTGTTGTTCCTCTATAGGAAAAAAGATGGAAAGCACATTTATTCACTCTTTATCTCCTCTGTAGCTTATACCTAGTATAGGAAGGTATGAGTTCCTTGGGAAAAATAATGATTCCCTCAAATCTACTCTGTAGGATAGACTGATGTAAAGACCCTACCAGGTCACAATATTTCCTTACCTTCTCTGTAGGACAGGTCAAGCTTGGCACTACATGGATGTTGTGAGATAGAAACTAATTATTCCCAAGCCTATTTTCTAAGTAATTCTGAGGTGGAGAGAACACTAGTGCAAATCCACCCTTTTGGATATACCAAATCATGTTTTCTACAGCATGGATTGTGTAAGACATACACTAGCTATCTTTAAGCTGACTCCATATGCCAGATGGTATTGGGAAGCAAACTACTTTCATTCTAATCTCCTTACAGATCAAGTTAGAATGACGTAGAATTTAAGACACAGATACTTGCTCACACTAAACCATTGCATTTAAACAGACTGCCATAGAGAATATACTAGTTCTTCCCTAAATTTATACGTAAAACAGATTTTGGTTAGTACAACATGAGTTTGGACAGAGACAGACATTAGCTCTCTCAAAGTCTCCTACATGTACGGACCAAAATAGATTACCCTACATCACTCTTAAGTTCTTCTGTAGAACAGGCCAAGTTTGTGACAATACAGATACTAAGACACCTATATAGGCTCCCTCTAAGCCTCTTCGTAGGTTGAACTAAGTGGGAAAGCAAACAAGGTCACTACTGTCTTTGTGCACATGACAGAGCAAGATTTTCACAATGTACATTCTGGGTGACAATACTAGATTTCACCTTGCTTCACCTTATGAAAGACTACTATGTACACCACACCATTTCAGTCTCATCCTTCACAAGAAAATATATCCCCTGAGGTGTAATGAATTCTGAGAGAGACACACATATTTCCCATAGACCTCACTGTAGGATGGACTGAGCTTGAGGACACACTAATTCATTCCTTAACTCTGTAGAGTAGGCCCAAGTTAAGAAACATGGATTCTGAGACAAAAACGTTAGTTCCCTCCAAGCTTCTCCAGATCACCTAACCTTATCCACATTCCAGTGTAAGCTTACTACAACATGGATTCTGTGAGAAATACAGTAGAACTCCCTAGGCCTTCTCCATAGGGGAGATGGTGTTGAAGACTATACTATTTTACTTCTAATCACCTTACAGATCACTCTAGGGTGGCATGGATTCTAAGAGACAGATAGATACTTGCTCTCTACAAAACTCTGCTTTTGTACAAACTGCTTTGAAATTATACAGAAGACAGTTTTTTTGTTATTACAACATGAGTACTGACAGAGACAGATTTTAGTTCTATCTAAACCTGCTTCATAGACAAAATGAGATAGAGAGAGTGCATTGCTTCACTATGAACCTATTCTGTAGAGCAGATCAAGTTAGGACAATGTGCATATTGTACATTAGCTCCATCTAAGTCTCTTTTGTAGGTCAGAGGAAAATGGGGAGCATACCAATTCCCTCTAAGCTCATTTGTAGAACTGATCTGGGTTTGGATGACAAGGATTTTTAGTGATAGAGGTTTGGTCTTTTTCAGGATTAAAGTAATTGCCTTCTTGTGTGATTTAATCACATAGACATATCTCACACAGGAGGTGACACAACAGAAAAGGACAGTTAATCTCTTTTATTTAGAATCTTCCTGACATCATCCCCATCTTTTTATGTTGTGCATCTATTTTATTGCTATCTGGGTTTTTAAGACAGGCAACATTCGATACTCTTCTTTGCCATTTTTAATCATTATTTCTTGAATATTTTCTACACTACAGGTTTTTTTTTAGAGTTTACCATATGTAAATTGGTTTTAGGTCCCTATAATGTAGAGAGAAGTAGTTATATAAAATAAAGGAGAACAAAAGTTCAGAAGAACTCAATAGATGTTTATATTATTACTTTTGTTAACTTCTTTTGAAAATCAAAACAGCACCTTAAGAAAAATAAAATATCCTCAATTGAGATATAATATGAATAAATTAATAAAATATATTTTTAAAAAAGAAAAATAAAATACGCCATCTTGGAATATGTAAGAATAGGCATAGTGAAACTGCTCCTTGGAAGATAGAAACGTTTCTTTGTAGACTCAAAGTATTGGTCTGCCTAGAAAATAGAGAATAGTAACTTTGTGGAAGCATGTGGATATTATGAAATAGTTGACTACATGGGGGTTCTCTGAGTTGTTGCAGGCTGTTAAGATTCATTAAAAACTCCATACCTTTCCCCAAGATAGTTGACTGTTGGTGTCAGTTAAGGGAGGTAGTGGTTTCCTGAAGAGCAGAACCTGCCTTATAAGATTCCCTAGGAATGCTAAATTGAGGATTCTGTTCACCTAATAACATTACTTCTGTTTACCTGGTGAAAGTCCTATTTAGGACAATGTCACAAAATGCCATTTTCGATCCCACCTCCAATCAGGCATAAGTTCCTGTAGATGCCACACATCTTACCTATTAAATATTTCCTTTTTAAAAAGAATAGACTTTAGTTAGTTAGAAGGGATAAAGGAAAAGGTAGTTTCTTTGGCTTTAGTGGGTAAGTGGATAAGCCCCCAATTAACAAAACAAATCAACAGAGGAAGGAATGTAATAGTCTCACCTCAGAGCAGAGTAGCTATAATCAGTTTCAGGATTCTGAGAGAGCTTCTAGAGAGAGGAAGAGAGGAAATTTAGCCATCATCCCATTTTAGCTTAAAACAGTAGTTGGCCTATGTCACTTTCAAAATTGAAGAAGAGAAAGGATAGATAAGAACACAGGAACTTATCCAACAGTCTGTCTGTCTCTACATAGAAAGTAGTTTTCTAAATTTCCTTACGAATATCCCTCCTTTAGTCATGTGGGTCAGATTTCACCATAAACAGAGTGAGGTAATATTACTATCAAGCCAGTCCTTGGGTTAATAGTATAAAGTGTTTGATCACTAATCTCTGGTTACTGAACAATTTATCTGGCTTCCTATGGTTAATAGACAGAGGTAGGTTTGAGTAGACCCTCTCTGTTAGACAGAAGAAAACAAAAGTAAATCCCTGTACCAGGATAGAGGAAGGATGTTGGTAGCATACCTGTCATTCATTCCTATCCTTTCAGGGTTTGGCTTGATTTTAAGTTTGATCATCCTCAAAAGAATCTCAGATGAAAACCAAAATGATACAGCAAATGATACAAGTTAGGGGGTTTGATTGGGCTCATTTTCTCTGCCAGTTAAAGAATTAAAAGGCAAGAAAAATTTCAACTGTAACAGGTAACCACAAAGAAGAAAACACAGCAAACAGAAGCAGTAACTGAAGAAAGGTAATTCCTGGGAATGAGGATCACACACATACAACAGGGACACAGAGGGGGGAAAACCTCTCTAAAGCAGAGGGGAGACTCAGAAAGCTGAAACATGCAGTCTCTTCTCATGGGATGGTGTTTGAAAGCCTCTGAAGAGTCTTCTTCCCCTAATTTAAAGGTGAACTTTTTTAATACAGAGTAGATGGTTTACTGGCTAGCAACTGTTGCTGACTTGTCCTGATCTAATCTTGAACTTATGGAGTCAGTTCATCAGCAGAAGCCTTACTAGTGGGAAACAAAAGCCAACAGGGCTTTTGTTTTAAGCTGTCAAGCTTTTGTCTCAAGTCATAAGGGTGAAGGAAAAGCCAGCCGTTTTGTGAGTTTGATGCCTTTATTGCCTAGCTGTGACTTTTCTTCCTATCTGTCTGTGTAACAGGAAGTCTCTTTAATACCTGATCTCTCATTTCAACCTCAGAAGTCACCCTAACTGCTGTTAGGGGTTGGGGATACTGACTGTTCATAACTGCTTCTCCCTGACAAAGGGTGAACAGTGGGAGTGTCAACAGTCAGGGTGCCTCAAAGGGGTGTTGATCTAAGGGGTCTTGATATAGCTTTAACTGATGGTAATGATACAGAATATGAGACAACTATGAGACCACTTTGATTACCTAGCTATGGCCTGACTCCATGCCTAACAAGAAGTCTGTCTCACTCCCAGTCTCTCCATTTGATAATTTACCTACCCCCATGCCCACTCCTACTTCTCCCATATCTCCTCTGGATCCACTTCCCAACTTCATATTCTTTCATAATTTTTCTTTATATTTCATTGCATCTAGTTTTTAATCAAACTTGGGGTGGTATGGTCACAGCTTGTGCGCTAAGCCAGGTGTGGCCACAGATAATCAACAAACAAACTGAATGCATCAAATTAACAGTAGAAAGAAAACATATTTATTTAATATGGCCGCATTGGGAAGAGAGAAAAAGAACACATCCTTACAGAAAATTGACTCTATTTCCCAACCCCTATCAATTATCACTAGGTGTCAGCTGGAGATGGGAAATTTTGATGTCTCCCCTAATACATACTGGAGTATTCAATGGTTACTATTATACAGGTGCTGTCCCAGAAAACACAGTTGCTCTGAATTCATGAGTGTAATGGTAATATAATAGCCTGATAACACTGATTTGTTCTAGTCTTCCTTGGCCACTGGAAGGTATGATATTTTTACTCCATCTTTTATGGCAAATGAGTTCATGGAACTAAATCTGTACAGTAAAAATAGTCAACCCACTAAAAAGGAAGTCCATAGAGTGAGACACAACCCTTCCCCAGAAATGAAATCAATAAAGATTAGTCTTTAGATTATATATAAAACCCTTCTAAAAAGAATGTAGTCTGGATAGCTGTGATTGCCTCAACTAGCATGTAAGTAGCTTGTCTTGGTAGTTAACATGAAGGCTTATAAAAGGTGAACCACTATTTGTTTTGTTTTGTTTTTTTCATGAGAGATTATCATGGCTATTACTGTGAGATTTTCTAACAGCTTAGAATAATGTGGGCCCCCACTTTTCTCAACAGATTTTTGCTTAATAATATGAGAGGATATGTTTTATAGCTTTTATAGATTCTCTCCCACTGATGATCAGTGTTGATTTGCAAGTGAACTGAAAGCCAAGGTATTCCTTAATTCAAGGACAATATTTGGGGATCTGGTCTGTTAGTCTTTCCAGTTTTGGAAGTATAGCAATCTGGGGTCCTATCTTGCCACCCTGAGGAAAATAAACCTCTTAAGAACACAGTGAAAATTCAGGATTTTTTCCAGTACTCTTTCAACTAACAAAATATTTATTTGTTGATTTATTTCTACCTAGAAAGGAACCAACAGAGTTAATGTCATATAATAAAACTCTGTGCCTTTTATTTAATACCTCTGGTCTTTCTGTCCCCTTCTAGCCTATCTTTGTTCCTTTGTTTCAGTTATAGAAAACAGTTGCTTATACTTCAGAGGCCATTAGTAGATTATAAGTTCCCAATGACAATATTTTGCAATTTTCTTGTGATGTTAGGAGTGAAATAATTAAAAAAATCTGTTCAGAAGAAAGTTTCTTACTATAAAGAAGGCAGTTATAACAGCATACTTCTGACCAACTTAAGGCATTCTAAAATAGCATTAGGGTTTTCACTGGCTATAGTAATTGTCAATTATTGGCCATTCTCTCTGACAAATTATTTCAGTTATAAGGCTAAAGTAACCTTAATTTCTTAGTTTAAAGGCTAGTGATGACATTTGTCCTGATTCTGAATAACATAACTGAGAGACAAATCCTTATCAATGGACCTAAAATTTAAATAATTTTAAAATAATTATTTCACTCTAGAGCACAGTAATTCAAAGGACTATATCACACCTAATCACATGATGACTTCATTTAGTTAGGGCAAGTTGGCTGACCAGTGAAAACTAAAGTCTACATGTTTCCTGGGAAACAGGTATAGCATTCCTTGATGTTCTGCTTGATACTTGAGTTATTTTTGTTGGCAAAGACTATGGTATATAAGCTTTCTGAAAATCAGGAGTAGCATGTACTGTCTGAGCCTGTAATATCCTTGGTGGGTACCAACAAGGGGCAAGATTCATCTTTTTCTTTCATCTTTCTTTTTCATTTTTGCTTGCTTTATTTTTTTTTCTTTCTTTAAATCTTTCTTTTGGATGTAGAAAAAATGTGATTAACTCTCTATAGTATGAATTTTCTTCCTGTAAGAATATGGATAAATTAGGAAGAAGGCCACAAAATCATTCATCTTGGCTACAATTTCTCAGATGTTAATATTCAGAGGAATTTCTAAATTCCTACTAGATCCAGTTAGTAAATTATCCAAATTAAATGCTCCACACATAGTAGAGTCTATCAGTTGAGTTCTGTTAATGTTTTCATGCTAATATAGGGATCCCATTACCTTAATCACTTCTCAATACAGGCCCATGAAAAAATAACCACTGGTCATTTATAAACACTCTTGCATTAGGTTAGCATAGAAGCAGCAAGAGACAGAACTATATGGAGAAAGAGAAAGACAGAGAGACAGAGAGGCAAAGAGAGACAGAGAAAGAGAGACAGAGAGAGAAAGACAGAGACAGAGACAAAGTCAGAGAGAGCGACAGAGAGAGAGAGAGAGAGAGAGAGAGAGAGAGAGAGAGAGAGAGAGAGAGAGAGAGAGAGATCTGAGGCAAGTAATTGTGAAATTAGAAAAGGAAAAATGATCCCTTAGCTAAGTACAGAAGTTTTAAGTGAAAAATAAAAGATTTTGGGTGTGTCTTGAAGAGGAACAATAAGGAAGATTACCTTCCTGAGTAACAAGTTTATTAAAGAGTTATTAACTCCATGAAAAAGGAGACAGGCAGATACACAGCAGCATGGTGAGGACTCTGAAGCAAATTAAGGCCCTTTAGGTAGAGTGTAGGCTACTTCCTGGAGATCTCAGAGGAAGACACATGATACTTTAGATGCTGTCTCTGATTCTCCACCAGACATAAGTGAAGAGAATTCTGAGGAAGTAAGTTAGTGCTCTAAGGAAGGGGGGGGGAGGAGATTAGGAGGAGGAGCATATCTAGTTGAGGTGTGCCCATTAAATGGGAAAAGGGGGAATATGTAAGACTTAGTAGCCCTTGCATGTCCCTGATGTTCTAGCGTCTAGCACCACACTTGGGAAATGAGAAGTTTATGTGGATTGTGAGTCTGTAAGGTAATTGCAGATGCAAAGCAAGTTTTCCGCAGGAGGCTTGCTAATAGCTGTGAGTTGTAAGAAAATAATATGCTAAGGCAGTTACTGGAGATCCAGTGGCAGTTAAGTCTGGATTCTAAAAGAAAGGGAGAGAAAACTGTGTAATCTGAACCTGAGGGAGAGGAGTCCACGTCTTGCCATTATGAAAATGGAAGAAATGAAATCATAACTAGACTGAAAAATAAAATGTTTTTATTCCACTCTCCTCTGGCCTCCTTCCACTTGTATCTCTGATTCTCATGATCTGATCTCTGTTGAAAAATTAGACGAGGCACACAACAGACTTTATTGCAAAGTACAGTTGTATATTATTAAGGAACAAAAGTAGACTTTTACAAAAAAATAAGCCTTTTGAAGGACATGAAGGAAACATTCTGAAGAATGAGAGTAGACAGTGGCATGAAAAAAAACACTGTGAAGTACTAAATGTTTTCTACATGTTTTAAACAAGTTTTATACTATTTCTTAAGTCACTGAAATGGACAGCTTTCTTTTTCTGTTCTAAGGTGAGACAAGAATGCCCATTTGGGTGAGCTCTTCATGAGGTTCTTTATGAAAAGCTGCTTGCTAGATTTCTTCTTAATTTCCTGGGAGATCACAATCTTAAGTGTCTAACCCGGGACAGAATAAATTCAGAGCCCATTCTATTGACTTATAACAATATTGCTTAGTTTCATTTCTTAATTTTATAACTGATTAACTGATTAGCAAGGAAAAGTCAATCCTCATGGGAAAATGTGGAACACAAAACAATTGCTAATTGTAAGGATATTTGAAAAATCCATTTAAAAACAATTACTCTATGAGTCTCTTCCAGAAGTTTAATTTAACCCTATACAGGGAATAATACTTAAAATAAAAGCTATAGCTTGCCAAATAGAAAGTCTGGTCCCAAGTGTGGACGCTGTGTAATTTGTCCCATTGAGTTGTTGTTCAGCGATACCCTCAAACTACCCATAAACAATACAGGCTGTTGGATTTCTCTCTATTGCCCACTAGAACATAATGGAAATACTCTATTGCTGAACATACCCCATATTTTTTTTCAATTCTAGTGCATGGAAACATCAATTTGTTGCTGGCCATATACCTTCTTCCCTGTGGTATAGTTTGTGTAATACTATAATATGCTACTAGGCTTGTGTATGAGTTTGGGGGGGGGGCGGGAATCACCGGTAGTCTTACATAGTTAAGAATGAAAAGCTTTAAAATGAAAAATATAGCAAAATATGGCCATGATTGAATGGCACAAACTTTATGGGAATAACCAATTATTGAAGAATGAATTTAAGGCCTACAGCACAGAAAGCAACACATGCCTGCTATTGTAACCCTGGCTGAGAACATATGAATATGGAGCTTATATGCCCCAGAATTGAACCTAATACTACTAGTTTGCTAAGTGGTTAATGTATCAAACTCTAAATTCATATTTCTATTATCTATAGATTAGCCCACATATCAGACACCATCAGAGAACTTCATGCAGTAGATTATAATTAACACACATGCAAAACTGGTCTTCCAGGTTAGAATAAGTGTTTGTAAAATGCTGAGCCACCAATGGGGCATTTCCCCTCATCTCTTCAAGGCTCAGGGACTACTGCAGAGAGCATTTGAAAATATTTTAGGAGTCAAAGCCAGTTAATATTCCAGCATGCACTGGGAGACAGTCTCAGGAATCCCTGCCTCTAACTGACAAACTACTGACAGTTAATGGTTTCTAGAGAAAAGTGATGGTTAGAATGAGAAAGGAAGCCATACTTTCATATATTTGAATGCATAATCACCTCACTTATTGAAAATGATTTTACAAGATTAGTAGGTATGGACTTATTAGAGTGGATATAGTCTTGCTAGATGAGGAATGTCACTGAGTGTGGGTTTTGAGATTAAAAATCCCACTCCAGGCCCAGTCTCTCTCTGCCTGCTGCCTGAAGATCAGTATATAAGCTCTCAACTACTGGACGAGTGCCATGCCTATATTCATCCTACCATGATGATCATAGATTAATTTTCTAAAATTTAAATAAATACCCAAATAAGTGCCTTCTTTTATAAGTGTTGCCCTGTAGTCTCTTCACAGCAATAGAACAGTAATCAAGGTAGCGAATAAGAGTCAGTTTCCTTTAAGGCTGTTGCCTCTTGAAAGCCAACCATGCACAAAGTGACTTTTATGGACCCATGAGTATATTCATAGCACACATTGGCTGAGTAGGTTATTACAAAATAAAAGACAAGTGGGTAAAGAGGTTAGGGTTTTATCTGGGAGAAGTTAGGGGGAAGAGTAAGCAGTGAATATGGTTGAACTATGTTACATCCATGTATAAAATTCTCAAAGAATTAAGAAACATATGTTTTCTTATACACCACTAGCAAGAGAACATTAAGAAAGTTGTAAAGTAAAATGTGCGTGTGTGTGTGTGTGTGTGTGTGTGTGTGTGTGTGTGTGTGTGTGTGTGTGCATGCGTGTAATTTCCAGTCCATAATGCCTGTGGTTATTTTATAATTTACAGAAAGCAGAGAGATAACGTATAAAATACATGGGAGAGACTAGTTGGCTTTCCCTTTCATGGACAACTTGGTTCTTTCTTGCTTCTCTTTTCAGATGTGGTATCACTCCTGGAGAAGGGAAACGTGGAGATAAAGTGGTCCCACTGATTAGGCAGCAGTCCTTTGTCCATAAGCTAAAACTTTGTCTTTAGAATTGAACTTTACCGTTCCACTCCTGTGTTCCTGTTATCATGTTTTACCAGATGAAAAGGGACGCATGCTCTCCAGATGAGACCTGACAAGCTGTGGTCATATGGAGTAGGGGAGGAGGTCCCCTTCTGTCAGAGGTTTAGGGGAGGGAAGTAGGATGAGAGAGGGAGGGAGTGTGGGAATGGGAAAATACAAGTGAGGGGATATCAATTGGGATATAATCTGAACAAATTATAGTACATTTTAAAATAAGAAAAAAGAAGTTGGTAGCCTTTAGGTATAACTAAATCAAAGGAGGATAACTGTACCTATTTACAATATCTTCTCCCTTACCATAGCTGTAGAATTGGATCAGTGTTATAATAATATGCATTATATATTTTATTTCCTATAAGCTGGGGAGTCGATAATATATGTATACACTCTTTAATATAAAACCCCCAGATCTTGCCTGTTGTTATGTGTTTCTAATTTTATTAAATGCACTGATGCTTTTATTCATAATTTTCCCATTTAAACTATATGAAGGCACCTCTCAAAGATCAAGTTTTAAAAGGAATCAATGACTAGATGATATTATGGATAAGGATATTGCCCTATTTATCATTACTTTCCTCCTTTTTTCCCTTCCCATTCTGTTACTTTATTAGTCTTATGTCACAAACATTCTTAACAAATCTCTTCTGTAAAGGTAAATACTTGTCTCTTTTGTGTGTGCTGTCTTCTTTTATGTCAACTTGATACAAGTCAGGGTCATTGGGGAAAAAGGATATTGAGCTGAGAAAATGCCCTCACTGTATTGATCTGTGGGCAAGCTCGTGTAGAATTTTCTTTATGTGGGAGGGTTCCTCTCAATGTAGGTGGTACTACTCCTGGACTAGTTGACTTGACAGCAAAAATAAAAATGTTATGAGGAACAAGCCATTCAACGATCCAAATTAACAATAGAAAACAGGAGAAAAGATACTATGTGGCCACAATGGAAAGATGGGTAAAGAGATTCAGCAACCTGAAATCTCTGATGTACATCTTTAGGTCTTTTTAAAAAGTATAATTTATACAGATAACATCCCAATTGTTATCCCCTGACTTGTATCTTCCCATTCTCACCCTCCTTCTCTCTTCTGCCCTATTCTCCTCCACTAGACCTTAGGCAGAAGTGGACTAGAAGTGAGATTAAAATTTAAACAGAGGCCCACAGATATTCACATCTAGTGGTTGTAGTCAAGATGTGGCTTCTAACCACAATCAACTTGACTCGTTCAGACTGTGGGCTGCGTGCTCACTGCTCGGCAAGGTGGTCCCAGTGGCCTGGGCTGTATCAGGCTCCCAACTGGTCCCGTTCTGACCCATTCTGATGGGTGGTGCATGTGCTCTGGCTGGGCATGGCTCCTACCTGGACGCGTTCTGACCACGGGTGGCGCATGCGCTCTGGCTGGGCATGGTTCCTACTTGGACCTGTTCTGACCACGGGCGACACATGCGCTCTGGCTGGGCATGGCTCCTACCTGGACCCGTTCTGATGATGGACGACGCATGCACTCTGGCTGGGCATGGCTCCTACCTGGACCTGTTCTGATGATGGACGACGCATGCACTCTGGCTGGGCATGGCTCCTACTTGGACCCGTTCTGACTGCGGGGGGCCCATGTGCTCTAGCTGGGCATGGCTCCTACTTGGACCCATTCTGACCTTGGGCGGCACACGCTCCACTGTGCCTGGGCAAGGTGGTCCAAGCAGCCTGGGTTGCGTTTAGCTCCTACCTGGACCCTTACGACTGCCAACCTACATGTCTTTAGTCTATTCTGGCCAGGTGGTTTGATAGTTGTTAAAGTTCTCCCTTTGGCTGGAGAAGTTTTTCTTTCCCCAGCATGAGATTTCTGTGGAAATTCCCATTTATTGAATGCTGTTTCACTAATCTGGTAGATTGAAAGGCACAAGTGTCTCTTTAGTGAACCCCCATTTTTGCCTGGTCTGCTATGGACATAACATACTGTGGAGGCCCTACTCAGCCCATTAAGGCTATTCTTACCAGTTCCACTTACCCTTTCTTCGAGATATGACCAGTATATTATAATGTGCTGATGTCTTTGGTGCTCCTGGAAAACTTTCCTTACATATGAGATGGGATATAAAATCACTACTAGGACATATATGTCTAACAGACTATGCTTCCTCTATTTGGTGGGATATAATACTGTCACTAATAAAATTATATGTGTGTGTTGTGGCCTCAGATAGGTTGTGACAATGCACATCCTTACATTTTGCCTTGCTCTTACAAAATACATAGGTACCCAGTCTTCTTCATCTTTATCTGTGAGATAAAGTAAAAGGAGAACATTTGTCTTCGATGTTGACCATAGCTCTGTTCATTCCATCTATGTCTAAAAGAGCACTTACAGTCTGGCCCTCAACTCTGTGAGTCACAAAGTGCCTTCTTTTGTCATATGTCTACCCACATCCCCTTCCTTGTCTCATTTGTTGTCTGGCCTCCATCCCTATACGACCCAAAATACCTGCCTTGCCATATACCCACTAAAAGTCACGACTGTGTCATTTGCCCACCTAAATCTATTATCTGGCTCCCAGCCATTTGGGGCCAAATTCTCTTTTTGTATAACCATCCAAGTTCCCTCCTTTCCCAGGTACACACCAAAGTTGCTTTTCTGGCCCCAAGTTTGTGAGAACCACATCACTTGTTTGTCATATACCCACCCCTCAAATTCCCTCTCTTGCGATATACCTCTTTTTCTCCTCCCCTAATCCATTTCCACTATTAGTGACTCACACGGACACATATCTTTTCAAATTAGAATTGGTTTATTTTTAACAATATCATTGTAATTTTAAATTTTATTTATTATGGGATTAGGAATTTCCCAATATTGAAATAACTATTTACTGGCTATCCACCGCTGCAGTAGTTGCAGCGGTCTCAATCGCTGTGTTTGCAGAGGTTGCAGTGGCGACGGTGGTGACAGTGGTGACAGTGGTGACGGTGGTCGCGGTGCTCACACCAGTTGCGATGGCCGAGCTGCTTTCAATGGTCTCGATTGTCTCCACCGTCTTGATGGTCTCGACTGTGCTGGTCTCCATGGCCGCAATGGCTGCACTCTCCTCGATGGCCGCAATGGCCGCTTTGGTCTCAAGGGCCCCAAAGGATGCACTGGCCTCAAAGGCCCTGCTGTTCTCAAGGGCTGCAAAACCTGCACTGGGATTGAAGACTCCACTGGACTCAAAGGACGCGAAGGCAGTGCTGGGATCAAGGGCACCGAAGGCTGAGCTTGCTTCAAAGATCCCACCTGTGTCCAAGGCTGGGAAGGCTGTGCTGGTCTCGAAGGCCGCACTGTTGTCAAGAGCTCCAAAGGCTGTGCTGTTGTCAAGACTTCCAAAAGCCGTGCTGTTGTCAAGAGCTGTGAAGGCCGCACTGTTGTCAAGAGCTCCGAAGGCCATGCTGTTGTCAATTGCTGCAAAGGCCTTGCTGTTGTCAAGAGCTGTGAAGGCCGCGCTTTTGTCAAGAGCTCCGAAGGCCGTGCTTTTGTCAAGAGCTCCGAAGGCTGCCCTGTTGTCAACGGCTGCAAAGGCCATGCTGTTGTCAAGAGCTGTGAAGGCCACGCTGTTGTCAATGGCTCCGAAGGCCGTGCTGTTGTCAACGGCTGCAAAGGCCTTGCTGTTGTCAAGAGCTGTGAAGGCCGCGCTTTTGTCAAGAGCTCCGAAGGCTGTGCTGTTGTCAGCGGCTGCAAAGGCCTTGCTGTTGTCAAGAGCTGTGAAGGCCGCGCTTTTGTCAAGAGCTCCGAAGGCTGTGCTGTTGTCAGCGGCTGCAAAGGCCTTGCTGTTGTCAAGAGCTGTGAAGGCCGCGCTTTTGTCAAGAGCTCCGAAGGCCGTGCTGTTGTCAACGGCTGCAAAGGCCTTGCTGTTGTCAAGAGCTGTGAAGGCCACGCTTTTGTCAAGAGCTCCGAAGGCCAGGCTGTTGTCAGCAGGTGCAAAGGCCTTGCTGTTGTCAAGAGCTGTGAAGGCCACACTTTTGTCAAGAGCTCCGAAGGCTGCCCTGTTGTCAACCGCTGCAAAGGTCTTGCTGTTGTCAAGAGCTGTGAAGGACACACTTTTGTCAAGAGCTCCGAAGGCCGCCCTGTTGTCAATGGCTGCAAAGGCCTTGCTGTTGTCAAGAGCTGTGAAGGCCGCGCTTTTGTCAAGAGCTCCGAAGGACGCGCTTTTGTCAAGAGCTCCGAAGGACGCGCTGTTGTCAAGAGCTGTGAAGGCCGCGCTTTTGTCAAGAGCTCCAAAAGCCGCCCTGTTGTCAACGGCAGCAAAGGTCTTGCTGTTGTCAAGAGCTGTAAAGGCCACGCTTTTGTCAAGAGCTCCAAAGGCTGCCCTGTTGTCAACAGCTGCAAAGGCCTTGCTGTTGTCAAGAGCTGTGAAGGCTGCGCTTTTGTTAAGAGCTCCGAAGGCCACCCTGTTGTCAACGGCTGCAAAGGCCTTGCTGTTGTCAAGAGCTGTGAAGGCCGCACTTTTGTCAAGAGCTCCGAAGGCCGCGCTGTTGTCAATGGCTGCAAAGGCCTTGCTGTTGTCAAGAGCTGTGAAGGCCACGCTTTTGTCAAGAGCTCCGAAGGCTGCCCTATTGTCAATGGCTGCAAAGGCCTTGCTGTTGTCAAGAGCTGTGAAGGCCACGCGGTTGTCAATGGCTTTGATGGCCGTGCTGTTGTCAACGGGTGCAAAGGCCTTGTTGTTGTCAAGAGCTGTGAAGGCCACGCTGTTTTCAAGAGCTCCGAAGGCCATGCTTTTGTCAACGGCTGCACAGGCCTTGCTGTTATCAAGAGCTGTGAAGGCCCTGCTTTTGTCAAGAGCTCCAAAGGCCGTGCTATTGTCAACAGCTGCAAAGGCCTTGCTGTTGTCAAGAGCTGTGAAGGCTGCGCTTTTGTCAAGAGCTCCGAAGGCTGCTCTGTTGTCAACGGTTGCAAAGGCCTTGCTGTTGTCAAGAGCTGTGAAGGCCACGCGGTTGTCAATGGCTCTGAAGGCCGTGCTGTTGTCAACGGCTGCAAAGGCCTTGTTGTTGTCAAGAGCTGTGAAGGCCACGCTGTTTTGAAGAGCTCCGAAGGCCGTGCTGTTGTCAACGGCTGCACAGGCCTTGCTGTTGTCAAGAGCTGTGAAGGCCGCGCTTTTGTCAAGAGCTCCGAAGGCCGCCCTGTTGTCAATGGCTGCAAAGGCCTTGCTGTTGTCAAGAGCTGTGAAGGCCACGCTGTTTTGAAGAGCTCCGAAGGCCGTGCTGTTGTCAACGGCTGCACAGGCCTTGCTGTTGTCAAGAGCTGTGAAGGCCACGTGGTTGTCAAGAGCTCCAAAGGCCGCGCTGTTGTCAACGGCTGCAAAGGCCTTGCTGTTGTCAAGAGCTGTGAAGGCCACGCGGTTGTCAATGGCTCTGAAGGCCACGCTGTTGTCAACGGGTGCAAAGGCCTTTCTGTTGTCAAGAGCTGTGAAGGCCACGCTGTTTTCAAGAGCTCCGAAGGCCGTGCTGTTGTCAACGGCTGCACAGGCCTTGCTGTTGTCAAGAGCTGTGAAGGCTGAGCTTTTGTTAAGAGCTCCGAAGGCCGCACTTTTGTCAACGGCTGCAAAGGCCTTGTTGTTGTCAAGAGCTGTGAAGGTCACGCGGTTGTCAATGGCTCTGAAGGCCGTGCTGTTGTCAGCGGGTGCAAAGGCGTTGCTGTTGTCAAGAGCTGTGAAGGTCACGCTGTTTTCAAGAGCTCCGAAGGCCGTGCTGTTGTCAACGGCTGCACAGGCCTTGCTGTTGTCAAGAGTTGTGAAGGCCGCGCTTTTGTTAAGAGCTCCGAAGGCCGCGCTGTTGTCAACAGCTGCAAAGGCCTTGCTGTTGTCAAGAGCTGTGAAGGCCGCACTTTTGCCAAGAGCTCCGAAGGCCGCGCTGTTGTCAACGGCTGCAAAGGCCTTGCTGTTGTCAAGAGCTGTGAAGGCTGCACTTTTGTTAAGAGCTCCGAAGGCCGTGCTGTTGTCCACGGCTGCAAAGGCCGGGCTGTTGTCAACGGCTGCGAAGACTGCCCTGGTGTCTATTGCCGCGAAGGCCGCCCTGTTGTCGACGGCTGCGAAGGCCGCCCTGTTGTCAACGGCTGCGAAGGCCGCCCTGTTGTCAACGGCTGCGAAGGCCGCCCTGTTGTCAAAGGCTGCGAAGGCCGCCCTGTTGTCAACGGCTGCGAAGGCCGCCCTGTTGCCAACGGCTGCGAAGGCCGCCCTGTTGCCAACACCTGCGAAGGCCGCCCTGTTGCCAATGCCTGCGAAGGCCGTGCTGTTGTCAACGGCTGCGAAGGCCTCCCTGTTGCCCACAGCTGCGAAGGCCTCCCTGTTGCCAACGGCTGCGAAATCCTCCCTGTTGCCAACGCCTGCGAAGGCCGCCCTGTTGCCAACGCCTGCGAAGGCCGCCCTGTTGCCAACGCCTGCGAAGGCCTCCCTTTTGCCAACGCCTGCGAAGGCCGCCCCGCTGCCAACGGCTGCGAAGGCCGCCCCGCTGCCAACCGCTGCGAAAGCCGCCCCGCTGCCAACCGCTGCGAAGGCCGCCCCGCTGCCAACCGCTGCGAAGGCCGCCCCGCTGCCAACGGCTGCAAAGGCCGCCCCGCTGCCAACGGCTGCGAAGGCCGCCCTGTTGCCAACGGCTGCGAAGGCCGCACTGTTGTCAACGGCTGCGAAGGCCGCTCTGGTGTCAAGGGCCGTGATGGTTGCGATAGCTGCATTGGTCTCAATTGCCATTGTGTTCGCCATGGCCGCGCTCTTCTCAATGGTCTCGATGCACTCTGTGGCCTCGCTGCTCTCAGTGGTCCCATTACTCGAAATGGTTGCGCTGTTCTCAGCGGCCTCGCTGTTTTCAGTGGCCACGCTCCTTGCAATGGTTGCACTGCTCTCAGTGACCATGGTAGTCGCAATGGTTGTGTCGATAGTAGTAGATATTTCTCCGGCAAGTTGATCACTGCCAAGAAACTCTTCAGATGATAGTTGTTCCTCACTTGCTGCTTTCTTGGCTTTCTTTGGTGGCCGATTCTTTTTCGTTGATGTTTTTGC
The DNA here is from genome assembly GCF_964271855.1 of Acomys minous. Lineage (NCBI taxonomy): Eukaryota > Metazoa > Chordata > Mammalia > Rodentia > Muridae > Acomys > Acomys minous. The sequence continues at coordinate 89,648,905 of NC_140488.1, read as the reverse complement.
CTTGCGCTTGGCAAGTTTCTCAGCTCGCATGCTCTGGTGTGATAGAAGACACAAGAGAGTTAGTTAATATAGAAAGAAGTCAGGATAAGCCAAAGAAGAGGAGTTTGTCAGAAAAGGTGAGGGTAGAGAGGGGAATTGATGGATGGAAGCAGGCAGGGTGGGTCATCTTACCATTGCCAAGAGGATGTGAGGAGGAAAAAATTTGTAGGCTGCCTTTGTCTTTATAGGCATAACAGGCAGAACGGTAGGCTGGACCTCAGTAGTAGAGGTAGCGAGGTCCATTTCCGAAAGACTTCCGGTGGAGTTATTGTTACACTTCGCCATTCCCAATAATAGGTGTTCTCACCTCGAAAGATTGAGAGCAAATGCCAGAGCCCAGGAGATCACACCACTCAAGACTGCCTGCTCACCAAGGCTTGAGCCAATCGCAGGCGAGCACTAGTCTGACATCACAAAGCATGGTTCTGACCCACTAGAATGCCTGGAGAAGCAAGAAACAGCAGAATGTACCAATCCTGTGAAGGGAGGGACAGATATTGAGAAGGTAATGAGAGTCCAATTTTGAAGGCTGCTTCACTTCAATAAACCCAAGGCAACTTTCTTATGCCATCCTTCTCCATATAACCACTTTAGTTACAGTAGAACACAGAACAAAACATTTGCTTCTAGAAATACTTCCCCAAGTCTCCCCCAGTTCAATGGTTCATTCCAATATGTCTGCCTTAATCTTTGCCTTGTATCTTGAATGTCTTCCCTAAACTCATTCTCAAGTAATATTGAAGTATTTGACTATCATCCTACCAACCTGTGCTAGAGCAAACATCTAGGCTCCCACCAAGAACCAGCCTCACACTCGCAGCTATCCACAGAATACTTTGCCTATTCCTTCTTATTTCATACATGGACTTCCCATGTCCTCAAGTATCTAGCCGGGAGATTATCTACCAGCAACATATACTTGTTATTTTACATCCTACTATATGTGGACTGGTTCCCCAAGTCTAGGCTTGGTGAATGTATCTTGTAGTAACTACCTCTAGGCTTCCTCAAGGTCTACATATGTCACCCTACCTAGTCCTACCATTAAGCCCTATGGCCAGAATCTACATACTCCATCTAGTACCACCCTAAGTCAGATAGCCAACACCTAGGGTCCCTTCAGGACTGGCCTTATTCACTTCCACTCAAAGGACCCTAGGAACAACTAAACTACACTCTATACATAAAATTCCAAGTCCTTCTCCAGTGTTCTTGACAAGGTGCAGGGACACACACACACACACACACACACACACACACCTGAATATTTCCACATTCCCATGGAACTACAGAGTGTACCAAAATCAATATCCAAGCTTAACCTGGATGTGTATCCTGATTCCTACAGCCAGTGCCCAGGCCTAGAATGGCTGCCTGAATCTGTGCAGTAGTAAGCACAACATATAAGTGGAGCTTAAATTCCTATACCCTGTCCTAGTCCTACCACTTACTCCTCAAGTGTCTTCAATACCATGGCACCCAATAGGACCCTCTCTATACCACTGGTTCTCAACCTGTAAGTTGGGACACTTTTAGCATTCACATATCAGATATCCTTCATATTAGATATTTATTTTACATTTCAAAGCAGTATCAAAATTTTTGTAATGAAGTAGAAACAGTGATTTTATGGTTGTGGATCAACACAGCATGAGGAAATATGTGAAATGGTTGCAGCATTTGGAAGGTTGAGAACCAACAGTTCTATATCCATATCCACCTGCAGGATATTTTGCTACCAAAACCACCTGACTCTATACACAAACAATCCATACCCTCCCTCAGTGTTCAAGTTTGTTATTAAACCACACTCCTTTCTTACTTAACTTTACACTTCTAGCCAGATTTAGCCTAGATGGAAAAATCACTGCTTCAATGTAGAATGATTCTTGAGCTTTGCAGTTGTGCCCCAACCCCAGGTCTAGTATTCTATACCTTCCAGGTTGTAGTCAAATTCTATACACCTGCCATGACATACCCTAACTACTTCCATCCACATGGCCCTCTGTTCTGCATACATTACCCTACTCATTACCCACTCTTGCCATGACCTCATGCTGGGTCAACCTGTTGAGTACTGCTCCACATACACAAATAAGATACTTGTTTTTCTATATTTTTAGGCTGTAGAATTGCCTATACCTAGTCTTGCCATCAGCATTTTGCAGTTACAATCTGTATGATCCCAAATCCCATACTGTCACCTCAATCAACCATCTCATTTTGTGTGTTCACTTAAATCCAGACCTTATCAACACCCACTCACATGAATTATTAGGCTTCCTATACCATACACTCCATACTTAGACTTCCCATGTCCTCCTCTTAAGTGTAGCCTATAGCGGATACTTTTTCCTACATCCCACTGGATCTAGTTCTTGTTGCACTGCCTATGTGCCCAATGAGTCTGAAAATTGCAACATGAAGAAGGAAGTTCTAAGATTTTACAGAGTTTTAATGATGGAAACAGCCCACTCTCACATTTTCACAGTAATGAAGACACCATGTAGATTCATCCAAGTACCCTTCCTACATATATCTGCACAGAGCATACTTTGAGATACCTATAGCGGCTCTGTATATTCCCAGACTTTCCATGTCATCATCTATGCTCTAGACTCTTGAACACCATTCCCAACAAACAAGTACTTGTTTTTCTATATCAACTGGATCAACTGTGTTTCCCACAGCAAAAGACTGGAACTATTCTGGGCTACTTTGCCTTCTTCTGTCCAAATCTATTCCTCAGTAGCCTTGCATATTCCTTACTCTAGCCAAGCCCACCACATACTTATGGGCTACAACCTATATTTAGGCTTCCTTTAGGACCCTGCCCACACATATCTAACCATAGTATCCTTTGAGCTTCCTGCAACTCCCCTCACCAAATCCAGATTTTATACTGTTATTTTAAATGAAATTCCTAAATGTTCTATTTTTCCAATAAAAACTCAGGAGTGAGATGCTTGGGTGAAAACCTACTAGCTCAGAAATGCAGAGAAACCAACTAGCTGACCTTCATACTCAGCTCAAGTCCTAATGGAAAAGGCTCAGAAGGCTCACTTGCTGACCTGACATCCCAGAAGAAAAAGGCCAAAAATCCCAAAACCAAAGGATTTCTAGCCCAAAAAGCCAAAGTCTAAGGAACTGAGGAGCTGAAGAGCTCAAGAGCTAAAAAGATAAGTTAAAAGCCCAAGAACTAAGGAGACAATGAGATAAAGAAAAAGCTGTTCTTCTACAAAATATTTTAAATTCCTCAAAACTCAAAGTCCCTCCTATGCTTTAATCCACATCAGCTCGCTTCTTGCTCAACCTCTTGACCTAAGGTTAACTTTATTAAATCTTATGTACAGAAAGCTCTTGGATTAAAGGTATGTGCTAGGACTAGCCAAGCCATACCTTGATCACTCATTTACAATACTCAGAAAGTTCTTGGATGAAAGGTGTATGTTGGGACTCACCACCAATAAACAAAAGACAGATTTTTACAATTCACAATCTCAGGGATCACAATGAGATCAAAGACAACATTTTATAGTTCATAATCTCAGGAAACACAATGGGATCAAAGATCTTGCAATATTTTAATTTTTCCAAAGACATTACCTCATTGAGTGCCCTCCCCTAATGGGTACGTGTTTTCCACATCTAGGAGAATCTTGTGTGCTTTGATCAGACACTGTGCCATTTTATATTGCCACCTTATCAATGTAACAGAGACCTTTTACTTTCATATATATCTATAAAATTCCAAGTCCATTGTTAGATCTACCATCTCCTTCTATATTGCAGCCAATTTCTAGTCTCCTGAAAAAACCTACCATAACTGTCTCTATCACAACAGGGCCCTTTGCTTGCTTATAGAATCTCACTTCATACCAAGTCTTCTTATGTCCTTTCTCTAAGTCAAGCCTGTGAGCACCGTCACGTACAAACAACACACTTATTTGTCATGTCCTACATGATTTAGCTGCTTCTCTGCCATAGTATGGCCTTCAGTACCTTGCAGTAGTGACATCTTGCTTTTCCAAGTTTCTCAATTTTAATGCTTTAATTGTACTCTGTCTTGTCTTCATGTCCTATGACCAACATCTTGGCTCTCACCATGATCAGCCTACTCATTTCTAGTTAAAGGACTCTTTCCTAGGCCTATACCACCTAACTTCAAACCTATACTTCCCAAGTCCTTTTCCACAGTCTTGCCTGTGAGTATCTTCTCCTCTGGATACATAATTTTTCAAATTTCAGTGGATCTCTTTTGGTTCCCCTAGCCTGTGACCAGGCCTAGTCTGCCTGCTTGCCTGGACTTGCAATAGTGACCCCATGGCTTACATAGAATTTCACTTATTACATATTACCCTAGTCCCTCCATCTCTTCCTGTGCTATCTTTAGCATCTATGCTTCCAACGGTTCCATAATTACAAGCATCCACCCACAAGACTGTTTATGCTTTCTAAACCACTCCACTCCATATCTGATATTCTTACATCCTTCCCTAGCATCTATCCTATTGAGTACCTTTGCCTTCTTACACTTAAATACTGTGTACTTGTATTTGACATCCAGTGATATCTAGCATGGATGAAATAGCCTTTGTACTTCTCTAGAATAGCACCTATAACCTACTTTAGAGAATCCTACCTACTACAGGATAGAATCATAAGCCTAGGCCTAGTTTCCACCACCTCCATATGTGTTGTAGCTACAGCTAGAGTCCAGCCAGGACCTGTACTAACCACCTCCATTTATAGGTCTCTTTGTGCAGGCTACACTACTCTACTCCTTAATCATTGATTTAATGTTTGTTGCTTTGGACAAGCCTCTTTATATCATCCCTATACATAGGATTTTGTATTTCTACAATCTAAATGATCTATACTGGGTATAGTGACAGCAAAAAGTCATAATCTGGCCACCAATACCTTACAGTAGCAATCCCCTAGATCTGTAGGTTCCTAAGTCCCACACTCTAACACAGTTCTACCACTGCCTTTTGTCTTAGGCTAGACAACATCCAGGGTCTATGCAATGAACAATGTATAATTCATACAGGATAGGACCCTAGTACTTACTCAGATCATTCATGTCCTTCCCTAGAGTCTAGCCTATAGTCTGCCCCTCAAGTGGAGGTGTTTTTTTTCTTCTATGTGCCACTAGATCTAGCCTTGTTATCATGGCCAGTGTATCTGCCTAATCTGGCCACATATAACTTGAAGAAAACGGTTCTAGTCTTCAAAAGAGTTTTAATTCCAGCATCCTTACAAATCTCATCAACTGCTACTGAGCTGTAGCTACCATATAGCTTCCTGCCTACAACTTCTCCACCCTCATCCATGGAAATTAGAGGATCCACCTAACTACCACAGTCGATTCCCAGACTTCACATGTCCTCCTCCAGGGTCTGGCTTATTTGTCCCACATCTCTACAACAAAATAATTGTGTTTTTTAAAATTCAGTAGTTCAACCATGGGTCCCACAGCCAACCCACCCTATTTGGGCCCAAATTGTCCTCTTCTTTGACATCTCTAGCTTTGAAGTTCCTCAAATCCCTTGTCCCAGCCTTGTCAGACTAAATCCTCTGGTGCTGTATTCAATATTTAGGCTTCCCCCATTACCTGGCCTACTCACATCCACCCACAGGAACCTTTTATCTGCCCTTATCACTCTACCCCATTCCCAGACTTCATAGATTTTTCACCAGTGTCTATATTGGTGAGTAGCCCCATTTCTTATACCAAGTCTATACTGGTGAGTGCTGCCTCCATTTCCAGCTAGATACTTGTTTTTTCACATGTTGTGAAATTTAGCCTAGATCAAATTGCCATTTACTTGTCCTAGAATTACTCTATCTGTGCTTTGCTGTAGAGACCTATAACATTTTCCCAGGTCCCAAATTCAAGCCCCTTAGTAAGTCTACAACCTGCATCTGTAATATAGGCAATATCTAGCTTCTCAACTGCATCTGGCATATTCACATGCTCCTAAAGGAATTTTATGCTAATTATATCATATCATTCCATATCATATCATATCATAATTATGTCCTCCCATCCAGGGCAAAGCCTGTAGGGATTTCCCCCACCCTGCACACAGAAGATAACTTGTTTTTCCACATCCTACATGATCTAGTCTGGATACAATTTCAGTGCCCGGGTCTAGTTTGGCCACCATTGTCTTGTTGTAGCTGACTCTTGACTTTTGTGTGTGTCCAAATACTTCACCCATGCCTAATTCTAGCACCACTCTCTGTGCTGTACCTAACATATTGTTTCTATTTTATTTTATTTTTCTTCAGTAAGATATTTATTTTCAGAATAAATTTTCATTTATAGGAATCTGACACTTTCAAAAGTCAGAAATCTAGATAAAATTTAATTCTTTTACATTTAAATTAATCATTCACCTTGAATTCATTTTACAGTAAAGAGCAACAACAACAACAAAACAAAAACAAAAGGCCAAACTTATCCTTTGGGCTTTACTTTTAAATGTTTGTTAAGCACACTTGTCTCTATTTTAGACTTTTCCTACCCTCATCTATCCCCAGGACCCTCTGTGTTGCCTACACATGCCACTTCATAACCATCATTCCCAAGTAATCCTTTAGGACTTTGCCTGTTCTGTAGCACCCAAACAAGTAGACTGTTTTACTGCACATTGATGGATCTCTGTCCTGGGTCTTACCCAGTATTCCAGACTAATCTGCCCACTGGGTGCCTTGAGGAAAGGTGTTCTATGCTTCTACAGAGTTTCAAATTCCTACACTCCACCCTAACCTTATAACATTCTTGAATGGTACAGTCAACATAATCTTTCCCCCCTCTCACTTCTACCCACCTATAGCCAGAGGATACTTTGTTCCACCTACAATGTCACAGTCAATAACCAAATTTTCCATGTCTTCCTCCATGGTCTAGGCTTCTGTGTACTTCTTTCCACAACCAGATACTTTTTTTGCTATACCTTAACAGATCTACCCTGGGTCCCACAGCCAAAGGACAGGTCTATTCTAGCCCAACATACCTTATGTCAGCCACCTTTATGCTTCAGTGGTATGCCAAATCCTGCCTCCTAATCTTCACCCACTACATTCTTTTCCCACATCCAGTATCCTATATAGTCTTGCCTCCATAACCTTGAAATAATGATATCTCGCAACCTCTGAGATTCTACAGATTCCCAAATCCCAATTCGTGATCTAGTTACATCCTCCTTTATTGTCCTGTAGCCAATTTCAATGCTTAAGCTTATACTCATTCTACCCACATCTTGCCACAGTACTGTTTATGCTGCCTCCAACATCCACTCCATGACCAGACTTTCCCTAAAATCTTGCCTGTAATTTATCCCCCAAAGAAATGGCTACTTGTTTTTCCACATTGTCTGGCATTGAGACAACATCCTACATCCAGTGTGCCAGCCTTGTCTATCCACTTTTCTCTTGAAAATGGGAGATCTAAGCTTCCACAATTTCAATTCTTGTTCCTCATCCTAATCTACCAATTTTTCATGTATCATAAACATTAGGTAGGTTTCTGGCAGTACTCTACCAGCATCTACACAGAGGTTACATTGACAAGGTTTTATTGCCCTAAAGAGTTTCTAATTATAGTCCCAAAAGGATGTCCTCATATCTATCCCACTTTCCTGGTAGGTGAAGACTTTCATGGGACATGTCCCTTGGGCTAGTGTCTAGTTATAAGTGAGTATATACCATTTGAGTCTTTCTGTTTCTGAGTTAACTCACTCATTATGATCATTTCTATTTCAATCCATTTGTCCACAAATTTCAGGAATTCCTTGCTTTTAATAGCTGAATAGTATTGCATAGCGTAAATGTACCACAGTTTCTTTATCCATTCTTCAGAATGGGGAAATAGAAGGATCCAGAGGGTCCTAGACACCTACAAGTAGAACATTATGACAGGCAGATCTGGACCCAGGGGGTTCTGCTCAATCTATGGCACTAGCCAAGAACAATATGTGCAGTAAACACTGAACCCTTACCCAGATCTATCCAATGGACAGAACATTCTCCACAGTTGAGTGGAGAGTGGAGTCTGACTTTCACACGAACTCTGGTGCCCCATATTTGACCACCTCCCCTTGATGGGGAGTCCTGGTGGCTCTCAAAGGAAGGATAGCAGGCTACCAAGAAGAGACTTGATATCCTATGAACATATACAGTCACAGTCATAGGGGAGGGGAATAGAGTGAAAGTTGGAGGGAGGCAGGAATGGGAGGATATAAGGAATGGGATAATAATTGATATGTAATATGAATGAATAAATAAATTAATTAAAAAAGAGTTTCTAATTATAAATTAACTTTACAAAAGAGTTATATTCATAATTTTTATGAGGGAGGCTTGAAAATTAGGATTGAGTGGATTTTGTATATTGAATAAGTAGTAGAAAATGTGAATTGAGATAATATATTGTTGTTAAGTATGACATAGTTTGCTTTTAGACATGGAATCTTAGCTAAGGAGTTAGAAGCGTAGGACTTACCTGTACAGAAAATCAATTAGATGATTTGTGTAATATAATGAGGGAGACGAGAAATAAAATAAAGAAACAAATCATGGTGAAGCTTGTTGATAACAATTAAATATCTAATTTTCATTCCTTTGAAGGTAGACATGTAAGAATAAGAAAACGATGACACATTATCACAGATCTGTGTAGTTCTGCCAAGTAAGTATAGTCTAGTGAGGACAAATGTGGAAGAGAGGGAGCTGTGAGAATCTGTTACAATAATTCAATGTTGATAAAACCAGTGGCTAGACTAGTGTGATTGTAGAAGGGTTAGTAAGAGCTTATTTAACTTTTGAGTATATAATCAGCTAAGAGTTATGCGATAGTGAGAGTCATGAAGAATGACTACAAGGGTTTTCCTAGATATATTTTCAAAGCTTGAGCTGATTCAATATTGGCAAAAATAAGTAGGTTTTGTTTTTGTTTTTGTTTTTGTTTTTTTTGTTTTGTTTTGTTTTGTTTTTTTGTTTTTGTTTTTGTTTTTTTTGTTTTTTTTTTTGGTTTTTTGAGACAGGGTTTCCTGTGTTAGCCTTGGCTGTCCTGGACTCACTTTGTAGACCAGGCTGGCCTCAAACTCACAGCGATCCACCTGCCTCTGCCACCCGAGTGCTGGGATTAAAGGCATGCGCCACCACGCCCGGCTTAAAGTAAGTAGTTTTTTATTTGTTTTATAAACAGTTTAATTAGTTTTTGAGCATTTCATACATGTATGCTACGTATTTTCAACTCATTCACTTCCCACTCCTTGCCCTGTCCTACCCTTATCCCACCTTGTTCCCTTTCCAACTTCAAACTCCATCATTCCCATACTTTCTTTTCAATTACTCATAGACCTTGATGGACTTTTGTGTGTTTTTCTCATAGTTCTGACCTACTGACCTAGTATATAATTCAGGATAGCATAGAACATTTTTAGTCACCATATTCAAATCTATGAAAACATCTGTCTTTTAAAAACTAGTGTATTAATTATTTGGTAATTTAATACAGTATATTTTCATCATATTAACTCCTTTATTTGAGCCTGTGTCCATCCCAGTATCTCTAGCCACCAGACTTTGTGTTTTGTAAAATTATTGTTGTTGTTATTATTATTATTATTATTATTATTATTATTATTATTATTATTACATATCAAATTCAATTTGATCTGTCATCTGCATTTAGGATAAGGTTTACCTTGTAGCAAGGTCTGCCTACCAGGGGTCAGAATCTTAAAAGAAAAATAATCTTCCTATTGCAGCAGCTACCAAATAAAAATCCCAGTATCAGAAATGGGTTGTCTCTTTTGGAATTGATGGCCAGTGGGCTATCATACACTTCCCAAACATTGCAGGATACTACTATTGCTCTACATTATTGTCCACAACTTGATGAAAAGATCCTGTTGCTGAAAATACCATATACTTGAGTAACAGGACATTGATAAATCAAGCTGTTACCAATCAGGAGGATAACACTTGGAGTAACTTTGCACAATACCATAATAGAAAAGTATAGTCATCAATCTTTTTGAGCTAGGAACCTGTGAATTAAAGTAACAACTAGACTGGAAAGATAGGTCCACTGGTACAATAGCAGTAAAAATGTTATGGGAGTAACAAAATACTTTCTGACTGAATTTAAGGTGTGCCTCATGAGGTGGAATTCATCTCTCTCTCTATATATATTTTTTTTTCTAGACATAACAGGACTAATGCATTCATGAACTCACAAACTCATGAACTCATTGTAACAATGGTTGCCTGTAGAACATCTTCATAAGAAACGGTCTAGTAATATTCCAGAATAAATGAGGGAGTGGCCAAAGAAGTCTGAGGGCTATTGAAAAGTTATGGCTGCTAGGAAAGGAACACTATGGGGAGAACTTACTACTATTATTTTGCCAAATGGATGTAATATTAAATCAACTTTCAGTGACTTGCTTCTATGTCCATAGAGTCCTGCATTGATCAACTCTCAGAAAAAATACTTCTTAGAGTAGATGGAAGTTACCACAATGATTCACACATACATGGTCAATGTACAGAGAATAAGAGACTCCCGAGTGTTCAGCCCTAAATGGGATGTCAATAACACATCTAATTAAGGTTCAGAGATTGTGAAAGATGAAGTAGAAAGACTTTGAGAGTGATAGCTGGTTGATGACTATAAGGAAACTGTGTTTTCAAGACACAATGAGCATGCAACAGCATGCAACAAATATGACATGGCTTTTGAAGCCTCAAATCTCATCCACACTGACACACTCAAATTACCACAGGTAATAAGAATAACTGTTCATTCTTATGGACTTTGCACATTAAAAATATTTCATTTCAGAATTAAAACTAATTTTATAGAGCATTATGGATTAATTTATATTTGTATTTGTTTGTGTGTGTGTGTGTGTGTGTGTTTCAGGCCAGACCTGTTTGATTGGAACAGTGTGATTTCCCAGCCATCAGCCACACAAAGATTGGAACATGCCTTCAACATCGCCAAATGTCAGTTAGGCATAGAAAAACTGCTTGATCCTGAAGGTTGGTACATTTCTGGATTACCTTAATTTTTATTATAGTTTGTCTTTATTGCTTGTTGTCTTACACAGATTTGAAATTTCCAAATAGGAAACACAAAATAGAAAAAGTATGCAGATTGAGACCTTGTCACAACAATAGCAAAGTGCAGAAACCAATGTTCCTTATGTCTTCCGATGTTCTGAGAATATGAAAATGCTATTTTCTATTCTATATTATAAATTCTCATATAAATATAATTTTAATATACAAAATTTTAAAAATGAAGTTTAAGACTTTGTGATGGAAAAAAGGGAAACAAAAGCAAACAAACTTTTACATTGTATGTGACTCATAGATGGAGCATACTATATATTGGAGAACATGGATTCCAAATAACTACAAATGGTTATTTAATTATTCTACCCAAAAGCCTTGGTAGATAAGTCAGCTATAATTAATTGGCTACTTTTTGCCAATTTTGTTCATTTGCTTTGTAAAAGACCATATGGTTTGTTATTTAAATCAGGATGTACTTACCTGCACTGCTTCTGTTTTAATTTGGCATTCTGGGGAGGTCCTCATTTTAATAGTTATTCACTTTTGGCTTCATTAACTGGGAGAAAGCAGGACAGCATTTATATTTTTATTATATTACCCTTACCTAACTTACATCTTTATTACTGAAACTACAAATTCACATTTTCTGGGCACTTGAATTACATAATGAGATTCATTTACATTGTACAAACTTTGTGAAATTAGTCTATTACTCTTTTGCTGAGGTATTACCATACTTATAGAAGTTTGAACAATATCATTAGTGGGATCTGAACTATAACAAATTAATACTTGGGCAGAAGCTGAAGAATGATAGAAACTGATAAGTAAATGACCTTTGAAATATTAAATATTTATTGAATTCTCAAACAGGACAACCTGAAGTGTTGGTGATAGGTTACTTTCTGATAATATCTCAAAATATCACATTTTACTGGTAAATTAAATATCAGTCAAAGTCTGGTGTTCATTGTTACAGAAATCAAACCTATTTACTAGAGATAATCTTGTAGTTTCATGTCAGAATAGGAGTAATTAAGCACAAATAAGTTCAGAATATATCCTCAGGTGAGATGGTATAGTAGGTAAGATATTTACTGCCAGTCCTGAGGACTAGAGTTCAGGCCCAAGTCCCTACATGGTATAAGGAGGGAATGAACTCTGATATGTTTTACTCTGACCTCTACATTTATATTGGAATGTATAGAGCAGGTACATACACACACACACACACACACACACACACACGTAATTTTTTAAAATGTAGCATATTCTTAAGATTAGAAATGCAACAATACATTTCATTTATTTATTGAAGAATGAGAAAGTACACATCTGACTGACCATTATATAGATTAACCTCAAATTGTGACAACATAAAAGGTATGTAAATTCATAAACAGTATTTCAGATGTGTGATGGATTTTGGCATTCTCTTTGCCTAGTGATATCAATTTGATTCTCTTTTTAAAAAAGACCTTAAGCCACAGAAAGGGGACTAGGGATATTTTACAGTATATTGTTTGCTAACCTTGATATAGATTTAGTTATGTGTAGCAAATGCATATTATTTAGTGCTAATAACTGAACCCAGTGCTTCATCTATGTTATGCAAACACTCTGCCCAAATGTATTTTAGGTAACATATTTTCTTTTATTCTTTTGCACAAATTTAATTATTTAAAAGTAAAATACAAACATTATTTCCCATTTCCTCCAACCCCTCAAAGTCATGGCTTCTTTAAAAACATCAATATCACATATAAATATATGTATAAATATATAAATAAATCCAGCTTTGTATGTTTAGTGTCACTTGTATGTATATTGTTATGGGGTATCTGATATAAAAGAAACCAAGATGCCTAATTAAGCCAAATTACATGATGCCTTTATTCATCCCCTTTGAGATCTTTCAAGCAAAGTAGTAAGAAGCATCTTAGATCTCCAATTTGTTCATGCTTTTAATAATAAAAAAATAAACCATACAATTTTGATATACATAGAAAGGCAGCTGTGGTCATCTGTAGCAAGCAGGCATTGTTTATGGAAGTGGATAGATAGCACAAGTGGTCAGGAAGTTACTATAATCTTGAATTCGGGGACAGGTTTTACAGAAATTTATGGCTAGTTCAGAAACCGGTTTACTCTAGGATTTATGGCTGGTCTACCTGACCAGAGACCAATTTGCCCATGATAGTTTTGGCAATTAATTTCTAGATTGTTTAAATCATTTTCCCCAGTTTTATTTGGGCACCTACAAAGGTAATATTCATCCCCCAAAATCATAAGAAACCCTAAGAGAATGACATCCCATTTCTCTTAAGGTGGGTTGGGTAGGTTTTTGGTTGCTTTCTTGGACCATAGATGTTTATTTCATTGGGAGTTAGTTATAAATTGCTATGAGACTCATCCAGAGAGAAAACGGGGTTGGGCTCAAGGATATCTCTCTTTCCCTTTATCTTTCTTAGGTCTGAAGATAAGAGCTGAAAAGAGAGAAGGGGAAATGTAGAAATATATAGGGATGGTAAGAAAAAAAGGTAGATTATCAAGTCAACTCCTCAACTTAAGGCCTTAATTGTTACTTACAAGGTTATTTTTAGTTCATTGGTATACAAATTTGTTCATTGATGAAAAATAAGTTTAATTTTGATACATTGGTATAGAATTCCAATTTAAGCTTATTCTTCACATACACACACACACACTATATATATATATATATATATATATATATATATATATATATATATATATATATATATATGCTCTAATATCAGGTATTGTACCCATACCACTCAAGTAGTATACAAAGTTTACCTCTAATACCTTGAAAGTCCTATTGCAGTCTGTTTAGGATAAGTAAGTTAGACAAGTTAATTGTCAATTGATCAAACCATGCTCATGTCATTTACTAGTCTACTTATAAGAATCTACATCCTAGGTGTAACAGATAGGTATGATTCTATAGACAGATAAGAGAAAATTGATAAGGTCTTCAAAAACCTCAAGTCCTACAGAAAATGGCATTTAAATATGTTTTTATTGTTGTAAGGATTCTTTGACAACAACACTGGTTAATTTCTGGCAATAGCCAGCCTACCTCAAAGAAGATGATGAACATCAAAGAACTTCCTTATGGGAATGGCTTCAAATGTGGCAAGCAAGCCACTAGGCAAAATGTCCTCATTTCTACCACAGACAGAATGCTTCCTAAAAATGGGCAAGCTTAGATGCAGGCAGAGTTGATGGCCAAATTTTCCCAAGACAGGGTACACAAGTCCTCAATAATTCCTGCCTCACAAATATGTCTGTCAGATATATTGGGCCAGAAGGCTGAAGATGATGCTCCAATGTTATAGAGAGTTTTTGGTAACTGTTCAGGCAGCAAAATGTCTTTTATCTTCTCATTTTGAAGCTGCTGACCTGCACTCCATGTATAGTCTGATCACTTGCTACTAAGTAATCAGTTTGTAGTTTATCCTAGGGAATATTAATTTCCCATCCACCATTATTTAATTGCATGCATTTCTTTATCTAGGGATAGAGACATGTGAAATTTCTCTTCCATGTTAGCCTATCTCTCTCTCTCTCTCTCTCTCTCTCTCTCTCTCTCTCTCTCTCTCTCATATATATATATGTATATATATATATATTCCTTCTTCTGGCATTGTTCAGGTACCAATGTTGTTAGAGTATCATACCCATGATACCCTTCCCTGTTATTTTTGTAGATATAGTCACACAAGGATTTTCTATTCCTTTGGCTCTCATAATCTTTTCATTCCTGCCAAATTTTCTAAGCCTTAAGTTTATGAGTTGTATTAGAGATATCTGTTGGAACTGAACACTGGACACTCTTAAATTAATTGTTATTTACCTTTCTAACAAATGTGGATTTTTGTAATGGTCTATGGCTGTTGCAAAGAGAAACTTCTTTGATGAAGGGTAAGAGTTAAAATTATCTGTGGTCATAAGGCTAAGTATTTAGAATGCTATAGGAAATTATGCTAGTTTAGTAAAGTGCCAGTAGTAGATATTCTTCTTAGAACCATGACCTCACTAGTCCTAGCTGTTGCCTAGATTTTTAGTACCATGCATGATTTCCCTTCTCTTTATCAGGCTTTAAATCCAATTAGACAGCTGTTGGTTACCATCAAGATATGAGTACCACTATGTACCTTTACAGATATCTTGTCATGCTGCCCATTGATGTGGTCCAGAGCCGTCACAGCTGTATTGAAATATTGACTTCTTTTCCTCAGCAGCTTACATAGAAACTTATAGTACTATGAAAGCTAGTTCTCATGGAGGAAGCTTTTGATAGATGCCACATTGTCATATATGAAGGTTATATTAGAGTGTGTCAGTTTATTAGTTGCTTTTCTGTTGTTGTGATAAAATACCATGACCAGAAAAAAGCTTATGGAAAAAAAGGTTGATTTGACTTATGTTTCCAGAGGGTAAACTCCAAAATGGCAGTAACAATAGCAATCTGGTTTATCACATTTTTGTCTGCATAGGGAAAAGAGAGAACTATGGGAAATAGCACAAGGCTATGAAAAACCTCAAAACCTGACCCAAGTGATATACTTTCTCAAACAAGACTGAACATCTTAAAAATGCTAATATTTCTAAATGCCACCACTAACCAGGGCCAAGTGTTTAAATAAATTAGCCTAATAGGAACAATTCTATTTTATACCAATACAATTAGCACCCTGGTACTCACAGGCTCATGGGCCTTTCATGATGACAAATTGCTTCAGTTTAACCATAAAAGACCCCATAATCTTTATATTGTTCTAAAATCCAAGTCAATTCTGAGACTTAAGGTGATGTCTCAAATGTGACTCTATGTAAAAAAATACCAGTACATATTTCCTGAATAAAAATAAATAAAAGGAGGACATGACTGCTCCTAGAGATTCAAGGTTTTGATTGTAGAAAGAAGGGAGAAAACTGAAGAGGCATAGACATCTGAGACAGTCCAGAGTGGACATGATGGGCCAACTGAGCTAGGGCATGAGAGGAAAAGGAGGAAAGGAGAGGAAGGAGCCAGGATCCAAGAGGGTAGGAGACCAAGAGATCAAAAGACAAAATGGGCCAACATGTCTGGGTTATATGAGAATCAGAGAAGTTAGTGGAATGAAAAGCCTGGGATGGAGAAGTTTAGACAGGGGGTGATGTATGCCAGCCAGAAGAGCAATGTAAAAGGTAGGAACTGAAGGATGTAGGGAATACATGGTGGCCACTGTCAACTTGGTATATTAATAGGAGCCTATGTTAGCCACATGTCCCAGGTTTGAGACTGAACATCCTAACCTTTCTGTTGATGATAAAAGGACTACATAATCTCTTCAAAAGATGTTTCTGGATGAACTGGGGCTTCCTTATTGGGAGCACAGGAAAGCTGGAATGTTGCTCAAAGGATAGGCTAGGAAACATCTGTTTTTCTCCCTGCTTGGTACCCAGGTTCTGCTGGATTACCAGGGACTTGGGACATGCAGGACAAGTTGGTGCATTCTGGCTTGCAGAGGCTCATGTTGATTGAAAAATATCATCAGAAGCATCTAGGACTGGCATGTTTGGAGCAGTTTGCAGTCTTTAGTTCACTGGAAATCTGCTGGAGCTGATAGAGATTAGCAAATAAAGGGAAAGTTAAAGAGTTTAGGGGAAATGTTTTTACTGAGTGTACACTTGACACTTCCAGTATCACAGTCCTGGTAGTTGGGAGAGGGGAGTCCCAAAACCACGGAAATGAGAAAAGATCCCACCGTCAGGGATGTCAAAATAGGCAAGAGAGAAAATGGGCTGTTGATCCACAGTATTCACCTAGAATCCGTTTGTCCTGTGAGAGGTTGATCCAAGTTGATCCCCTTAAGCTTGCAGTAATTTTTTTTCATTGTCATTATTGTCAAATTTATTGTTACTCTTAACACAGGGAGAATATGCAAATTATGGTTGATGCCACTTAGCAAACATAATATTATGGGATTTATGGACTAAATGACCTTCCCTGAACCATTAGACACATGCAGTACAATTTTTTTAGAGTTTACAAAAAGAGATAAAATTTTTAGATATGTTAATATGACCACTGTTTATAATTTGTTTTAAAATCTACATTATAGAGATAGCAGTAGACTTATGCCTTTCATAGTAAAATCTTGGGTACCTAAAAAGTGATTTGGGGTTAAAAGTATCTGTGAGTGTATCTCCTTTTAGAGTCTGATAGCAAGGTAAACTGGTTTTCCTTCTCAGCTGGAGACTTACCTAGTCGTTTTAGGAAAGTAAGGTCTGAGATCTTATTTAATGAACTATTAAGGCAGCTGCAGCCACATGGAAGGAGCTGGTATACTTGATGCTGTTAAAACTGACAAATATAATTAGCCTAGTCATCAACATTGTCACAAAGCTGAGAAGGATAAATTGTAGCAGGAGTATAATCCAAATGGCCTATATATCAATTACAATGACAGAGATTTATCCATTATCTAGATGATTACCCTAGGTGGAGACATTCCATGGACTCAGTGGCTTCACTGGGGGAAGTGGTCTTTTCAGCTAGCTCATAGAGCAGCTTCTGGCTGCCAGACAAACCTCTGAGATATTCTGCTGTGGGGAAGGAACTTGGGAAAACTGACCTTACTTTGACCAGGTAGAGTATGGCAGTCAACTCAACAGTTTCCACCTTTTGTGTAGGACCCTGGCAGCGGGGAAGACATGGGGCAGTTTTCCCCCAGTGGTTAGCATTACCACAATCTCAGTGACTTTGTTTGTGCACCAGCTGTCTTCTTTGGAAACCTTAAGGTTGCTTCTGGGAACTGGCATTTCTGTCTATCACAGGAAGCTTTTTCATTAAGCATTTTAAATGTCATATTCAGCAGATCACCAAAAAATTTGAAGAGCATAACCTATTAACTATACCTGTGTTAAACAAACTGCTTGTTTTTAGTTACTTTAGGCTTAAGCTTGAAAAGGAGGCTAAGTCAAGTTTGTGACTAAATGTATTATATAACAGTTTACATGTTGGTAGTTTTTTATAAGATTAGGATTTTATAGCTTTATCCCTGTTAAGTTTGTGCCTTAAAATTTGAGTTGAAGATTTAAACTTGAGGAGGGAGCTGAGAGCAGAACCTCAGGGACTGTAGGCTGGAGCTGAGTGATATTGTAATGGACCAGGAATGCTTAAGGAGTGGCAAATTTTCAGTCAGGTCTGGAGAGGAGAGAAAGAATGGGTTGTTGGTGGTCAAGTAAGAATTTTAGGAAAAGGGAGAGGCTAAGTGTCTTTAATAGCATGGCAGATCTAAGAAGTGTGAGAAGAGTTTCCGAAATGTTCCCTGGGAAGGCATAGAAGTCTCAAAGAGCCAGAGAGACACTTGGGGGGTAGACAAGGAATATCAGGTGGAGGAAGGAAGCAGTTTAAGGATCAGACTCTAGATTTTGGAATCAAATTTGGTGGATACAAAAGCCATCAGAAACAAATGATCTGTTCATATCTTAGGAGAAGCAGATAAGCATTTGTTTTAGAATGGAAACTCATTTATGCCACTTCTGCAATTTTGGCACCAGATGAATGAAAAAGAGAAATAAAGAACATGACTGCTCCTAACAAGTTGAGGATTTTATTGTACAGAGACATCTGAAAATGTCCAGAGTCAACAAGATGTGCTAACTGAGTGGGGCCATGTAAAGAGTGGTGGAATTGGAGAGGAAGATTCAGTCTCCAAGAGTCCAGGAGGCTAACAGACAGAGGCCACTCAAAGGCCAAAGGGACAAAAAGTCTTTGTAATCAAAATTGCTAGGTCATGTAGAAATCAGAAAAGCAGGGGAAAGGGAAAGCTCGTCCCCTGGCCTGGAGAAGTCTAGGATAGGAGAAGGGGCATGCAACCCAGGAGTATCATATAACAAAAGGCATACCTAATGGACAGTGTCATATTTGATATATTAATAGGTACCTCATTTAGCCATTTGTCCTCGGTTTGAGACTTAATATATATATATATATATATATATATATATATATATATATATATATCATATGCATTATAATTTCAAGATGATGATGTGGGAGCTTGGTGAAGAAATACTAGACCAAAGCAAGAACAAAGTGGAGCAAGTATCAAATGTCTGATAACAGCAATTTTGATTTTAAGGGGCTTATATGGTTCCACACCTCCATCTTTACTACCTGAACATATGTGTTTCTTGGGATGGTTTCAATATTTGTATGCAGTTCTTATTGCTAAACGTCTCACAGATCTCGCATCTTCAACATCTTGGGATCTCCACTGAAACCAAGGCTTCATCATCAGGTTGATGAAATAGCCTCGCACTCTTTGTTGTCAGTGACCCCAGCTCTGTCACATGTTGCCTATCCTCAGCAGATTTGAAAGCATGGGAATCTTCATCCCACTTGTATTTACATATGTTATGCCTTCATAGCCATATTGTGAAGACAATATTGCCAAGTTCTGTTGACAGCTTGGAATGGACTTTAGTCCCCTTTAATCACATTAGTAGCAGTTTTTGTATTTTGTTTCTAAGAAGTTGAAACATCATATAGGCCTTCTCCTTGTACAAGTTGAAAGCTGCATTGTGTGGGGTCTTCTGGTTCACATTTTTTATTGTTCCCATTCAAAGTAGAAGGCATTTCTTTAATAGCACTATAACAACATGTGTCTTATGAAACAACAAATTTTTTGTTCAGCACATTCAAGAAATTATATCAATTATTTTGGAAAAAATAACCTGAAAATTTTTGCTTGATCTGTTATTCACAAAAGACAGAATAACATCTTTTAGAATTGAATAGTTAAAATGCTCTTTTCAGTGAAACTAATTAATAGAATTCTTTCACTTCCTATATAATAAATGCCTCTGAAAACATCACAAGTTTAATTAACCAAATGTTGTTGTTTTAAGTTATGCATGACAATATCAGGTTTTCTCCAAAGAACTGTTTTCCTTTCATATCATACATGTCTCTTGAGAAATTAATGAAAGTATATGTAAATATAGATACACACACACACACACATACATACACTATTGGAGGCTTGAAGCTAATATCAGATAAATAATGATTTAAATTTAGAACATATGCCTTTTTATTGGAATTATTTGTAAACTAAAAAAGGTATTGAAATAGTGGAAGTTTTCCAGTGCCAAGATAGATTTCAGTATATTTTGTTTGGTCTTAACTGTCGTTTTGAGACCTGAGGTTTGTTTTTCAGCTGAATTGCCTTTTAAAATAAGTATCAGTAGACATTTGCATAAGCAATTTCAAGAGCTGTTTCTAGTGTGTTTAAATGTTAACATATGCAAAATAAGTACATCTAGCACAACATTATTTAATAATTTATGCATTTTGCTTACAAATGTAAAATGTTTGTATCATTCAAAATATACTCTATTGTGAGCCAGAAAATTCACTTCCTATCATGATTTCTCTATAATATATACATAGCACATGCTCCCTGGGTGTTATATACATTCTTTCCCTTTCTGATTTTTAAGCAAATTGTTCTGTTGGCCAATCTAGAAATAACTGGCTGTATTAAGAGAATGCCTTGTCAGTGTTTCCTTGTGAATAACAAAATGAATATGTTCTTTTTAAAGGAATAAAACAATATCTTAGAGATAAAATATGCTAGCTTTAGAAACCTTTTATACTTGTTGTAGAAAGTTATTTCCATTTAAGATGTACTATCTGATATGAAAATGCTCTTATTTATCTAAGATGAATAACAGAATGACATTACAGTTAAATTTGGATGTCAACAACAAATACATAATGATATTTACTAACCAATTAGAGTTTACTTTTAATATATTTCATTTTGACTTCAGAAGTGTGATAACACAGATTCTATTTTCACCCTGTTAATTCCTCTATCAATGAGACTTGTTTTAAGTCTTTTTCTATGAATTGACTCTAATAGAAAATCTTACTAGTGAACTGACCTTTGCATGACATGTTTTTTTTTTAATTTGCCTTAAAAATACTCAACAAAAGTATAACATTATTTTTATCAAAGAAAATAATTATCCTTCTTGTAATTACTTTGGTAACAATTACTGGGGCAATTGCCTGTTTTGTTTTGTTCTATCTTCATTGTTACCATCACATTTTTTAATAATGTAACGGCAAATAGTTGAAAAGCATGCTGAAAGGTAAAATTTAAAGAAATACAATATACATAGAAATTTGCTAATTAAAACTATAGTCTTAAAAATATGAACCATTTGTTAATATTGTAAATTATTTGCATATAGAATGTTATATGGTTAGAAGATAGAGATATTCTTTCCTTGAATAAAAAAACAATTGAAAAACAGGAAAAAAACATAAAAAGGAAAAATATCAACTGCAATTTGTTATTTTAAAAATCTCAAAAATTTTACAGTCAAACTGCATCATGAGACTTGTACAATGAGGACTATGGGAGGAGCATTAGGGGGAAAGGGGAGGGAGGGTAGGACTGGGAGGAGATGAGGGAGAGGTCTATGATTGGGATGTAAAGTGAATAAATTTTGAAAAATAAACATAACTTACAAATTGAAAACTAGGGAAAAAGATTTTCAATTTTCCATGTATTCAAAAAATTAATAATAGGCATATGAACAAATACAGTGATGACTTTTAGGATGACAACCTTAAAAACTGAGCATTTCCTTGTTCCTTTTGCATGGTTCATTTATATGAATAGTCATTCCTGAGAGTATTTAGTGATAGTACTAATTGTAATTATCTAAACCTAAATTCTAAGGGGTTTTTTTTGTAGCAACAATTATTAGTCCAGTTTCTCTGCTCCAGAAAATAGAAATGTCCTCATCTCTTCATAAAGACATGGTAACATCAATTTTCCTTCCCCACTCTTTTATCTTGAAATCAGTTTTCCTACAGATTCTTAAAAGAAAAACATTGAAAATCAGAGGAGTAGATTCAGGGAGAGGATGTGTGTAGAGGGACTGGAAGGAGAGGAAGGAGGGAAAACTGCAGTCAGGGTGTAAAATTAATTAATTAAAAAGAATGAAAGTAATGACACTGTTAAAGTGATTGATACTTTCAAGCAACAAATTATATATCTGTTTTTTAAAATTATCATTAAAAGCAAATTATATTACTTAATAGTGCTAAGTTTCATAATAATTGAATTATTTTTAATATTAATCTTTAGTGTATTGAAAGTAAAATGAACTGAGGTATACCAGACTTTCATGTGCAAAGAAGAGGGCTACTCTAGCGGATTTATTTTCCCCATCTCATTTGCTTACAACAAATTCAATACAACCTTTCAGGAAAGATATTTAGAAATTTCTGTATAAACCAATTTAAATATAAACATCTTTTGCATTACTTACATCAGAGACTAGATTGCATGCATAATGAGACTTTAGAAAAACTGATAGGTGATGTAGAAATACAGAGAAATGTGATTTTTAGTCCACTCATATCTGAAGCAACGGGGCTAAATGGAATAACTGAATATTTTTAACTTTTATCCTGAAAGTTGATTTTTATGTAGTTCTCTTATTCATGATCAATCATATTAGATAGCTAGCCTTGACTATCCACTGTCATGTTAGTGTAACTGAATTAAAGAAGGATATGTAAGACTATCTGACAGCATCCTCAGATCCTTCAATACATCCACAAAAATATGTGAACAAATCTTTAAAAACTGTGAGATGGAGCTTCTTATATGAAGAAATAAATAAGAAAATTAAAAGTAATTCTGCATGTGTGAAGTATTTTAAACTTTTAAAATATAAAAATGAGGATGGATATTTCAATGTATTATAGAACTAGTCATATTACTATTAAGGTATTAACAGATATCTCTTGTTTCCTGTTAAAATACTCCTTGTCAAAATAGAAATGAAAATAGTTATGTTAACTAATACCTCAGAGAAGCCCTCAGAAATTGAGGGACAAAGAGAAAATGAAGAGAGAGCATATCCATTTAATGTCATCTTGTCTAAAATATTTTAGGTTCAGATTCCATTAAACACAGTATTAACTGTAAATTTTGAACCAAATGTTAATAAAGTGAAGATGTTTTGTCATTCTTATCTGTTTCAGTTGTTTGGATGAATGGAATAATTGGTTGTAACTGTACCAACCTAGAAATCAAAGAGACCTACAAAATACCAGATAGTACTGGTATGTCAATTCACACAACTTGAATTTAGCTTTTATACAAAAATGATGTGTTTTCTTCAAACACATCATTATGGAAAGCAATCAATTTGTAGTTTCTAGATTTTCTAAACGGTGATTTGTAAAAATAGATCTTTTATATAATCACTGAATTTTTTATGGGATTTGAGGCATTTAAATAATGAATAATCTAACCAATTTACAATGTTGCTTAGGTTCTAATACCAAAATCTCTAGAAATATTTGAGTAATATTCAGGCCTACATAACTAGAAATGTCTTGTCAGTTAATGTATCAGTATTGTATCCTAGGTTGATATAGTTGAAATAAATTTAATTTGAATTAAGATATAATAATATCTATACCTTAATTTAATACTAATAAATATAACCAGGTATTTCTAGTGCTTGTTTGTTGACAAATGACAACAGCTATTTTTGGATGGTATGTCATGCAGGGTATTTGCTCAGAAGGAGTTTGTGACATTGAAAAAATTATAGGAGATAAAATAGTCTTGTATTTTATTTCACTAAAATTCATATATGAAGAAATTAGAAAAATGTTTATAATTTTGAGCAAGGACATTTCTGTAGGTTCATAGTTCATATCTGCATTTTTTAATTTAAGACAATGATAATGTTTTAAAGCAACAGGTATGTTACTGGCAGTTGAAATGTCTTGTCTTATTTCATTATTGGAAAAATGCAATTAACTCTTTTAATAAATAATCATAAGATATATCACAAAACTTGTAAATGAGTATCTGAACACTTTTGAAACCTTAGTATTTGGAAAATAGGCATCATAGTGATATGTATATATTTGAATTAAATTTGCCTTTAAAGAACTGCTATTCTATGAAATAATTCTCTACTTTATCATCAGTAACAGAAACTTATATATGCAAAGTACTTCTTGATTGAGTGAAGTGTGGGGTCTGACTTTCACATGAACTCTGGTGCCCATATTTGACCACGTCCCTTGGATGGGGAAGCCTGGTGGCACTCAGAGGAAGGATAGCAGGCTACCAAGAAGAGACTTGATACCCTATGAGCATATACAGGGGGAGGAGGTCCCCCTCAGTCACTGTCATAGGGGAGGGGAGTAAGGGGAAAATGGGAGGGAGGGAAGAATGAGAAGATACAAGGGATGGGATAACCATTGAGATGTAATATGAATAAATTAATAAACTATATTAAAAATTGATTCAAATATGAAAACCATCTTGTTGATGACACAAATTTTGGCATGTTGTACATAGTGATTTCAGAGTAATTAATTTCATTTATAAATATAAAAAATGAGCCTTAAAGTCCAGGAATGCATGCAGTTAATAGGTATCTTATATGAGATAAATTTTGTGTTTATCTCTTTTCAAGCATCAAGTTAGTTCTAATAGGAATATCTAATAACACCATGTGAGGGAGATTATACTTTGACTATTTTAGTGGTCTGAGATAGAATCTTGGCACTTTATAAAACATATCAAGAAAGAATATCACAGAGCTAAAATAACAAATTACCCACAAATAGAACATATTATCACATGAGATATTTCTTTTAAGAGAATAAAATAAAGAATCTACTGGCTAAAGGTTTATTCATATCTGTAGTATTTTCTTCACCAAGAAATAAGTGTACTGATCAAACCTTCAGTTACTAGAGTATTATTAGCATTATTGCTAACAGTCCTGTTGTTGATGAGAAATAATTAATCCACTAATAAAATGGAAACAGACTATCTTTCATGTAAGACTGGTCACCCAACTTTCTCTTTGAGATTAAACGACTTAGCTTATCTCCTGTCTGCATATTTCTCTGTAGCTCTCATCTCTCTTTTTACCTGTAGTTCTTTCTCCTCTCACCTTCATATAATTTTCCTCCTTACATCCACCTCTCCATAACTTTCATTCTACTAAATATTGTCCAAGTAAAAAGAGTGTGGAAAGTGGTACTCTACTATTGTTCTTCTATTACTTTTTTTCTCATCATGACCTTAATATTATAGGGCCTTGTCATCAGGAAATAGATACTATTTTCCCAACTACTATAAATATCTTTCACTCACATGACTGGTAAGGACTTATTTGCACGGAGATATTTGTTTTAATAACTAAGGGGACAATAATGGAGAGATAAAACAATTCAAAACAACAATAAATTTCAGGGGATGGGATTGTCATTCCATTAGTTCATGTAAAATAATAAAATAACTCAGTTAACTTCATGTTCTATCATAGTAATAGCATAAACAGATGGGCTTCAAAAACAGTCCATTTACCTAAGATGTTTATTGCAGTGTGTTTACCAACTGAAGACATGATTTCTAGTGACAAGTGACAAGACATAATGGACTTAAAAAAACTACTAATAGTTGTATATCATATTTAAAACTGCTCATTTAGATCGACAAATAAATGAAGTTTTCCAGATTTCCTTCTTGATCCATAAATGTGTATGGGCCTCGGCAAGTCTGATAATTAAATTCATAAAAGTTAAATTTAGCAATTAATCACATTCAACTTGAAAAATAACTTTAAATTATTTTGTTTTGTTTTGGTTTGGTTTTGGTGATAGGGTTTTTCTGTGTAGCTCTGTCTGTCCTGGACTTGATTTGTAGACCAGGCTAGCCTTGAGTTCCCAGCCTCTGCCTGCCAGCCTCTGCCTCCCAAGTGCTGGGACTTCAGGTGTGCACCACATCTGGCTCTTTTAAACTATTTAAGTCAACATTTACAAAAGAAGTTTGGTTAATCATCTTAAACTTTTGAGATATATAGAAAAGATGCTTTTCTATAAAGGTAGTATATATTGTCAATAAAATATATAAGGGGGAACATTTGCTTATAAAACCTACATAACAGTTTAATTGGAAGGATTCTTTTTATTAGCTTTATGCTCTTTAATGGGTAACACTTTGCCAGGTCTCTTCACAGATGATATAATTTGTACTCTAAATGCATGGATGAATGCAGGGAATTTACTTTACAACATGAATTACCCTATGTCTGTTTTGATGCTTAGATCAAAATTTTTTAAATAATAAATCTTTCTTTAAATTACATTATGTTGAAAATTTAGATATATTTTTAGCATGTATAAAATGAAATTTCAATACTATTTTCAATAGAATAATCAATAAACTTAGTAACTAAAATATTTAAAGTGTAACATTAATCTAAATTGTCTCAATATAAACTATAACTGAATTTATAGACAATACTCTGTTTGATTATCTTATATTCCTCAAAGATATTAGCATCGGAGTTACTATTATTCTAAAGATATATTTTTAAAGTTTCTTTCTGAACCAGCATATGGATGCATCATTAATTCAATCAGTTGTTTAAAGAATAATAAATCAATCAATTCTGAGTCTCTAGCTATCATCTTCTGGAAATTGCAGTCCATTCTAATGAGTAATTTTTTTATACTTTAGGAAGATATAACAAAATCTTTAAACTGTCTTTGCAACCAAAGTCAAATTTATTCTCATAATATTTCAGGAGTAATGCAAGATGTTTATATCTGCTAGTTCTGCTTTTTTCTACATATACCCCTGTTCCTTTTAATGTATATTAACATTACCATATTTACACAGTTCACAGCCCCATAACATGCTGTTCCAGCTGATTAGAAGAGTTTCCTCTTTTTATCTGTATTTCATACTTGAACTCTAGACAAATTATGGTACTTTGTGGACTTGATTATTATAAAAATAACATGTTTTTCTTATTCTAACTATAAACATAAACCAGCCTGTCAGATGTTTTATATTATTGCAAATTTTATCTACTGTATTAAAATCTGGTTTTTCCTTAAATCTAATAACATTTTCCAATACCTATAATGGCATAATATGGTGCTATATGTTTGCTTATTAATTATTTTGCCCACCTCCCGAGGTCTGCTTGCTATCTCTTATGAGCAGACACTCATGTACACAAAAATGAATTTTGGGATGGCAGCTAATGTGGCTTGTGCCCATAGTAGATTCTCTCCTAGGGCTCATAACCTTCCTGACCCTAGATTTTTGAAAAGATTTAGAATACTAGGCATGATTTCTCTCCTATGGAGTTAGTCTAAACACATGTTGAATATGATTGATTATCACAGAACAGTAATGCTACCATTGTACCAGCTGGCATATCATACTTGGAAGGACACTATTGTAGCATGCATAGCCCATTGATAGGTAAGAACATGAGGTTCTCTCTTTTCCAGCAGACTTTATAGCACCTCTGGCACTATGAAAGGTAACCAGCAATGATGGAGTTTCCTCATTGTGTTGAGGTTGATATCTCTATTTCCTACAAATGAAAAGTGTACTTTATCTCCAACATTAAGGTCTTACCATGTAGTTATGGTGGGTAGCCTAGGGCAATGGCCATAGATTGTGTTATTTTGGAAATTTATGGGGTCTCCCTAGCCAACAATTCATAGATCTGTATCCTATGCTCTATAGTGAGATTTTCCTCTTGAGTTCATTATTTCAGTGTACTTCATTTGAAAACCTCTCAGGAAAGTCATACTGTACAATTAATTTACTGATCAATAGCTTTCCATAAGCCTTTTCACTAATTCTTAGTTCTTGTTAACCTAACACATGGACTCCTCTTCTTTCTCATCCCAGTATAGAACCTCTTACATGCTTAATTCTCATGGTTTCCCCACAATCCATCTTTCATTATATGTGTTGTCCTATTTCCCAAAAATTCTATAAGAGACAGAAAAAAGCTGATCATTTAAATTTATACTAATAAGAACTATTCCAGAATCCTTACTTACTAATCTAGAAGATTAAAAAAATCATATGAAGACACTAGATGTGAGAGAATTTGTTAAAGCAAAAGTTCAGTGTACATCTTCTATAGGGACTCTTTTGGATACCTAGACCTCTGGCTTAGCTTTCTAATTTACTAATTTCTCATTTAGCTTTGGGATTAGTTGAATTCTATCTAATGCTGGTGATAAAAATGATTTCTGTTGAACTCAGAAAATAAACACACCATGCACAATGTGAGAAGTTTATTCTTTTACTCTAGACCCAAATCCTGATTTATTTTGCCAGGACATGCTATAAACAGGATGGTTGGTAATATGACATTCTCCTTTCTTCAAGAGAAATTATCCATTATCATGTTTAACTGACGGAGTCATAGGATTGTGAATTAAGTACATGATAATTTACATATGTGTTGGTATTTTGTTTTAGGTAATGGCATTATCAGTCAGCTCACAAGTTAGGCTCAAATCTTTTCCATTCTTTATATAGTAATGTCCTTATGGACACTCCTTTTTTGGATTCTTATTACGATTACTTCTTATATTACTAAACATATAGGCATCTTTTCATTTCCACCTGCATATACATGTGGCCACAATCATGTTAACATCCAAAACTGGGCATCACAATGCACAAAATATAAAATGAAATTATAAAATGAAAATTAAATGTATTCTAAAAGCTACAGCTCCTCTCTAGAAAGTAGCATTTCTCTCCATATGGTAAGTCTTTATATGAGCATAGAAACAGTTTCCTTATTGAAACCTCTCAAATTTATTCTTTGCCAAAAATATTTCAAGGCTAATTGGAAATATAAAATTTGGCCAAAATAAAGGGATAATCCATTCCAATATTTAAAATGTCTCCATTTCTTTTGGCAATATGTTTTGCTGAAGTCCTGAATTTCAGGATTCTCTATTTTAGCTATTCTAATTTCTCCATATTGAAAAAAATATCATATTCCTAAAATAGGTGAAGAATACTAACAATGTTATAAAGAACAATGAATCTTAAAAAATGCAATATTTAAGTGGATGCTTTCTGTGAGTCAATGCTTGTTATTTATATTTTAATCAAATAATAATCAAAACCATTATTGTTTACAACAAATTAGTTGTTATCCTAAGAACCTTATGTATGTTTCTTTTTACTAATATCCAAGATTGGAGGATATTTTTCTCCATGAAAATGCAAACTGAATAGTGTGGAATTTCCTTTCCAGCTTGTGGTCCTAAATGTAAGCTTCTGACCTAAATAAATTAATAATGCTGAAAAATAAAGTGACCTAGGATTGTAGCTAATCTTATTTGCACTCATTTTTAATTGGCGAAGTCTAATTACTCAGATAAGTATGGTACTTGTTGCTTACTTTAATGAGTGGAAAATAAAAGAGACAGAAATTTATGGTTGCTATTTATTTCTTGTGCCCTATAAAACTAGCTAGACCTTTTCACAACCCATTTGATTAGATTCCCCTTTATCAGCAAATAAAATGCAATATAATGCTTCTTATAATTTCATACTATCTTTGCTTTATTTTTAGCCATCGAGCCTCAAATTTTATGCATAAGCATAATTTTGGTTGGATGAATTCATTTACACTGTTGACTTAATTAAGCATTTGTGAAGATCAGTTGTTTTTCTAGGAGATTTCATGAATAAGAAGCTTATGAAATAATTCTTCACTGTACTTGAAACAATTTGTTCTGCATTAGTAAGTACACTACTCAAAGAACTACTAGGAAAGAATAAATCTAGACCAACTTAAAATGTGCTCAGGAGATGTGTTTCAGTGTATTTGCTTGGAATTGAAAAAAAAATTTTAAAGGAGAAATTACATCTTCTGAATTGTTATCTTCCTCTTGGTCATATAACTTGCATAAGGGGGGATCAGTAATTTTAGTTTCACTACTACAATACCACAATGTGATAATTATTGTAAAATTGAACCATAGGCTAGTTTTGTTCCAAGTGTAGAACTCCAATCTGTTAGCTCTTTGATGTAAAGAATTTGAGAGTAGCTTAGTTTTCATAGCTTCATGTTTTGTGCATTGTTGTTCAGTTTTGGTGGTCAGGTGTGTCTAAGTATATATGTGTATTGTATGTGTGTGTAGTACAGCTGCCAAATTCACCTTAAACAGCTGTTTCTATTTTTAGATATTTTATGTATCTATCTGTACATAATTTATTTCCTGTCATTCAAGATGTCCCGTATATCAAAATTTTATATGGTGGAAATATAACTGAAGGCCAGAGAAGGAATAAGCATGGAGTTAAGGTATAAATAGAAATGTAAGTCAAAAGTTTGTGAAACTGTGTCTGGTTCAGAGTTTTAAAAATATGTATGCACATTACTCTGATTTGTTCATGATGTAAGTATACACATATTGACTGTCATATCATACGGTACTTCATAAATATGTATAGTTAATATGTGTCAATTATAAATGAAAAATTAAAAGATAATTTACTATGGGGAGAAATCTAAATATTCTGAAAATATAGCTTATAAACTGCCAAATGACATTTTTAAGGAGTTTTGAAGAAATAAAAGAAAAAAGGAGCCAGGCGTGGTGGCACACGCTTGTAATCCTAGCACTTGGGAGGCAGAGGCAGGCAGATCACTATGACTTTGAGGCCAGCCTGGTCTACAAAGTGAGTCCAGGACAGCCAAGGCTAACACAGAGAGACCTTGTCTCGAAAAAACAAAAACAAAAACAACAAAAAAAGGGAGATCAACTAATAGGCTACGGGGTGGGTTAGTGAGTAAAGCAATTGCTGTGTAAGCATGAGGACATGAGTTTGTAATGCTGGATATGGTCGAATGAATCTGTTATCCTAGGAGTCCTATGTTGAGATGGGAAGATGAAATAAAGGAATCCTCTGAGGCTGGCTGGCCAGGAATCCTACTATTATGTAAGCAGCATCGGAAAAAAAAAAACATTGTTTCAAACAAGGTGGAAAGAAAGATTCATACTTAAAGTTGTCCTCTGACCTCCACACATGTGTTATGGCATGCTTGCCTTCATATATACTAATATGTATGTATGCATATTCACACACACACCATAAACTGAGAGAAACGATTGAGAGAGTGACATAAAAGAAAGTGGGGATGAAAAAAGTAAGGAAGGAAGGGAGAAAAATTCCTTATAAATGGATACTTCTTGTGTTGAGGAAAAATATAAAACTTTGCCTTTTCTCTGTGAAGAAATATCTTAGAAATACCCACAGAGGTGCACAGAAAATTAAATTGAAATAATCATTGCACTAAGAGAGACTTCACAGAACCTCTATAGCCTCTTAAAAAGCTCTTAAAACAAAAGGACAATAGAAGGGTTTTATGGGTCTCCTTAGACAATTATATATTAATATTCTCTGGATAGACAAGGATCAGAAGTGATCAAGTATACAAATTTCCCTGTCTGTATTATTTTTTTTAAATGTATGTATCTCAGCAAGTTGTAAACTGTTTGAGCTCAAACAAGCTACATTGCATAGTCTAGCTCCTTTCAGAAGATTGTGTCACATGTCACAGATATTATTCCAACATGATATGGAGGACTCCACTGCATGGTGTTTCTTAGATTATTTTACTTTAACTCTTTTCGATACAGACATGAATTAAGAAGTGATTAATTAGTTCTCACACATAAAGACAAATTTTTCTCAGCTCATAAAGTCTCCTTATATATTTCCTTATGTGTAAAGCCATACATTATTTAAATGTTGGTTTTATCAGTTATGGACTACAACTTTTATTTTCAACTGACACATAAGATAACAATACTTATCAGTTGCAATATAACCAAGTTTTTCTCTGCTTTCTCCTTTGTACAACATGTTCAGTTATTAATGAGCTTGAAATACTTAATGTCAGGTAGAGAATGAAGGCTTACTATTGTTATTGTTATTGTTTTCTCTCATTTGCTCTGAATTCTCCATCTTCAATTGACATTGAATCATTTCCTACTCTTAATTTCACTTCCCACTTTCATGTTTTATCGTTATGTTTGAAAGGAACTGAGTGTAATCATGGCTGTATGCATGACTTAATGGGTCCAGCATCATTTACTGGAGAGTGGACAGCTTACAGCAACTGTTAACCACCAATAGTTCTTCACCTGCAGGAAGTTTGCACTCCAAAGGACCGTGTCAGTGATATTTTCATTATTGATAAGCAAACAAGGACTTTTGGTTTGAGTTTGTTGCTTAGATTATTGGGTCTTTACTGACAAATTAGGTATTCACTAAAAAAAAAAAAGTCAAAATCTCAGGAAATACTGTTACCTCCATCCTTCCAGCAATGATTAACTGTAATTTACAGGAACCAGGTACCTTAAAAAAATCAAGAAAATGTTATCGTTGTTATACTGGTAGTTGGAGGAAAACTCTGTGAGAACATTGAATGAATGGGGTCAGTTTTAATGTGTGTTTGTCTGTGTGTAAAATGGAATGAAAAGGACAGGTAAATATTTTAGTAATACAGTCATTATATAAAATATGAAATCTATATACTCTGAATAGTTTGTAATACTTTTTCACATGTGCAGTAATTAGAACAGAATAACTTACATAATGTTTTAATCTCTGAGATTGTCACAATCACAAAATTAAATCCCCTCATCTTAGTTAAAAACATAACTTTATAGTCACAAAATTATGAATCACTACAAAGAATGTTTATTCATATGCCAAAAGATTTATCAGTGGTCTCTGAACTGTTGTTCACTGTAGATAAATTAACCCATTTACTTTAGACAACTTGTTAATGGAAATAGATATTGCCTAAGCAAATGGCATGCTTTCTAGATAGGTAGAGTCAGCATAATTGCAGAATCACTGATAAAATTCCTGCCTTGGGGCCTTTGTGCTTGCTGATCTTTTAGTATGGAATTATTTTTTACCTAGTGAATCATCATAGGATTCTCAAGCAACAATCATTTTCTTGAGTGACATAATCACCAGTAAGCTGTCCATGCTCCAATAACTGATTCTCAACCCATGTCCATGCATATGAACTTAGATTAACTCAGCATCTCTCACAAAATAAAAATAAAATACTGATACATCTCATTTAATTAATATTTTAAAAAATATCACTTGGATTGAAAGGCCTGTCCTACAAGGCCACTCTAAAATAGAGCCATGCTCTCTATGTTGTGCATTCTGTTTCTTTGTACCACTGTAATTTTTTAAATGTTTATTCGTTTATTTAATTGATTTATTCAGATTGTATCTCAATTGTTATCCCCTCACTTGTATCCTCCCTCCCACATTCACCCTATTCCCTTCCCCTAGGTTTCTGACAGAAGGGGAACTCCTCCCCCACCATATGATCACAGCCAAGTAAAAGTCCCCTCAAATGTGTTGTGTTAAATTTCCCTTCAAACTACATGTCTTTCTGTTAACATTATTTATTAATATAGCTCATTGAATTCAGTTACTGCTGCCATATATTGAAGGGAATGTGTGAGAGGTATTTTTCACTGGGGCATGGAGAAACTGACCTTTGGCTACATCTCAAAAGAAAAGTGGCTCTTATTTTACCAGCAGCCATCAGCTACTAATAGTCCTTCAGATAGAGTATGGACTAACAAAGCCCATGCTGGAACTTGTTTTTGTATGATCTTGTATAGTTCTAATATACTTCACACATTTGAAGCCATCTCCATAAGAGGTTATTTGATGAACATCGTGTCCTTTGAGGAAGGCTGGGTGTTGCCAGGAATTAACCTGTCTTATTGTCAAACAATCATTAGAATAATGAAAACATCTTTAAATGCCATATTCTTTAGATCTCTGACCCTTTTGAAGACCTTATTTAACTATTTTACATTATATATCTATAGAATCATATCTATCTGTTAGACCTAGTGCATATATATATATATTCTTTTTTGTTTTTATTTATTTATTTAAATATATTTTATTAATTTATTCATATTATATATAAATTGTTATCCCATCCGTTGTATCCTCTCATTCCTCCCTCCCTACCATTTTCCTCTTACTCACCTCCCCTATGACTGTGACTGAGGTGGACCTCCTCCCCCGTGTATGCTCATAGGGTATCAAGGCCTGCTGTCCTTCCTCTGAGTGCCACCAGGACTCCCCATCCGGGGGACATGTGTGATGCCCGTGCCACTGGAGTACCGAGTTGAGGGTGAGGGGCTGTGGATTTAACTCATGCACACACACATGCACACACACACACACACACACACACACTAACACAGCGGGTCCTTCGTGCTAAGAGAGCAGCAGTCGCAGCAGCCGCAGCAGCAGCCACGGCAGCAGTTTATTCTTCCCTCTCCAGAGTTCCAAAGAGCCTTCTTATAGGCAGCCAATCAGGAATCCTCCTCCTCCTCCCAGGTGAAATCCCTCAAGAGGTGATTGCACACAGGAGGAAAAGTCTCGAGGAAGGGAGGGGCACATTCTCAGAGCAGTAAACAAGACTAGCTAACCAAGATAAAGACAGATGTGGAAGCTGCTAGAAACAGGACATGAAACAACAAGACAGGCAGGCAGCCCAGTTGGGCCTGGTTCCTACAGACGTGGTCAAATACGGGGCACCAGAGTTCATTTGAAAGTAATATCCCACTCTTCACTCAGCTGTAGAGAATGTCCAGTCCATTGATTAGATCTTGGTAGGGGTTTGAAGTTTACTGCATATAGTGGCCTTCACTGGTGCCAGAGTTTGAACAGGACCCCTGGGCCCAGATCCGCCCATCATAATGTTTTTCTTATAGGTTTCTAGGACCCTCTGGATATTACTATTTCCCCATTCTCCCATGCTTCTCTCACTTAAAGTCCCAATAAGATGTCCTCCCCTCTGTCCCACTTTCCTGGTAAGTGAAGACTTTCATGGGACATGCTCCTTGGGCTAGTGTCCAGATATAAGTGAGTATATACCATTTGACTCTTTCTGCCTCTGAGTTAACTCACTCATTATGATAATTTCAAGTTCAATCCGTTTGTCCACAAATTTCGGGAATTCCTTGTTTTTAATAGCTGAGTAGTATTCCATAGGGTAAATATACCACAGTTTGTTTATCAATTCTACCAAGGGACATTTAGGCTGTTTCCATGTTCTGGCTATTATGAATAAGGCTGCTATGAACATGGTTGAGCAAATGTTCTTGTTGTGTGCTGGAATATCTTCTGGATATATTCCAAGGGGTGGAATAGCTGGGTCTTGAGAATCCCTTATCCCCAGTTTTCTGAGATAGTGCCAGATAGATTTCCAAAGTAGCTGTACTAGTTTGCATTCCCACCACCACTGAAGGAGTGTTCCTTTCTCTCCATATCCTTGCCAGCATGTGGTGTTGCTTGAACTTTTGATGGGTGTAAGATGGAATCTCAGAGTTGTTTTGATTTGCTTTTCCCTGATGACTAAGGAGGTTAAGCACTTCTTTAAGTTTTTCTCAGCCATTTGATATTCCTCTGTTGTGAATTCTCTGTTTAGCTCCAAGCTCCATTTCTCAATTGGGTTATTTGGTTTGGTGGTGTTTTATTTCTTGAGTTCTTTATATATTTTGGATATTAGACCTTTGTCAGATGTAGGGTTAATGAAGATCTTTTCCCAGTCTGTAGGCTGTCGCTTTGTTCTCTTGACAGTGTCTCCTGCCTTACAGAAGCTTCTCAGCCTCATGAGGTCCCATTTATTAATTGTTGACATGAAGGCCATGCTGGTGTTCTGTTCAGGAAGTTGTCTCCTGTGCCAATGTGTTCCAGGCTCTTCCCCACTTTTTCTTCTAACTAATTTGGTATCTCTGGTTTTATGTTGAGGTCTTTGATCTACTTGGACTTGGGTTTTGTGCATAGCGACAGATATGGGCCCAATTGTGTTTTTTTTTTACATGTAGACATCTAGTTGACCAGCACCATTTGCTGAAGATGCAATCCTTTTTCCATTGAATAGATTTGTCTTCTTTGTCAAAAATCAAGTGACCATATGTGCATGTATTCATATCTGGGTCCTCAATTCAATTCCATTGATCAACCAGCCTATTGCTGTGCCAGTACCATGCTGTTTTAATTACTTTTGCTTTATAGTATAGCTAGAGATCAGGTATGGAGATTCCTCCGGAGAATCTTTTATTGTACAAGATTGTTTTAGCTATTCTGGGTTTTTTGTTTTTCCATATGAAGTTCAGAATTGAACTTTCAATATCTTTTAAAAATTGTGTAGGTATTTTGATAGGGATTGCATTGAATCTGTAAATTTCTTTTGATAAGATGGCCATTTTTACTATGATAATTCTCCCAGTCCACGATCAAGGAAGATCATTCCATCTTCTCATGTCATATTCAGTCTCTTTCTTCAGAGTTTTGAAATTTTTTTTTCAATCAAGTCCTTCACTTGCTTGGTTAGAGTAACTCCTAAATATTTTATATTGTTTGTGGCTAAGGTGAAGGGTGTAGTTTTTCTAATATCTTCCTCTGCACGATTGTCATTTGTATATTGGAAGGCTACTGACTTTTTTGAGTTAATTTTGTATCCAGCTAATTTGCTGAAGGTGTTTATCAGCTGTAGTAGTTCTCTGGTGGAATTTTGGGGGTCACTTATGTAGACTATCATATCATCTGCAAATAGGGATAATTTGACTTCCTCCTTTCACATTTGGATCCCCTTGATCTCCTTTTGTTGTCTTTTTGCTCTGGCTAGAACTTCCAGTACTATATTGAAGAGATATGAAGAGAGTGGGCACCCTTGCCTTGTTCCCAATTTTAGAGGACTTCCTTGAGTATCTCACCATTTAATTTGATTTTGCATATTGACTTGCTGTGTGTAGTCTTTATTATGTTGAGGTATGTGCCTTATATCCCTGATCTCTCCAAATCTTGCTTGGTTAGAGTAACTCCTAAATATTTTATATTGTTTGTGGCTAAGGTGAAGGGTGTAGTTTTTCTAATATCTTCCTCTGCCCTAAGTAATTTATCTACAGATACTTACTTGTTACTGTAGTAGCATTGCTCAGGTAATAAGATGCTATAGTGATCATTCCATCTTCTCATGTCATATTCAGTCTCTTTCTTCAGAGTTTTGAAATTTTTTTTCAATCAAGTCCTTCCTCTGCACGATTGTCATTTGTATATTGGAAGGCTACCGACTTTTTTGAGTTAATTTTGAGGTATACCAGCTTTGAGGACATAAAATTCTGAATCTCAGAAGTGTCCTTGGTATTTTATACCATAGAAGTAATTTGTAATAGTACTTTCTGCATAGTTCATAATAAGAGTTTATTAACCATGACTATATTGTTCAACATTTTTTATCCTTACCAGTATTGTATGTGCTAGGATAAAGTTTTCATGAAACAGTTCTATAATTCAAATATAGTATAGTCATACTCATCATAGACCTTTTGATTTATTTTACAGTTTTGAGTAAATGGCAATGTTCTGTCAATCTATTACCAAAACACAATGTATTGATGGAATATAAGCTGTATTACCTTAGAATTTCAGGGAAACTGAATAACTATTGATCTATTTTTATCTTTTATGAAACACATACATTTTGTGGATATCCTGATGTCACAAAATTCTATCAATTTTTATCAAAATAACAGAATATAAAAAACTATAGCATCTTATTACCTGAGCAATGCTACTACAGTAACAAGTAACTATCTATAGATAAATTACTTAGGGCACTAACCTAAGTGTAGCCTAGGTATAAATCCAAGTGGTTCTCATTTGCTTGTTTTTAGGGGCTATTCCAGAAAATTTCCATTATACTTGGGTTGTAACTTGTGTGATATGATGTTGACATTTTTTTTCTGTATGTAGACATTGAAGATAGAAAGAGAACTTGGAAAAGCTATACAGCTTCATCTCTCTCTCTCTCTCTCTCTCTCTCTCTCTCTCTCTCTCTCTCTCTCTGTGTGTGTGTGTGTGTGTGTGTGTGTGTGTGTGTGTGTGTGTGTAGGCCAAAGGGAGATATTGGTTATTCTCCACTATTGTTCTTTACCTTATTTTTTTGGGACACATGATAATACTTAGATCAGAATTCCAAAAATACATGAAGATCATTAACTTTCATGAAATACACTACAGTAGAAATGTGATTAATATCAGAGCATTTTTGTTTGAAAAATTATTGCTGCAATCATGCTGGTTCTTATGACAACAGATGCACAGGATATTACATACAAAAGGCAATGATCCATTGAAAACTATTAACCTTGAGTGAGAGAGATAAGATATACCTGTCCTCATGATAAGATTGCCACATACCTTAGCTAAACCAAGAATTAGCAAATATTACTTTAAAATATGTAGTGGTATAAAGGAAATTTGTTTTTCATTGTCATAATATTGACACTTCTACAAAAACATACACAGAATTAATAGCCCTATAACCAAATCTCTACATGTTATTTTTGAGAGATATCTAATTTCAGTCTTGTTGTTATATGTTTCAAAGTGTGTGCTAACATAAACAATTATTAAGATATGATATTCAAAACTCAAATGTATTTTTTAAACATAACAAGTTCATTACACATGTGAGGAAGGGGAGTACAGTATAAGTGTGAGGGGAATAAGGAAGGGGGATATATATAGACTAGAATCAAAGCACACAGACACACACACATATACACACATATACATATATATATACATACATATATGTGTGTGAAAGACAGAGAAATGGAAAGAAACTAATTTTTCTATAATTTAATTTTAAGGTCACTAATATGTAAATTTTATTTTCATATATTTTGTTTTAACTGCTGTAAGAAATGAAATTATTTTTATGCAATGCCATTGAAGTGTTAAGTGACATTGTTTCCACATCCAGGCATGATTTTCCTCTATTGAATAGCTTTATGTTCCACTAAATGGCTATTGACTATTTCCAAAATATGCATTCCACTACTGTCCCTTTAAATATATCTTTCAATTCTGGTCTTTATTGTGGCTTATAGGTACCAAAGCTGGGTAGGACTAATGATCATTTCCCTCCCTTCGAAGCTTGCATAGTACCAACTAAAGCTAGTCCTCAGGGAGGACACTTTTAAGTCAGAGCCAACTCAAATCCTGTATGTGAAGTACATGGTATCTTCAGCAACAATGACTTACTTTCAATTTCTAGGAAAAAACCCAAGGGCTACAGCTATAATCTGTTTTGATTTGGAAATCTCTTGGATTCCCCTGACCGACAACTTGAAGAGTTTTTTCATGCCTAACACTGTTTCTGTCAGACGCTTTATAGCTCTAGAGGGAATATTATCTTCCCAAGTCGTGTAACTTTGTTGAAAAAATATTTTATGCAACACACACACACATACACACACATGCATACACACACATACACACAAATATGCAGTATATATTATTTTAAATAAATAGAAAATATAGTATGATTCCATGTGGTTTTTATCAAACAGCCTTAGAATTATCATTCCTCCCTTTATTCTCTTCCCTTCCCCTCACCATTTAAAGCCCTTTTTCATCTTTCTCATCTTTCTCCTCATATCACCTGTATCCTGATAAATCTCAAGGATTTATGCCTCTAAGACATAAGAGAAAATCATCTATTTGATATTATGAATCATATATGAACATTATAATTGGGATTCCATGCACAAAATGGTACATATATTTCATTTATAATGTATAAGTTAAAACACATAAAAACGTATTCTGAGTAGAATTTATCATGTCATGCTTTCCACCAAAAAGACTCATTCTGTGAAAAATTAAAATAGTAAATTAAAGGGAACTAAAAGGACTATAAGATAAATGAGATAGCAGAGGCTATCTTTGATATCTTTTTTTTTTTGTCTCTCTTTTCCAAATTATGTCTAGAATTCCCTTAAAATGACTACATTTTTGGAAGAGAAATCAAATACCTATGTAAATGAGTCAGAAATAACTTCCTAAATGCCCTGGCTTACATTAATATGACATTTCTAATTCATGATGTTAATATTTTATTTTAATGTTTGTAGTGTTGCTTTTGGTTGTGAGCCAGGTGGATTTAATCTTATTACTATGCTTATAATGTGGAGTAGTTTTGGTTAATGGTATATATTAATGCAACAGTGGGCAGCTTCAATTCAGGCAGAGAAATAGCTCTTGGAATGCACTGGAAGTCTTTAGTGATTTTAAACTTTCATGTGCTTTGCTAGGTAGTATACACAATTATCTTGAGGATAATCACCATTTAATGCAAATTTTATAAGCTTGTTATAAGGCATGATCTACTATATAGGAAATCCTAGATTATACACACACACACACACACACACACACACACACACACAATGTACATCCAGTTAAACCTAATGAACAAAATCAATAAATGTGCAGATTATAAAACCAAAATAAAAATGAGTTATATTTCTATGCAGCAATATTTTTAAAAATCCATTTTCAAAAGATAGCACAGACCTGTAGTGAAGCTCTTGGGAGATGCAGAACATAGGATTAGCTCAAGGCCACCTTCCACTATGTTGTCAAAAGATAACTGAAGCTAAACAAGATACACTTTCAAACTATCAAGACCTGAGCATGAAACTCAGTATAAAAATGTTTTTTTTTCAAATATCCAAGGCTCTGAGTTCAATCCCCAGTATCTCATAAAAGACAGGAAATTAAGTAAACAATTTGGGCCAGCTTAAGCTGGTCGCATGGAGTTACCATAACGCTGCTAGCAGTCCTCACCTTGCTTACCATACTGTGGTGCTTCTGGAGGGCTGTAAGCATGATGGTCCTGCCTGGGGAGCTGGCATGACCGCTGTCACAGAGGGCAGAGAGAAGAGCAAGGACCTGGGGCTTGTGCATATCCTCCTCTCAGATAAACTGCCCAGGAACATGATCACTCGGACTCTGAGCAACAACAAGCTATCCGAGAGGA
Organism: Acomys minous; assembly: GCF_964271855.1. NCBI lineage: Eukaryota > Metazoa > Chordata > Mammalia > Rodentia > Muridae > Acomys > Acomys minous. The sequence goes on along the minus strand of NC_140488.1, from coordinate 89,607,943 downwards.
GTCTCCACCTTAGTCCATTATTTGTGGTGCTTGAGAAACTTGGAACCAGATCCAATGATTCCTCACAATTAATCTTTTCATGTAAAGCTGTTTGGGCAAAAAGTACATTGTGCATCACACAGAAGTTTGCAGTGTCACTGTAATAAATGAAAGATGGCTGAACAGAGGCAGAGAAAAGTGAAACAAGAGATGCGAAGACAGGGACAGATTTGTGGGCACGGCTTCTATGGACCTGGAAGCCAGGAGGTTGGACCACCACTGGGACCCACTTGGCTAGTGCTGCCTCTCTGCTTAATAGTCTGGCTTACAGCCTACAGCCATTTGTGATGCTACCCCTAGTGAAGGAAGAGCTCCGTTCATGCCTCAATTTCCATGGATACCAGCAGTGTGGGCCATACCAATGGCTGGGTGGTGTACTGTATGTAGCCTGGAGCTTGTACAGGTACTAACCCCAAACCTGGTGCCCTACCACAAGCTAATCCTGTTTCTGAGAAGGGGCAAGATATGCAAGATGGACCACTCATTTTCTGGATTTAGCTGCCTCCATAGTCTATGCAGCTTTAGGAGACCATATTGATGTCTGTGGTCCATGTTGTCACTGGAAACCATGTGGATTTTTATAGTCTATGCTGCTACTGACTCATAACTAAGAATGAGAGAAACTGAAGGCTCCTGTGACCACCTCCCTCCTTATCAAATAAAATAAAATAAAGTAAAATAAAATAAAAATAAGAAAGGAAGAATCAATACAAGAAGCTATTAAAGATAGATCTTAAAATTGTGATTAAGGCCAGATACTGTGGCACACACCTGTAATCCTATCACTAGGGGAAGCAGAAGTAGGCAGATCTCTGGGAGTTCAAGTCCACCCTAGCCTACAAAGAGAGTCTAGGCCAGCCAAGGCTACACAGAGAAACCCTGTCTTGGAATACATACCCCAATTAAAAAAAAAAAAGAATTGTGGGGCATAGAAAAGGACTGTTTTCTTTTTATTTATTTATTTATTTATTTATTTATTTATTTATTTATTTACTGTTTTTTATTGAAAAATAAAATAATTCATATTACATCTCAATTGCTATTCCATCTCGTGCATCCTCTGATTCCTCCCTCCCTCCCTCTTTCACCCCATTCCCCTTCCCTATGACTGTGACTGAGGGGGACGTTCTCCCCCTGAATATGATGCTAGGGTATCAAGTTTCTTCTTGGTAGCCTGCTATCCTTCCTCTGAGTGCCATCGGGCCTCCCCATCAAGGGGATGTGGTCAAATATGAGGCACCAGAGTTCATGTGAAAGTTAGACTCCACTCTCCACTTAACTGTGGAGAATAGGACTGTTTTCTTTAAAGGGCTGGCCAATGGGAGTTTGACCATACTCCAGTGAGTGTATGGGCAAATTAAACTTAGTGTACTTTTCTTCTTTTTAAATAATTTAATTTAATTTAATTTTGTTTTTTCTTTTTGGGCACCACGGATGTGAGACATAAAGGTGGGAGAGTGGAATGGGAGGAATAGGAAGAATGGGAAGCATGTGTGATTAGGGAGCATTGTATGAAATTCACAAATAAATAATAAAAATATTATGTTGGCAAGAAAAATAAATATATTAGTTAAAATGTTGATTAAAAATAGTATGGTACTCATTTATTCATCAGTGGATCATCAAAGCTCAAAAATAAAAGTATAGCATTTATGGTGAAATAATTTTTATAAGCTTATTCAATGAAGATAAAACAGACTTTTCAGCAAAAGGTACACAGAGCATGCTATTTGTACCATTGAAGTTGGGCCATTAACACATATACAAAATTTAACAGAAGTACATTACTTTAGCTATCAAACATAGGTGTCAAAAGTCCTGATACTGTTTGACTCTTAAATTTATTAGATATGAATTAAAAGCAGAAGAAACAAAAATCATATAAAATTAAACCAAAATTATTTTTTGTACATTAAATACTGAGAGTGAGAAAGATGCTTACAAAATAGCAGAAAATATTTACAGATAAGTTTCTTGATAAGGAAGTCATACCTGGAAACAATGAATATTCAGCAACACCGTTGACATCACCACCAAGAACAGCAATAGAATATAACTGAAATAGAAATAAGAAAAGACTTTGAGTAGAAATTTCTATAAAGAAAATCAGATGCACAAGTGTCCAACAAGAACAGAAAGGTTTGCTCAACATTATTAATCTTTAAGGAAATGCAAATCAGTCTCAAATAAGAAGCCATTTACCACTCATTGAGGTGGCTTCTATTAAGAAAAAAAATAGAAAATGACAAGGTTTTGAAAGTTGGAATATGCCTTTTGGTCTAGTGCCCAAATATAAGTGAGTACACATCATATGAGTCTTTCTGCTTCTGGGTTAACTCTTTCATTATGATTGTTTCTAGTCACATCCATTTGTCCAGAAATTTCGAGATTTCCTTTTTTTAAATAGCTGAGTAGTATTCTATAGTGTAAATATACCACAGTTTCTTTATCCATTCTTCAACTGAGGGACACTTAGGTTGTTCCCAGGTTCTGGCTATTATGAATAAGGCTGCTATGAACCTAGTTGAGCATATGTCCTTGTTGTGTGGTGGAGCGTTTTCTGGATATATTCCAAGGAGTAGAATAGCTGGGTCTTGAGGAAGACCTATTCCCAATTTTCTGAGAAAATGTCAGATAGATTTCCAAAGTGGTTGTACAAGACATGTCCCATGAAAGTCTCCACTTTGACACAGATGTGAGGACATCCTACTGGGACTCTAGATAAGAGAACTATAGAAGATGGGAAAATAGAAGGACCCAGAGGGTCTTAGAAACCTACAAGAAGAACATTTTAATGGGTGGATCAGGGCACAGGAGGGGTCTGCTCAAACTATTGCACTAAAAACAATACAAGTAGTAAACATCGAACCTCTACCATGATCTACCCAATGGACAGGACATTCACCACAGTTATGTGGAGAGCAGGGACAAACTCTGACATGAACTCGGGTACCCCATATTTGACAACCTCCCCTTGGTGGGGAAGCCTGGTGGCACTCAAAGAAGGAATAAGCAAGCTACCAAGATGAGCCTCATGAGATGCCCCTCAGTAATAGACCTAGGGGAGGAGACTGGGGTGAAAACGGGAGGGAAGGGGGAACGGGAGGATACAAATGATGGGATAACAATTGAAATGTAATATGAGTAAATTATTTACATGTATATTAAAAAAGAAAGGTGGAATATTTCCCTATTGCTGGTGGGATGTAAAATGGTACCAGTACAATGGGGAACAAGATGGCAAATTCTAAAATAATAGACATAGAATTATAATATGATCCCACAATTCTATTTATAAGCATACAGATAAAGCACTGGAAAAAAAGGAACTGCAAATGACATTTTTTCAAACACAGTAGCAAAAAAGAGAAGCTACTGAAATATCCTTCTGATAATCCACATCTAAAAGAAAAATGTACTATGTGCACATAGAGAATATCATCATCTTTAAAAAGGAAAATTATTCTAAAACATCCCACAATATAGATAAGCCTTGAACTCACTATGTTGTGGAAAATAAAACAAATGTAATAGGACAGCTTTATCACATGATGTCATGTTTGAACTTATCCATAGTACCCTGATTCTTAGAGAAAGGTACTCTGATGTGGTTTCAAGGGACTAGGAGACTAGAATATGGTGTTATTTACTGTGTTTACATTTGGGAAGATTTCTAGAAATTGATGGTGACAGTGGTTGTACAATTACAACAGAGTAATTAAAGCTATGAAATTGTATACTTATGAGTGACTAATATGGCAAGTTTTATTTTATGTAATTTACTTCAGTAATTATCCTGTAAATAAAAATCTTATGGAATGTCTAGATACATGAGTGATGCATGTAGGAATTTTACAATATGAATTTCAATTAATGAAGTACTTTTACTTGACTTCATTCATATATAGATATATTTTCAGATATATTCAAAGATGCATTTGATGTTTCTCAAAATTTTATTAAAAAACATTTTATTTGACCATAGAAAGAATTAAATAACATTTTCAAAATAGTACAAATATTTTAAAGTGAAACATATCATTCATTAAATTTTTATTTACAGAGGCATTAATGTTCCAGTTTCATCGATGTGTATATACAATACTTAGATTTCTTTAGTTTCCTTTAATATTTTATTTTTTGTATTTCAGTACCATGAACTATTTTTATCACCTATTTTTAAAAATTTAACTTATTTTATTAAAACAATCAAAATATGAGATAAGGTTTAGAAATGAAATGAAAACTTAAGTTCTGTATATACTGATTCTTATAAGGAATGCATAAAGCAATTTTTGGAAGAATTCCCAGAAATATGATGTTATTGCTTTTTAATATTTTAAACTGTTAATTAGAATATGTGGTACAAAATGATTTTGAGTGATATCAAGATAGTCATTTGAAATACAGATTTGGCAATAACAATGTCAATAGACAATTACTGTGCTTTCATCTAGGGTCATTATTATGACTTGAAAAGTTTTCTTTTGTAGGTTGTTCATCACTTTTCTCCTTCAGTGCTCTTTAGAGCAGGATCAGTTATTATTGTAGTGACAAGTATTAGCCTGGTGGTAATTTATCATAGGCTGACAATTGCTGAAATTCATGCTCACATGTGTATCCATTGAAGCAGGCAAACATTATTTTCATCTCCTAAATTGCCGATTCTTTATCATTATATATTTTTCCTTACAAAGTAATAGATTAAACTTATGCTTCAAATTAAAACATAATGGTTAATATTGTTTTGCCATTAAATCAGCATAATAATCTAGTATATTTTATATTCAAGCAACCAGCATTTATTCATTTAATGTTTAAAATATATTTTAATATATAATTTAACTTAATGACTAACAATAATTATAAAATAAAAATATTTAGAATGAACATTATTAGCAAGATTAATACACAAATGTCCTTATTAATACAAGATAAATAATATCAGAAGGTGAATATTTGTTCAGGTCAATTATGTTTTATTTAAATTGAAATATAAAAGCTGTAGGTTATGTACAAATGTTGCATTTCTGACATAAATAACCCTATAACTGCTAAATATGGTAAAGATAGAAATTTTACTGAAGTCAATTATGATACATGTTTTTATAATATGAAAACTACTTTTATTCAAAGGCAGTACTACTGACATTTCACCTTATTCTATGGCCTTGTAATATTGCAGTGCGTGATTAACCAGTGTCTCAGCTTTCCACAGCATACAAAGATATCTTCCACCATATCAATTAAAGCCCATTTGCTACCTTCTGTAGACAAGTGTTTTTAGGAATAATTATGAAGACTATAAGGGAAGCTAACAAGTTATTATCTAAACCTACTTTAAGGAAGACTGTGGAATCATTTTTTAATATACAACCAGGTTGACCTCAAATTAATGATCTCCCTGCTTCTTCTCCTTCAGCATTTCCTACTTGAATATAGGATCTCAGTCAAGTAAGAGTTCAACCACCTTCCCAAAAAAAGAATCTCTAGCTGAGGATCAAATGTGCAAACACATGAGACAACTTTATGCTCAAGTACATTTAGAATGAAGTTACAACAAATTAGTTTACATTCTAGAAATTATCAATGCTCAGAATGCAGAATCTACATTTTCATTGACATTCTATAAAGGCTGTCATGTATTTGTCATTGAAAGATAACTGAAATTTTACAATAAATTCTACCGTTAATTAGCTGTGTTTTTTTTTAAAGAAATCTTCAAAGAGAACAGTTGAATTTATGGTAGAAAGCAGAATTAAGCAAACCAATAAAAAGGAAGACAACATTGTAAAGGTCACAGGAAGAAACGGAACTTGTAAATATTTTTATATACTGATAACATAAATGGAGCCCAAAGAAAGAACTCAAAGAAAAGTTGTTGCAATCGCTGGGATGACAGCCATAATGCCTGGAGATCATGACATTTCCTCTATGTTTTAGTGAAAGGCTTTGACTGGTAGAAATAAAGAGGAGGGAAAAAAAGGAAAATACCAGGAGAAAAGTGGCAGTAAAAAAGAAATAGTAACAAGAGCAAGGCATAGTCAAAGCATCTAGTTTGCTGTAGTTTAAAACATAAATATCAACTGTGTGTTTACATACAAGGAATCTTACTAAGAACTCAGGTTGAGGACATATAAATAAAATTTCTGTGCTTTGAGAAATGGTAGACTGTTTAAAATGTTCTCAAAGTGATTACTTTAGAGCAATGCATGAACCATCCAACTGTACAACTCTTACAAATTCTATTGAATGAATTTTATGCCTTCATTCTATAGCCATAACTACTCTGTAATTGTCATAATCATTTAGTTCATTCATGATGTCTTTATTGAATAGTTTATAGGACAGTGGAGATTCAGAGTATTTAGGATAGTTTAATATCATTGGAAATGTGGAGATTTACTTTAAATCTTGCAATGTCCCAGGCCCTATGTTTTCAAAATAGATATAACAGAAAATTTATTATTTGTGACAACTTGTTAGGAGAAATATTCACACCAATAAGACAAGTTAATAGTGAAAACTTTTGTCTTTTCTGATTTTTTCTATGATTGGTCAGCTAGAAACAAATGTGACAGTTACGTAATCCTGCAAATTCACAGTCTTTGACATAGTACATCACATACTGATGTACATAGTACATCACATGCTGATGTCATTCTGTTTAGTGCACAGAATAATTTCATCCTTTTCAGTGGAGAGTATTAGAAGAACAAGAAGTCCTGGGCTGTAGTAATGTTTCCTTGACTTGTTACTTAATTGATCTTTGGACTTGTCATCACCTTTCTGGCAATGGATGTTGGTACATATATAGTAATGGAATAATAATTGTTCCACAAACACTCAGTAGAATTAAAAATATTCAAACACAAAATACAAAGATTTCTAAGGGTTAATCATTATAGAGACAGAGTCTAAGTAATATGTCTCATGGCAAGCCTGAATCTTTCGCCTCAAAGCACTAAAATAAGGTTTAAACATAAGATCCAGTAAGCAGCACAAAATGCATCAAGCTCAAGTTTATTTCTCATGCAGATGTATCTCTCTGAAACTCAAAATTTTAAACTTAGTATACCTGAGTTTTTTTTAATAGTATACTTAGAGATATGAAGAAGAATTGAGTACAGGGTAACACATGTTTAACAAAAAAGCATAGCATATAAGTGTCTATAAAATGTTTTCTGTACTTGTAGTCAGTGAAGGAATGAAAAAATTAAAGAAATACTAAAACATATATGTGACTTAGAAATAAGGATTGAGGAAGACAGTAAATCAGAACTTTCAAAAACCTTTCTTGGTTTGATATTCTAAAAGACTAAGCTTCCACTGCCTGATGACTTTTTAAGTATTTTTCTTGAAGAACCAAGAAAATAATTAGAAATGATCCTCACTTCCAAGCAAGTTACAATGTAATCTGGAATTCAGGAATAATCAAAATGAAGCAATATGCATGAGATACAACTCCATACATAGTAATGCATTTCATTTTAAAGAATAGGCATACTGTAGAAATTGGTGAGATAAACCAACTGCCAAAGCTACAAGGAAATGTAGGATACATTCAGAGGAAGGATTTGAGATGTTTAGAAAGAGATGGGATAAAAAGTTTGTGGGGAGAATTTCTTGGCTCTGGGAAGGTAAATATATAGACTCAGAAAAGAGATATTAAAACAGGAAAAACATACTGGCTGAATAAATTAGGTAATAAAATAGTTGGTTGATTTTCATTTTGCATCTTATTTCTTATGAATTCCTACTTATTAATTATTAAGTTATTTATTGACTTTACATGCCGATCACACCTTCCCTTCTTTCAATCCTCCCAGTCCTTTCTGTTCTCCTCCACTCCCCCCAATCCACTCTTTCTACCCTTTTCCTCAGAAAAAATGAGGCCTCCTATGGATACCAATCATCCTTGTCACCCTGAGGCTAGATAAATAGCCCACTTAGGGGAAAGGGATGCCAAGGTAATCAACAAAGTGAGAGACAGTCCCTGTTCCTGCTGTTAAGAGTCCCATCTGAATACCCAGATGCACTACTATCACATAGGTGCAGCGGGTTTAGGTCCATCCCAGGCAGGCTCTCTGGTATGCAGTTCAGTTTCTATGAGTCCCCATGGGCCCAGGTTAGTTTATTTTTTAGGTTTTCTTGTGATATCCTTGAACCATATGGCTCCTTTAATCCTCCACCATTTCACAGGATTCAGTATTTGAGGGAAGGGCCAAGATCTACTTAATGTTGGGCTGTGGGTCTCTGCATCAGTTTCTGTCACTTGCTGGATGAAGCCTCTCTTGAGCTCTTATTTGAGTTCCTTCTTTGGTCTTGCTTGTTTCTTCTTGACTTTTTGGCTATATAGCATTGCACAATGGCAAAAGAAATGTTCAGACCTGTGGTTGTTGTGTCCCAGCAGAAAACAATAAACAGTACCATTGATCACACTCTATATTCCAGGCAGTGTGTTAAATTCAAATGTTTATTCTCTCTCCTGATTCTCAGAATTACTTGTATGAGGGTAAGAAACAAAAGTGAAAATAGGAACTCTGTCTACTTCTAAAGTCTGGCACCTCTGTTTTTTGGAAGACTAATACCCAAGATGCTTGTTATATATAATTACAAGAAGATAAGGAGACAGATAACTAAGTAATAATGGGCTAAGGGCTATAAATTGATGCAATATTTTTTCAAGGGAACTGGATGAATCACAAATATATTATTCATGTCAAAAAGTGTGCAAGTGCTGATATTTCAAACCTCATATATAGCAAGCCTGTAGCAAAGCACAAAACTATGATATGCAAGCATCAGTAAAACAAGAGTATACATTCTCTGCTACCTACAGCGATGTGATAGTGGAGATACTATATCATCTCTCTTCTCTAAATAGCAATGTCTTCCATATTATTACAGTATAATGCAGAAGTTGTATATCATATTTTCAATCAGACACACTTGAAGCCCCTAAAGCCACAGTCACAATTTAAGTGCTCATAGTAGGCAAGCATGACAATTTGGTGTTTTCCCTAAAGGAGATCCTTAGCAAAAGTTGGACTGAGGCCTGTTGTATAAAACACAAAGTATATTATGTGAAGTATGACATATAAAAATGAATAGAGAAAATATTGTCCAACTTAAATCACAAGGGGCTAGTCTCAAATATTTTCCTTCATAATCATTTTTAAATCAAATGCAGGAGACATATAATGTCAGAATCACATAATCTTGCTCAAAAACTTAATTTAGATATTTGAAAATTGCTGTTTGATATTTTACAATCTTTGTACACTTACCTTTTTGGTGATTGAAGTAATGTAAAATAACACTAAAGCCCACCTTTTTCTTCTGACCTATTAGACTTTCACATTTGCCTTTCTGAACTTTTGCATTGTAGTGGCAACTATAAAATAATAAAATTTCTCATTCAATCAGAAAGCAAGTATCTAAACTGCTTAAAATGACATTCTTAGCTATATTCTATGAAGTCTAGGTAAATGTTTATTATATATATATATATATATATATATATATATATATATATATATATATTAAATTCTTTCTGCTTAGGATTGAATTCTTTATTGAGTTACTATGATGAGACAATTCTATCTTCTATGAAAAAAATTTGCTTTATGTTTCTAAGCATAATTAAAAGAAATGTGCACTTATATCCAGCCACTTTGCTGAAGGTGTTTATCAGAAGTAGACGTTCCCTGGTAGAATTTCTGGGGTCACTTATTTATAATATCATATAATCTATGAATACTGATTCTTTAACTTCTTTCTTTCCAATTTGTATCCACTTATTCTCCTTTAGTTGTCTTATTGCTCTAGATAAGACTGCAAGTACTATATTGAATGAACTAAAAAAATCAATAATCCTCCTGTATATAAAAAACAAATGGGATAAGAAAGAAGTTAGGGAAACAACCCTTTATAATAGCCACAGAAATATAACTTGTCTTCATAAAAGTGAAAGACTTGTATGAAAAAACTTTAAGTCTCCAAAGAAAGATATCTAAGAAGCTATTGAAAGATGGAAAGATCTCCCATGCTCATGGGTAGGTAGAATTAACAAAGTAAAAATGGCCATTAACCAAAAGCAATCTATAGATTCAATGCAATTCCTGTCACAGACATGGGGATAAGTCATAGAGGCTTTGTTTGACAATGTTATGGAGATTTCTGACTATCCAGCATGATCACTATTTATCCAGAGCAGCTGTTGAGGCTTTGCTTGCCAAAGTTCCAAGATCTCTGGCTGATCACCACTACTCTTAAAACTTATGTATGGTCCAAGTGTGATTTTGTTAAAAATATGCTATTTCTTCTAAAACCATTTTTTCTCCTTATTTCTCAGCCCTAAGGAAATTCATAGAGGGAAACTTTTTTTCCCATAGAGAATGTTGAGAGAGGTCATCTGGCTAAAGGCCTTGAGACAAAGGCTTGACACAATGATAGAGTTTTTTGCTCTGACTGTGAGCACCCAAGCAGAAAGTGTATGAAAGAAAGTTAAGACCTTGACATAATAGTACCTGGCTAGATACTGCTACCTGTAGAAATGTTTCCTTATAATCTGCTTTGAGAGCAATAGAAGGTAGGCTTGGAACAGCATGCCCTACAGATATTTTACAATAGAGGACCTTTTGGCACTTAGCTTAGGCTTAGATAACACACCTGTTGGTCTGGGACTGGAAGTAGGTCAAGTTTTTTTTTTAGAGAACATTTAGCTTAAGCTATGTTGCTAGACAATCATGTAAACACAATGGCTTTAGCCTGGGGGAATTTATGATTAAACTTTCCTGAGTATTATTTAAGAATTAATAATAAGGTTATACTGACCTTTGCTTGAAAATTGATTGATTTTTCCTGTATGTTTTATTGTAGGTTATACAGAAGTGTTTGTGTTTCCATGTTGGACAGTTCTATTGTGTGTTGATTTTGAATGCCGTACTGATTGTAAAAGAACAGAAAAATTATTATGTAATCTGTAATGAAAAACTAAACTTCACTTTAATAAAATACTGGGATTGGCCCATGGAGAGAGTTAGTTGGACAACAAGCAAGGGGACAAGCATGTAACTCAGATGTGAGTAAGCTAGAGTGAGGTGAGGAACAGCAAGAAAGATGGATAGGTGGGTAATGGCCAAAAAGGCAAGGAAGTAACAGATGAGAGAGAGAGAGAGAGAGAGAGAGAGAGAGAGAGAGAGAGACAGAGACAGAGACAGAGACAGAGAGACAGAGACAGAGACAGAGAGAGACAGAGAGAGGAGAGAGACAGAGACAGACAGAGACAGAGACAGAGACAGAAACACAGTGAGAGACAGAGAGAGACAGAATGAGAGAGACAGAGACAGAGAAAGACAGAGACAGAGAAAGACAGAGTGAGAGAAAGACAGAGTGAGAGAGAGAGAGAGAGAGAGAGAGAGAGAGAGAGAGAGAGAGATGGAGAACAAGCAAGCAAGGAGATAGATGGGTAACAGCAAACAAGCAAGATAGATAAATAAATAGATAATGGATAGATAATTAGATAGATATATAGACAGACAGACTGATAGAGATAGAAAGAAAGACAGGAAGCTAGTAAGTAAGCAAGGAGAAATGAGAAAGGAGCAAGGAGTCAATCAAACATCAAGCAACACAGAGATAGAGAGCCAGAGAGAAACGTTCTCCTGGGATTTAAGACCTTCAGCTTATACCACATATGTCTCAGTCTCTGAATAGTTCTTGTTCCTCAACATCTTTTTTCATTAATTTATTCTTGTTACATCTCAATGGTTATCCCATCCCTTGTATCCTCCCACAGCTGGTTCCTCTAGCTAGTTGTTCAATCAATGGTTGGTTTCACCTAACCAGCCATTCACTGCCTGTTCAATTCTCCCTACCATGGACCCTCCTCTCTTCTCTCCTCTTCCTCATTCCCAGAGCTGGTCTTGGGCGGGGCAAATTCCTATGCAAATGCCAACACAATTCTTCACAGACCTTGAAAGAACAATTCTCAACTTTATATGGGAAAACAAAAAAACCCGAATAGATAATCCTATACAATAAAAGATCTTTTGGAGGTATCTCTATCCCTGATCTAAAACTGTACTATAGTGCAACAGTAGTAAAAACTGCTTGCTACTGGCGTAAAAACAGATTGTTGGATCAATGGAATCTAATTGAACATCCAGAAATAAAACCACACACCTACAGATACTTGGTCTTCGACAAAGAATCAAAAAATCATACAATGGAAAAAAGAAAGCACCTTCAACAAATGGCGCTGGTCTAACTGGATATGTATATGTAGAAAAATGCAAATAGACCCTTATTTATCACCTTGCACAAAACTAAAGTCCAAGTGGATTAAAGACCTCAATGTAAAACCAGTACAATAAAACTGTTAGAAGAAAAAATAAGGAAGATCCTGGAACTCATTGGCACAGGAAACAAATTGCAGAACATGACACCAAAAACTTAGCACCTAATACCAACAATGAATACATATGACTTCATGAACTGAAAAGTTTCTGTAAGGCAAAGGTCATTGTCAACAGAACAAAATGACAGCCCACAGACCTGGAAAAGATCTTCACCAACCATATATCCAGCAGAGGGCTAATATCCAAAATTATATAAAGAACTCAAGAAATTAAATATCAACAAATCAAATAATCCAATAAAAATGGGTTACAGAGCTAAATAGAATTCTCAATAGAGGCATATTAAATGGCCAAGAAATACCTAAAGAAACATTCAAAGTCCCTGGTCATCAGAGAAATGCAAATCAAAACAACTCTGAGATTCCATCTTACACTCATCAGAATAGCTATGCTTAAAAACAAGTGACAGCATATGCTGGCAAGGATGCAGAGAAAGGGGAACACTTCTTCATTACTGCTGGGAATCCAAACTTGCATAACTATTTTGGAAATCAATTTGGCACTTTCTAAGAAAATTTGGAGTAGTTCTACCTCAAGACCTAGCTAAACCACTCCTGGGCACATACCAGAAAGACGCTCTACCATGCAGCAAGGCAAGGTCATTTGCTCAACTATGTTCTTAGCAGCTTTATTTGTTAAAGCCAGAATCTGGAAACAAATGCCCTGAAATCAAAGAATGGATAAAGAAATTGTGGTACATTTACACAATAGAATATTACTCAGCTATTATAATCAAGGAAATCTTGAAATTTGCAGGCAAATGGATGGGGCTAGAAAATATCATCCTGAGTGAGGTAAATCAGACCCAGAAAGACACACATGGTACATATTCACTTTTTAGGTGGATATTAGACACATAATATGGGATAACCATACTACAATACAGAGACCTAAAGAAGCTAAATAACAAGGAGGACCCTAGAGGGGATGCATAATGTTCATTCTTAAGGGAAACTAGAATACATACCAGAAGTTCTTGAAGAGGGGAACAGGATGGGCCTACCATACAAGTCTTCTGAAAGACTCCACCAAGCATGGGATTAAAGCAGATACTGAGATCCACAGCCAAACTTTAGAGTAGAATGTAGGATGACATAGGGAATAGTTGAGGTTAGAAGGAACTGAAGGGGACTGGAGCTCCCCAAGGAGAACAAAAGAGCCAACAAATCAGGGGCCAGGGTTACCTACAGGGACTGATGCACCAATCTAGGCCCATACATGGAGAGTATCTAGACCACTGCTCAGATGTAGTTGATAGGCAGCACAGTCTCCATGTGATCTCCATAATATGGGGAGTATGGGCTGCCTCTGACCTGGACCTTGTTGCCCACTCACTGATTACATCCCCCTGGCAAGGTAGCCATGCTAGCCTACAGAGGAAGAGAATGCAGGCAGTCCTGATGATATTTGATAAGCTGGGGTAAGATGATTAGGGTAAGTGAGCTTCCCCTTTCTTGAGGGCTAGGGGAAGGAGAGAAGGGTGGAAGAGGGAGGAAGGAAGGGACCTGGAGGAGACAGGAGAGGGAGCTACAATTGGGATGTAAAGTGAATAAAGTAAAAATAAACAAGTTTAATAAAAAATAAAATTAAAGAATTGTGCTCAAATGAAAACAGAGCCAGTAGCCACAGAACATTATAAAGTGGCTTTTTTTTTTTTAGTTACTGCAACTCAGTGACAGGTAGGAAAACCTTTATTACTTGCAATAGCAATTTCAGGTCACAGTTGTAAATGTGTTCTTCAATGATTGTTTTAATGCAACCTTTAAAGGGAATTGTTCCCAAGAGCAACCACTTGTTTACTAGGAAACCTTTCCCTTCACAAATCCTTCTTCTGTCAAGGGTTTCCTGTCTCCTTAACCCTAACATCAGCAGTGTTCTTTATACTGGCCCAGGGGTCCCGCTCAAACTAAGGCACCAGTCAAGGACAATACAGGCAGTAAACCTTAAACTCCTACCCAGATCTAGACAATGGACAGAACACTCTCCACAGTAGAGTGGATAGTGGGATATTACTTTCTCACATACTCTGGTGCCTCACCTTTGACCATGTCCCCTGGAGGGGGAGACCTGGTGGCACTCAGAGGAAGGACAGCAGGTTACCAAGAAGAGACTTGATACCCTATGAACATATACAGGGAGAGGTAATCCCTCTCAGGAACAGTCATAGGGGAGGGGAATAAGGGGAAAATGGGAGGGAGGGAAGAATGGGAGGATACAAGGGATGGGATAACCATTGAGATGTAACAAGAATAAATTAATAAAGTAAAAAAAAAAAGAAAAGAAAAAAACTCTTCTGGACAGGCACAAACTAGAGTTAATTTGGACAAAATTAAATTAAATTACAGTTTTCTAGCAGAAAAAAATCTGAAAAGTGTTGTCATTTCATACTCATTCTGTAGAGTAAAAATAATTTTCAGATATTTCTATGAAAAAATATTCTTAATGTAAAAAATAACAGATAACTGTGTTCCCAGAAATAACCACACTGTACTTATGTATAATATTGAGAACTCATGGTAAGCAGTCCCGTGTATGATCTTAATTTTATCAGTGATGAATTAGGAAGATCATGCATACCCAACCTTTAGATTTATCAACTTAAATTTTTTATTTTGTCCATGTATATTCACTATTATTATTATTATTATTATTATTATTATATGAGCTTTAAATGTAAAATTGTTGGCAAATTTAAACAGTAGTTTCTGCAAGAAGTGTAAGGAATGCATGTACTCTAAAATATAGGAGACTCTAATTCTGAACAGATGTCAGTTAATATTAGATGGTGATAAAATGCTACAGGCTTTCTTAGGGTTTTATTTCTGTGAAGATATACCATGACCAAGGAAACTTTTACAATGGAAACATTTAATTGGATCTGGCTTACAGTTCAGAGGTTTAGCCCATCATGGCAGAAAGCATGGAGGCATTCAGGCAGACATGGTATTTAAGAGGAGGTGAGAGTTTTACATCTAAATCCACAGGAAGCTGGAAATGACAATCAATCACACTAGGCCATTTTAATGGAAGACAGCTAGCAGGGAAGATAAATATGAGAACAGTGAGATGACTCTATAGACCATGTTCTTGTCATATAAGCCTAGCTGGGAACCATAGTTGAATCCTCAGGATAGGTATAAAACTGGAGAGAACAAACTCTTGAAAGTTTTCCTGTGAGTTGGAGGGCTGAGGTGGTAAGAAGAATCTAGAAGGAGATGAGAAAGGAGAAATTTTTTTTTACTAAAAAACTATTTTTCAATAAAAAGGAAGGTTTCCTTTGTATTACACACATGCAACATGATATTTAAGTGTATGTGCATATACACTAATATATTAAAAATATTTTGAAAGATGTATGTGATAAAGAAAATTGAGAATGTCCAACAGACAGATTGTTCATATTGGTGAAATTCGATTTGAGAATAACTCTAGGCTGACCAGCTGGCAATGGATGGTGGTGGAAGGGAATAACTATATGAGTGGGGGCTCCATAACTGAAGGGTTGTGTAGGAAGAGGCACATGAGGACAGGTAGGATATGTGCTCCTTCTTCTTTGTTTATTCATGTAGAGGTAGGGTTTCCCTATGGAGCACTAGCAGTCCTGTATCTCAAAAGAAAATCCATTGCCTGTACATCCCAAAGCTGGGATTAAAGGTGTGAGCCATCTCACCCTCAAACTCCTTAATCATCAGGGAAATGCAAATCAAAACAACTCTGAGATTCCATCTTACACCCATCAGAATGGCTAAGATCAAAAATTCAAGCGACACCACATGCTGGCGAGGCTCTGGAGAGAGAGGAACACTCCTTCATTGCTGATGGGAATGCAAACTAGTACAGCCACTTTGGAAATCTATCTGGTGCTATCTCAGAAAACTAGGAATAGGGCTTCCTCAAGACCCAGGTATTCCACTCCTTGGAATATACCCAGAAGATGCTCCAGAACACAACAAGAAAATTTGCTCAACCATGTTCATAGCAGCCTTATTCATAATAGCCAGAACATGGAAACAGCCTAAGTGTCCATCAGTAGAAGAATGGATAAAGAAACTGTGGTACATATACACTATGGAATACTACTCAGCTATTAAAAATAAGGAATTCCCTAAATTTGTGGAAATGATCATATTCCCAAAATTTGTGGAAATGACCATAATGAGTGAGTTAACCCAGAAGCAGAAAGACTCAAATGGTATATACTCACTTATATCTGCATACTAGCCCAAGGAGCATGTCCCACAAAAGCCTTCATTTACCAGGAAACTGGGACAGAGGGGAGGATATCCTATTGGGACTCTAGATGAGAGAAGCATGGGAGAATAGCAAAGTAGAAGGCTCCAGAGGGCCCTAGAAACCTACAAGTAGAACATTATGATAGGCAGATTTGGGCCCAGGGGTCCCGCTCAAACTAAGGCACCAGCCAAGGACAATATAGGCGGTAAACTTTAAACCCCTACCCAGATCTAGCCAATGGTCAGAACATTATCCACAGTTGAGTGGAGAGTGGGGTATGAATTTCACACGAATTCTGGTGCCTCATATTTGACCATGTCCCCTGGAGGGGGAGACCTGGTGGCACTCAGAGGAAGGATAGCAGGATACCAAGAAGAAACTTGATACCCTATGAGCATACACAAGAGGAGGAAATCCCCCTCAGGGACAGTCACAGGGGAGGGGAATAAGGGGAAAATGGGAGGGAGGGAAGAATGGGAGGATACAAGGGATGGGATAACCATTAAGATGTGACAAGAATAAATTAATAACAAAAAAAAAAACTCTTTCAAAGGCTCACCCAAAAGGATTACCTAAATGTCTTCACATTATTTCTTAATATGGATTAATGACTATATATTGGTTTAGATAACAGTTGTAATTCTGAAGTTCAAATTATTCTGTGATTTGTAAGGCTAGACACATTTTTAAAGTAACATTCTAAGATTATCATTATGATATACCACAAATATTCACAAATAATCAGTTCTATAGATTTTAATCAGATGTTGTTTGATTATTTTCATGAAATCATTTTTTTATTTTTTTCCTCCTTTATTAATTTATTCTTGTTACATCTCAATCATTTTTTATTTGTTGTCTACATTACATATTACAGCTTTGAAGAGATGAGACTGAAAAGCTTTAGTTGAGCCATGATTTTTATGTACTGTTTTTCTATAGTTGTTAACTGGAAATATTTCTGCATTTTCTTTCCTTTCATTCTCTTCCCAATTTCTTAAGAAAATTATGATAAGAAGTGTAGTAGTAATGAGTCAAAACAGGGGAGAAAAGGTTAAATATAGACAATTTATAACCTTGTGAGCAATTGAATATTGACCATATAAATTGTAGATAATATCATTATTGTTATCAGGCTGCCTTTAAAAGGTCATAAAGAAAAACAATATAGACATCTACTTTCTAGATAAGTAGTTGAATGTGTATTTTATCATTACATTTAATGGTGCATATGGAATTTGATTTAGTTAAATTATTAATTAGTTTTCATGGATTCCTGCCAAATGGTTTTTTATATGATAATTTCAGAAGTTTCAGTGACAATCTTGGTATTGGACATGTGTTTTCTCTTTTCCCATCTGCTGAGTCACAATGCTAAAATAGTAGATAGTATGGTAGTTTTTATCACACCTTAGAATTTTTATTTAATTTTTTGAGATCTTACCTATGTTTCTCAAAATATTGTATTTATTGTTCCTTTCATTGACTATTTCTAAAGTCACCTCAGTTGGTGATAGAATTTTGGCCTCACATGCACAAAGTGTTAGATTCCAGCTCCAGTATTAAACAAAAATTCAAATATGAAATGTGAGCTGGTAGGTGCCGTTGCTGTGTAAGCATGAAAACCTGAATTTCAATAGCCAAATCCTACATAAAAACAGGACATGGTCATATCAATAATCGAAAAAGTCCTTAGGTGTGATGAACCAAAGTGAGAAAATATCTTTTAAATTCTGGGATTGGAAGCTCTTGCCCAGGAGTTCCATTCTCAACCTTTAATATACACTGGAATCATGATTGGATCTCACCCTCAAAATTATTATTCAAATATGTCTAAAGAATGACTTGAGTATTTATTTTTAATGGGCTTCTTGGTGATTCTGGACCTACACTTTGTTAAGCATAGGAATGCTGGGCTTGCTGCTATAGATTTTAAAGAAATAATCAAAAAGTATAAATATAGTTTGTATATAGTATTAAGTGTTCAAGGATCCACTGACAATCATCTGTAATTCTTCAGCACTGAAAGCAAAACACTCTTAAGTAAACTAACCTAGTTTGGGGATGTGATTATTTGGAGCTATTTGGAGCTCATTCTATACATGTAAAAATGCATTACTAATACTTCATCATGTCCAAAGAGTATGATTAGTCAGTCATGTTAAAACTTTAAATCTGACAAGAAATACTCAGTCTTCTAACGTTTTAGAATACAATTTGCAAGTTTGTTAAATATAAGGTTAATTTAAAGTATGTTTTAAATAATATTTTCAATGTTTGTTTGTATTTCATGCTGTCATCTGGTTATATCTCTTAGTTTTATTAGTTTGGTGCCCATTAATTGTACAAAATAATGATATTCATTATTGTATTTTCATGCATATGTATAATAACCATATGCTCCCCACACCCCTCTATTTTATTTCTCTAAAATTATCTATAAATTCATTCTCTGGAAGTAAGCCAAGAATTTTATTGAAGCAATTATAGAATTATGTAGTTTAGTAGATTGAATAGAAAGCATCCTTGGAAGTCTTAGGTAATATTAATATATTGTACAAATCACAACCATACTCAAAGTGTAAACAATTATGTGATTTATTTCCTTTAATGTTTTTACAATTATGAATATCGTGAAAACTTTTTAGTTTTAACTCAAAGTAAGAAATAAAATATCTCACTTGGGAGGGTAATAAAAACATCAATGTATTCACATGCCTTTAATTTCTCAATGCACATATGTGGCTTGTGGCCAAGAATTTGTTTCATTGAAGGGAGCATTTGACAGGCAGTATTGAAGTTGTAAACACTTTGAACTTGTCACAGTGTTTCATTTTAGGACTTGCACTGTCATTCAAGGCTCCTATCTGAAAAACCATCATCTGAACAATTATTTTTACTTTTGTCTGAAAACTTTTCTTTGTATTCTCATGCATCTTAGAGGATGAGAAAAAGATAGAAGATAAGGTGGATTTAGAGATTTTATGACTTATGTGAGTGTTATGTTTACACAGAGCAAGGTCAAAGCTGTGCATATATAAATGCTTATGAATATATAAATGTTTCAACTTAACATAATGGTTAATTCTATGACAATGGCTTTGGAAGTAGTTTCAAGGCAGTGATTCTTTTTCCCTTTTTAACCTTGTAAGGTTACTTATTCATGGTGGGAACAACAATTTCCAGCTTCTCTGAATTTCTTGACAAACACTTTAAAACACAAAGATAATTGATATTACACATCAAAATAACCATGAAACAAACGTATCAGAATGGCAGGCAAGAGCTGACCAGTACTCTGGATTCTTAAGGAAGTAGGAAGCGAGAGCCACTGGACCTTGCTTGGGATTTTGCAACCTCAATGCCTACCCTCAGTGACTCATTAAATGACACACTTCCTCAAACAAGTCACACTTCCTCCAACAATGTCATACCTCTTAAGCATCTGCTGACTAAGCATTCAAATACATGAGCCTATGGGGGCCATTCATATTCTAACCACAACTGACTTTGAAGAAATACTGATTTACACTATATTTTTAGTGATATACTTTTTTTATGTTAGTGAACTCATTATTTTATCATAAAACATTTCCCTTCTTGCTGTCATACATAATTCAAAATAGTTTATGGTTCATATCTAGAAAATGATGTCTTAGAGACCAAGAACAATAAAATGTATTTCTCAGCAACTATTACAATCAGTTGAAGGAGGTGTAATCATAGCACACACTTTGAGAACACAATTGAACATGTCAGACCTTATGATATCTTACAATGCTCCTGTTTTAAGCCATAATTTATCACTTCTCTTCAACAATTCATGAAAAAAAGTCATGTAGTTGCATCAGTATTATAGTGGACAGAATAACTGTGCTATCAGGAGCCTTGAATGAAATAATAGAACTTCTGTGAAGAGACTGATAAACACATCTTGTAAAGTAAAGGTGTTTACTTACCCTTTTGCTTTCAACAGAATTGTGTAGAGACTTCTTAAGACTCAGAAAGTTTTAAGTTGATGATGACAATATGTGCTAGAGATTGATTTACATTCAGAATTTTAGATGCACCAAGATAGGAAAGATGTTTTCTTCAAGGCTGTCAAATACAAATAGCCAAAACACTTAGAATGTAACATTTATATAATTCCTGATTGTGTCATGGTTCTTCTTGCTTTGGGTAGTGTATTGTATATATTTGTAATAATATAAATGTATAGGTAAAAAAATAAAAAAATGTTTAATTCATAAAAAAGTGACTCAGAATTCTGAGGTCCTCCTCCAACTGTCTGTTCTGTAGATCAAGTGCAGAGCAAGGGAAGTTGTTTTTCTAAGAATTACCGAGGTACTATTAATGTTGTCAATTTCATGAGCATTCTGTGAAAACTACGTTTGCAATGACAGTTATCCCAGGTAACGTTATGGTTCTTTCAGATGCCTCCTGACTTGCATTTCGTAGGACAAATTTTTTAAAGTATATTTTAATAATTTATTCCTATTACATCTCAATGGTTATCCCATCCCTTGTACCCTCCCATTCCCCCTCCCTCCCATTTTCCCCTTATTCCCCTCCCCTATGACTGAGACTGAGGGGGATTACCTCCTCCCCCTGTATATGCTACTCCCTTATAATCTAAGTATGAATGAAGCCTTTGCTAAAACTTTCAGTTAATGATCTACTTTTACTAAATTTAAAATTTTGTCAGTTAATGGCCTTGATCAAACAGTTTGACTTTTTATTTTATGACCAAGACATTTCATTCCCATTCTTCAAGTCAATGATTTCCTTTTACTGTTCTTATTTTAACAATTCTCTGGATTGAATGTAGGGCCTCATGCATGCTAGTCTACCACTAAGCTACATAACCAGACCAATTCTTATTCTTCTGCTACAGACTAAAAGAATTTTGCATTTATCTTCTTTCCTAGCCTGTGAATCTTATTACTGCCATTTCCTAGATTCAAAATACGACACACTCAGTCATAAACTATTGAGCCACAGGGCATAGGGTATCCATGTTTTCACTTTGCTATGGAACATTTAGCAATATTCAAAGCCTCTCCTCTAAACTATCAATGACACATAGTATCATCACGTGGTTTCCTAGTCCCTGCTACTCATATTTTTAAAAATTAAATTAAGTAGTTAGCAGTACGTTACACAACCTAGCTATTTCTCTTACTTCTTGTCTTATTCTTAACATATTTTTCTGTTTTAATCAAGGAGCAGACTCCTTACTGTTTCCTGCATGTGTTCAATTTTTCTCCTACTGCCAGGGAAGTCTTGCTACTGTCTAGATCTTTGGAGATTCTATACATTTAAAGATAGTGTATTTTTGTCTCTTGATTTGATATTGTGTAATATATTTTAATTATTGTGGAATAAATAACATTTTTACACATTTGTGTAAAGAAATGTTACACACTGACCTGTGGATCTTATTACTGAAGTTTACTATAAACAAAAATGTGACCCAGTCAGGTATAAACTATTAGTTTAAAGAGACTACAGGGCATAGGTTATGCTGTACCTGTTTTAAGTTTTCTATAGAACTAAAGAAATAGTACATAGTAAGATTTGTTAAATCCCTTGCTGAAATGTTTGACCAGCGAGGTAATAACACACGTGTTTAATTATGAAAAATGAACCAAAGCTTCATTTCTTGTAATTCAACTTGATATATTGTTTTTTTATCAGAATTTGAAAAAAAAGGAGCATCTGCTGAGATGGCTAATGAATTATAGAAAATTAGAATTTAGAGTAAAAGGTGCCATTAGATATGCAAAGATTCGATAGTGATACATAGTAAGTATACCAATCTCCTATAACTCAGCTTTTAAACCATGCATAATGCAAATATATAATCCATATTATTTATTAATATAAATTACTCATGAAGTTTAAGAGCTTTGTTACAGGCTAATTTTTACCAAAAGACCAAGTATTTTTAGCATTAACTTTCACTATGTTGTAAAATATTGAATACACTACCTTGCATATTTATATACATTTCCTAAGTAGATATGAACAAATATCTGTTTACTTATTGATAGAATGTACCAGCTGCAGATCAAAGAAATGATTTTAGCCAAATTTAGTTTGTTGAACAAGTAATTTTATTAGTCCTACAGGAATAAAAATTAGAGGTTGCTAAAAATGAATTAATGACCTGAAAACCTTTGTATCACTGAAAAATCTTCCACTACAAAGACAGAAATTTCCCTTAAATTGACGTTTATCCTTTAACACCTCCTGAAACCATCTGTAGATGAAGAAGAACTACATATATCTCTGGGACTTAGGGTTAGTGTGTTACTTCTAGACTCAGATGAGGGTATGAACATACTTCCACAACTCCAATCAGGAGGGAATGTTAATCGGTCTAATTTTGTAAAAGTCTGGTGTACATAATCTCAACAGCTCTGATAAAGATGATAATAATCATATAAGATAGAAAGACAAAAATCCACAATACATGTGTTGTCTGTCCCTTTGAAACTTTTGTTCATATTTATAGTGTAGTTTGTAACTTGCAAAATGATGAGCATTTAATACATATTCTGTAACAAATTGCTATGCATGATTTTTCTGTAGTATGTTATTGTGAAAAGAATATCAAAGTATTTGGCATATATATTCAAGTTCATTCATTCTTTGGTTCATTAACTTCAAATAATGAAAGATTAAAGAAATAATGGTCAGTGAAGCCTGTTTAAACCCAGATTAAACCAGTTCTCGGTTCTCATCCGGAAAAGTTCCATTTTGTAATAGACAGCAGTAAATATAGAAACTCAGAACTTGTCAAAGTGAAAATTAAGTGTCTGTGGAATGCTTGGCACAAAATTAGACATTTGTATCACAATCCTTATCCATAAAGCTTGAGGAACATTGAGAAAAGGGCAGAGGGGTGAAAATTTTAAGAGCCAGAGGTCAAAAAGGACTGAGGAAAATAAGGAAATGATAGGAATATTGTACTCATGAACTCACATTATCTTGGTTGTCTGTACATGAACTGTCTAGCCTGTTTACAGTCCAGTGAGGATGCGGGTGGGAGGAGGGTCTTAAAAGAATAAAGAAAAAGAATAGAGGCCAATGTAGCCTATAAAGACCAATGAGTAAATGTTGTTAGTAAGAAGTTTCCATGTAAGCCAAGAGTCCTTCTGTCTGTCTGTCTATCTGTCTGTCTTTCTGTCTATTTAATCAGTCAGGTTGAATATCAAGAAGTTGGTAAATTTTCTACATGTTAATGTTTTTTTTACAAATGGCTGCTTTACATGTTATTTAACTGTCAATTAGTATAACTTACATTTTGTCATAGTCAATGTGGAATATATGATAAGACAAGATTTGTAGCTAACACAATTTAGTTCACACCAGACAATTAACATTGCATTTATATGACTTATTTGTCTCTAAGTTAAAATAAATTTACTATACAATATAGTTATGAATTAAATGACTTTAGCCTTATTTGAGATGGTTGAATAAGTAAGTATCCTTGCGATAGGATGGGGCATCTTTGGTGTATATGTCCACAAGTGTTACAGCTAGATCTTGAGGTAGATTAATTCTCATCTTCCTTAGATACAACCATATGGATTTCCATAGTGCCTCTACACATTTGCAATTCCATCAGAAATGAATGAGTGATGATTCATAGTTACGCTTCCTGCTTCGCTTGATGGGGTGAATTGTTGTGTCCTAGCGAATGCCTGCTTGTTTTGGGGGATGGGATAAAATGATGACAATGGGAAGAAATTATGGATGGGGCCTCCATGTTCCTACTGGAGATCAGTATATGGATGGAAGCAAGGCCAACCTGGCATTCTCCTCCTGAGCTAAAGAAATGATTTTGGTAATAGATTTGTAGGAGAAGATGGTGTGGTAAAGATCCACAGTTATGCTACCTGCTTTGCTGGCTGGGAATTGCCCATTGTTTCCCAAGTGATGCCAGCTGACTACAGGGTGGTGGTAGTGATAAACGAATGAATGGGGGAAAGAAGTTTGGAGAGAAAGATATATGTGAGCCACTCTTTTTGGAGCTCTGGGGAATACCACATAAGATGGTCTGCTGCAGAGCTGGGGATGAGGCTAGGAGGTTGGCTTTGGAAGAAAGGAGGGAGAGGTGAAGCTATGCAATTATTCTGCCTGCTCCTCTGGCTGGAGTGACCTTCATTTTGTTTTTGAAAGGGAAACTATGTTCTAAATCCGTCAAGATTCCTTTGCAGACACTGGCCAAAGCAAAAGTTGGTTTTCAAACTGCAGCAGGTTAGAACACATATTTATTATTCATTGACATGAACAAATCACATCAGCGCAGCAAGAAGAATGATATAAAATTAATTAAGGTGATTACAGAGGTCTAAACAGGGTTTAGGGAATGAACTTACTAAGTGATCTTGTTAATTGCTTAAACATTAATCCAAATTTGAATTGAAAGTAGTTCTGCTCTGCTGTGTTACTTATAAGCTCTGTCATCTTCAGAAGCCATTTTTGTTCCTTCAGATTCATTTTTTTACATACAACTCTTGCTTTATTTATAGTGTTTTCTTATGAAATAAATAAGTGCAATAATATTTGTAAAATATGAGACAATATATCATCTAAGACACTATATGAATATATTTACAAATAATGTCTTCTTATGCAGTTAATAAGCCTTTACATTTCCTTAAATTAATCTTTCTATAATCTGAAAATATTCTAGAAGCAGATTCAGTCTTATATGTCTTGCTTTAATTATTAAAGATGATGAAATTACCTAAAAGCTCTTTAATCCATTGAAGTATCTTTATCTTTGTAACTTCACATATTAACTTAAGATTGACATAGAAGAACCACAACTGTCTTCTACTATTTGAAGAGGTAATGTATCTACTATAGCCAATATGAACACCTATGTCTTTGGCTCATATGGCTTAATATCTGTAACCTTTATCAGCCTAGAATTATAGACCATATATTTAATAAGCTTTAGTACTATGAATTGATTTCTTTTATGTAATGATAGAAATGAAACAGAAGACTTCATAAATTCTATGTCTATTTTTGACTATTGAACTAAATTTACAACTTCTTATGAGTAGAATGAGAATTGTAGCATTTGTAGCTATATAATTTCTGATTCTATATTGTTCTCACAAGTGTTCTTTTCAATATCAAGTCTAAAGTTTAAGTTTATCACTATTAAATTTTATACTAATTTGATTTTACTATAATTAACACATCTATGTATTAATATAAAAGGTAAGATTTTCTCTTTCCATCAAAGTATCATCTTTCTGTATTGCTATGTTTATTGTCATTGACATCCAAGTCTTTGGCAAGAGATACTTGATAGAAATAGTGCCAATCCAAGTAAGATTCTTGTGACAATTTTGTGTCGTTTGATATTTGTAGAAGGTTTTCCTTGATAATATTTGTAGAGGATATTCTACCACTTATATATTAGAGAATTACAGTCATATGAGAGTTCATCACCTTACTTATTATGGAATACATTGAAGATTTACCATGAATGTAAAATTGTATTATCTATCAAACTATGGATATAGTTATTAAAGAATATGAAGTTTTATAACATGGCTAATTAGACATTCCGCAGTATGATAGATAGGATTTATGAGTGTCATTCACCTCATGTAAATATAATGTCACAGATTCTTTAACTATAAAAAAATATGACAAAATACATAACCACTCTTGCAAAATACTTATAAATATTGTATGACTTTTTTCTCGGGAAATATGAAAAATGTTTAATTACCTATCCCAGACAGGTAACTGATCAAAGAACCAATTCTACGAATGTTCAGTTTGGTGAACCACTGAGTTTATTGGTGTTACATACAGAAACATGAATGATACAATGGCAACTACTTCTCATATACACACATACATTCACACACACACACACACACACACACACACACACACACATATACACACATATACACACACACACCCCAAACAACCTCAAAACTAACTAAGCATAGGTGTCAACTCATGAAATCTGTAACATTAGAGACATGGCTTGTTGCTAAAAACAACAAACAAACAAACAAACAAACAAAAAAAGAAAAACACCATACTCTTTTTCCAGAGGACTTGAGTTTGAGTCACAGGCATCCAAGTTAGGAAGTTCACAAACTACTTATAGCTCAAGCTGCAGGGAATATAATATCTTCTCCTGACATCTGGGTACCTGCACATACATGGAAATACTCCCATAAGCACATACATATCTACATTAATAAAAATTTAAACTAATCTTGAAAGAAAGAAAGGAAGAAAGGAGAGATGGATAGAAGAAAGGAAGTCAAGTAGGTCGGCAGACAGGCAAGCAGGCAGTAAGTAGTAGATAGTTCAAGAGGTTAGAGTCTTTCTTTCCCCAGCAGTCCACAGTGCTTGCATATACATGGGTAAGAGGGACACTGTTCATCTTTTAAGTTGTAGGAGTTTCCTGAAACTTTTGAGTTATGTACAACTTGAGTTTATTCAGCTTCTTTCTGGGATTTAAAAAAAATCAAATTGGAGGTTTTTGCTACACAGCAATAGGAAAAATATATTTAATAGAAATTAAACACATTCCAAGGAAAAACTTTACTATTAAGATACTAGAATGTATTAGAATCACATCTTAACAAATCACATACAAGCACACATGTTTAACAACACATTGTCTACATATTATAGAACTAAGTTGATCATTGATATTGGTGATGATAAATTGATACATAGAAAAAGAAAAGTGGATAGATAAAAGTTGCACAAATAGGTCAATGGACATATATATGACAGATAATTATGTAGATAAACAATGGTATTCCTTTTTTCTCTCCATACTATGAAATCAACTTTGTGAGACTTTCTCAAAACATGTTTATGAAACAGGACATTCATTAAGAATAGAACAAATATTCCTGTTTACTGCTTCATAAATAAATACAATGTTTTGAATTCATCAAAGCACTTAGATTCTATTTTCCTTTGGTCTACAGTATTATGAACATAATAGAAGTGCAACTTTCTTAAGTATCATTTCTATATAAAGCATTGTACTCAATCTGCCATTTATACACTGTGGTGGCAAAGTTCACTTGATGGTTACTAGAACATTTTGAGATTAAGAACTAGTTTGCTGTTTTGTTGTTTTTTAAAGTTTTAATTATTTCAAAGCATTAATATTGATGGTAATAACCAATGTGAGATAGAAGTATATTTTGTCATAATAACATTTTAAAAATCTATGATTTTATATTATGAAGAGTTTAAGAATTATTTTATAAGACAAAAAATATACTATCATTATAACTCATAGTATAGCTATGAAAAATCTAACAGTGTGATCCAAAGTTATCTACTAATGCTTAGGTACACCTTTCAGGCACAACGTCTTATTTAATGATAGTATGGAGATGATATTTTAAACATCTTGGGGTATGTGCTACATTTTCTAGCTGTACAATGCAGCATTTATTCATTTTATGGGATATTATATATTATACATTTAAAAAGTGTCTTCTCTGAGTGAAACTTAATTTAACTTATTTTCTTGCTAACTGAATTGTAAATGAGTGATGTTAACAGTTCTTCTGTGTAAAGGCTTAGAGAAAATATATAAGTCTAATACTATTTTTTATGAAATAATCATACAAAAGCTTACTTTAGAGAACTTCTCTGGATTTGCATAATTCTTCATAAGTCAATTTTATGAAAGGATGAGAACCTGATTAAAAATTTAATAAAAGCAGTTTAGCTACAATGTCCTTGTAAACTAATTTGAATTTACTCACTGTGTTAACCTAATGTCTAATTCAATTATATTTGTTATCATTAGTTTAAAAGCATAATTCATAAATACATACACCTTCTATAGTATTCACTTTTCAAAGAAAATGTCATGAGCAATAATATTTTATACTATTTTAAATTATGCCTAAAAATGGGTAAGCATGGATGTAGGCAGAGTTGATAGCCAAACTCTGCCGAGACAGGGTAAACAAGTCCTCAATAGTTCCGGCCTCACAAATATGTCTGTCAGATATATTGGGCCAGTAGGCTAAAGATGATGCTCCAACTTTTTGGGTTCAGGCAGCAAACTGTTCCTGTAATTTTTTTTTCATTTTGGAAGCTGCTAACCTGCACTTCTGGTTTACTCTGGTAATTAAGTTTTATTCCTTCTCAACTCTCTGATGGGATTGAAGACCAGATAATTTGGTTTTACAATTAAAGTACTTCTATAGCTATAACAGTGACAATACTAATTGCTTTGCAGTGTGTGTAACTTATGCTGAAATTTTCTTTGCTTCTTAACTAAATCTCCTCCTTTATGCCATACATCAGCTTAAAATATTTCTTTAGTTATAGTTTTAGTGATTCAACATGGCTTTCAATTGCTAAGTTCTATAGATATTCAGTTACTTAGATGCAGGAACATGCTTTGGAAAATGATGCTTAGCTTCAGTTCCAATATTTCTGTTCTCTCTACTTGAATCTAAGAGTACTTGAGCACCTTTCTCTGAATATATCAGTCAATGTGATTTTTTTTACAAATAGTCAATGCAAACCACTGTGTTCTTTTGTAACAAGTATAAGGCAACATTTGAGAAAATGAATAAAACAGTAATTTTTTGTGTATTGAATTTTAACTGGAGCATTTTCCCTCTAAGTTTAAAGTATACTAAGTCATCACTCATAGGCATCTTGGTTAGCCTACTAATATGCTCAAGTTCAGAAATCAATGTATCTTTGCTTTTAACAAAAAAATATAGTCAAGTTCATTGAATACGAGGTATTCTTCAAATCAAACCTCATTTTTTGAGATTGTGAGAAATAATATAAGAAAATACTTTAGCATTCAGTAATAAGCAGAGGCTCTTACTGATTAGCCTTGTCTAAGGTCACAAAATGAGAAAACTGGAGTAGGAATCCTGGAGTCTATTATTTTCCACTTTAATCAGATGATTGCTGACTGGATGTGTGACCTTGGACAGTATTCTTAACTCACAAGAGTACTGAAGATTAAATGGGGAAAGGTTATAAAAATTCCTTGTCTGTAACTAATGCTCAATAGAAATTGATTAAATATTAAACATTCTCCTTCACATAATTGTGTAGGGAGATAAGTAATGCTTGTTGGTGTGCTTTCTTCCACTTCATTGGTTCATAATGTTGAGTACACATCTGACTTAATGCTCATAGATGACTGTCAAAGTGAACCTTCATTCCCAGCAATGATAATTAACTTTATTCACTCATTAATTGTATTAATATAAGGCATAATCAGTCCATACTATTCACCAGACAGTGGGGAAATGCTTCAGAAATAGTTCCTGCCTTTGTCATGCATATAATAGGTATTTCCAAATTAATTATGTGAATATTTTCTGTTCTCTTCATTGAAAAGTGATTTTTGTTACTATGAGATAGGTAATATGCTTTCATAAACTGAGATGTTGAATGTCTATCACTGAAGGTAGGTCTCTTCCTACAATTCAAGAATGCACTATGTACAGTACATATGAATCTGCTGATATGATACGAACATATCATACTGCTTTGCAGCAAACTTTATTTTACATAGGAGGAATGAATATTAAAGTGTATAATGTTGTGACTTAATTTGACCTCCATTGCTGTGTCATAAAACACTTATCAAAAGCAGCTTTTGGAGGAAAATGTTTATTTCAGTTTATAGTACTATGTAACAGTCAGTTACTGTTGGGAATATTTTCAGGACCTCAAGGTAGGAATCATACAGAAGGGATATTTACTGGTTTGCTCATGCTCAGTCAGCTTTCTTATGAAGTGCATGTTCATATACTTATGATAGTGCCACTACAGTAGCTTGGGCACTCCCACATTAACACTCAATCAAAACAGTATCTCACAGAGAAGACTACAGGCTTTTCTTCTTCAGTCAGTTCTTCAGTTGAGATTCAGTCTGTTCAGATAACTATAGGCAGCATCAAATTCATAATACAATCTAACCAGAACATATGGCAATTACATAAACTTGTGGCATACATTCTTATAATTATTAAATACACAATTCACCATAATTGTACGCACTATTCTTTTATCCCACTGACAGTGCAGTTGCTTTGTTTATACAAGCATCACCAACAAGAGTATGAAAATTGTGTTGTCCTGTCATATTATTACTACTATAATGCCATTTGGTGAGAAGAAACTCTTATGGTCTGCCATATTATATCCATAGATTATTGACTAAAGCATAACATTTCAAAGTATAAGTTTATTCTACTGGGAAAGAAAGAATAAATATATGAAGAAAAATAAAATATTTTTATGCTCATGTCAAGTGTAATAAAGTAAATAAGTCTGTATGAGACAGAGGGAAGGCTTCTTGAAATAAAGTGATTAACAAATGCATTTGTGAGGAACTTCATTATGAACTATGATGTAATAGATATCAGTGCAACAAAAGTATAAAAAATAATGGGTAAATACTTCAGATGAAGGCATAAATAAGAGTAATGACCCTAGTGGACTCTCTTAGCAATAGGAGATACAGAATTTGAACCAGCTATTATCTACAACAGGGCAAAACTTCCAGTGGTGGGAGTAGGACACTGACACAGCCACAAAACCTCTGACCTACAATTTGTCCTGCTGGTGAAAACGTGGCACAGAACATCTAGGAGTGGCCAACCAATGCCTGGTCTAACAAGAGACCCTTGGCAGTAGAAAAAGTCCATGTCTGACATTGCCTGGAGATCCAGGAACCAGAGGCTGGATATTCTGGAGACCTAGGATAGAACCAAAGTCAATTAAGTGATTACAAATAATATTCTGTATAACATGGGAGCATCATCTTCAGCCTTTTGACCCAATATATCTGACAGACATATTTGTGAGGCAGAAACTATTGAGGACTTACTTATCCTGTCTTGGCACAGTTTGGCCATAAACTCTGCCTGCACCCAAGCTTGCCCATTTTTAGGCAGAATTCTGTCTGTGGCAGAAATGAGGAAATTTTGCCCTGTGGCTTGTTTGCCACAGTTGAATCCATCTCCATAAGGAGGTCCATTTATGTTAATCATAATCTTTGAGGTAGTCTGACTGTTGCAGGAGTTAAGCTGTCTTGTTGTCAAGGAATTGTTAAAATAATAAAAGCATCTTTAAACGCCATATTCTGTAGGTCTCTGAGGCTTTTGAAGACCTTATCTAACTATTTTACCTAATCCATCTACAGAATCGTATCTACTGGTTAAACCCAGGATATGTATTATTTTGATAAAAATCACTAATAATTGACATGACCATGATTGGAATAGCTAACAATTAGCTTGTAATACTTAATTATCCTAAAGAGCCTGCAACACCGCTTTCAAATATTCTGTAATACATCAGAGTGGTTTCATCCATCAACTGGCACTAGAATCAGAGATCTAGAGCCATGCTTTAAATGGAGCTCAAAGAATCCCACAGAAAGTGAGGGGGAAGGCCTGTAGGAGCCAGAGGGGTCAAGTACTCCACAATAACATGGCCCACGGAGACTCAAAGCAATCAGAGACCCTGTAAATGTTTGCCCTATATCCTCTACATATTGTTATGGTTGTGTAGCTTGGTGTGATTGTGGGCCTCCTAAATGTGGCAACAATGGCTGTCTCTTAACTCTTTTGCTTGCTTGTGGGACATTCTTCCTCCTACTGTGTTGCCTCATGCAGCCTTGACATGAGAGTTTGTGCCTAATCTTTTTGTACCTTGTTAGGACATCTTTGGTTGATATTTCTAGAAGACCTGCTATTTTATGAAGAGAAAGGGGTGGGGAGGAGTGGATATGAAGGGGAAGAGTGATGGAGGAACTAGGAAGAGAGGAGGGAAGGGAAGCTATGGTAGTATTGTAGTATATGAAAGAATAATAGATCAATAGATTAATAGAGATACATATATAGATAGATAGATCAATGAAAAAAGAGTAAAGACCAAGAGATGTAAAAGAGCCTCTTTTATGACACAAAGACAAAACAAGGTAAATATCTCCAAGTTGACAAATAGACAGAAAGATTGCTGTGCAATCAGCAAAGTATGTGACATTAATCATGTATCAGAGCATGGAAGAAGTTATTTTTTTTAATGTTGAGCTTTAGAAAAGATTCAGGAATGAGGTTATTAAACTTTACTTTGTGATTTAGAAAGCTAATGATGGCTCTTCACCACAAAATGATGCAGAAATGTACAAGCAGTTACAGTGGGATATATTGGTCACAGAAGATGAGGATTATGGCTTGGATGAGGTAGTACTGGTGAACATAGAGACAAGTGTACAGATGCATATTTTTAGACACAGAAAAGACTTGGCTTATTCATAAACCAAATGAAAACTTTACAAAATGATGATAAAGCATAGACAATACCACCCAGTATCATCTTGGTACAAAACATGAATGGTTTTTACATATATAGAAATGGTGATAGATAGAAAATCAGAGATTTTAGAGAGAGAAGTTTTGTCTTGGATGTAATATGGCTAACTATCTTGTAACCTTCCAGAACCTTAGAGGCAAGAAGGGAATCACAACAACTTAGGCAATGTGTGATAAACAATTTATTCTTCATTTACTTTCATTACTGTTCACTGTTTTATGTATAAACATATCAAACATATGCAATATTTTCAATAAATATTCATGTTCTCAAAATTCAATTCAATATTCAAAAAATATATTATTATCAAGGTATACAATTTGTATAATATCCTTCTTTACCTCTTTTACTTTTTACTGAATGCATTGTTTTCAAAAAATATATTCTGATTGTGGTTTCCCATCCTCCAACTCATCTGAGATCCTCTCAACCTCTCTTTCCACCAAGATACATACCCTTTCTGTCTCCCATTAGAAACCAAACATACATCTAAACACTAATAATAAAATAAGATAAAACAAAAACAAACTGGAATAGGATAACCCCCTGAGCCCCCAAGAAACATATATGCAGATACACAAGTAACACATGTTCATTTATGAAGGAATCTCATAAAAACCCCAAATTTGGAACTATAATATTTACAGAAGGTTAGAACATTTCTCTGAGAAAAATGTCATGAGCCAAAGAACCTCTAAAGATGCCATTGACTTCATTTTGTCTTGTCTATCTACTGCTGGGCATGGGGCCTGCCCTTAAGACTGGTTTGTACCCATGTGAGATTGTAGGACAGACTAAGTTTTGAGTGGTTATCAGTTAAAGATGTATCTGGGTTAAGGATGGAGGTTTGTGTTTAGTTCCCTCAGCCCTGTATATGATGCCATAGTCTTGTGAGTTCATATGTGATCTGGCTGTGTTTAGAAGGCCTTGTTTCCTTGGTGTTCTCCATGCCTTCTGGCTCTTAAAATCTTTCTACCTCCACTTCTGCAGTGTTTACTAAGACCTGAGGGAAGAAATTTGACGGAGCCATCATATTTGGCTGAGTTTTCCAATGTCCCTTACTCTCTTCATATTATCTGGCTGTGGATCTCTGTATTTGTTCCCTTTTACTGTAAGCAGAAGCTTCTCTGCTGAAAGCAGAACAAGGCACAGATCTATAGGCATGACAAAGGGTTCTTAAGAGTCATCTTATGAGCAAGGCATGGGGGCAAACACCTTTAATCCCAGCACTCAGGATGCAGAGGCAGGCAGATGCTGTGAGTTCGAGGACAGCCTGGTCTTATGGCTTTGTTCCTTTTGCAAAATAGTAGTATTTTGTTTTCCACTAGGTCCTTAGCTTATCTGGTCAAAGTTTCATGGTCACCTGAGCAGTGTCAGGGATGAGTCCCATCTCATGGAGTGGGCCTTAAAGGCAAACAAATATTGGTTGAACAATCCCACAAGCTTTATGTCACTATTTTTCTAGCACATCTTACGTGTAGGTGATCATTATAGATTGAATAGTTTGTAGCCAATCAACCTATGTTTTGAAATATTTTTGTGCCAAAACATCACTGATTTTGTTCTCTTATTAAAAATTATTATTACTTTTAGTTTTATCTCTTTGATACTTGTGCTGTTACTCTTTGTTTGATTATCTCTGTTTCTGTGAGCTTTAAATTATATTTTATATTGGAATATATTTATCATTCATGCATATTATTGTATTTATAATTGGGATTAGACCAATTTATATTAGTGGAAGCCTGAAAACCCAAAACCGTACTGAAATGAAATTGCATTAATACTGTCAAAAGCAGAATATATCCTTGTAACTTGATATAAGCTAAAGCTTTCAGCAATATTTGTTATGCCTCTTCAGCATGCTTCCACTCATGCTTTAGACAGTATGTGAATCTCAGTAGGAGTTCATTATGTTTCTTTTGGACAACTGTAAAACTCGACAGTAGTTCAAGAAAGTATCTTTTACCATCTATTATCTTACAATTTTTGAATTTTGTGTGTGACAGCATTTTGCTAAAGTCTGTCCCACTTCAATTATTGTCACATATGGATACTTGATGCCAGAACACTGCCTATCATGCATGTACTATATAGTATGTTGCCAGAAGGATTTTACAATATCATTTCTGAAAGGACTAATTTTATATTTAGTTTGTGCCATAAGCTAATGATCATTGGTATACTTCCTTTATAATTGTTCTTATACTGTTGGGCATATTTCCAAATAAAAAAACCAACTAGATAGAACCATAATAACCTATTAAATTTGTGTCACATGAAATAATATCTAAATTCTGACCTTATTCTTTATCAACTATTACTTCTAACACTATGGGAATTTGAGCATAGAAATATAACATTTTGTTGTAATTGAGCATATAGGACCTGAGATTGCCATTCAAAGTTACACCCCCATTTTTTTTTTTTTGGAAGTAAGGAAAAAAGAAGCAAATAGTCTCTGACACTGACTAATCAGCTTTCACTTGTCAGGCCAATTGAGTTTCTCTTCTAGTTTTAGTTGATATGTAGCTAAAAGCTATTATGACATTTGTAGTGGCTGAAAAATTTTAAATGTAATTCAACAGGGTATACCCTTAATGAATACCTTGTGAAAATATGTTCTTTTAAGTTATTATTGAGCTGAATACTTGGAGACATATTTCATTACATCATTTTCTCATAGAAGGTATTTGTTCATTGAAGATCTTATTTACTTAAAGATAGGTTATGACACTTGTAATATCCATTTGGGTGAGATTTTCCATTTAATTGATATTTCTATGATTGTTTTCTGTGAATTATTTGTTCTAAGAACATCTGGAATCAAGAGGATATAATTTGACTTCCTATTAATGGGGAAAAAGAGTCCAACTAAGACAGCATATTTACGGAAGTCTATTGGTCTATCACATGAAATGTACGTGATAGTACAATTGAATCAATAGAAGTTATGCACATATTGAAAATAAGCATTCCTTGAAACATGTACACATATTATTATTATAAATGTTGCATGTTAGAATCATTTACTATTTTTGAGAAATTCATACACTTATACAATGACATATTGTCATATAACCAACTTCATTCTGACCTCTCATCTAGAAGTCAAATTAGCATGGGGTAAACTACCAATGATCATCTCCCCAAAGAAGGTATCCTAGAAGTTGGTACCATCCAAAAGTTCATCAATTAGAGGTGGAACCATATGTGTTCCTCCTTATCTGTGCTAGAATTTGAGTTGACTTGATATTTTGCAAGTCATTGTCAGGAAAACTACATCTGGGTGTTCATGAGAGCAATCAATAGCCATGTCGTGTACAGAAGACAAACTGTTAATGTTCTGCCCTAAAATGGACATCCTTATCTTGCACCTTACTAATGCTTAGGGAGCATCATTGAATATGAGACAGAAATACTATAAAATCATTTTATGAAAATTATCTCTGTGCTCATTTATATAGAGATCTGTCTTCAACATTCATGATTTACCTTCTTGAAATCTAACTAAATAAATGCATTTTATCATATTTTAATCCAGTACTTTCTATAATCACTATAATGTCTAGATACCACTATTTATAAAATTAAATGCATGATATTCAGATTATGCTTGTAAATTAATGATTTTCAAGGTTTTTTTTTGCAAATGGTCAGAATGCATAATTAGTTTTTAGTATACCAGAATTGACAAGATAGCTAAGAGGGCAGAAATCTTGCCTGATGGCCCGAGTTCAATTGTGTAACCCATTTGGTTTAAAGAGAAGACTGAGTCTCTTAAGTTGTCCTCTGACTTCCACATATACACCCACAAGACAATACGTGTG
Organism: Acomys minous; assembly: GCF_964271855.1. Classification (NCBI taxonomy): domain Eukaryota; kingdom Metazoa; phylum Chordata; class Mammalia; order Rodentia; family Muridae; genus Acomys; species Acomys minous. Next base: position 89,571,021 of record NC_140488.1, on the reverse strand, counting down.
TGCTCAGAAATACACACAGACACACTGACACACACACACACAAACTGAATGAAATGCATAATACATTATGTATATGTAGTTTCTTCCTATCTTTCTTCTATTAAGTAAACACTATCCATTTTGAGTTACTGTTTTCTATGTATAGCAGAATGGTGGTGATAATTACTTTCTAGCTGCATCATGAGCATATTGAAAAGAATAATTATGTGTTTAAAAGATACAATGATTTACTCTTCCTCATAAATAAATAAGCCATTGTTTTATTTTTATTAGCATTATTTAGGAAACTGAATCATCTTCATCAATGCAAATTATGTCCATGACTATACTTTGTAGTAATCTAATGAGAAACATTGTTATTAAAGGATAAAAGCAACTATAAGGATCAATGAACAAAATGCTAGAGATGGAAAATTAATTATGGAGTTTTCTGTTGAAAGCAAAATATTTCTTTCAGAATGTCAAAGAATTTATAATTAAAATACCTGCAGAAGTGATTTTTTTCATTTTGTTATATATTGTCATATAGTGACTTGAAAATGAAAAATGCACATATCTTGAGGACAGCGCTAAATGTTAAATATTAAAATTCAAAATAGTTCTGTCCATTGGCTAGATCTGGGTAGAGGTTTGATGTTTACTGCCTGTATTGTCCTTAGCTGGTGCCTTAGTTTGAGCGGGACCCTTGGGCCCAAATCTGCCTATCATAATGTTCTACTTGTAGGTTTCTAGGATCCTCTAGATCCTTCTACTTTGCTATTCTCCCATGCTTCTCTCATCTAGAGTCCAAATAGGATGTCCTCTCCTCTGTCCCAGTTTCCTGGTCCACAGTTGAGTGGAGAGTGGAGTATGACTTTCTCACATACTCTGGTGCCTCACCTTTGACCATGTCCCCTGGAGGGGGAGACCTGGTGGCACTCAGAGGAAGGATAGCAGGTTACCAAGAAGAGACTTGATACCCTATGAGCATATACATAGGGAGGAAATCTCCCTCAGGAACAGTCATAGGGGAGGGGAGTAAGGGGAAAATGGGAGGGAGGGAAGAATGGGAGGATACAAGGGATGGGATAACCATTGAGATATAACAAGAATAAATTAATAAGAAATTTAAAAAAAAAACAAAAAACAAAAATAAAATTTAAAATAGTTGTATTCCTTTTTTTTAAACTTTTTTCCTCCTTTATTAATTTATTCTTGTTACATCTCAATGGTAATCCCATCCCTTGTATCCTCCCATTCTTCCCTCCCTCCCAATTTCCCCTTATTCCCCTCCCCTATGACTGTTCCTGAGGGGGATTACCTCCCCCTCTATATGATCATAGGGTATCAAGTCTCTTCTTGGTAACCTGCTGTCCTTCCTCTGATTGCCACCAGGTCTCCCCGTCCAGGGGACAAGGTCAAAGGTGAGGCACCAGAGTATGTGAGAAAGTAATATCCCACTCTCCACTCTACTGTGGAGAGTGTTGTCCATTGGCTAGATCTGGGTAGGGGCTTAAGGTTTACCGCCTGTATTGTCCTTGGCTGGTGCCTTAGTTTGAGCGGGACCCCTGTGCCCAAATCTGCCTATCATAATGTTCTACTTGTAGGCTTCTAGGACCCTCTGGGTCCTTCTACTTTGCCTTTCTCCCATGATTCTCTCATCTAGAGTCCCACTAGAATATCCTCTCCTCTGTCGCAGTTTCCTGGTAAGTGAAGGCTTTCGTGGGACATGCCCGTTGGGCTAATATGCAGATATAAGTGAGTATATACCATTTGAGTCTTTCTGCTTCTGGGTTAACTCACTCATTATGATCTACATACTGGGAAAAGATCTTCACCAACCCCACATCTGACAAAGGTCTAATATCCAAAATATATAAAGAACTCAAGAAATTAAATACCACCAAACCAAATAACCCAATCGAGAAATGGGGCATGGAACTAAACAGAGAATTCTCAACAGAGGAATATCAAATGGCTGAGAAACACTTAAAGAAATGCTCAACCTCCTTAATCATCAGGGAAATGCAAATCAAAACAACTCTGAGATTCCATCTTACACCCATCAGGATGGCTAAGATCAAAAATTCAAGCGAAACCACATGCTGGCGAGGATGTGGGGAGAGAGGAACACTCCTTCATTGCTGGTGGGAATGCAAACTAGTACAACCACTTTGGAAATCTATCTGGTGCTATCTCAGAAAAATAGGAATAGGGCTTCCTCAAGACCCAGGTATTCCTCTCCTTGGAATATACCCAGAAGATGCTCCAGCACACAGCAAGAAAATTTGCTCAACCACGTTCATAGCAGCCTTATTCATAATAGCCAGAACATGGAAACAGCCTAAGTGTCCCTCATTAGAAGAATGGATAAAGAAACTGTGGTATATATACACTATGAAATACTATTCACCTATTAAAAACAAGGAATTCCTGAAATTTGTGGATAAATAGTTGTATTCCTTAATGATTTATTTAATTCTCTGCTGTTATATACAGCCTTTCAACTCTACCACTTAGAAGCCATACCATTAGTGCAAAGATGAATCATTTGAAAATTTCAAATGATAGGCCAGTTTATTTCTCCTGGTGATATTTTTGGCATTTCATATCCACGTGAATGATTATTTTTGTAATCACCAGTTTCAATTTTGCTAGCGTGAATGTCCTTATAATTTTACATTAGGATTATCTGACCATACTCTTTTTCCAGTTCATTCATGCCTCTCTTTTGAATAAAACACTGACTTCATTATTTGCTTCTTTTCTTTTTTTTTTTCTTGTATAAACTCTCTGGAAAATTCTTCAAATTTGTTATGATGGTGTCTGAATGATGTCCCCTAATTTAAGTAAATAAATAAATCATCTCTTAAAAAGAAGGCTTACCAATGCACTTTTATGCATATGTTATCTTTAAGTTCATGGTTCTTTCCTGTTACATGTGACAAGCATTAAAATACAGTATTTTAATTTCTGCTTTTCCCTCAGAAATCTGGCCTTTGAGTTGGATGGTCTAGCTATTTTTTTTCGATTTCCCAGATGTATTTCAAGGTTATACTTGGCAGCTGGCTAATCAGACATTCCAGAATTTGACTGCCCAAGACAGAAATAGTTTTTGGGGTTTTTTTTTTGTTGTTGTTGTTCTTTTTTTTTCACCAAAATCACTTTCATTGACATTTCAAAGGTGTAGGCACAATGAAGATTAAATTTATGTGACTCAGTTTGTCACTTTTCATTTGATTTTTGCATATTCTTTTATTACAATGTAAAATGTAATTATCTAACTATAATGTTAATGCATGTTCAAAAATAAGCTTAGAATATATAGACAAAACATAGATGATTATTTTCAATATAAAAATCTCATTTTATTCATAGCTTGAAATATTATTGGATGGTCTTCATCTCTAAAATTGTAGTAGAACCATACATAAATTAGAAATTACATTGCTTGATGTGAATATATCATTACATAGTGTCTAAAAACTACATTTGTATGTTTCTATAACATTTCCTTTCAACCATATATTCAACTTTTAAATTCTTCGAACTAATAAACTTGCATTACTGTGGAAGGTTTTGTTTGTTTATCTTTGGACAAAGAAAGTGGAGGGGTTTTTTTTTGTAAGAAATGATTACATATGTCATCAAATTTATATGAAGCTTGATTTAAGTTTCTATTTCCTATGGTTTTTATGATCATTACTCCATTTGTATTTCCTATGCAGATAATGATGGACTTTAACTTCACAGATGAGGAAATAGAAGCCAAAGATTTTGAAGGTTTCACACACACACACACACACACACACACACACACACTATTTAAACATGCACACATATTTAAGAGCTGTATTTTTAATAAGTCTAGGTCTAAATTTAGAATTTCTCCTTTAAATGAACTGTACTCTTATTGAAGGAATTCTCTTTAATTAATTTACATGTACAACTGTATCTCATCAGTTGAATTTCATCAAATGATTAAGCTATCACTAGATAAAAGAAACAAAATCAGAATGCTTACTTTAGTACTTACTGTCTTTAGAAACAATGATGTTGCTCAACCAGTCTTTGAAATCAGAGCATTTGAAGGCTGGCCATGTAGCTCAGTGCAGAGAGCTTGCCTTGTGAGGAGCTTATTTTCAGGTTTTGAGGAGAATGTGCGGGTAAGAGGATATGAAAATATTCACAACTGGGAGTTAGATGCAATTCAGAAGGTTGACCTTTCTCATTGAATAAAATAACACATAGGCTCCAGTGTTCACACTAAGAAATGTTAGGTTGATATTTTTGTGCTGAAATGTAAATAGGTTTTTGGTTTTGTCTCCAAACCTGAATTGCTGAGCTGACAATGTACCTAATTGACTTTGGAATAGTCTAACACATATCATTCTTGGAAGTATCAGAAAAATACTTGAAAGTTGTCTGTCTCATTTTACTGATTTTCTTGTCAGGTTCTATAATAGGACAAATACATTAATAAGTGTAGCATAAATAATTGGCTTATTGAATTTCTTAAGGGAAATTTTTGTTTTTATTTTTTGTTTTTTCTTTCTTTTTTTGAGACAGGGTTTCTCTGTGTAGTCTTGGCTGTCCTAGACTCCCTTTGTAGACCAGGCTATCCTTGAACTCACAGAGATCTTCCTGCCTCTGCCTCCTTGAGTACTGGCCTTAACGGTATGTGCCACTATGTCTGACTGTAAGGTAAATTTTCAATAGATGATTTTAAATTTGGAATACAATCATGTATTTTTTGTATCTATGTTGACAGAAAATAGTAAAATAATGTAAAACATGAAAAAAGAAATGTAGCTAATGTATATATGGACTCATTGGTTAGTGTTCATTTTATTTGTTATTGTTTTACTTGTACCTGAGCACCCCCATAGGTTTTTCATATTTCTCTGTGAAATCTGATATCTAGCATAGAGTATTTAAATTTTAATTATTTTCACTGATTTTTTTTTGGTTTAGAATAATGACTTGACACTCTGCCATGCAATATGCATTACAGGATGCAAGCTCAGAAACGCCTACACTCTCATTCAGTATATACTGAGTGCCTTCTCTAAGACAACTGTCTCATTAGCATGAAAGGACATAAATTCTTTTATTACAGCATGATTGATTTCAGATCCCAGGAGACTCAATGGTTTGCAAATTGTGCTAAAATACCTTGAGATGTAAAGATAAAATAACCAGGCCTAGCAGATACAAACAAGGTTTTATGGGTGCTACTGCAAGTAGATGAACTAATTCCTGTTGTGTTAACTAGAGATGATTTTCATCACAAGCCATTGTCATACAAACAATAAAATAATAGCAAAATTAAACAAAAACTAATTACTCAGGTACTAGTTCCACTCTTAAAGAATTTCCATTCTAAATCTAAGATTTATTGGAGTAAATGTACTCAAGACTAGCTGACTTCCAGAAGGGAGTGGTTCCCACTGCTTGTGAAACATGTCAACAATCCAAGGGGCAGAGAGTTTTCATTAGCTGTTGCCTGCTATGGTAGCTACATACCCATCATTGCCCACCTTTCTTCCTCCCCATTCTCCTTTATGGTAGTTCATACTTATTAGTCCTTTTGAAAAGTGATTTGAAAATTGAATGATGTCACTTAGATTTTGCCTTAGAATGTTTATCAACATCCCTTTCATTTCATTGTCCCCTTACCTAGGACTACTTTCAGTCTGTAACCCTGCCTGCCTATCTTGAAAATAATCCTTGTCTCTTGCTTCTTCCTGCTGTTTTTTTCCATAAGTCCATTCTGCTCATGCTAGTTTTACTTTAGTAAAGTTTAAATGGTACTATGGTGTTGTTCAAAAGTAAACAATGTTTAATATGTTAAACTCAGGACAACTTTTTATGTTTGCTGTAGGTTCTCCTTTCACTGTGTTGTTTCTTTTGCTCTCCTGAAGCTCTTTAATATGTTGCCATACAGTGTGTCAGTATTTCAAATTATGTCCTAATAAGTTTTAACCAGAAAGTCATTACCTGTCCCTAGATTTTGAAGTATTACTTATGATTTCTTCTATCTGATTCTTACATTTTATACTTTGATCCATTTTGAGTGAAGTTGTTTATGTTTTAGTTTTCTTTTTTCATTTTCATGTGTCTACGCTCATATGTATTTATGTATGGTTGAGTGTGAGAACATATTTGTGTATGGAGTGGCAGTATTCATATGAACCCATGCAGACAGAAGTACAAATTTCTTATCCATAATCATCCTTCATAACACCTCTACATTATTTATCATGTCCAGGTCTCTCAGTCAAACCCAGAGACCTCAAATATGGCTAGTATTGCTAGTCTCAGCTTGCCCTCGGTGTCCACTAGCTGTGCCTTTCTGACGTTGTAATTACAGGTAGGCTACACAACCACCAAACCTTTATATGGTTTCATAGGCTCTAAACATTTTCCTCATGCTTGACTACCAGGTACTTGGAACAATAAACTATTTTTAATTTTTAATGCTTTGACAATTCATAATGTATATATTGGATTTCTTCTACCCATTTATTATCATATCTTACCCCCCTATTTCTCCAGCTCAAACCTTTCTTATTTCCAACACTTTGAAGCTTTTGAAAGTCAGACCCACTATGTTTAATTGGGATTCTTTGAATGAACACAAGTGGGGCTTACTTATCACTGGCTACATCACTGAAGTCAATGACATAACTTCTCCTACCACCCATTAACTTTCCATGGTCCCTCACTGAGAAATGTGGCTTCATTTGTACCTCAAAGACACATTATAAAAACAGCAAATATATTAATTTTGTGAGAGTATTTTGCAGGTAACTGAAGCTGCAGTGAGTTTATGCATGAAATGGCTATGCCATGTCCAAAAGATATTGTTTTTGCAACACTGCTCAAATTCTGGCTCCAAACTCTTTCTGTTTCCTCTTCTGCAATGGACTTTGAGCCTTACAGGAGGTGGTGCAAATATTCTATTTAGGGCCGAATATGAGAGGCAAGCATCTAGTTTGATTCATTCACATATTTATATTCAGTTTTCTCATCAATGAATGTTAATTAAGTACAGGAACTTTTGTAAATAACTGAATATATGTCAGAGGGCTGATTTCTAAGTCTTCTATTCAATTTGTTTATATGCCTGATTCCTTTATAGAACACATAATGTAGTGTTACTTGGTCTGAAATATCCTTTGTTGCCAGGCATTGGAATGTCTCCAAGCACTGCATTTTTGTTCAGGACTTCTTTTGACTATTCAGAGTTTTTGTGTTTCCATACAAAATTGGTCTTTTATGTTTTAAAATGTAATACAATATTAAATTTTCTGTTTATATGGAAATATTGTGATTTTGAATGGATTATACTGACTCTCTAGTACAGTATCAGCAGTGTTGTATTTTAGCAGTGTTAATTCTTCCAAGCCAGGAACACTAAAGGTCTTTACATTGAGTATCTTTTATGATTTCTTCTTTATGGTTCTCAAACTTCCTAATGTGTGACCCTTTAGTAGAAGTCCTCATGTTATTGTGACCCCTGACCATGAAATTAGTTTACTGTTACTTCATAACTGTAATTTTCTAGTGTTATAAATCATATTATAAATATCTGATATGTAGGATACCTGACATGTGACCCCAAAAGTGGTTGCGACTCACACATTGAGAACCACTGCTTTAAGGCTTTATATTCATTCCAAAGACCTTAAC